>NC_081359.1:20407099-21052516 GCF_030684315.1 Stegostoma tigrinum
GTTTTTTGATCAGCTGTAAGAAATTAACTCTATGCAAATATTTATTTGTTGAGGATATCAAAGAAGAAAGGTCAACTAGGAAGGTCCTTTAATTAACACAGGAGTGAGCTACATCAGGGAAGGACCAGTTCTTCAGAAGATATCAATATTTATCTCTGCCCCCGTTGTCATTTTCCCCCAGCTGTTGAAGGTGACATTTAATTAGAGAATTGGACAAAATAAAGCCATAAAAACAGATTGTAGCTTTCAGTAACTGGACATGCAAAAGCTTGTGTGTGCACTGGAAGCCAAAGAATTGATGCTATTGGGAAAATTTGTTGTAGGATTGTTTAACTTGGAATATCAAATATCCATTCGACCACATCTAGAATGTTGTGTATAATTCTGGTCGCCAAATTATGAGAAAGATATGGGGGTCACTGAAGAAGTTGCAGAATGTTTTACAAGGATGATAGACATTCCCCCGAAAAACTTTCCATCAGAGTAGTTTGATGAGTATAAGTCCTTCTTCTCTTTCTAAAGGAGAAGGCAAAGGGGTAAACATGTAAAAATCACTAAAATTATCAAAAAGCCTGCATGCAGACACAGAAAATGGGCTGAATTGAATGCCCTCCCCTGAGGTGAGCTTGAAGGTGGAGGGATATTTAATAAGATGGGAGGATGACAGGTGAGGACCACATTACTTTCCCATATCTCGCTAATTACATTCATGGTGGGAAGGCTTGTGAATGGCCTTTAATGGCCATTAAAAAGGATTCAACCAGCTGCTAGGATGCAGCTAGCAGCATGTAGGCAACTTGGCAAGTAGGAAGCTTGAAAAGTTAAATGAGGTTGGCTTTGCTTGTGAGCTTCCAATGACTTTGGAGGAAGCTCTTCATTAAAATAGAAACTGAAAATGCTACACTCAACATGAAATGGAATTTAATGATGGCGATCTTACCCACTTGCTAATAAATCAGTAGGAGTTCTGAGTCACTTTCAAGGGGGAAAGCCCACCAGAGTTAAGGACAAAACTGGTCAGCATCAATTCAGGATGTGGGATTCCAGGGTTGGAATTCCCAGCTTTCCCAATGCTATGACCAACATTTCACCTACCAGAGGCCCAGAATGAGGGGGTCAGGACACAGGGGAGTGATGGAAAGGTGGTAATCATGGTCTGCTCGCTGAAGAGAGAAGAAGGTCAGAGGAAAAGGTAATCTTATGGCTCTGAGCAGTGTTCCACCCTTTTCCCACTTACCTTAAGCAGGAACTGAATATCTTTGAACTTTCGGAGCTTGCAGGTTTGCTTATTAGGCTCTCTGCATGTTGACTTTCTCACCAGCTATTAATTGACCTCTTAAATGGTTACAGTCTGAAAAATGACAATGTCACCCTCATTGTCATTCCTCTGGTTCTGAGGATCAGTGGCTACGGTGATGGAGTACAGGTTTGTGCACATAGCCAGCTGGGCCTGGCTTTCTGTGGCAACCACCAATCTGTCATGGAGGCAACCAGATGATTGCATGCCTGAGGTAGCTGGGTTCCCCATAGTGTAGCTGCACTTTCTATACACTAATCTGGACTCCTGCGCCTTCCTGTGCAATCTGACAAAGCCCATGACTGCTGCAAGCACACAGATCCTTTCCTCCAAGAGACTGGCCAGGTCCCTGGTATTCTGCAGTCCTCCCAAGAACCAGCAACTGAAGGTGTTTTTACTTCAACCAGCCGAGGAGGTCATTCCCCACGAGGGTGTCATTATTTGTGATGGTTGAGTTGGTGGGGGGAGTTGCAGCAAGAGGTTTTGCCGGTGCTTCCTCTGTGGAAGGCCACAGTGATGGCTTCTGTGGAGCAGGCTGTTTCTCTGCCAGAACCATGGCGATTATGCTGCTACCTGCAAGACATAGAGGGAGAAAGTCAATGGTTAAAGTGGTGTGTAATGAATGACCCTGACAATGGGGTTAGCTTGAGATCTGTAGTGGAATGAAGAATGGTACTCATTCAGTTGGCGGGAAATGGGTGTCAGGGCATTCTGACATGGAAGGGACAGGTGAGTGAGGGTCAGTCCTGTCTGGAAAAGCAAAGAGAAAGAGAGATTAAGCGAAGAGAAAGTGACTGGCATTGTTATGAATGTGGATGGTTGAAAGGTAGTGAGGCTTCCTGGGTGAGTGATTAGACAGTGCAGAATCCAGTTGTGGCAAGAGTTTCCAAAAACAGCAAGCGGTAGAATAGGGGGAGAATTCAATAAAAGTGGCACCGCAAGATCTGAGTAGGAAGCTAATGAGGACACGTTTGGTAAGATATGGCAAGAGATCTTGCTAGGCTTCATAGAGAGGAACCTTTGTGAAACTTGACAAAACTGACAGAGAAAGCAGAGTGTCTAGCCTGCAGCACTGAAAAATTCAACACGCATTTGATCCAGGTCCTGGACCATTCTGCAGGTGGGTCAGAGATGTTCCATGATGATGCAGAGAATTTGGCATGGGTTATCACCAAGCTCCTATGTATAGCCACCATCTGTCAAGCGTGCTTGGAAGTGTAGGAGGTCAAGAAGAGCGAGTAGTGAGCTGCAGTTGTTGGGTAACAGCTTTAACTTTTATGTCAGGAATCCTCAGCTACTAGTTTCCATTTGATGTGTCAGAGGATGGGAGGCTGCATATTATTGAGGCAAGATGTAATAATTTCACAGAATCCCTACACTGTGGAAACAGGCCCTTCGGCCCAACAAGTCCACAGCGGTTATCAGAACATTCCACCCAGACCCATTTCCTTTTAACCCACCTAAGCTCCCTGAACATTATGGACAATTGAGTATAACCAATCCAACTAGCCGGCACATCTTTGGACTGTGGAAGGAAACTGGAGCACCTGGAGGAAACCCACGCAGACACAGGGAGAATGTGCAAACTCCACACAGACAGTCTCCCAAGGGTGGGGATCAAACACAGGTCCCTGATGGTGTGAGGCAGCAGTGCTAACCACTGAGCCACCGTGCTGCCCAATAATGAGAGTGATAATGAATGATTCTGCATACAAATTGACCTCTCGCTTGTGAGAATGCTGTCTCACCATTCAACATTTTGGTCTCAACATTGAGAAGCTCCCTGTTGGACTTCAATTGATTTTCTTAAACATTTTTTTCCATGGTCCACATCTTCCTTGGGAAGATTTCAGCCCTGGTTTTGAGTAAGATCAGACAACATCTGAGGAGCAGGAAAGTCAACATTTCAGGACAAAACCCTTCGTCAGGACAGGGTTTCAGGTTTCAGCTGTACAATTTCCAGCCTCACAGCTACAGACTCTGGGTTCCAGCATCTGCAGCCCTTCTTGTCTCTCATTGAAAACCAACACTGCAATGTCCCTTCTAAGGATGCCCACCTTGAAGAAGTTTTCCTCCTCCATCCAAAGAGACCCCAGTGAATCTCTCTCCCACTGCAATCTGCTTGGTTGTCTCCTCTGCCCTGAAGCTTTTCAACCACTGTCCTGATGAAGGGTTTCAGGCCAAAATGTTGGCTTTCATGCTCTTGCGTGGATGCTGTCTGACCTGCTGTGCTTTTGCAGCCTCACACCTGTAGATTCTGGATGTAATGTCAAATTCTTGATATTTTGTAAACGCTGAGGGCCAAATTGGTGAGTTGATCTTGCGTATCCTACACTTTACCAGCTTATAACAATATTTTTGAGACACCCTTCAGAGTCTTGCAAAGCATTCAATGACTATCGTGACTAGGATGGGAAACAGCATTAGCTTACTGAGCCTCTGACTGAACATGAACCTTAAGAAACGTATAGTTATTACTATGCATGGATGAAGCTCAAATGTGAATAGAATGAATCAGATGGTTCTCTCAAAGTGGCTCTGCAGACACAACAGGTTGAATGGCTTCTTCCTGTGTAGAATGATTCGAAATATACGTGCAAATGAGGGCATTGATCTGCTGATAATCGCTTATTCTACACAGCCTTATGACAAATGATCTGCTGTTGGCGTCTTTTATGGTACAAATGATTTTTTTTTTTCAAAATCATTCTCCCAATAATCCAATTTATTTAAGAATTAGTTTGATCATTGTGTGAAAACCTTCACAGATATCACTGCATTTGTCACATAATTTCAGCAAGTTGGATGCAGTTCTAGGGGGAAGAATTTTCCAACACTGGATTTAATTTTAGCTGACTGTTTAATTAACAAATTAATGCACCAACATGTCAAAAACATTCCATGCCAGGTCCAGTTATTGCAAAATAAACTAACAATTAACTTCGTTCAGGAAATCTTTCACACAAAAAAATGGGACTGAAGTAGAATCTTTTTTAAAAAAGTTTCAAACTTAAAATCTTTCACATTATTTTTGCTACATTCGAATTGATGGGTCAATTTGCTTGAACAAAATGAGGGTGAAGAAAAGTGCTTGAATATGTGGGCACAACACTCTGAAAGAAAAGTGGTAAGTAGTAGCCCTTCTTGTGTGTATAATGAACTATTTTTCATTATCACATTCATCATATTGCCACTAATCCAAGCCCAGATTTGATCAACTGTAACTAGCAAAACCAGTAATTTGTTAAGAATTTATAATTCATGAACTATTTGCCTGATACTAATGGAAATGCATTTAAGGTGGGAAGGGGAAAAGTCAAATGACATGTGAAGGGTAGAGTTTTTTACAAGACAGTGGGAAGAGTTTGGAACATGCTGCCAGGGGTGGTGGTGGAGGTAGGCACGATGGGTGTATTCAAGGAGTTTTTAGTTAAACGCATGAATATGCCACGAATGGAGGGATATGGACCAAAGGCAGACAGAAGGGATTAATTTAATTTAACATTATGTTTGGCACAACATTATAGATTGAAGAACCTATTTTTGTGCAGTACAGTATGTTCTGCATTGAGTTTCAGTCACTTGCAAATGGAAGTTTGACTATGTTTGTTCTAAAACCATGTTCATAGTTTAGGTTTAAGGGAAGTGGACAATAAATTAAGATGGCAATGATAGAATTTTCTGAATAATAATGTTTATCAAAGAGGAAGACTTGCAGTTATGTACTGCCTTTCGTGAGCACAGGTTATTTCAAAGCTTTTTACAGTTGATGAAATACATCTGAACTGTATTCTCTGCTATAATGTAGGAAAAGCAGCAACCAGTAGGAATGTGGCAATCTGATTTCCCAGTGCTCATTGAGAGATAAATGTCAGTTAAGACAGCGGAGATAATTTACTTATAACAAAGTGTGGAGCTGGAGGAACACAGCAGATCAGGCCGCATCAGAGGAGCAGGAAAGTTGACGTTTCAGGCCAGGACCCTTCGTCAGTTTTCTGAAGAAGAGTCCCGATTGGAAATGTCAACTTTCCCACTCCACTGATGCTGCCTGACCTGCTGTGTTCCTCCAGCTCTACACTGTGTTATCTCTGATTCCAGCATCAGCAGTTCTTATTGTCTTGGAGATAATTCCCTTGCTCTTTTTCAAAATGGCATTCTGACATGCCATCTCACAGCTTGTATGCAGTATAACTTTAAGAGGCATATGCATGATATGACATGGCAATCATGAACAAAGGGTGGAGAAGAAAACTCTACGATATCAGTTGATTGACTGCAACCCACAGCAGATAATCGAGATACCAAACAAAACCAGTCAAGTACAACACACAACTTTCCAGATCGCCGCAGCTTTAAAGCGTTACATTAAGGTTTGAAATGTTCGTCTAACTCTGTAAATCTCTCAAATTGACATTATATGTCAATATATCAGTTTCCTTTATGCTGAGGAAAAAGAGAGATGTTGTGTTTTGCCTTACAGACCCATGTAGTATATCTTTGTGAGAGTATCACTGCAGTGTAGTATGTCACCTGATGATATAAAGTTCTGTGCCACGCATCACATGGCCCTGATTGAGGAAACAAGATGCCGTTTGTGATATAAAAGTTTATTATTAATCCAGACACTAAAATACTGTAATGTAAGGAGTGAATATCAGGTTTCAACCAGGGGCAATTACTAGGAGAAAAAGGGGGTGGAACTTATTTGTCAGGATTAGGTCAGAATCGTGGGAGGCAGAAGAGATTACAATTGTGACAGAGAGCAACTCAATATATTAAGGTAAGTGACAAGTGAGCATTAAAAGGAATGGTGTAATGTGGGAGGAAGGCATCATTGACAGCAGGGCCCTGGCTCTAATAGGGTGGAAGTGCATCAAAATTGGATTGATGGATAGTGCTACCAGGAAGGGAATGTGCACAGGTGTTCAACAATAATAAGAAACTGAGCCTGAGACTTGCTGTGTGATGAGTGACCTAACATCAGATTGAAAATAACAAGTGCACAACTGAGCTAAAAATGGCTGTGAACAAGTAGAATAGGCAGGGTAAGTGTTTCACTCTGTGTGGGAGTAGGCTTCAGTGTAAACTGAGGTGAGACCTTTCATAAGGCAACAACATTAAACAATCTCACATACACTGATGCTGAGGCACACCTGTGAGCACTACATGCTCTGCAGACCTTGTGCATTAATCTACCACATGTAGTTCAAATTCTTGCCCCAAGCTGCTTTGACCACATCATGCAATATCATGAATCAATCCACGAAGTGGTGTGAAGCAGAAATAATGCTTTGTGGCCTGGAAAGTTTCACGCTTGGTGCCAAACTAGCAGTTACCTTCCAAGCTCCCTTCACATGTGTAGAGGTTCAGGTACCAGGAAGTAAGGTGGCTGGTAGATTTTGTGCCACATGAACTTCTCACTTCACACCTTGGTCCATAAAATTTCACATAGCTCTGAGGATGGTTAGGCTTTGTACCTTCAATATAGTAGCTATGGTTAGCCAGACTTTAGCACACACAGCTAATGAAAATAAGTAAACATTTATTTACATTGGTGGAAACACATTCATATTTTTCCTGTGCCACTTATGTTCTCTCAGCAGGTCTCCATCTTCTTCCTTACACTTGTACTACATCTTAAGGCATTTCTGTAATTAGTGTGAGAGTGTCTTGCCCTACAATGGAGCCCATTGGTCTGCTAATCTTGGTTAAGTAATGCCAGGAGTGTTTGCCACTAGAAGGTCCATGTGCTAAATGTGCTCAGCCCAGATCTAAATGCACCCTCCTCAGCTTGAATTCCCACAATGCTGAAGGTGGCAGGCAATAAGAGGTGAATGGTTTGTGGCCTGAAAGGAGATTCCTGTGGGGCATTTCTGTGCTTCCTCTCCAGGTTGATGCCTACTGGCACTGCCTTGCCTCTTTGTGAGGAAAGGGCAACTGAAATGAGGTCAACGTCCCTCATTCTCCTTTCAATTGTTTTTAGTGATGCCAATGAAGAGAAATGAAGTGCAGATCTGTTCACATATTCAGCAGACTCTGAAACTGTTGGGTATGGCTGTTTGTGTCAGCCACCGACCTGACCATGGAGATATGCAGATATTAGCTTACGTAAGGCAGCAATACTCCCGCAGGCATTGTGTCAGGCTATCCAGAGGCCACAATAAACCTACCAGTTGCTCCTTTGATTGCTTGGGAATGCCAATGGAGCTATGATTTGCAGATACCATGCGGGCCCTCTTTTGCCCAGAATTGAGCAGGTGCATGGTCTTCGCCAGTGCCCCAAGTGCCAGTGGGCCAGTGACATTTCTGCCTTGGCCAGTTGTGGTCATGCGGCAATGATGTGCTCAGTGCAGGTGCCACCAGGTCTAACCCAGGTAGCATTCCCAATCAGCAAGATTCCACCTAAACTGCATGGCCATGCACATGCACTGGCACTTTGACATTCCAAGCACAGCAATCAGCAGAAGAAAATACAATGAGAGGGAGTACTGCCAGCGAGGTGTCAGTATCTGAGCTGATGGAGTTTGCAGAAGGCAGCCTTGTTGGTTCATTGTCCTCAAAGATGGAAGAGGCAATGTTTTGTGATGCTGGCACTTGACCATGAGGACTATAGCAGTGCCAACTGACACTGCAGGAGACAAAAGAAAGAATGTGTGAAGAATAAGAGGTAGAAGTTTTGGCATGTTAAGAACACACTCACACAGAGAGAATAGAGCAGTGGGTGATGCTTCTTACTTGGTTACAAGGACATCAGTGGATTCAGGATGTCCTGGTAGTGTACCCGGTCAAACACTGTCAGTTCTTGAACTGCCCTGCAAGATCTATGACATTTGTCCCAGACTTGGCAGAGAAGTGGAAATCGATGCCCTGCTTTGAGGTCACAGTCCTAACCAGTGATGGCCAGGACTCTCTCTTCGCAAGCGTTGATAAGCCAAATATCAGGCATCCCACCGCTCATCCTGGCTCCTTTAGCACCATTATGGACGATTATGCACCCGAATGACAGAAAAGGAAGGATTGAAGGAAATGAAAGTGGCACTGCTATTAAAGCCCATGGGGAAATTGGTGAGATGCCCCAAGTGAGTAAGTAGGTAGCGCAGAGGGCAAACAATTTCATAGTGTGTGGGGGACTGAGTGGTTATAAGTGAGGCAAAATTGCTGTGTGTCCGGCAGAGCATGATCCTTGGTGAGAGGTGATAGCAGTAATAAAGTGATTCTGAGGTAGCAGAGAGAAGAAGGTTGCACTTGTCCTGGCAGAATAGAGAGGACTTTCTTTTTGCATTGGTGGGCATTTCTCCAGTTTTTCAAAACTGCACTGGCCTGGATGGCAACCTTGGACCTAGCTGGCAGAGTCTGATGTTGTGGCATTCTCTGCCAATCCTGAGGGAAGATGATATCCTGCCTTTGCACTGCCCTAGTTCACCAGAACATCCATGTCCCTGCCCACAAAGTGGGGCATCGATTTGCACTTCTCTGCAAAGTCTGGGGCAAACATCATAGATCTTGCAGGGCACTTCAAGAACTGACAGTGCTTGACCAGGCACGTGACAAAAATGATGCCAGTGCCAGGAATCCTGAATTGTCAGCACTTCTGTCTATGGTGAGTCGGAGAATTGGGCTAGCACTGGACAAATCCGACACTGTGGGGCCGTGGTGTGTAATTATTGAGGCAAGTCTGAGATGAACTCACTAACATCAACAGAAATAAACCCTCCATGGAATGTGAGAGAAATTACACATGGCCAATTTTTGGTAAGATGCAGCACTGGGGAAATTCTAGATTTCAACTAGGTTTAACAATTCAGATATTGCATTCAACAATACAGCATAGAAGAAAGTCATTTGGCTATTGTACCAAACACTCCAATCCCTTCCCGACAGATATGTTTAAATCAATCCATTTTGGCGTGTTATGACACATTTCTGGATTGGGGGGTGGGCAGGTGTGTACTTGAATCAGGGCTTGCTGACTCAGAACTAGGAAAACTACCGTCACACAGTAGGAGCCCCTTATCGTCTTTCTCTACAACCCTGCAATTCTATCCTCTTCTTCAGCATTTCTAGGTAAGGGAAAATGGAACTCCATACGTCTGATGTCATTAGGCTTTTGTGCTGCTATAATTCCATTTACTTGAACATGAATGTGAAGATTTAATTTAAAAAATGAAAATAATGGTTTAAAAGAATATTACTACTCAACAATGATCTATTCTTCAAAATGTCACTGTTATTAATATCTTGTAATGACTGAGCTGTCAGAACAGCAATGTTTTATAACTGACAAACCATTTCTACCTGAAGAAATATGCTGGGAAAAAAATGTATTCTGCAGAACCAGAAAATCAATATGAATGGTGTTGGTTTAAAGCAAACATATTGATTCCCCCATGTAACTTGTACCAATTTTCTCAGCATTTCAACTGAGGAGTTTTTCGAGCTTTCTTTTGTCTTGTTATCGTTAAATGCCAAATTTTTGTTCGCCATGTGAATTTCATCTGAAAGTGCTTATGTATTTTGTGATCATTTTTCATCAAAATGTTTATCCACAAAAGTTTTGACACAACTGATCTATTGTTCAGTCAAATAATAGTAAATACAGAAATTAGATTTGGAAAGGAACTCAATTTTTTGACCTGTAGAGTCAATAGTAGTTTTATTCATGCTCCAGAGAAGGTAGAAAAGTATAATTGAGCGGTTAATGACCTACTGCTCTTTGTGTCTGATGAATACAAGCGAATCAAAGCCACCTTTTAATTATTTAAAGCTCTGATTAGGCCATACAACTTAAAGAAGGATATATTGGCCTTTGAGGAGTACAGTTTGGGCTTTGCAGAATTTTACCTGAACTCCAAGATTAAATTAAAAGGACATAAACCAGAATTGTGTTCCTTGGAATTTAGAAGATTAGGGGATGATTTGATCATCGTTTTAATATATTAAGGTGATTAAACAGGATGGAGAGACAGAAGCTCACTGAAGACTCTCGAACCAAGGACAAAAATTAAAAATTCGAGTCAGAGATAAAAAACACTGCAGATGCTGGGGCCAGAGACAATACAGTGCGGAGCAAACAGAACATAGAAGGCCAGGCAGCATCAGAGGAGCAGGAAACTTAATGTTTCGGGTCAAGATATTTCTTCAAAAAAAGAAAAAGACTGTACTGAAGAAGGGCCCCAAACTGAAACGTCAAAAATTCGAGTCAACCAGATCTTTCAGCAGTGTAATTAAATAAAAGACTCAAAAGGTGTTATAAATTTAAAAGCCTATTCCTAAAATGACAACTAATGCGAGATCAGTTTTGATAATGAAATTGGTAATTTTTTTTGCTCAGGGTATCAAAAGATACAGAGCAAAAATTGATTTATAAAGTTGTTTATAACTAGTGTTAGTTATAACATTAACTCTAAACTAAACTCTCAGAGGGCTAAACTCTCATATAACTAGTGTTCATACCACTGATGCCATGACCTCAATGGAACAGGCTCTAGAGGGCTAAACTCTCATATAACAGAATAAACAAAAGATGTTGATGTTAACTGATGAATTGTTCAGAGAGAAAACATGTATAAGGAAATGTCATAGACACTATGTGAGGGAGATGTCTTCAGTAACATGCAATTATAAATGTAAACAAGGAGCATTACACTACTGAGTGAGAGAGCCAGGGCTGTACATTCAAAGAGGGTAAGTGACATGCAGATTGCCATAAGACTATAACTATATAATGTAGGAATGAAAGTAGGCCATTCAGCCCATCATGTTTACTTTGCTGTTAAATAAGAGTGTGGATGATCTGATATCCTCACTTTCCTGCCTTATTCCCATAGCCTTTGATTACCCTAAGGATTAGAAATCTGCCTATCACAACCTTGTCAGTTGGTTAGAGATTTAGGTGAATACAATGACAAGTTGCCAGTTAATTAGCATATCACATAGGATGCCAGGTGTGTAGAGGTTCAGGCACCAGGAAGTAAGGTGGCTGGTAGATTGTGTGCCACATGAATAGGGTGGTAAGATGTGAAAATGGAAAGGAGGCCAGGTAAGTGATGGACTGTTTGAAGATGGTTGGGGTGGGAGATAATATTGGGTTGGGCAGTGAGATTGGGGCAGAGGTGGGGGTGGTGTTGTGTCTGGTGGTGGGGGGGGGGCGGTGTTGGGGGTAGGGGGCAGAGGTGGGGAGTCAGGTCCCAGGGCAAGACCAGAGTATGTCGGATATTGGATGGATGGAGGGGAGGGTAGTATTGGGGGTGTTATTGGATCCTAGAGGGGAGGAGGGTTTTCTGCTTGGCCCTGACATGAGATGGGATGTGTATCAGATACTGGGAGGAGTTAGGGTTGAGGGAATGGGATGATCCAGTAGCAGGGTAGATGGCCCCGGGGGAGACCTAGTGTGTGGTATTCCAAGGTGGCAAAGGTCTGTCATATACCAATGGAGAGGAGTAATTGTTGGTGCTGGAATTGAAGTGGCGAATGTGGGTGGAGAGAGTCCTGATGTCTGAGAGTCTGTCAGGTCCTTGGGAAGATGGAGGCTGTAGTTTCAATGTCTGATTTTGTAAGGGAATTAGGCAGGCATAGTTGGAGTTGCTTGCTGTTGGGAAAAGCTTAATTTATGAATTAACTCAGAGTTAGATTATCTTTTTAATTTTCTACCTCTTCCCGGGTAACTATTTACTTAACTCCAAAATATCCTCTAACTTTTCGATTTAACTGGATACTTTTGGGACATTTCAGATGTAGGGGAATTGCAGATTCTGATGGACAATGTCCTGGGCAATTCCTTTGGATTCTGCTATATCGAGAATGTGCCCTTCTGTCCTCTCAATGTTTAATCCAGGAAATTTCTGCTCAACAGTACTTGAGGTCAGATGAGCAATCTGACTTTTTTTGAATCAGTGGTTACCACTGGCTGACTGGACATTTCTTGCCCATCTCTAATTGCCCTGCAGAAGGTGGTAGCAAGCTGTAGTCCATTGGGTGCAGGCACAAGCACATCATTTCATTTTTAGAGACCCTCAAACAATTGATAAAAAAAAAGAATAGCTAATCGAAAGGTAACCACGTGCCAGTGGATCTGCTGCCACATATAGAGCAGACCGAGAAAGGAGAGCAGTTTACCTTTCACAATGTGAACTACGTGGGATTTAAAATTGACAATAAGTTCATGATCGGATTTTCAGTGAGCTCAAAGCTGTCATAGTGGGATTGGAACCCAAGTTCCCAGAGCGTTGCCTGGGTCTCTGGTTTAAAATGATATCTGTACATTATATCCTCGCTAACAGTACAGGAACAGAGAATACTGGTGTGCTGATATAGAACCAGGTAGACAACAGCATACATGTTAATACTAAAGCTATACTTTCAGATGAGGTTGCCAGTAGGATGGGGCCAAGGATTGATTCTTAGGGAGCACCAGAGGGAACAGTGACAAAGCAGAATGAGAAATTGCTGCAACTGTTTTTCTAATGGCAATTAGACAGAGAAGAATAGAATCATGAGTGAGCAGTCCCATCCATCATGATGATCATGGAAAGACATTAGAGAATGATGAGTCTATAGGTGTGAAGCTGGAAAAGCACAACAGGTCAGACAGTATCAGAGAAGCAAGAAAGTCAATGTTTTATGCTGAATCCCTTTGTCAGGACTGGGGAGGGGAAGCGGAGTCCAGAAGTAAATAGGGTTGGGCTTGGGCTGGGGGAAGGATAAGTGAGACGGTGATAAGTGGATGCAGGTAGAGGGTTATTGTGGTTGGTCAGTGTGAAAAGTAGAGTGGATAGGTAAGTAGGAAGGTGGACAGGTTAGATCAGATCAGGAAGATGAGGAGGTGGGGAAGCGATGGGATAAGGCTGGGGGTGGAGGGATTTTGAAGCCAGTGAAGTCAATGTTGAGGCCATTGGGCTGTAAGCTCCTAAAATGAAATATCAGGTGTTGTTCCTCCAGGTTATGTTTGGCCTCACTCTGACAGAGATGGAGACCGAGGATGGACATGCCATCAGGGGAGTGGGAGGGGGAGTCAAAATGGATGGCAACCGGGAGCCCAGGTTGGTTGATACATGCAGAGTGCAGATGCTCCTGCGATCTGGTCTCCAAGTTTGCATCTGGCCTACATTGAGGAGATCACATCGGTAGCAACAGATACAAGAGGTCGGGTTGGATGAAGTGCAGGTGAATCACTGCCGGTTTTGGGAGGATTGTTTGGGGCCTTGGACGGAGGTGAAAGGGGAGGTGCAGGGGCAGGTGTTGTACCTTTGGCTGTGGCAGGGAAAGTTACCGGGTGTGGTGGAGAAATTTGTGATGTGATAATAGGAACTGCAGGTGCTAGAGAATCCAAGATAATAAAGTGTGAAGCTGGATGAACACAGCAGGCCAAGCAGCATCTCAGGAGCACAAAAGCTGATGTTTCGGGCCTAGACTCTTCATCAGAGATCTCTAGTGAAGGGTCTAGGCCCAAAACGTGAGCCTCTGTGCCCCTGAGACGCCGCCTGGCCAGCCGTGCTCATCCAGCTCCACACCCCGTCATCTTGAAACATGAATTGCTTTTTTTACTCTGTCCTGACCAATGAAACTTGACTTCATTGGTCTACGCCCGAAACGTCAGCTTTTGTGCTCCTGAGATGCTGCTTGGCCTGCTGTGTTCATCCAGCTTCACACTTTGTTATCTTTAATGAGAGAGAGCTCAGTCACCAGATAAAACGGAGGAGTGAGACCGAGAAGAGAATATTAGATAGTAATATAAAGGTGCACAGAATTCTTGGAGATACAGATAACAATAAAATAGAAGTTGTAAACTAATTGATGGAGTTGGAAGTGAGAAAATAATTAAACCCAAATAAGTGTTAAAGTGCAAATAGGTGAATGCCTGACATAAAGTTGATTAGGTTGAGTTACAAGCACAGATTGTCTTGTAGGATTATGATACTATGGCAATAATGCAGAGCTGGCATAAGGAAGGGCAGGTCTCTGTGTCAGTTATGCCAAACTGAAAGGTGTTCAGAAAAGATCGGAAAGGACAGAAAAAGGAGGGGTGTTTATTTTGGTCGAGGGCAACCTTGTAATGTTAGATTCATAGGATTCAAGTACTGAGTCAATTTGTTAGAGCTAAGGAATAAGAAGGATGCAATTGCGTAGCTCAGTGTAAACTAGTGTGAAAGATTTGAAGAATTAGCTTGCCAGGAGTTAAAATGGGGGACTTTAGTTACTCCCCCATGTAGAGACTGGGATAACAGTAATACAAAAGTCAGCAAGGGACAAACATTCTCAGATTGTGATCAGAGAATTTCCTGCATCAACCTTTAATCAAGTCCAACAAAAAAGTATGAGATAGTGTAAAAGTTCAAGTGACAATGGGAACATTTTGGGGACAGTCATTATTCCTGTATAAGCCTTAGGATGATGGTGGAAAGTGAAGCTGGTCAGTCCAGAGTAAGAATAATCAGCCGGTGGGTAATTAGCTTTAATAAGCCAATGACAGAATTTGGTGGACTGGAATTAAAACCAGGAAGCCAATAGCTGAGCAATGGGCTGCCTTCAAAGTAGAAATGGCTTGGGCACAGTGAGGGTATATTCTCTCAAAAGGGAAAAAGAGAAAAAAAAAATCCAGATTTCTCCAAGTGACAAAAGAGATAGAAATAAAGTTTGAAAAGAAAATGTATGCCAATAACATTTGTCAGATAGCAAATACAATTGTGATGTAAAATGAAAAGCGATTACTTGAAAGGAAGAGAATATGACATAGGAGCAGAAGTGGGCCATTTGGCCCATTACACCTGGCCTGTCATGCAATAGGATATGGTTGGTCTGATCATCTCAATTCCACTTTTCTGCATGTTCCCTTATACCCCTTGATTCCCTTATTGATTACAAAGTCTTCAGCCTTGAATATACTAATTGGCCAGCTTCATCGGCCCTCTGTCAGAAAGAATTTCACAGACTCACTGCCCACGTGAGATGAAATTCCCCTCATCTCTATGTTGACTGGGTGACCTCTGACTTTATGATAATCCTGGGCTCTCCAACAAGGGGAAATAACGTTGGAGCCTCTACCCTGCCAAGCAACCCAGGAATTTTACATATGAGAAAAATAACATGAGAAGCAAAGCTGGATTATGGTTAAAAAAAAACAGCATAACATAAAAGAGAAATTCCAAAGTCTTCCATAAGGATATCAATAGTTAAAAAGATGGGGAAAGAGGAGTAGGGATGATTTTGAAATTGACAACGAGATAGTATTGGATAAGCTAACAGTATTTAAATTTGATAAAACGCTCGGACTGGATGAGACGTAATCAAGGGAATTGAGGGTAGAGAGAGTGGAAAGTGCAGAAAAACAGTCAATAATCTTTCAGTGTTTCTTGGATTCAGTGAGTGGTGTTGGATTACTGGAAAATTGCTCAAAGAAGGTTCTAAAGATAGACCCAACAATTGCAGACTCGTCAATTTAACTTCAGCGGTGAAGAAACTTCTGGAAACTATTATTGTGCGTAGAGTTAATAGTCTTATAAAAGATTTACAAGAATTGTTGCCAAGGTTAGGAGGGGTGAGTGATAAGGAGAGTCTGAATAGCCTGTGGCTATTTTCCCAGAAACATTGGAAAATGACGGGTGACCTTATAAAAGTTTATAAAATCATGAGGGGCATGGGTAGGGTGAATAGCCAAGGTCTTTTCCCCACAGTAGGGAAGTTCAAAACAAAAAGTTTAAGATGAGAGGGAATGATTCAAATGGGACCTAAGGGGCATGTTTTTCATGCAGAGGGTGGTGCATGTATGGAACGAGCTGCCAGAGGAAGTGATGGGCACTGGTATAATTATAACATTTAAAAGGCATTTGGATGGGAAAATAATAGGAATGGATTCGAGGGATATGGGCCAAATGCTGCCGAATGGTTCCCTTTCTTTTATATAAAATCATTAATTGGTAAACCTAATCTCACCATTGCTTCATTTTGAGCAATTACATACAACAATCTCTGAATGCTTAGAGACATTCTAAATTTGAATCAGGAATGTATAGTGCTTTTCTTATTTTGGTAATTTCACAATGAGTTAGGAAAAGAAATATCACTGATGTGGCAAAGTTCATGATCTCAGAATGTCTCAAAGTGCTGACAAATGTAGAAATGTGTGGTCATAAGCATCTCAGTGAATTTTAACAAATTTTGTTCATAACACAAATCAGAAGGCATGGTAAGAGAAAAATTTTTTAAAAATATATTTATTCATGGGATGTGGAAATTACTGGGCCAGGACAGCATCTATTGGCCATCCCTAATTGACCAGAGGGCAGTTGGAAGTCAACTGAATTGTTGTGGTTCTGGAGTCACAAGTTGGTCAGACTGGGTGAGGATGGCAACTATGCTTCCTTGAAGGGTACTAAATTGCAGCCTCACAGAGGTAAGATCCAGTTCCATGTGACATGGCATTAATATCAGAGAATCCCTATAGTGTGGAAACAGGCCCTTCGACACAACAACTCCACACTGAGCCTTGGAGCATCCCACCCAGACCCACCTGTCTATCACCCACATAATCTACACATCCCTGAACACTATAGGTAATTTAGCATGGCCAATCAGCCTAGCCTGCACATCGTTGGACTGTGGAAGGAAACTGGAGCCCCCGAGGAAACCCACACAGCTACCAGGAGAACATGCAAACTCCACACAGACAGTCAACTCAGGGTGAAATTGAACCCAGGTTCCTAACCACTGAACCACTGCACCGCCCTAAAAGTGCACGTTGAGGAAACGTAGTCAGTCAGCAGCTCCATTGAAATTATTTTGTAAATACTCCGTAGCACATTATTAGGTTATTTATATATTTTTTGAAAAGTTGCCCCTGTCCTCTTGGGCTGTAGGGCTGGTCTCCCATTCACAAGAGATGACTGCTACCCTATAACGGTCAATAAAATTTATTTATTCTTGTAATGTATGAAATATAGCAGCAAATTTGCACTTGGTAAGGTATCACAAACAGCAATAATTGGATACTTTCAGTTTTTCTAGTGATATTAGTTGAAAGTTAAGTATTGACAATGTCTGAATGAAATCCTAGCCCTGTTCTTTGTAATTGTGCACTGGAATGGTTTATATTTGTCTGTAGGGAAGACAGAAGCGTTAGTTTAATGCCTCATCCTAAAGACAATGTTCTGATAGACTGTTGTTCCCTCAGAACTGAGCTCAGAGTGTCAGCCTGGCTTTTGAAAATACCGAGCCTTCTGACCAACTGAGCTCTGAGTAAGAAAAGTAGCTATAGGATATCGTAGTTTCAAAAAATGATTACAAATTATTTTTCAATAAACTCCAGGAACAATGTAATGACTGTTCTTGCCCTTGTGTGAAGGACTGAATGACAAGGACACATTCCAGAGATAAGATTTGCAGTGATAACTGTGCCTGGCATGAAAACAAACCCAAAAAAAGGTAATCATTTCTAATCCTATTTAGAAGCATTGTCACTCACATTTGTGCATGAACATACAAGATGAAAAAAAAATGCAAATTATAGAGCAGAGAACACACGGTGTATGGCCCATTGGGTCAGTACATTGTGTGTGCATCTTTGAGCTTAGAATTTGAATTCAGAGCATGTTGATCCTTCTGTGGCTCTCTGTATTCTTTGAATGAAGGAAAATAAAACTGCGTCAAATTTAATGCAATTTATTAGAAATTCACGGAGTGTGGTGGACAAAATGGAAAAAAAATTAAACTTATTTGGGTAATAATTTTGCATTGTACTTCAGCCTTCCTTTACCTGACCTGGAGGGGGTCACTTCAATCAGGGCAAATTTTATTTGGCCCCCTGTGACATTCTATTTTGCATTCAAAACTGCAGGCAATTAATTATGGTTTCAAACTCCACTTAAAACTAACTTTTCAGTCAGGAACAATGGCACCGAACTGCTCCAATTGATATCAAACACCTTCTAGGAATGGTAAGCTATTATCATTCCTGTGGAAGCACATTAGAGGCAGTTTTGTAGCTGAAGGCCCAGCATGACCACTTAATAATGGAGCTAATTTTTACGAACATATAATTCATTTGGACACAAATAGTCAGAAAATCTGATCCAATGCTGAAATCTTTAATTAAAGCTAAATTATCGAGATATATTTGGGTGCTGATTTTCTGCCTGTTATTATTCCAGTTACCACATTTATTGATTGCTCTGCTTTCTCATTTTTAATGACAGTCAGTGCTACTCTTATAATAATAAATCTTCATTTAACACATTCAGCCAGGCCTTGCTGACAGTAAATGCAGTGTAGATGGAATGTTTGTAGGCAACAGTTTATCTAACCAAGTCAATTAGAACATTGATGGTCAGGTGTTTTCCAAAATAAGGCAGTTTGTTTGCAACAAAAAGTTCCAACTTTAAATTATCTTAAATTGCTTCTTCTTATTACTGGCTGTTCTGCCAATGGAAACAGCATCTCCATTGATTCCAGCAACAAGTACCTCTGTTTTGTTTTGGTTTAGCTTGTATCTAAGATCAGGCAGACAGGTACTGTTAAAGGAGTTAAGTAATGACAGCAATGGGACATCATGCCATACTAATACTCCTGCATTAATCATCACCTCCATTTTGACTAGTTGTTGCTACACTTTGCAATCCATTTGAAAAGTCAGTTAGTCAACAGCCTGTTAAGTGATGGAGCCCAGACTATATAAATGTCAGTGATAAGGATTGTAATGTATCTAGTTGTTCTGTGAATAAATCTGCGGATTTTTGATCACCAGCTTTCAGGTTACCAGAGGTAAGGTAATTCGCCCCTTGGGTTTCTGAAGAGACCAATATCCCTAGGTTATCATTGTTTATTCTTCCGTCAGTCAGACTGTCACCTGCATATTGGCTGTCATTTCCCCAAGCAGCCATAATAGGTCTGACATATTTATTCGCTCACTTATTCTTCACAGCACATACATTCCATTTGTATGATCTTTCTTCCAATCTAACACATTGTAGACTACAGTGTTCTCTACAGTCCTTTTCCCACTGAGAAATTACTCACAAACTGGATGAGTGTTTTGCTTCCATCTTCAAAGGCAGCTTCTCATGTTAGCTCCCTCACCCATTCTGACTGAATTATCTGATTGTACCATCCTACTCCAAGAAATTCAAATGCAGTGCAAACTGCAGGGAAGATGAAATAATTCTAGACTTTCGATACATTTTCATTGTCTTGCTGACACTAGTTTCCAAATTGTCATATAGCACTTCTTTTGCTTTAAACTTTATTAGAGCTTTTCCAAAACAATCTAGTATGTTGGCCATAAACAATATAACCAGTCTCTCTCTGTGTTAAAAGTCACATTTTTTTCATTTTCAATGGATTTGCATTGTTGTCTTCCCTCATCCCCACTGATTGTTCAGTCTTACTGAGTCCATTCAGTTATTTTTATATAAATTTCTCATTTTTCTTCACTGGTGCTGATTCACTATATCTCCTTTAAAAGCCTGCTCTCCCAGCATTCCACTCTTCTGAGATCTTTGCACTGTTCCCATTGTGGCCACTTAAAGATCCTCACTTTTGCATCAGTAGCTTCTGCTGCCTATTACTTAGCTTTGAAACTCCTTGCAGAGACTTCTCTGCCTCTTCATTTCTTTCTCTCTCATCTCCCCAAAGTTGTACTTTCAAACCTATTTCTTTGACAAGATGTTTGTTATTTGATGACTCTAATGACCTGATCATTATGTTACCATTTCACTTGAAGATAGCTTGATAGGCGAGGGTACGCAGTTAGTAAATTAATAGAGGACCTGAAGAACGGAGCAAGTGGAGGTAATAAAATGGTTACAGTCTCTTAAAGGATGATATAGTTTTAAATCATGTGTTGATGATCCAAAGGCTACTAGTTACAAACTGCTCAAGCCTGACAATAATTGTAAAGGGTGCCTAAAACCAATAGTTTTATGAAGAGAACAAATAGACTTCCAAATTAAAACACCTTTATTCCCTACACAATAGAACAGAGAAAATGAGAGAGGGGATACATGTACGCCAGATAATTTCCAGACAATAAATCAAAGTGTGGTGTAAAGTACACAATGTACAATCTAATCCTTGTTCATAAATCATTTACATCTCACATGTATTATGTTCATTATTTTACCTTTTAAAACATTGCTTTGGGGGAATTGTTAATGGATATGCATTAGTTATAAATAAGGACACATGCATTGATTATAATCTTTCAAAGTTCATTCAAGTTGTGAAGGAGACCAAATGATTTGAATGTCGAAAACATAATAAATTTGTTTGAAGCACGGGGTCGGGGGGGGGGGATATCCATGTATTAGCAGGCGAATAAGGTTGATGTCAGCAGCGAGATGTTAAGAGTGCCATCAGAGATTGAGTAAATAAATGCTTTGCTAAGGTAACGGAAAAAGAAGAATCCCCAAGAGA
Source organism: Stegostoma tigrinum (assembly GCF_030684315.1). Taxonomy (NCBI): domain Eukaryota; kingdom Metazoa; phylum Chordata; class Chondrichthyes; order Orectolobiformes; family Stegostomatidae; genus Stegostoma; species Stegostoma tigrinum. The sequence goes on from NC_081359.1 coordinate 20,427,798, forward strand.
TGTTGTGGGCCTGAAATTTCGGGCGTACATACTAATGCTGCGTGAAAAGCCATTGCTGGCTCAAATTGAACAATGGTTATTATGTCACTACCTTGGATGGAATTCCCTTTTTGGTTAATTAGACATGTCACAATTTTTCCAAACAGGTGTAGCAGGACAGCGCCTTATGATATGAATAACAAATTGTTGTGACGATGGAAGAAGGTAGTAGGGGGAAAGAAAGGGTATTTCTCAATTGTTAAGGAGTTGAATATATGAATAAAAAGCAAAAGCTGTAGATTTAATGAAGTTTGATGCAAACCTGTGTACCTAACATACCACTTGTGTTTTTACAGTTTTGGATTTCTTTTGGAGTGAAAGCTTGAGAGGACAAGGCTGGATTTCTACATTAATACACTTTTTGCTACCCCTTTTTTGGGAAAGTATTCCGCAATGCTAACATTGTTAACATCCCTTTAGACTCCATTCTGTCACCTGTAATGCAAAACATATTGGAGATTCCCTGATGAATGACAAACTGACTGCAACATAATGCAGACAGGAGCCTAGGTAATGAGAAGAATGTTCCCAACCTTGAGTGATGTTGGCACTGGTGAGAAGTACAGGTAAATTCAGCAAGAATGATTGATTTTTGATGTCATGAAAAGAAATTCTAGTTTTTCCCTTAAGTCATCTATGCGAATCCAAACATTACTAATAAGTGACAACCACTTTATTTATCTGCATTTGCATTCCATTACTAGCTAATCTCACCTTATTTCTCTGCAACTCACAATTCTTCCCTCCTTCACTGAGAAACTAGTGGCATCAGATCCTGACCTGAAAGTCAAAGCGGTTACCTGGTAGAAGCTTGCTCATTTGAGCCTCTAGTTACTTTGTTACCATGTCTTTAAAGAGACATCCTCCTCAACCGTTTTGCTGATTGTGTTGACACCAGTCTCACCAAATAGTTGATCTTGGACCAACTCAGAGCCCATTTCAGCTTTTCAGGGCTCCACTTTGAAATTCATGAATACTTTGACTTGCATGCTCCTCCCAACCTGCTTTGTGCACAGAATCACACACTCTTCTCAGGTATCTGATGGCTTTTAGCTTACCTTCTTCGCACTCACTCATTTTGTGCTTACTTAGAGGTTGCTGCTATCTGTCGATTGCATAGCCATTTAGCCAGCTGGATTAGTAGTTAAAGTGAGTTGAGGATGAGATGAATGAGAGGTGTTGGGAAATGCAAGCATTGGTGAAGTTGACAGTTTGAGCATTCGTGTCATTTAGCCTGCCATAACACACAAGTGAGTGTACGGCAGCAGAAAGAAAATGGTGGTAACTACTCTTGCAGAGTGGAAAAGATTTTTGACCTTTCTTTCTTATATGCATCTTCTATGCATTCCATCTGATCCTGGAGGCAGCACTGACTTGGGCCACTATCTATATCCAGGCCAGCTCCATTTGGTGCTTCTGCTTCCTCGGGTAATTCACAAGTAAAGGAATGGACTTCTTTTTGACCATTCTGTCGACCAGAGCCTCTGATCCCTATCTAGAAAGTAGAGTGCCAGCTTCCCTTTACAGGCATTTTGGAGTCCCATGAGGACAGTGTGAGAGTTAGTTCTTGACTTGAAGCATCTACAGTGGTTACTCTCTAAGTTCTCGTTTACATTTTTAAATTTTCATCGTATTATATTCAGAATAAAGCATCAATAATTTTGTACAATTATGAAGTACAATTTTTGCATCAAAAGTGTTGCGAAAACAAACTCCATTGGAACAATCTCAGAGTGTTAGTCTTAAATCTCTCAATAAAAGTGAATGGATTAGATTAGATTCCCTACAGTGTGGAAGCAGGCTCGTTGGCCCAACAAGTCCACACCGCCCCTTGAAGCATCCCACCCAGACTCATCCCCCTATAACCCACACACCCTTGAACACTATGGGCAATTTAGCATGGCCGATCCACCTAGCCTGCACATCTTTGGACTGTGGGAGGAAACCGGAGCACCCGGAGGAAGCCCACGCAGACAAGGGGAGAATGTGCAAACTCCCCACAGACAGTTACCCGAGGCTGGAATCGAACCCTGGTCCCTGGTGCTGTGAGGCTGCAGTGCTAACCACTGAGCCACCATGCTGCCCTAATTGTGATCAGTAAAAGCTAAAATCCTATAGTTTCCATGTTAAATGCAAATTTCAAAGTTGAAAAGATGCTAACATTACCAATACCTCTTTTTTTTTACCGGAATGTAGTTTCTGATGTTAATTCAACTTATTGAAAAAATAAGCCTTTTCCATTCTGACCTTGTCATGCTGTAAACAGGCTTTTCCAATCCCCAACCTGCTAGCATCTACTGTTAGTTTAAAAGGTTTCTTAAAGTTAGGTGCGATGCACATAGGTTTATTTGCTAAGATTGCTTCCAGTTTCTCAAAGGCTGCCTGACATTTTGCTGAACTTTGTTTTTGTAGCAGCTTGGTCAAGCGTACAGCCATTGTACTTAAACTACACTCAAACTTCCAATAGAATCTGCACACTCACAAAAATCTTGTCATGTTTAGGATGGGAAGTCAACCAAAGATCTTATTTTTGATGTTTTGGGTGACACTTATTCTTGTGGACACAAATACATCACTTTTGCAAATTTGCTTTTTGCTAGCTTTGGCATCAGCCTGGCTGTATGTAATCGTTTGAACAAGTTCTCTAATTGTTCTACATATTCCTTTCATGAGTTGCTAACAGCTACAATATTATTCTAGTAAACCACAATATTAGGCTCTTCAGCTGTAATTGTTCATTCATCATTGAAATGTGGCTAGAGCATTTTTAAATCCACATGGCATTAACACAACATTGCAACATTGTCCATGTTGTCAATGGTACCTGCCAATACATTTCTAATATATAAAATTTAGATAAGAATGATGCACTATCAGCGTAACCAATGCAATCTTCTAGTGTGGAAATAAGATATAAATCTGCCTTTGCGATGGCATTCATTTTCTTACATATTGCATACAATTTAATTGAACCATCTGGGGCAGGAATGAACACTAGTGGAGAACTCCAGTTTCTCTGTGATTTGATTAATTGATTCTCCAACACATATTGAATTTTGTTACTCGGGCCTGTTTCTCTGGGTTTAACTGTTATGAGTTGAGTTTTATTGGGCATGAACGTATTACATCACTGTAATTTTGCATTGATTTGGTACATCCCAGTGTATATTTGCAAATTCCTTTGTACTTCCTGAACAATCTCACTATAATCTCTAAATTGATCTTTCTCCAGATACAAAAATACAGTCTCTAAATTCTCTAATATCTCTGAATTTCTTTATCTAATAGCAAGAAGTTTGCTTTGAGAATTGTCCCTTTCTTCTTCTCTTTTATCTTTCTTTTTTCTATCTTCCTCTACAAAATTTACTACGCACCTATAAGTTTTCAACAATTTCTCTGTGATGTACTATTTTAACATGTTCACATGATGTGATTGATTATTTTCCTATCATCAGGAGTATCAATTAGATATGTCACCTTACTAACCTTTTAAACTATTTTTCAGGGACCACTTTTAGTGGTTCTTCCTGTAAAGTTAACAGTACCAAAATTTTAGATAACGAGTTGTAGAGCTGGATGAACACAGCAGGGCAAGCACCATCAGAGGAGCAGGAAAGCTGACGTTTTGGGCCTAGACCCTTCTTCAGAAATCTGGCCTAGGCCCGAAACATCAGTTTTCCTGCTCTTCTGATGCTGCTTGGCCTGCTGTGTTCATCCAACTTTACACCTTGTTACCTCAGATTCTCCAGCACCTGCAGTTCCTACTAACTCTGAAACACTACCAAAATTTTATTCCCTTTGAGATTTTAATTATTGCACGTTTATCTGCAACTTAACATGTCAAACTGCACAGCATCTTTATGTACTTTTGGCCAAGTAAAATACCTGTTTTTGGGTACTAGAGTCTTTCAGGTCTCTACATGTCCTGCTCTGGGAATTTCAGATACTACGTGCAATATCTCCATATTATAGCTGGGTAGTACCATTATCTGATGAACATCCATCAATTCTTCATCTGTGGGCCTATGGATAGATTTCCAATTCTGCTGTAGCACCCCATTCTTAAGATAATTGGACTCTGGAACTCCTTCGGCCTCTCCCTTAGTATGGGTTGACTGTGTTAATTCATTTCATTCAGAATCTCAATTAGTGATGCTAAACTGAATACTCCCTCAGAGGTTTCAGCCACCCTTTTTGCTACAAGCATTACACCAACCCTTATTGGCAGATTTTGTTGAACCATCGCACTGTTTACCAGGCATGAAGGAAAAGTACATGGAACCGATTCCAGTAATTGTTCTGTTACTTGAACCTCCTTTAGGCATTCTGGAATTACGGGTGAAGCAATGGCCTTTAGTTCTGTCAGATCTTTACCCAGAAGGAGGTCTACTCCCTGAATAGTTAATTCCTTTACGACTGCAACAATAGCTTCGCCTTATAACAAATTACATTCCAGTTGCACTTTGTATAATGGAACCAGAATACATTCTGCACTAATCGCATTTGTTAGTACCTTAGCTCCTAAAGAATTCTCTCGAGGGAAAGCTAAGTCTTTCAGCAGTAAAAGCGATTGTATTGCTTCCATATCTCCTCGTATGGTTATGTGTTATCTGTCTTACCTGAGGAAAATGTAATCACCTTTCCCTCTAGTAAAAAACCCTGTATACCTCTCTTCTACCTTACATATTTCTTTGTTAAAAACAGACTTCGACTCCAGCCTCTTAGTCATACTTAGAGCTATAGTCTGCTCTGTGGTGTTACTTTTTGAATTCCGTCCTCTGATTCATTTTCTTGAAGTCTTATGAGTCTCAGGGGTTTATCTTATAATCTCTAATTATCTGAACAAATGTCTCCAACTTATGAAAATAGGAATATTTAAAGCTTCCAGACTTTGCCTCCACTCCCAGCATGTTCCTTCCCTCTTGCTCATTCTTTACACTGGCTGCCTGTCTTCCTTCCACTCCCGCACTACTTAAATTTCTCAGATTTTTAGGGGCTACTGGAATAAAGGTTTATGGATCAGTTCATAATTGTCAGCCATGAAAGCTGCTTGCTTTGCCATTGCTTTCCTTTGGACTTCTACATGAGTTTTTATTATAGAAATGAGGGTGTTTTTAAATTATTCTAAAAGACTAATTTCTTTGAGAGCATTGTAAGTAGTTGTAGCTTTTAATGCTCTTAGCCGCCTGTCAACATTATTTTGTTTAACTCTCTCTAACACATTAAATGTTTTTCCAGACTGTTCTCTTTAATTTTGAAACCTCTGTCTGTATGCTTCTGGGACCAACACATATCGGCTTGGAATAGTCCTTTTTATCTCATTATAATCCCTAGAACCTTCCTCTGACAGGGATTCATAAAGCTTTATCAGTTAATTTACTCTGTACGGGCAATGCCCAATCTGCCTTTGGCAACTGCATTTATTTTCAGCAAGGCGTTCGATAAGGTTCCCCACAATAGGCTATTGTACAAAATGCGGAGGAATGGGATTGTGGGAGATATAGCAGTTTGGATCAGAAATTGGCTTGCTGAAAGAAGACAGAGGGTGGTAGTTGATGGGAAATGTTCATCCTGGAGACCAGTTACTAGTGGTGTACCGCAAGGGTCGGTGTTGGGTCCGCTGCTGTTTGTCATTTTTATAAATGACCTGAATGAGGGCGTACAAGGATGGGTTAGTAAATTTGCAGACGACACGAAGGTCGGTGGAGTTGTGGATAGTGACGAAGGATACTGTAGGTTGCAGAGAGACATAGATAATCTGCGGAGCTGGGCTGAGAGGTGGCAAATGGAGTTTAATGCGGACAAGTGTGAGGTGATGCACTTTGGTAGGAGTAACCGGAAGGCAAAGTACAGGGCAAATGGTAAGATTCTTAGTAGTGTAGATGAGCAGAGAGATCTCGGTGTCCATGTACACAGATCCTTGAAAGTTGCCACCCAGGTTGACAGGGCTGTTAAGAAGACGTGCAGTGTTTTAGCTTTTATTAATAGAGGGATCGAGTTCTGGAACCAAGAGGTTATGCTGCAGCTGTACAAAACTCTGGTGTGGCCGCACTTGGAGTATTGCGTACAGTTCTGGTCACTGCATTATAAGAAGGATGCGGAAGCTTTGGAAAGGGTGCAGAGGAGATTTACTAGGATGTTGCCTGGTACGGAGGGAAGGTCTTACGAGGAAAGGCTGAGGGACTTGAGGCTGTTTTCGTTAGAGAGGAGAAGGTTGAGAGGAGACTTAATTGAGACATATAAAGTAATCAGAGGGTTAGATAGGGTGGATAGGGAGAGCCTTTTTCCTAGGATGGTGATGGCGAGCACGAGGGGGCATAGCTTTAAATTGAGGGGTGAAAGATATGGGACAGATGTCAGAGGTAGTTTCTTTACTCAGAGAATAGTAAGGGAATGGAACGCTTTGCCTACAACGGTAGTAGATTCACCAACTTTAAGTACATTTAAGTCATCATTGGACGTACATGGAATAGTGTAGGTTAGATGGGCTTCAGATTGGTATGACAGGTCGGCACAACATCAATACATCATTACTTTTCTGTAATGTTCTATGTTCTATAACATTTATGGGCTACCTTCTCAAATGACATGAAAAATGTATCCACGTCCCTCTCTTCAAGCCTTGGGCAAAATTGCACAGCCTTAAACATCTCCTGATAGATCTCTAGATTATAACTAAGCCTGTCCTCTTTCAAGCTCTTCAAAACATTGGGTTTAGCTTGCTCAAACTGCATCATTTATTATTTAAATTTTCTTTGTTTCGCTTATTCTTCCTTTTAGAGTTCCAGTTTGATTTTTCATAAGTCAAATGTTCTTGGGAATCCTTTTTCTTTTTCTACCCTTTTGAATTCCATTTCCAATGTTCTCATTTTCAATTATCTTAACTACAACTGAAAGCTCACTGATTCATCCATTGTACTTCTTCAGCTGCTTGACCTCTTTTTGATATTTTCATTAAATTGAAAGAATTCAATATTCTGCAGGCTAACTCTGTTAAATTGAAAGAATTCAATATTCTGCAGGCTAACTCTGTTAATTCGGCTTGCAACAGTACCAACAATCTTCTGATACTTGCAAAAAACTTTAACAATTCCTAATTCCATCCTAAATCTGTATACAAACTTGGTTTCAGATGACTATTGGATCACAAAGGATACATTTCTCAATCCAATTCTCCATGTAACCTTTCGATCTGCTTACTGATTATACATCTACCTTGGCCTTAAAGACACTAAATGATTTGGCCTCCAAGGCCTTTTGTGGCAATGAGTGCCACAGATTCACCACTCTTTGGCCGAAGAAATTCATCCTCATCTCAGCTCTAAAGGCTCCTTCCACTCTGAGGCTGTGCCCTCAGGTCCTCGTCTCTCCTACTGAAAGAATCATCTTCTCCACATCCATTCTATTCAGGTGCCACAGTCTTCTATAAATTTCAATGAGACTCCCGCCCCACCCCATTCTCCTAAACTCCACTGAATACAGACACGAGTCCTCAACTGCTCCTCATGCGATAATTTCATACTCAGGATTATTCCAGTGAACCTCCTGTGGACCTCCTCTGAGGTCCTTTTTTAGGTACAGGGCACAAAATTGCTCACAATATTCCAAATGCAGTCCAACAAGATCCTTATGCATTCAATAAGTGATTACTGGAGACAAATTTGAGAGAGCAAAACTAAAAATAGTCAAGACTAGAATCTTCTAAAACAAAACTGGCTCCTGCCATAACTAGATCAGAAACAGTTTACTGTTTGTTCTCTCTTTTCTCCCCCAGCGTTCTGTGGTTGACTGGCAGCTAAAGGCACTCCTTTGTTTGACCAATTCAACATTTAATCAGCTGCCAGTCCCAGACCACAGCAATATCTTGGTGCCGAATCATCTATGGTATCCTTGGAGCAACAATGAAACTGTCTTATCTTTCCATGCCAGTTCTCAGCATCAAACATCCGTGTTTTGTTCTCTCTTCTTTTAAACAAGCTGTTGCTCAAAGTTTAAAGTTCAATTCTAAACTTCAACTCACAGCTCCAAATGAAAAATGGGAAAACTAAATGAAAAGTAGTGACGGCCTCAACACTTGTGGATTAGACGTCCATGTATCTGTTCAAATTACAAACTGTTGATCCAGGGAATATATTGGGCAGATATCCTTTTTATTTTGTGGTTTAATGTCACCCTGTTTACGGTTCATTACAGGCTAGTCAGGGAGAAAATAAGGTCAAGAAAGTTCTTCTGGCTTAAATTTGAAAGTGAAACTGTGTGGAATATATTAAAAGTTAATTGATGAAACCAAAGCATAACAAGGGTAAAAGTTGCAAATGCTAAGACAAAAAGGGAGCTTGTAGATTCAGCTGAGATTGGTTTGGAGTAGACATGAGCATTTATCAAAGGTAACCAATAAGCTAGACAAGAAAGGGAACCATTTATGAGCATGTGTAATACATAAACTGCCACCTACGCCTTATGGTTAGTGATAATTACATTCATCTAGACCTCCTAGTAAGGGTATGGCAGAACAGTTTGTTGTTTTGGGGAGGATCAAATAAAACAAATCCATAAAAAACACAGAACGAGCCATTGCAGTAGTGAGATGTCAACATGTACAATAGCTGATCGATAACTACTAAGACTGTGAGCCAAACCCAGGTCAGACATGGTTATTTTCAGCAACCGCAATGTAACTGTCTTTGCTTCTGCTCGTAAACACTTGGACCTGTGAACGTATCATGGCTGGTTATTCTATGGATGAGTAGAGTATCCATCAACTTGGCATCATTGGCTGGATCACAAAGACAGCAGAAGCCCAAAGGGCATCCTGTACACCCATTGGTGCATCAAAGTAAGGTCTCCTCTTTTAATAAAAGGCTACCATGTAAAGAATTTCCAGAGACAGTCAAACTCAATTCCATTAAAAGAACCTATCGTCAATAGGAGGTAAGAGCCCAAAATATAATCTAGGTGTCTATAATCCAGTGAACCCACCCACAGTATAAAAGGTCCTAAGGTCACAAAAGACCCATAGCCTCATTATAGGCCCAATGGTTCTAAAAGCAGGGGTATAAACATCTTCTAAAATGTCTACATCTGTGTTGTCTATGACTGTAAAAGGCAGACAGGCCCACTCAACATAGTTGAAGATGAAATTCTCTAGAACTTAAAGGAATACAGTGAATAACAATTCAACCCCTCTATGACCCTGACAGAAATCCATGAGAAATATGGAACCTCCACAGGGCAATGGTGCTGAGACAATACTAAACGTGTTTGGGGAGAAATCACCCAATTAACAGGTAAAGAATGTCTCCGTCGGTCTCTATGTCTAATGACACAAATTAGACAGAGACAAGAAATCACTGATAAATCTAATTATAACAATAATATATAAGACCAAAGATGGTCAGCGCCAAACTAAAGACGGCTAAGCAAGAACTTCAAAAAGAATGGGAGGCCAATTCCAGTCCATCTACTATTTCTTCACCCCTCTTTATCTAAGTGCTCCTCTTTACTCAGAATATACAACTTCACAAAACAGACACAAGGTTCAGGCCCTGAATGAAATTAGGAAACAAAACTCTGACAATAGTGACTCTGACAGTTCAGATGACAATAGAAAAAAGACCTAGGCACACTCGCTGACAAAAGAAAAAGAAGGAGAAGAAAGAGAGACTGAATATGAATATACACAATGGGTCACTAAAAAGCCCCTTAATCCCAAACTAATAGCGTGGTAATCAAAGAAACTATCACACCTGATAAATTGGGGGAGACGGTATGAAAACATGAAATGAACTAGAAAAATATAAAAATATTTCCAGCTCACACCCTATGTATGGTGTACAGCTATTGTCTCTTATGATAGGGGTTAAAGCGGGCAGGAAACTGTTCGACTGGTTAAAAGACTATGGTCCTCCTAAAACCCACTGGAGTAAAATCCGTACTTGCCAATAATGAGGAAATTAGGAATTGAAAGACTGTGTGGAACATTTTATGACAATCTGGATTGAATACTCCAGGTTGGCTGGCAATATTGACACTCTAGAAGAATTAGTGCACATAACCCTGCACCTCTCAAGTCCACATTTGTTGCGGGTCTGAAACCCAAACTAACAAAAATGTTTAAAGTTACAGTCCGGGGTTGGGAAACCAGTGGCAAGACTTACGGAGAAACAGTTGAGACCACAAAAAAACCTTGAACAAAATACAGAATCTAAACTCCACAGGCTCTCCATCATACTTCATACTAAATACTACTATACATGATAATTATAGATATACCAGGGTCTGAGTTATGGTTGAAATGGTAAAGATTAAACATTTTTTGGTGTGTTTGTGTCTAAGTGCTCACGTGAGTGTTTCATTCTAACCGTGCCTACGCTGTGTTGTGTACGTTCAATGATGTGCAGTTTTGTGACATCATCCCAAGATATCTCCAGGGTCCTGAAGCCCTCATGCAAATATTATTATTTTAAGGTCTATTAATTACTGTAAGATCTTTGTGTGAATGGAGAGGGGAAGTTTTTCCTCAACTCATTTACAAATGAAGATTTAATCATAAGGAACAAGGTCAGTAATGGACTTATTGTGAGAAAAGGAGGGTTATCAAGCTGTTTTTATAAATTTTATAAATGCAATGTATGATAAAATTCTGGCAATAATTTACCTCTGTATATATTCTGCACGGAGTTTGAATGCATTTTGTAAAGAATCATTACATGGCAGTAATCATTTGAATGACAGGACAATATTAGGAAATATAACCATTCCAACATAATTGACTTGATTCCTGCTAACAGCCCTGAAGGTGAAATTCTTATTTGTTTCTCAGTATGAGTATTATTCTATTTGGAAACACAATAAATGTATTATTAATGCCAAATGAAATCATATTAAATGCTACACCTCAACAGAAAACCAAATTAATTGGATTTCAGACTATAACATAAAATTACTTAATGTCAACTATTAATAAACGCAGCTTAATTGTAACAAATTTATTGAAAATCTATTGACTTAGCACCAATTTTCTGTAAAAACAAACATAAAAATCATGTTAACATCTGTTCCTATGTAACTTATTTATTGCATTTAAAGCCTACTTCAGTGCAAGATTTCAGATTGTTCTCTAATTTCCCATCAGCTTCTCTGTTTCTCTTCAATTTCCCTTTTAGAATTTTTAGTCCCCCACTCACTGATGAAGCTCTGATCTTTCTTGTTGCTAAAAGTTCTGGTATCTTTCGTTTTCTTTTAGGTTTGTCAGCTTTGCCTCTCTGTGTTCAACATCCCAAATAAGCCCTCCCACTATTTTCAAATTCTATCTCTGCTTCTCTTTCTAGTTCTGTTTTTTCTGCCCCCCACACCCCCTACCACTTCTCCTTTATTTATCTCCTCCCTTCTAAAGGAGAATGTTAGGTTTTGGTTTTTCCCATAAACAGTTGGGTGTGTAATTTGATTTTATGAGTATGTCTATATCTATATCTATATCTATATCTATATCTATATCTATATCTATATCTATATCTATGTCTTTATCTATATCTATATCTATATCGAATCTATGCATGTCTGTCTATCTATCTGACTGACTATCTGTCTATCCATCCACCTGTCCGTCCATCCAGCCAGCCAGCCAGCCAGCCAGCCATATGTATTTGTATATGTAATATATTTATAAATGCCCCTGATGAACATTAACATGCACAGTTGTGTGACTAATGTCACCTGCCAATAGCACAGTAACAGACCAACATCCTGATGAGAGGAAGAGCATTGCTTGCACTGTCCATTTCTAGCTATGCCTTCCTTTTAGATTCCAGCCATGCTATGAAATGTAAAGTGAGAAGAGATTTGAGACCGGATGAATGGGCCCATGTTACTCAAATAAATTGCATTCTCTCATAATCTACTAAATCATGCAATGTAAGCATCTTCGTACCTTATTATTATTATGGATACTTTACTTGCTAAGTGCTAGTGCCAACTGTCATATTACTTTCCTGCATGTCCATGAAAGTGTGATGCTGCTCCTGTACAGTGATGATTAGAAAATTGACTTTTTTTTTCCTATGTTTCACATTCCCAGGGCTTTCTAAAGCATTTTACAGGCCATGAAATACTGTTGAAGTGTAGACACTGTTCTGATGTAGTCTACCGTAACATCAATCTAATAACCAGACAATCAGTTCAGTGATGTTGATTGAGGGAGACTGACTGGAGCACCAGAAAGATCAGTCCACCTCCTCTTCGAAATTTCTAACCAGAAAAGCAAGTCTTCTACTCCTCAGTTAACAAGCAAAGCTAGCATCTCTGACATGTGGCACTCCCTATAACTGACACTGTGAACATTAACCGAGACTGTATTCATAATTCTCTGGCATGGGATGTGAACCCAAGGCCATCTAACTTAGTGAGAAATGTTTACCTTCTAAACCACAGCAGAATATTTCACACATGCTTGAATCATTCAATGTCCACTAGATCCTTAACCCACGTCCACAGATCAACACTGGAATGCTCTTGAATTGGCATAGTGTCACGCTAAGTGCTACGTTTTGAGGGTTTGGGATTTGCTGTCCAAATTTAAACACATGCTCTTGAAACTCCAGGGTTTTCAAATCAACCCATGCAGAGATGTTATTACACAGCTCTGGTAGAACTTGAACCCAGATTTCCTGGTTCAGAGGTCGGGACACTGCCACAGCGCCAAAATAACCCTTCGCTCTTGAAACTCCATTGGCTTTTCAGATCATAGGGTTACTTTCTCAATATGGAGAGATGACCGGTGTGGTTTAATCTTCAGTGTGACCACACCTCAGGTAAGTGCAGAGGTTGAGGAGCTGAGTCCTTCATGGTAAATTCAGCCAGGATAGGAACTGAACTCACATTGTTGGTGTCACTCTGCATCACAAACCAGCCGTCCAAGCAACTGAGGTGACCAAACACAGAGGGCCTCATGAAACTCCATTACAGAGGTGAGAACAGGAAACAGCTGTGAGCTACTTTTAATTATTTCTTCATTGTTGTTCAACTATTTTCTACCAAGATTAACATAAAATGCCTACATACTTATTGAGTCATTTTCTGCATCCAAGATCAATGATACAGCTGCATAAGAATCGGCATAATCATTTTTCACTGTCATAACAGAAAGAATGCACTGCATTCCTATGATGTAATTGCAGCTTTATAATGGTGAGTTGGCATTTATAGAGTAGAATATAACCAATTGTTTATTAAAGTGAGTTATCTAGTTAGCCCTATTGAAATGTGGTGCTCTATAGCCAACGAGGAGGTGGTGGCATAGTAGTACTGTCGTTGAATTAAGGGTCCAGAGATCCAGGCTAATCTGGAATTTTGAAGTGGTCTAGCATTAACCACTGTAGTAAAAAACATCTGGCTTAATAATGTCCTTTGGGAAAAAAATCCTTTATCCTTATCCGATCTGGAGTACATGTGACTCCAGGCTAACATTCTATGGCTGATGTTTAACTGATCTCAAAAGGGCAATTTGAATGTAAGCAACAAGTGCTGGCTTTGATAATAATGGCAGCACCCAATATAAAAGGAAAGTGAACAAAGGTATTGAGCAACCTGAACATGTTCGCGGCTTAAAAACATATGAGTGGATGTTTATATGGGCCTGAACAACTTTGGTTATGATCGGATTTGTGGCAGAATCACATAGACAGTCAGACGAAGTATATCTCAACTTTGGGAGCAATTTGCTGCATCTATTAGTTATCTACTTAGCAGCAGTTGGGTTTCTCATTAGGCATGTACAAGTTGTCATTTAAGTGGGATTATTCCTTGTTAAACACTTTGTTTATGTTATTCCTTGTTAAACACTTTGTTTATGATACAACTCACCTCATTAATGTTCAGCTTCTGTTCTAACTAAACAAGACGAACAAGCTAGACTTCAACAATTCTCAACTTGGAAATCAAAGCATGTATTTGGAGAGTTCAGTTTGGCAATGATTTTGAAGGACCTTCATCTTAGATTGGGCACCAACATCTCTGGCATGCTCCATGGGCACTGACCACAAACAGGATGTTTCTGTACTTCAGTGTTGTGCCTTGGGCTGCATCATTAACCATCATGTTAATGCTACAGTAAATTTATTGTGCACTTAGGAACTTAACATGTAAAACAGCAATCCTGCTCAGCTCAGCTTTATCAAGTCACCAGAATGGGACATAAACATAAAACAAGAGAAGCAGGAGGAAGTGGGTTATGCCCATTGAAGTGTGGCTGACACTTTACTCCATTGGAGATGTTTCAAGAACTTTGCATTCTTCTCAACAGTCGCAATCAAATAATAGTTGATTGGTGACATGTGAAATGTTTATTTACATACTGCTACACTCCACACCTCACGCCACCATCGAGCAAGTCAGGGAAAATTTAATTTAATGTGGTTTCATAATCTAATATTGCATTTAATCTGTAGTGAAAGGATGCTTTTGCTTGTGGGAAATTCATAAATGTCATATCTAATATGTTCTACACAGTCAGTATCAGCAGGCAGATGGAAAAAATTGCCACCAAATGCATGATTATGCACTACAAAAACTAATTCCATGGAAAGGAAAATTATTTGTTTAAAATCTATTTTCAGTTGGCGTATCATAAATAGATTAGAAGGAAGAAATAATAGGAATGACTGATGGTATGGTTCAACAATTAAATTAGTACCAGAACAATTTTCTGTCTATTGTATTTCTTCTGGCGTTTTTTTGAGGGGAGGTGACAAACTATTTTTAGGTTATGATTAACAGACTGAAATTTCTGTTTGTTTTATTTTAATGCACCCATTAGCCAAATTAAAATAGACTGTGCCTGTGTATAAGATAGATCAAAGAGAATTTCAGTGGAAATGCATAAAGCAGTGAGGTAAAAATAGCGTGCAGAGAAAGTAACAGATCATCGCAGCAAGAGTACAAATTATACAGCAACACATCTTGGTATCTTTATCGTGAAGCACTGCATGCCATAAAGCAAAATATTATTGTTGCTGATTTTTTTAAAGAAAAAGCACTAGTCATTCAGACTCAATTGATTTTTATTTTGTGAATGATGAAAAATACTTATATTGGGTTGGAATATTGGCCTTTCACAGCCGCGGGCATGCAACTCATTTATAAATAAGACCCAAAAGAACAAACGAGTCCTCTTGTCTACAATAACAAAGTGTGAAGCTGGATGAACACAGCAGGCCAAGCAGCATCTCAGGAGCACAAAAGCTGACGTTTTGGGCCTAGACCCTTCTTCAGAGAGGGGGATGGGGAGAGGGTTCTGGAATAAATAGGGAGAGAGGGGGAGGCGGACTGAAGATGGAGAGAAAAGAAAATAGGTGGAGAGGAGAGTATAGGTGGGGAGGTAGTGAGGGGATAGGTCAGTCCAGGGAAGACGGACAGGTCAAGGAGGTGGGATGAGGTTAGTAGGTAGGAAATGGAGGTGCGGCTTGAGGTGGGAGGCAGGGATGGGTGAGAGGAAGAACGGGTCAGGGAGGCGGGGACAAGCTGGGATGGTTTTGGGATGCAGTGAGGGGAGGGGAGATTTTGAAGCCTCTCTGATGAAGGGTCAAGGCCCGAAACATCAGCTTTTGTGCTCCTGAGATGCTGCTTGGCCTGCTGTGTTCATCCAGTTCCACACTTTGTTATCCTGGATTCTCCAGCATCTGCAGTTCCCATTATCTCTGAGTCCTCTTGTCTGTTTGTTGTAGGTTTCCTGCCAATTATTGAACGGACCTCTCAGACAATTATTGAACCTACCTCCTGGACCAAGCTTCTTGTCACCCATTCCAATCTGTCTTAATGTGGTGCAAAACATTTGACCAAGACTCTTGTGAATAGTTTGAAACTCACAACTTTACCACATAAAAGTTGCTATTTAAATGAAGCTACAACAGTGATTCTAAAATAAGCTCTTTCAAAGTATGTTTGGACAGAAAATAGGCCTCAAAATGGGTCATTTTCCTCTATCTCCTTGGTTTGCTTTTTCAGAGATCTTCAGTGACCCAATACAAATCCTATATGCATTATGTAAAGAAAACCTGAAAGCTGAAACCTGAAATCAAACATGCATGTTAGCTTAGTCCATTTGTGACCATTTCACCTCTGAGTCACTCTACCATTAGCAGCCACGCCTTCAGATGGCTAGTCCCTAATCTCTGGAATTCAGTTTGTGAACTTCACCAGCTAGTCACCTTGCAGCTTCTCCGTTAAGATATTCCTTAAAACACATCCCCTTCTTCCAACTCAATTTCCCCTAAATTTCAGACAATGCACTGACTAGGGCCCACACCTTTCAGGGACCTAGCCATAATGCCACAGATGAAATGTGTCCAAATTCCTGACAGATATCTGCAGATCTGCTCAACTGTGTTAGCTCTACCCCCTCAACTGGCCATTCTGGAGTCAGAGAACTTATCATCACTCAATTCTTGGAAGACCTGAAACTAATGTTTGACCATGGCCACTACCTTGGACTGGTATTGGTGGCTACACTTACTGTGCCAGGACTTCCTGACTGATGGCTGCCTCCCTGGTCTTCAGTGAGGATTACTCCCCTAGGCCTTTGAGACACAGCTGCTCACTTGCTTCACATGCAGTGTATTTGCTCCATAAGCTACTGGCACATGTGCTAGTGAGAGATTAATGGAACACAACAAGATGCCTGTCTCTTTCATTGAAGGCTGCTAATCAGTCAGGCAAGCAGATTGGTTGTGTGCCTATGCTGATTAGCACAGCACAGCAAGGCAGATACCCTGTGAGCATGCAGGTAGGCTATAAGAGTGCACACTGCTAAGAGACCAAGCGAGCGGCCCTGAGATGGAGGTTGGTCCAATTTGTGAGCTAATGCCTGCCCTTTTGTGCAAAGTGTCCATTCTGCAGCTTTTCTAAGCTCATTCTCAAATTAGAGACCTGTAACTAGTGGTGTTCCACAGGAATCTGTGCTGGGACCACTGTTGTTTGCGATATATGTAAATGATCTGGAAGAAGGTATAGGTGGTCTGATCAGCACGTTTGCAGATGACACTAAGATTGGTGAAGTAGCAGATAGTGAAGGGGACTGTCAGAGATTACAGCAGAATATAGATAGACTGGAGAGTTGGGCAGATAAATGGCAGATGGAGTTCAATCCAGGCAAATGCGAGGTGATGCATTTTGGAAGATCTAATTTAAGGGCGAACTAAACAGTAAATGGAAAAGTCTGAGGGAAAATTGATGAACAGAGAGATCTGGGTGTTCAGGTCCATTGTTCCTTGAAGGTGGCAACACAGGTCAATAGGGTGGTCAATAAGGCATACGGCATGATTTCCTTCATTGGACGGGGTATTGAGTACAAGAGTTGGCAGGCCATGTTACAGTTATATAAGACTTTGGTTCGGCCACATTTGGAGTACTGTGTACAGTTCTGGTTGCCACGTTACCAAAAGAATGTGGACACTTTGGAGAGAGTGCAGAGGAGGTTCACCAGGATGCTGCCTGGTATGGAGGGTGCTTGCTATGAAGAGAGGTTGAGTAGATTAGGATTATTTTCATTAGAAAGGTGGAGATTGAGGGGGGACCTGATTGAGGTCTACAAAATCATGAGGGGTATAGACAGGGTGGATAGCAAGAAGCTATTCCCAGAGTGGGGGACTCAATTACTCGGGGTCATGAGTTCAAAGTGAGAGGAGGAAAGTTGAAGGGTGATATACATGGAAAGTTCTTGATGCAGAGGGTGATCTGTGCCTGGAACGCGTTGCCAGCGGAGGCGGTAGACACAGACACATTAGCGTCTTTTAAGATATATTTGGACAGGTACATGGATGGGCGGGGATCAAATGGACACAGGCCCTTAGAAAATAGATGAGTTTGGACAGAGGATCTCGATCGGCGCCGGCTTGGAGGGCCGAAGGACCTGTTCCTGTGCTGTAATTTTCTTTGTTCTTTGTTCTTTGTTATTATCTGTGCTCCCTGCAATACAATCAGTGCTTCCTACATGTCCCTTAAGTGGATTGCAAAGAAGCCATGAAGAGTGTGGCAGGTTGGAAAATGTTAGATACCAACGTCAGATACCAGCGATGCCTGCAGTGAGTTGCCATGGATCACATGCTGTGGTGCTGTTTGGTGCTTCCCAACATGGAGGTTATACTCAGCAGCAAGCTGCAGTCACCAGGTACCCGCTCTGACTTTCTTACTAAGAACTCCCAACATCCAAATTGTTCAGCAAATTGGTAAAATAGGAATTTGAATATTAATGAGGTGAGCTGGGCTGTCAACAAGGAGCTTAACAAGTTTAACCCCTTTAATGAAGATCACAAATGTAACTCCTTTATTCAAAGCAGGAGAAAGACAGAAAGGAGGAAATGACAAGACTTAACATTTGTCTGAATATTTGTCATATGGAAAATGTTAGAAGTTAGTGTTGGAGAAGTTTAGCAGTGCATTTGGACAATTTAACGTTCCCAGGAGAAGGCAATGTGGTTTTGTGAAGAGAAAATCATGTTTGACCAATCTACTTTGAATAGATTACACATTGATGTACTGGACTTAGATTTCCAGAAGTGTGGAAAATAAAAGCTTATGGTATTGTTGGTAGCATATTGGCATTGTTTGAAGAATGGCTGATGAACTGGAAGTAGAGAGTGGGTCTAAATGGATCTTCTTCTGCTTGGCAAAATTTGTATGTCACAGGGATCGGTGCTCAGACAGCAACTGTTTACAACTGTTATAAATGCTTTAGGTTTAGGCATGTATGATACAGTGCACAAATTTGCTGATGACTCTAATGTTCTGATGAGTGCACAAAGATTTTACAAAAAAGTTTTAGATATGGAAAATGGATAATTGCATGGCAAAATGTGAAATTGTCCGTTTTGGTAGGAAGAATAAAGAAAAACATATCATCTAAATAGCAAGAGGTTGCAGACCTCTGGGATGCAGAAAGATCTGGGAGCTGTCATGTATGATTCACAAAACGTTAATGTGCAGATCCAGCATGTAATGAGGAAAGTGAATAGAATTCTATTATTTATCACAAGGGGGATTTGAATACAGAAGTAAGGATTTTAACCTTCATTTGTACAAAGCTATTTGTATGCCAATGCAAATTCCAGCATTGACTTCCGATTCTGGAAATCACTGCCTTGCATGGACTTTGGAAGTCCAAGCAGAAGACAAGTAAATTAGAGGGAACACCGGTCTGGAGTACTGTGCACATTATTAGTAACCATATTTAAGGAAGGACTTAAATGCATTAGAAGCAGTACATAAACATTTTATTAGACTAGTATCTAGAATGATGGTTGGCTAGGCTTGTAGTTACTGGAGTTTAAAAGAATAAGATACGATTCAACTTTAACGTAAGAAATCCTGAGGAGTTTGATAGGGTTGACGTAGAGATGATGAGCCTGTTCATGGGAGAATCCAGCACCAGGCTCACTGGGTTAATATAGGGTAAAGATAAGGATTCCCCCTTTGTCTGAGGGACATGAATCATAGAATCCCCACAGTGTAGAAACAGGCCATTCTGTCCGTTGAGTCCACACTGACCCTCTGAAGAGCTTCCCACCCAGGCCCATCTCATCAACATAATCCTGCATTTCCCAAGGCTAATCCATCAAACCTAACACCTCTGGATACTATAGTGGCCAAGCCACCTAACCTGCTCGTCTTTGGTCTGTTGGGGGAAACCAGAGCACCCGGAGAAAATCCCCACAGGTACAGCGAGAATGTGCAAATGCCACACAGATGGTCACCCAAGGGTGGAATCCAAACTGGTTTTCTGGCACTGTGTGGCAACAGCGCTAATCACTGAGTCACTGTGCCGTCCATAAGAGCTTTTGTAATGCTTCTGCAGAAAAATTAGTGCAATGTAAGTTGAGTCTTTGCATATTTTTAAGGCAGGTTCCAAAAGATTCTTATTCAGCAAGGGATTAAATAAATGCAGGGTGTAGACTGGAATGTAGATTTGAGATTACGATCAGACGAACCATGTTTGTACCAAATGATGGAGCAGGCTCAAGCGGCTGACTGGCCTGTTCCTGATGTGGATGTTCGTGGGGTCTGCAGAAAAGTTTAATCTCTCTGATGAGATGTCAATGAAATTACGTTTCAAGGAAAGGAATGATCCAATGATACTTCATAGAAAAGAGCTGGGAGATTTGTTTTGGCCAAAATCCATATCTCAAGTTGTTTATGTGATATTGCAGGACAAATCTATTGCCTTGATTTCACATAAAGCAACAATTACTGCACCTGTCTATTGCCCGAGAATCTGGAAGATCCTGAGCACACCAAATTCATTTTTATATAAATCGGGTTTAAGAAATAAATTATGAATTTCTGGACAATATGAAATGAGATAGATAAGGATGAACTATGTCACATTTGCTCACAAGCAGAGAGCCTAATTACATTGCAAATCCTTATCAGGGCATCAGCTACAGTCAGAACTGTTACACATCCAAATGTTGACATCTTTATAATTGGCATTGTCATAAACAGATGCTGATTTAAGGATTTTCAGTGCATTTTTAAATGAAATGCTTTGATTTATTATTAAAATGAGAGAAAGAACTCTCTGTCAATATTGAAATGAAAATCTGAAACCACACTTCTGTCAACAGAACTGCAGTCATCAACCATGTAATGATAAAGTGCACTAAGTAAAGCAACTGACTGAATTTTGGCTCAAGAGAACTCCATTAAACAGATATTTTAAGGTTTTATAAATTGCTGTAGGCTAATCTTCATTTGCAGTGGAAAATCTTTACGGGTAGTGCTTCATTTTTCAAGATGGCTGACAAAGGAGGTTAATAATTTAGCATTGGATTTAAAGATAGAAACGTCAGTCACTACAATTCATTCCAAGCAATTCCTTCAAGAGTGCATAAATATTTTGCGACTTCTGAAACTCTGTTAGTTTACTTTCAAAGTTTGCATGAGTTGGTGGAGGTGGAGGGTATGATTCTGAATGCTGAATTTCATTCTCCTGTAGGTGTCATTCACCCTTTGGGGACAGTATCTATTGTTTCTGCTAAATCTGCAATTGATTATGAAATGTGTCAATCAGTATTGGCTTTGCTATGACTAGCACTGGGAACGCTTAACTTGTAAAATTTTACTTCCTGCATTCTGACTGGCCTTGTATCTAACTGAGTAAGTCTGATAACATGAGCAGAATTATCCTATTTTAGTACATTTTGGGTAGAATTCATGGTGGATAGTTAGTCCTAACCTGTGGTCATCTTTTGTCATACAATTGTCCACTCTTCAATTTATTTATTATGCAACCAGGCTGCCTGGAGCCTGTCTCAAGGAATTCTGTGGCATGAGTGGTAAAAATAGTCTCCACTGATGGGACCTTGTGATGATAAAACTACTTGTGCTGTATTTAAACACTAGTCCCACAATACATCAGGCACAGGAAGCTAAGAAGTGGCCTTCATATTATGCTACTGCACCATTATCCCCAAGGAAATAGATCAGGGAAGACAAGTTAACTCCTCATTTCAGTGACAGGGACCTGACTCTAGATGGTGTGACGGGAATGGGGGTGGTTCGAGATCCTGTTGGCCAGCAAAAGAGGCCACGTCATCAGACTGCCCTGGCTTTGGCAAACATGATGGCTGAGGTGGTGCAAGGTCCTAAGTGAATCATAATGCAAACCAGTGCAGGAAGAAAGTTAATGATCTTCTTGTGTTTGCGTGGATTTCTGCTGGGTGCTCCAGTCTCCTCCCACCATGCAAAGATGTGCAGAATAGGCGGATTGACTATGCTAAATTGTCTGCAAAGTCCAGGGATATGTAAGCTAGGTGGTTTAGCCATGATTAATGGGGAATTACTGGAATAGGGTAGACGCTGGGCCTTAGTGGAAATCTGTTCTAAGCATCAGCACAGACTCAGTGGGCTGAATGGCCTCTTCTATGATTCTATTCTCCACAAGGGTAAATGCCACCACCTTCTCTCTGCTACCTTGCACTCACGGTGAATGTGCCACAGTATAGGCCTCTTACCAAGGTTCATGTACTACTGTACTCAGTATTATATGCATCATGTCCACTCAACACCTCTAACCAACCTCATCCTCCCAAACTACAAACCTTTCCTGCCTTCTGAACTTCCTACTTACTCACTCACTGGACACACTTTATCATCTTTCCTACCATTGCATTTGTCATTCTTCTTCCACCTACTATCGTTATACTCAGCCCCTCCCTTTTTCTCACTCTCGGAACAATTAACCGAGTCCCGAGACTATTTTCTGCACGGGGTCATGACTGATGAAACCTGCCATCCTTGGACTGATTACATTTGACCTGCAGAACTGACCATGGCCAAGCTCATGTGCAAGAATCAAATCAAATCAAGTCCCTTCACTGCAGAGTATGCCTTGACTCTCTTGATCCCATTAAGGAATGTTCCCCTTTGATATTCACACATGGTCATTTGCTTGGAGCCCTTCAGTTTGCCACACAAGCTGCTGGCACATGTTGACATGATTTTGGCATAGTATGTTTCCAAACATTGATGTTTCCTTCTATTGTCTGACTGATAGATTGACTGAACAATGCTCTGAACCATGAAAAGCTGCCTGACTCTGCCCCCATGCTAAAAAAGAAACAATTCAAGCCAACAGTCTCCAAGTCAGCACAAAGTGAGCAGGTGTTAATGAAGTAAGCTACGAATTATAAAGGCACAGCACGTAATTGCGTAAAAATTGCAATGTGTGTCTACGCACAAAGTAACCTGGGAAAAGTATACAAGTCATAAGCTGAGCTCCACTATGACACCCTGAGGGACTGAAGTGGTGTGAGCATTAGTCTGAAAGCAGGTATGATGATCTAGTGAGGCAGGTGGTTTGTCAATGCCCAGTTGCAGGGATGAAGAGTGGAAAAGAGTGGTGTTCATGGAGTCTGTGGTGAAGGTAGGCTTGTGCCAAGCCCAGATGAAGTCAATGACAAACCACAACTACCAGGTAACAGCTGTGCCTTTCATATCTGGACGTGATATCTCCTTGTTTCTCAAGGAAGGAAGGGATGAATTGGGAACTGTGGAGCAGTGAGCAATATTGGCTAATATTGAGATGCAAAGGTATGTACATCAGGTGCTCACCACTCATTAGTGAGTTTCTGACCTCACCATTTAAGTCTTGTGGAAAATCAGAAATTTATCCTCATCTTTGAGATATTGCTTTTCCTATTTTTTTCATATCTTACCAACTTTCTCGTCATTTCCCACAAGTGTAAGGCAGTGGAAAATTGTGCCCCACACTTCTGAAGCTGCTCGGTGAACTTTATTGCATTAAAATGCAATATAAATTGAAACTGAGATAACAAGGTGTAGAGCTGGAAGAACACAGCAGGCCAAGCAGCATCAGAGGAGCAGGAAGGCTGACGTTTCGGGCCTAGACCCTTCTTCTGAAAGGGTCTAGGCCCGAAATGTCAGCCTTCCTGCTCCTCTGATGCTGCTTGGCCTGCTGTGTTAATCCAGCTCTACGCGTTGTTATTTCAGGATCTCCAGCATCTGCAGTTTCTGCTATCTCTGAATAAATTGAAGCATTTTTTCCCTGTGACTCAAATCCCTCAACATGCTGAGGAGGTGGATAAAATAGATATACTGCTAACCAATAATCTCTTCATGTGATTGCCTGTAGAAACTCTGGCTGAGTACAAATATATTGGAATTGTGTTGTGTCTTATAAAGTACTTAGCTTGGCAAAAAGCTCTCCTTTAATCAAGTCAAGGCTAATTTGTTTAAAGCCTCACCTCACCTCTCAGTTTATCAGTTGAACAGTTTAGAATGACGGTTAAGTTTAATGAATATATTGATGCACTCAAACTCCGCTAATGAAATAGCTTCATCTACAGTATGATTATTTTAACAGACGGTGGGCTTGCAACTGACTAAATGACTTGATGCTCACATTTAGAAGTGTGCACGCTAATAAAACATCATTATCTGAGAATACAATGGACCAACCACGGAGAGTTGTCCTTTGTAGTTTATATGCATTTTTGAGGAGAGTTAAATATCCATTACAATGCCAGTTAATTGGAACTGTGACATAAATGTTAACCCTTAGATGTGAGAGCATCTCCAGAATATTAATTTCCCTTGTGCTGGTCATTTTTTTTAAAAAAATGGAAAGCATTGTCAGGTCAGCAGTTAAAACTAATTTTGTGACAATTATTATTGCAGTAATAACATGAGTCACTATAATTGGCTTCCTGGTAATGAAGTATTGATACCAATGAGCTAAAGCTCTAAATTAATGGAGTCTCCAGCTTAAAAGTGGAAAAGGTCCCATAAGAAATCAGTTCTGCTCCCTCTCTCTATGCGTTAATAGGTATGTCTATTCTAATGACCATTACTTTGCCACAACAAGTTCTATTCCCATTATATTCTCACTATATTGAAGACATAAATTATTGAGGTCTCGTCCTGTCTTTAAGATATTTCAAGGTGTTCTGAAAGCAATAAATTATTTTTGAGGTGTGTTTGCTGTTCATAGGCAAAGACCGGTGAAAAAGCTGTGTTAATTGGTTAGTTTTGCGTCATTTGTGTTATTTGAGGGCTAATTACAAACCAGGCTGTTCGATGGGCATGCTAGCTTACAGTAGTCTATCAAATACCAATCAAGATGAAGGTTAATGACACCATTCTCTTTAGGTGTTGGAAATGACAAGGCCGCCTTCTCTTTGGTAGAGGAAAGCCATTTCCTGGTCTAACGAACAGATTCCCTTGTAGCTAACAAGATATAATTTAAAGCACTTTGGCAAGGAGTAACTTTTGTTTTAGAAATTTTGAGGCGGCCAGATGTTGGGTCCCACTTTCATGCGTGTAATTATATTTACCGTTACCCAATCATCACTTACGTTTCAAACATTACAAATCCTAATAAAATGGATTTTTCACTGTTTGCTGGAATAAATTTTCTTCAAATAAAAGCTGATTAAAAAAAACAAATTTACTTATGGAACAAGGGTGTTGATGGCTGGCAAGCATTTGTATCCTCTTACTATTCCCTGAGAAAGTGGTGGTGAGCTGCCTTCTTGAACTGCTGCAGACCAGGTGCTGTAATTAGACCCACAATGACTAACCCTAACCCTAACCCCATCACAGGAGCAGGCACTCCAGCATTTTGACCTAATGACACCAACGGAATGATGATATATTTCCAAGTCAGGATGGTGAGTGGTTCGGAGGAGTTCTGCTTGGTGGTGTTCCCATGCATCTGCTGTCCTTGTCCTTCTACATGGAAGTGGTCATGGGTTTGGAAGGTGCTGCCTGACAATTTCTGCAGTGCATCTAGTAGATGTCATACACTGCTGCTACTGAGCATCGGTAGTGGAGGGAATGGATGCTTGTGGATGTGGTGCCAATTCAGCCGGCTGTTTTGTCCTGGATGGTGTGAAGCTTCTCGAATGTTGTTGGAGCTGCAGTGGAGGTAAGTGGGGACTAATCCAATTCATTCCAGACTCATGTCTTGTCGATGGTGGCCAGGCTTTGGAGAGTCAGGAGGTGAATTACTTACTGAAGGATTCCTAGCCTCTGATATGCCCTGGGAGCCACTTTAATTATGTGGTAAGTTGAATTCAGTTTCTTTTTTAATTGTGTGGAAGAGCACTGACATTGATTCTTTTCCTGAGAGTCTGGGGCCAGCAGGTCCTTTTAGGCTGTTATTGTCTCTGATTTCCGTGTTAAAAAAGGCAGTTTCTTTCTTCCAGCAATTTGATATTGGCAACCTTCCTAGTTGGTGGCTTCGAAAGAGTTGTACGCACCTCATATCTTCAACCTGTGTCAGTAGTTTTATCTTCAATCTGCATGTAGATCTGTACCGCAGCATGTAAGATTTTAATTTAACTCTTTGTGTCCAATTTTCATTCCTGGGATCTGTATGCAAAGGCAAGGCAAATCTTGGATCTACGAAACCGATCTTCAAAACTGGCCAGCTTTACTTCCTACTTTCGATTCAGGTGGGCGAAGGAAATTATAACTCTGGAAGAGTAGAAGAGTTTGCTTTTTCTTTCCCAGTAATGGTCAAGGCAGAAAGCCGGCCTGCAGACTATGGCTGTACACTTGAAGTTTGAAAATTAAGATTAAAAGTTAAAATATCCCTCCTGATCTCATCACCTCAGTCTGCTCACTCTTCTTGCACTACCCATGTCAGACCATGGATCCCATGGGCTCCATACCATTTAATGCCCCTGGACACATACCCATGGCTTCTCATAGCCACTGTCCTAACCCATGTTCTCAACACATCACATGCCCTCTTAGGCTCATATGCCACTGTATCCATATCCATACATATCCTTATGCCCAACTACCCATGCTCCAATGGCCCTTAGCATTCCTGATGGCATCTGACATCCTATGCAACCCAATGCCCATCTACCCATTTTCAATAGTCCTTCATACCTGTTATTCTTGTTATGCCTACCTACCATGACCCCTTAAGCTCCTCATGCCCCAAGTCAAAACGACTTTTCTGAGAACCCCGTACCAACACATACAAGCCCATGTTTTTCTTTCCTCTCCATGCCAGCTCACCTAATAGCCCTGATTGGAATAACTCAGGAGACATGCTGCCAAAAGCAATTATCTATCTATTGCTGAAGTTGAAATGTGTAACACTTAAAAAAAAAACTTACTTTAAAATTCCAAATATTTTTTGGCCAGTTGCTTGGCAGCATTGACAGTTCCAATCATCACCCTGGTTAGCAAAAAAGTTTTAGAAAGTGTCACCAACAAATCTATTAAACCAAACTTGTAGCGAGAAACTCACCGTCCCTCTCTCTACATTGCCTGTCTACATTTACAAGGCAAAGTCGCGTGTTTGTTGGAATATTTGCCTGACAGCAATGCTCAGAAAACTCTCAACTACACAATGCAGAACAAACCGTTTGATTGGCATCCTATCTATTACTTTCACCAATGACTCCATTCATCTCCGAAGCACAATCTTTTCAATTGGCGAAGACAAGGACAGGTCCAAGCACACCATCATGTAATTAGTTCTTCAAGTCACACCTAATCCTGATGTGGAGATTTATCGCTGTTCCATCATTGCAAGCCAGGTCAAAATCCACTAACTGCTTTCCAATCAGTATCGTGGGCATTCTAACTTCTTTACGCTCAACTTATCTTTTTTTTAAAAATCCTATCATTTAAAATAAACATTAGCTCCTAAGCTACTCCTAAGCTCATTATTCAGTAGACAATTGTCTTACTTCTTCTTCAGAGGCATTAGTTAGTTTCCACATACTAGTAGTAGTCATAAAATGTTCCCAGATTCTCTAACATCGTGACTATAATCTTATCAGAGCAAACATTTAGAAGACTTTATAAGTAAGATCTAATTGGCTGAGAATGAGTGCTAATGTTTATAAAGCAGATCTCTAGTGATCTGAGTAGTAGAAGGTTATTTTCTGCAACTATTTTCTGGACCTTTGACTCCCACATGGCTTTGTTGAAGTTTCCTGACGGCTTTTTTAAAATTATGTATTCTATCTGTTTGATCAGCATCACCTGCTCCAACCAATTCTTTTCCATCCTCTGTCATAGGGCCGGCTGATGATTATTATCGGACATGTTCAAAGTAAAGCAGGAAGAGGATTTTCAACCTCAGATATCCATGCTATACCCTGAGGTTCAGGAGCTGAATTCAATCTTAGAAAGGCTGCAGGGAAGAAAAAGAACTGAAGAGAAGTTAGTTTTTTTTATAAGATCATGTAACTAAAATTATGGTGAAAATTGATGCAACGTATAAGTCCATGTTCCATATCAAGGCTGATGCAAAGTCAGAAGTCACACAAGACCAGGTTACAGCCCAACAGGTTTATTTGGAGTCACACAAGCTTTTGGAGAGAAAATCCTTCGTCAGGTGAAATGAGAGAGCAGAGCTCACAGACACAGAGTTTATAGACAGAGAGATCAAGGGCAGAGAGATCAAAACATCATACATTTAACCTGGAATCAGGCTGGTATTGTTCCTAAAGTTGGAATTTATAAGATGTCACACTGACTGTGACTACAAATTGTGTGTTTTTGAACAAAATAGAATGTATCTGCAAATAAACAATCATCTGGGATGAAATGATTCACCCCATAGATTTATATGTGCTTGTGTGTGTATGTGTGTTTGCTTGAGAGAATATGTGAGTGAGAGGGTGTACGTGTGTGTGTGTGTGTGTGTGTGTGTGTGTGCCCCAAGACATGGCATATTGGTGAGACAATGCAGTCACTATGACATGTGATGGATGGACACCGCACAACAATTGCTATACAAGAATGTTCCCTTTCAGTCCAGGAACACTTGAGCAGTTAAGGGCATTCAGCCTCTGTTCTTCAGATAAACACCCTGCAAGGCAGTCGTCCAGATACACAACAATGCAAAATCGTCGAGCAGAGACTGATAGCCAAGTTTCGTACCCATGAAGTCGGCCTCAACCATGATCTTGAGTTCATGTCGCACTACAGGCGACCACACCACACAGTTCTGTGTTTGTAAAATCTTCCTTACTGTCCTGTTTTGACAGCATCACATTGATAAATTGTTATGATCGCTCTATTTTCGTTAGTTTGCACTTCTGAATTACTTACTACACTCCCTTTCTCTCTCTCTCACACACACACGCACATACACATATGCGCGCACGCGCACACACACACACACACACACACACACACACACACACACACCTGTGGGGTGAATCAAACTGTCACACGGTCTCACACACATATAATTTCTCACACACACACACCATCTCTCAAGCACACACACACGTACATGTACACTCTCTCACACTAACATACACTCTCTCTCAAGCGCACACACTCTCTCGCGCATACACACACACACACAAATCTGTGGGGTGAATCATTTCATCCAAGATATTTGTTTATTTGCAGATACATTCTATCTTGTTAGAAAAGAAACACAATTTGCATTCACAGTAAGTGTGGCATCTTTTAAATTTTAACTTTTGGAATAAAAGCAACCTGATTCCAGGTTAAAACTGTGAGACAAATTCTAAACAAAGCCTCACACCTACAATTCAGTGTCTGACCCGAGATTTCAACATTTATATGCCCCAATTGTTCTGTCTGATTGTCATGACATCACAGCACTGACATTGACTTTATAAATGCTTTACTCACTGTCTAACACTCTTGGTTAACTGAAAAAGACTAATCATCTGACACTCCACTCACACCTTTTTGCTCTCTCTGCGTAAAAACTTTGGGTCTGTGTGCCCTGCTCTCCTACTGCACCTGACAGAGGGACTGCGCTCCTAAAGCTTGTGCGACTCCAAATAAACCTGTCATGTGACTTCTGGTTTTGCCCACCCCAGTCCAACACCAGCACATCCACATCAAGACGAAGGCAAAAGCGGTGAAGTTGTAAAGTGAAAGTGTTATTCTATTCACGCTTGCATTTATTCAAAATGCTGTCACATTTTATAAAGGAAAATAATAAGCTTGCTAATTGCTCTACCCATTGTTGATATTGATGATCCCAATTATCAGGGATCTTTCACCACCTGCCACAGAAGATTCATCACAAACACTGCTTCAGACTAAGTTGCAATTCTTGCAAAACTATGTGACAGTCCAAGATCTTTCAGTAATGAAATTCCCCTGAGCCCAGCAGCATAGAAACAGCCCTCTGGCAAGTTTCAAGTTGTGGCATCAACTCTTACAATTCAGCGACTCTGAGCGCTCTCCAGAATTAAGCATAGGGGAATTGACTTGGAATGGAAGAGAATCTTTCTTACGGGGCTTCAAGACTGTGATTTTTAAAAAAAGACTTGGGTTACACCATTGATTTATTCTATAAAATGTAACAAAAGCTTTGGGAAAAATAGGACGCGCACTATTGCATACCTTCCCCATTCAGGAATTATTCAATGCTTGATTGGGTTAAGAATTTATGAAATATCTGCCAGTGAACATGACGAATGCTAACTAAAACCAAGAGGTCGTGAATTGTACAGATTCTAAATTCAATAAATTACTTCTTAGAGTTGAGAAAAATGTATGTGAATGGCCAGATTCTTACATTATATAAGTTTATTTTGTTATATTTTTGTTCTATGCGATCTTAAAAAGATCCTCAATGTTATAGTAAAATTGCTTCAATATTATGAGTAGTTTAATATCTTAAATTGAAAATACAATTGAAACAAACAGACCTCCAATTATCATTTAGGAATAGTAGGAACTGCCGATGCTGGCGAATCTGAGATAACAAGGTGTAGAGCTGGATGAACACAGCAGGCCAAGCAGCATCAGAAGAGCAGGAAAACGGACATTTCCGGTCTGGACCCTACATCAGAAAAGTGAAGGATCCAGACCCAAAACATCAGCTTTCTTGCTTCTCTGATGCTGCTTGGCCTGCTGGGTTCATCCAGCTCTGCACCTTGCTATCTCCACTTATCATTTCCCTATGTTACATTTTCATCAGTCTTCTTAATTATTTTGGTGTCATTTGATGCTTTTCTCCCATTTCATTACATTTTACAGTTTTTAAAGATTGTCCGCTTTGAAGGTTGGAGAAATAAAATAAAAATCAACAATCATGGCTGGACTGGGCACCCAGCTCAATCATCAAGTGTTTCGAAGCATGAATGCACCACAGTTGACATGCTTGTATCCCATGTACGTATGGAGAGAAGAATAGAGAGACTTGCATTTCTATGGAATCTTTCACGGCCATACAGATTTCTACAACATTTTACAGCCAATGAACTCTATACTGAAATGTAGGTGCTGTTGTAAATTTGGAAACATGGCAGTCAATTTGCAAACAGGTAACATCTACAAACAGCCATATGAAAATGATCAGATAGTCATCTTTTGATTAATGCTAATCAAAGGATAATTATTGACCAGCACCCCAACTTAATCCTGCTCTGCTACAGACTTCCCATATAAGAGGGCTTCAGTTGAAATTCCCACCGACGAGATGGTGCATTTGGCAACACAACGCACCTCACCTCCAAACTCAGAGCATTAATCTTGACTTTTGCGCTATATTCCTGGAGCAGAAATACAATGTGGATGTGTACTAAATGGTCATGTTGGAAGCTGGTGGGGTCTAGTCCTTATTCCAGTCCAGGAAATGGGCTGCTGCCTGTCAGGGATTCCAGTGCCATCAGTCACAAGCGTAATGGTACCCATCCTTCAACAAGAGGATGGTGGAGTAGATTATAGGGCTGTTGGTGATATGATTCTGCTGCTAGAACTGATAATGGTGGTCTCCAGACTAATCCAGATAAAGTTTGCCGCATCATCCCGGTGTGCTGTGCTGTGCAAAGCACAACTGCAGCTGTCAGCATGATGAGGAACATGGAGAACCAGAGCAGTCTGGAGGATGTTTTAATGAGTGCGGCTATGCAAAACTGAATGCGTACTAGAACATAGAACATAGAACATAGAACAGTACAGCACAGAACAGGCCCTTCAGCCCACAATGCTGTGCCGACCATTGATCCTCATGTATGCACCCTCAAATTTCTGTGACCATATACATGTCCAGCAGTCTCTTAAATGACCCCAATGACCTTGCTTCCACAACTGCTGCTGGCAACGCATTCCATGCTCTCACAACTCTCTGCGTAAAGAACCTGCCTCTGACATCCCCTCTATACTTTCCACCAACCAGCTTAAAACTATGACCCCTCGTGCTAGCCATTTCTGCCCTGGGAAATAGTCTCTGGCTATCAACTCTATCTATGCCTCTCATTATCTTGTATACCTCAATTAGGTCCCCTCTCCTCCTCCTTTTCTCCAATGAAAAGAGACTCAGCTCAGTCAACCTCTCTTCATAAGATAAGCCCTCCAGTCCAGGCAGCATCCTGGTAAACCTCCTCTGAACCCTCTCCAAAGCATCCACATCTTTCCTATAATAGGGCGCCCAGAACTGGACGTAGTATTCCAAGTGCGGTCTAACCAAAGTTTGATAGAGCTGCAACAAGATCTCACGACTCTTAAACTCAATCCCCCTGTTAATGAAAGCCAAAACACCATATGCTTTCTTAACAACCCTGTCCACTTGGGTGGCCATTTTAAGGGATCTATGTATCTGCACACCAAGATCCCTCTGTTCCTCCACGCTGCCAAGAATCCTATCCTTAATCCTGTACTCAGCTTTCAAATTCGACCTTCCAAAATGCATCACCTCGCATTTATCCAGGTTGAACTCCATCTGCCACCTCTCGGCCCATCTCTGCATCCTGTCAATGTCCCGCTGCAGCCTACAACAGCCCTCTACACTGTCAACGACACCTCCGACCTTTGTGTCGTCTGCAAACTTGCTGACCCATCCTTCAATTCCCTCGTCCAAGTCATTAATAAAAATTACAAACAGTAGAGGCCCAAGGACAGAGCCCTGTGGAACTCCACTCACCACTGACTTCCAGGCAGAATATTTTCCTTCTACTACCACTCGCTGTCTTCTGTTGGCCAGCCAATTCTGTATCCAAGCAGCTAAGTTCCCCTGTATCCCATTCCTCCTGACCTTCTGAATGAGCCTACCATGGGGAACCTTATCAAATGCCTTACTGAAGTCCATATACACCACATCCACAGCTCGACCCTCATCAACCTTTCTAGTCACATCCTCAAAAAACTCGATAAGGTTTGTAAGGCATGACCTACCCCTCACAAAGCCGTGTTGACTGTATTTGATCAAGCCATGCTCTTCCAGATGGTCATAAATCTTATCCCTCAGAATCCTTTCTAACACCTTGCAGACGACAGACGTGAGACTTACCGGTCTATAATTGCCGGGGATTTCCCTACTGTTGAGGCTAAACAGTGATGAGGCTGAGAGAATTGATTTCCGAGGCTCTTTTTTTTAGGCAGAGGTAGTGGCAAAAGAGTTCAACGTCCAGACAGAGTTCACTGGGCCCCATCAATGTTCCTGCTTTTCTGATGCTGCCTGACCTGCTGTGTTCCTGCAGATCCATACTGTGTTGTGTCTGAGAATTGATTTGAATTGAATTGATTTGATTGGTTTGTTGTCACATGTGCTGCAATACAGTGAAATATTGTTTTGCATGCTCTACAGGCAAACTGCACCATACAAACTGTATCGAGTAGCAGAACAGAGTGCAGAATACCGTGTTACAGCTGGAGTGAAGGTGCAGACAGAGTGATCAACATTAACATTTGAGAGGTCTGTTCAAAAGTCTGACAACAGCAGGGAAGAAACTGTTCTTGAATCTGTTCACACATGTATTTAAACTTTTATATCTTCAACCTGATGGCAGAGGGTAGAGAAGAGTATAACCAGGTTGTGGGGTTGGGTGGCGGGGAGCAGCCTTTGATAATGTTGCTTGCTTTCCTGAGGGAGCGGGAAGTACAGATGGAGCCAATGGATGGAAGCCTGGTTTATGTGATGGACTGTGTTCACTCTGTAGTTTCTTGCGTTCTTGGGAAGAGCAGTTGCTGTACTATGCTGTGATGCATCCAGATAAGATGTTTTCTGTGGTGTATCTAAAAAAACACTTGGTAAGAGTCTTGCTATTTATGTAGAGGAAAGATGGTAAGCAGTGACTGAGTGGTGAGTTGTTCCAGAGTGACAGATCTTAACATGGGGCTAAAATTCAATATGACCAACTCTATTGCCATGGTATATGTGGTTAATGCAGCATGTTTGATAAGATATGGCAAGAAAAACCTGTTTGACCTCATTGTGAAAATCTCTGCAAAAACCTTAGACTTAGCCAAAAAATGAAAAATTCTACCACAGAGGTTTTCTTTTACACTACTCACCATGGCTTTTGGATTTATTTTTAAAGTATAATAAATTTTTCCAAGTAAATTAAGTTACAACTGTACTATTGGTTAAATGGGTTATACTTTGTTTAATAATGTTCCTTGTAATGTCTTGGATTGTTTTCATGCCTCAAAGCTGCAATCGAAATATAAATGTCTTCTGTTGTGGCAGAATGACTAGGATAACAAAACTCCCAACTGAAAATGACAAGTATACATTTTGAGATATTTTAATAAAAGTCTGAAAAGCGTAGGAAAAATTGCCATATCCCTCAAAGGATGACAGGTAGTTCTCCACATTGCAGGGAGACAATTCAGTTTAAGAAGCACCAGTCCACAAGCTTGGGCGAGGCACATAGGCAGGCCATTCTCACCTCTCATATCGAGCATGAGACAACCACTAGCACTAATGGAATCATTCTGCATTGCACTCTAGCTGTCTTGTCAAGTAAGCTAACCAGCCCTCGGAAGATTGTCAGTCTGCTTTGAAAATAGTTCTCATTTGAAGAACGACTCTCATATCATTTTAAATATAGATGACCTGTAAATACTATCCTCCCACTTGTATTCTGACCCCTTTTTCACAGGAACAGTTGAACATGACAAATTTGCTATTGCAGCTGTCATTTCAGCTGATCTGAGGCAAGTAAGACTGGCTCGATTTGACATGCATTACAGCAGCTTTTTAAAGAAAGCTGTCATCCACGGGATATCAAAGTGCATTCTCATTTTTTAAGATGTATAAAATGCTAAGATTTAAATAAACTGCAGGGCCAATTGCAAGCTGGAATGAGATCAGAAACTAGAATTTAGTCTCCACCAACAAAACTAATTAAATGATGAAGAGCTTCTCATGTTTTTGGGAACCTAAACAGCATTTATTCAATATTCAGGGCAGATGTTAGCAACTAGAGCAGCCAATCAGGAATTGTAGCAGTATGATTGGATTAATGCATCAAAGTTAATTTTGCTTGGTGGGTCATTTACCTATGCAGGTGCAAAGAAATCCAGAAATAAACTTGCAGGAAACCAGAATGATTTTTATCTTTGGTAAATAGAAAGCAGGAGGAAACTCGTCCCAAGGCATTGCATGCATGAATGGATATACCTCATTCCAGACACAAAAGTACAGAAGTTTAATTTGAGATGATTGTAACAACATATAGAAGCTCTGGCCTTAAATTTTACAAGGATGGGGTGGGACTAACTGGTGGAGGAGCAGGGCGGGTTGGATGTATGATGTGGTATTTAATTGTTCAGTCTTTGCTTTTGTGCCTGTCAACTGTTGATGACTCGTTGTTAATGATAAGTCAAACCTTTATATGATTACTTAGCACAACAGGCTGAATTTAGGCAAACAAACGCAGAGAATGTTATAGATATTCAGAAGGCCCGGCAGCCAAAATTTCGAGTCTGGTATGATTCATCATCAGAATATAGGCATTGTGCTATAAGCTTGGGAATACATATTTTAAAAGATTAAATAAAACTCCTTTGACACCACACAAGTACAGTATCTGCAAATCTCTGAAGTATAAAATCCAACACATGAAAACCCCATTACTTTTTCATTAGAAGTGCAACGTAGTCTGTTTATGATGGATTCGCTACAACACTATTTTGAAGACTTGAGTTAAGTTATCAGAACAGATTGCAGTGTGAAATCCGAGGAACAGATTCCCTTGTATATAAGAGATTAAGGCATGACCTAATAGAGCTCATTAAGATGATTAAATATGCTCACTAGAATAGATAATGAGAAATGGTGGAACCTTGGGGATAATGGGAACTGCAGATGCTGGAGAATTGCAAGATAATAAAATGTGAGGCTGGATGAACACAGCAGGCCAAGCAGCATCTCAGGAGCACAAAAGCTGACGTTTCGGGCCTAGACCCTTCATCAGGTGAAGGGTCTAGGCCCGAAACGTCAGCTTTTGTGCTTCTGAGATGCTGCTTGGCCTGCTGTGTTCATCCAGCCTCATATTTTATTATAATGGTGGAACCTTACTGGGTTCTGGGTAATTTGGACTGTGGTGAGATTTGTGGCAGAATCAGATGAGAAGCCCTATGAGGTCCGTTTCATCATGGAAACATCTTTCATCTTTTATACTTTTTTGTAAGTTTTGTGTACAGTTTCTTGCAAAGCAATGGGGAGCTGTCAATTAAAGATGCTTCTTAAGTGCCTGTTGATGACCTAACACTTCTCGTAAATATTTCATTTTTAACCTCACTAAAATTGCTAAAAAAGCTGGATGTCAGCTTTTGTCAAGGGAACTTGACAAATCCACCTTGCTGTTAAAAACCTCCTTGTTTGACAATGGGCATCAAACCTCAGGGAACACTCCATGGGAATTAGCCCCACATCCACGAATCTTGTCATTTGGTATGCACGGGCCTTTTAAAAACTGTCATGGCCCATGTCCAATCTATTTAAAACACACTTCTGCATTTCATTGTTGCACCTTGGTGTGCCATGGCAACTACATTTGTAATGCTGGAACAGAAGAGACACTGTGCTCTCAGGGACATGCACCCAGCTCATGAATTAGAACAGGTTGTATCCGTGGATTCTTTGTTGAATTGGGCATTCACATTGGATGCTCACAGCACCCCTACCTTGCATTGGGATCTTGTGAGGAATCCAAGATCAGAGACTGGATCCAGCTAATTGGACAGGTAGAAACTCTGTAAACCCAGTAATGCCAAATAGGTGTAGTATCCACTGCTAGGACTATGGGCAATTGTGCCATGTTGAGGACTTCGAGATAACTCTAGGTTCAGGGATCTGAATGAGAAGGTAAGTATTGACCAGGATGGCTGCATATCTTCGATAACTGCAAGGAATTCCATACCTGTGGGAACTCTTTTTATTGTAGCTATGAGTTCCTAATTATGCAGATGATCAGGAGTCAAAGAATTGTTTACAAATGATGCTGATTGGTTTGCAGCTAATTGAGCGGGTTTGAACTGGAAACAAATTACAAAGGCATAGAGAGAGAGAGAGAGAGAGAAAGAGAAGTGTGTGCTATTGTTCTCCCAAGCAAAAGTTACCTTTTCTCTGCACTTAAAAACTTAGTTTAAACTTGAAGAAAACCGGTTATCATTGCTGTAACAGTTGCTGTGACTTTTGAATTGATAAATCAGAGACATTTTCCAAGTGAATTAGTTGCTCAGTTATTAGGATGCATTGTCATCTCACTATTACCCAATCTTACATCATTAATTGCAGATTGCTATTCTCCCAGGCACTGGAAGGAAACCACATGGCACCAAGCCTTAACGTGAAAGTCAGAGAGATAACATGGTGGCTGCAACTTGCTGGTATTTTCTCTAAGCATTGATCTTAGTCAACTTTCTCAATACCTCAGAGTATGCACCACGGACTGTTGCCGCTTACACACTCCATTCATGAAAAGTCGGCATCGGAAATGCACCATCATCTGTAGAAGTCTGTTCCTAGAACCATGGAAGCTTTTATGATCCCTACATCCTTGAGAACTCTCAGGCTCCCACTGTTTTTAAAGGCCAGATTACTTACAAAGATGGTTGCTAGGAGACAGGGTCTACTGTCCAATAGAGTCTTAGTCATTCAGCACAGAAGACCCATCAAGCCTTCACTGGCCTATTAACACTAATTTCCCCCTTTCCAATACTTGGCCAATTGACTTTAAGAGGTAGCATGGTGGCTGAGTGGTTACAACTGCTGCCTCACAGCGCCAGGTACCTGGGTTCGATTCTAGCCTCAGATTTCTGTCTGTGTGGGGTTTGCACACTCTCCCTATGTCTGCGTGAGTTTCTGCCAGGTGTTCTGGTTTCCTCCTCAGCCAAAAAAAGTGCAAGTTAGGTGGTTTGGCCATGCTAAATTACCCATAGTGATCAGGGATGTGTAGGTTAGGAGCATTAGCCATGAAATATGTAGGGTTAGGGGGATGGATCTGGGTGTGTTGTTCATTAGAGGGTCAGTTTGGACTTGTTGGGCCAAATGGCCTATTTCCATATTGTGTGGATTCTATGATGTTTCAAGTTCTCATCCAAGTATTTCTTTAAAGATTGTAAGGTCTCCTGCCTTGACTAACCTCTCAGGTGCATTACAGATCCACACCAACCTGTGGGTGAAAAATATTTCCACTCATTTGGTTTAAACCACCAGCTTTTCACCATAAAGTCAGATCCCCTTGTTATTGACTCTCCAACTAGGGTGAATAGCCCATTCTGCCATGCCCTTAAAGTCTTAGACATCTCAAGCAGGTACCCCCCGCACCCACCCCGCCCCCCCCCACCCCCCCGCCTTCTCTGCTCTAAGGAAAACAACCTAAGCCTATCCAGCCTCTCGTCATTGAAAAATTACTCTATCCCAGGCAACATCCTGGTAAAGCTGCACCCTCTCCTGTTTAATCACAGTCTTCTTGTACTGTGATGATCAGAAGTACACATAGTACTCCAGTTGTGGCCTAGCCAAAGTTCTGTACAGCTCTAACAAACCTCCCTGTCTGTGTAGCCTATACCGTCATTAATAAAGGCAAATGTCCCATGTGCCTTCCTAACCACGCTATTAGTGTGTTCTGTCACCTTCAGAAATCTGTAGACAGGCAACCCAAACAACTTTTCAAGATTAAATTCTGCCACTGGTCTGTTCACTATTAATCACCCGACCAATCATTGTGCCATCCACAGCCCCAGTATCAACCACCCCCGACATTCTCATTTATACACACAACATAGAACATAGAAAAGTACAGCACAGTGCAGGTCCTTCGGCCCACGATGTTGTGCCGTGGAATAAACCTAATCCAAAAATAATATAATCTAACCTACATTCCCCTCAATTCACTGCTGTCCATGTGCATGTCCAGCAGTCGCTTAAACGTCACTAATGACTCTGCTTCCACGACTACCACTGATAAACTATTCCATGCACTCACAACTCTCTGGGTGAAGACCTCCCTCTGACGTCTCCTCTATACCTTCCTTCTAACACCTTAAAACTATGACACCTCATGGCAGTCAATCCTGCCCTGGGGAAAAGTCTCTGGCTATCGACTCTATCCATGCCTCTCATTACCTTGTACACCTCGATCAGGTCACTTCTCTTCCTCCTTCTCTCCAGAGAGAAAAGTCTGAGCTCAGTCAACCTCTCCTCGTAAGACAATCATACTAACCCACCCCTCAACCTCCTCATCCAAGTCATTTATAAAAACTTCAAAGAGCAGAGGCCCAAGAACAGAGTCCTGTGGGACACCACTCAGCACCGACCTCCAGGCAGAATACTTACCATCTACAACTACTCTCTGCCTCCTGTCAGCCCACCAATTCTGAATCCAGACAGCCAAATCAACACATCAACTTATTCAATCTTGATCTGTTCAAGGCTGTTTTCCTGCTCCTCAAAGTTCTCATTCACAACAAGGTCCCTTTCCTTAGTGAAAACCGAAGCAAAAAACTCATTGAGGGCTTCCCCTATCTGCTCAGACTCCATGCACAAGTTCCCTACGCTATCCCTGATTGGCCCTACCTTCTCCCTGATCATTCTCTTATTCCTCACGCATGAGTAAAATGCCTTCGTGTTCTCCTTAATCCTTCCTGCCAAGCCTTTTTCGTTCCCCCTCCTGGCCCTCCTCAGTCCACTTTTGAGCTCCTTTCGAGCAAGCTTGTAACCCTCTAAAGCTGTGCTAGACCCTTGCTTCCTCCACCTTACGTACGCTGTCTTTTTCTTTTTGACAAGAAGCAGCTCTGTACCCGTCATCCAAGGCTCCTTAACCTTACCCCTTCTTACCTGTCTCAGAGGAACAAATTTATACATCACTCGCAACAACTGCTCCTTAAACAGCCTCCGCATGACTGCTGTGCCCTTTCTGTGGAACAATTGCTCCCAATCTGTACTTCCCAACTCCTGTCTGATAGCATCATAGTTTCCTTTACCCCAGTTAAATATCTTCCCCTAGTAACTGCTTCTTTCCCTTTCCATGGCTATGGTAAATGTGAGGCTGTTGTGGTCACTGTCGCCAAAGTGTTCTCCCACCATGAGATCTGACACCTGTCCTGGCTCATTACCGAGCACCAAATCCAAAATGGCCTCCCCCCTCTCAGCCTGTCCACATACTGAGTAAGGGAACTGTCCTGAACACACCTGACAAAAACGGCTCCATCCAAACCATCTGCACTAAGGAGGTTCCAATCTATATTGGGAAAGTTGAAGTCACCCATAACAACAACCCTGCAACGTTTGCACTTTTCAACAATCTGCCGGCCAATGAGTTCTTCGATCTCCCTACTGCTACTTGGGAATCTGTAGAAAACCCCCAGTGAGGTGACTGCTCCCTTGCTGTTCCTAACTTCCACCCATACTGATTCAGTCGACAAACCTTCCTTGGCAACCTCAGCCCATACCACCTCAGTAGACGAGTCCTCAAAGGTTCTTTCAGCCACCGTTATACTATCCCTGACCAACAAAGCCACACCTCCCCATCTTTTACCACTTTCCCTGACTTTAATGAAAGATCTAAACCCTGGAACCTGCAACATCCATTCCTGACCCTGCTCTATCCATGTCTCCGAAATGGCCACAACATCGAAGTCCCAGGTACCTATCCAAGCTGCAAGCTCACCTACCTTATTCTGGATACTCCTGGCATTAAAGTAGATACACTTCAATCCAGCTTGCTGTCTGCCAGCACACTCCTGTGACAGTGAGGTCCTGAACATGTCCTCCCTACGCTCATCCTCCTGTGTATTAGGACTACACTTCAGTTTCCCATCCCCCTTCTGAGCTAGTTTAAATCCACCCGAATAGCACTAGCGAATTTCCCGCCCAGGATATTAGTGCCCCTCTGGTTCAAGTGGAGACCGTCCTGTTTGTACAGGTCCCACCTTCCCCAGAATGAGTCCCAATTGTCCATGTACCTGAAGCCCTCCCTCCTGCACCATCCCTGCAGCCACGTGTTCAGCTGAAATCTCTCCCTGTTCTTTGCCTCGCTATCACGTGGCACGGGTAACAAACCAGAGATGGCCACTCTGTTTGTTCTCGCTCTCAACCTCCACCCTAGCTCCCTGAAATCCTGCCTGACATCCCTATCCCTCTTTCTACCTATGTCGTTGGTGCCTACATTGTCCACGACTTGGGGCTGGTCACCCTCTCCCCTCAGGACCCCAAAGACACGATCCGAGACAGCACGGACCCTGGCACCTGGGAGGCAACACACCAATCGTGAGTCTCTTTCGTTCCCGGCAAACCTTCTATCAGTCCCTCTAACTATTGAGTCCCCAATGACTATCACTCTCTTCCTATCCCCCCTTCCCTTCTGTGCAAGAGGACAGACTCTATGCCAGAGACCTGCACCCTACTGCATGCCCCTGGTAAGTCGTCCCCGGCAACAGTATCCAAAATGGTGTACTTGTTTTTCAGGGGAACGACCACAGGGGATCCCTGCACTGACTGCTTTTTCCCCCTTCTATCAGTTACCCAGCTTTCTTCACGCTTAGGAGGTATTACTTCCCTGAAACTCTTGTCTATCACTGACTCTGCCTCCTGAATGATCCGAAGTTCATCCAGCTCCTGCTCCAGTTCCCTAACGCGGTCTTGGAGGAGCAAGAGTTGGGTGCACTTCCTGCAGACGTATTTAGATGGGACACTAATGGTGTCCCTCACCTCATACATCATGCAGGAGGAACATTCCTCTACCTGCACTGCCCTATACGGTATATATATTTTACATACATACATGAACAGTAAGAGGCCTAGCATTGATCCCTACATTCTGCCACTGGATACCAGTCTCCTGTCAGGCAAACAATCTTCTACCATCCCCTGTCTCCTACCACTCAAACAATTTTGTTTTCATTTTCCAAGCAGCCCTGAATCTCATTTGCTTTCACCTTCTTTATCAATCTTCCATGTTGGACCTTGTCAAAGATTAAGCCAACTGTGGTGGATGACTCCATTATGTATCCCCTCGACTGAGGCTGCGTATAGATGTAAACCAGCACATTCTTCCATCAGAGCCATTGTGGGGCATCCACAAGGCCTCCTCAAAATGAACTTCCAATACTTGGTGTAGTTTGCAGTACACATCAGCCTAATTATGCCACTATTACTTACATGCTAATAAAGTGTGAAGCTGGATGAACACAGCAGGCCAAGCAGCATCTCAGGAGCACAAAAGCTGACGTTTCGGCCTAGACCCTTCATCAGACCCTTCATTACTTGCATGCTGTTCTCTGTACAGCTGGAGCAGGCAATGTGGGGATGTGACAGACACTGAAGAGCTGGGATGGTAGCAGCATCCTTCTGAAGATGCTGAATGGGAAGAATGACATCTTCGTCATAATAAAGCACTGTAGGCTTAAGTGAAACAAGCCAGACAGAACTTAATGCCACCCATTTCCAACAGATGTGATGCGGCTGAATGCATCATTCGTTGACTGGTTGACATCATTCAACAACAAATGTACAGTCAAGGAATGATGTACTCACGTTTAGCCATGCAGTACTTTTTGTTTGCAGTATCTTTGCTTTTTTGTTGTACAATATGCGTTCATGTTAAGAACTGTTTGATTGCTTTACAACATTTGAAGCTAGTACAGTCAACAATGACAAAATATTATCTCACAATAGGCACCAGGGAAAGAGCAATGCTCCTTCAGACTGGGTTGCAACATAATAGGGCATGAAGGAGAGGTAGCTTTGTAACTTCATTCTCATACATGCAGACAAAATCACAATCTATCAGACTCATGATGATTACAATATACTTACAAATAGGATATTCTATTTAAACTGAATTGTCAACTGTATCATTTATGTGCCCTCCAAAGGTTCTTTATTTTTACCCCTTACCCTCAAATGACATTGAAATACAGTCCTGGGATCTACAGCTGGGGCAGAAGGACCCTGCTTTACATTGGAGCATGTTGGCCTTCAGGGAAGGTTTAGGGAAGTTGGCTGCCAAGGGTGATTGAGATCAGAGGAGCCAGGTATGCTGAGAGTACCTTGTTCAACTTCAACGTCTACAAGCTCACGGGTCACAGGCAAAGTGAAAATGTTGGGGCCGAGTACCTTTGGAATGCTGGGAAACCTTGTAGCTCTGTTCGATTTGAGTGCCTACTTGTGAGGAAGGGGCTCCTAGAGAATGGTCAAGGACCTTGTCCCCATCAGTATGACCTTGCCGTTAATGCCAATGAGCACTCTGCTGGACCTATTCCAGCTAAAGCACCCATCAAGGTGAATGAATATGAACGGTGGAGGCTATAAACAGCCTTACCCTTGCTTTATGAGGAGACTGTGCCTTCTTCCTCCCAGATAGAAGAGGAAAAGCTGATGTCCAGAGAGGCTGCCTGATTTATGGCTGTTGATCCCTACATAAGATGAGATGGAATGGTTTGCACAATTGGAATGGAAGTTTTAACATGTTGAGAAGACATTCACAGTGGTAGTAACGAAGGAACAGTACAACACAATGAATCTTACTTGGTTACTGGGGTCTTGGCATCACCATATGAGATGCCGTGGTCCTCTCCTGTGGGATCAAGAAATCTTCCCTTTTATGGGGTAAAGAGAGAAATATCAGGCACCCTGCCTCTTGTCTTTTCCCAGTTGTGGGCTATTTTCTCTAGCAATAAGATCTAAATGGAGGGAGTGAGAGTGATGAAAGTGGCAAGCACTGGCATTACTAATGGCTCTGGATGTGAATTTGCTCGCTGAGCTGGAAGGTTAATTTTCAGATGTTTCGTCACCATTCTAGGTAACATCATCAGTGAGCCTCCGACGAAGCGCTGGTGTTATGTCCCACTTTCTATTCATAAATAGAAAGCGGGACATAACACCAGCGCTTTGTCGGAGGCTCATTGATGATGTTACCTAGAATGGTGATGAAACGTCTGAAAACTAACCTTCCAGTTCAGCGAGCAAACTCACATCCAGAACCGCAACCTGAGCTACAAATCTTCTCAAAACTCGCTAGTTACTAATGGCGTCCGTGCAGTAGAAGTGGTGAGGTGTCCCAACTGAGTAAGTAGGAAGTAAAAAGGGAACGTAGTGTCGGTAGGTTGTAGGGTGGTGGTGGGGGGTGGTGCTTGGTTGATGTGGTGTTGAGAGGGTGAGAACAAGAGAAGGGAACATGTCACATGCAATTGTGGGAGTGATAGTCCATGAGCCTTGGTCGTGGGGTGGTTGTGGATGAGATTAAAGTAAGTGAGGTTAGCAGAGAGATATAATCATGAAACTTACCTCTGTGGAGGGCAGGAGGTCATTAATCTTGCAGCATTGCTGCATGTCCCTCTGGACCATGAACTTTGTGTAGACCTGGGTGGCTAGTTCAAAGCAGGCTGGTAGTTCTGGTCTCCTCTGCCAGCACTGGGAAGGAAGGTGGTCCCCTTCTCCATTATCCCACTCACCATGACCTCCAGCTCCCCATCTGCAAAGCCGGAAGCCAACTTACCACTCTCAACCATATTGCTGCAGTTGCACAACACAGCCGGGAAGGAAAGCAGTGAGTATAAATACTCACCCTTCGACGCCAACGGCCATTTTGAGTGCGAGCAGCAGCGGAGGCAAGACGGACCCGGAAGACTGCAGCTAAGGTAAAGCAGTTTATTTTTAAAATT
Source organism: Stegostoma tigrinum (assembly GCF_030684315.1). Classification (NCBI taxonomy): domain Eukaryota; kingdom Metazoa; phylum Chordata; class Chondrichthyes; order Orectolobiformes; family Stegostomatidae; genus Stegostoma; species Stegostoma tigrinum. The sequence continues at coordinate 20,472,210 of NC_081359.1, forward strand.
ACTTACCGATAGCGGGCAGCGGTGTTTTTTTTCCTCTTTCAGAGAAGGAGCGGGAGCACCAGAGGAAGTGACGAGGACCAGAGGGGCAGCCGGGAAGGAAAGCAGTGACCATATATATCAGCAAGGCGGCTAAACCCGAGACTCTACAACTGTAGTGTCTCCCACCCGCCCTCCTCCTCTAACCTAGTTAATAAGGTAAGGTTCATTCTAAACTTTCTCTATTGAATATAAGTTTGTTATTAATTTGTTATTATTTGACGTAAGCTTTCTACTTTAGTATTGAGTGGGTGTTCAGATAAGTGGGGTATGGATGCTAGGGCAGTTGCTTGCTCCTCCTGCAGAATGTGGCAGTTGGGAGATGTGGCACACGTCTCCGCTGGCTACATCTGCGGGAAGTGCACCCAGCTACAGCTCCTTGAAAACCGTGTTAGGGAAATGGAGCTGGAGCTGGATGAACTACGGATCATTCGGGAGGCAGAGGGGGTAATTGAGATGAGTTATCGGGAGTTGGTCACTCCTAAGGCTCAGGACGAGGATAGATGGGTTACAGTTAGGGGGAGGAAAGGGGACAGACAGACAGTGCAGAGATCCCCTGTGGGCATTCCCCTCAGCAATAAGTATACCGTTTTGGATACTGCTGGGGGGGATGACCTACCAGAGGAAAGCCATAGTAGTCGGTTCTCTGGCGCTGAGCCTGACACTGTGGCAAAGAAGGGAAGGGGGCAGAATAGAAAAGTACTCGTGGTAGGGGACTCGATAGTTCGGGGAATCGACAGGAGATTTTGTGGGCAAGATCGGGATTCCCGGAAGGTATGTTGCCTCCCTGGTGCCAGGGTCCGGGACGTCTCCGATCGGGTGTATAAAGTTCTAAAAGGGGAGGGCGAACAGCCAGAAATCGTGTTACATATTGGCACAAATGATATAGCCAGAAATAGGTTTGAGGATATAAAAAGTGATTTCAGGGAGTTAGGATGGAAGCTGCAGAGCAGGACGAACAGAGTAGTGTTCTCTGGTTTACTACCGGTGCCACGAGATAGTGAGGTGAGGAACAGGGAGCGGGCACAGCTGAACACGTGGCTACGCAGCTGGTGTAGGAGGGAGGGCTTCAGATATGTTGATAATTGGGATGCCTTCTGGGGAAGGTGGGACCTGTACAAGAAGGACGGGTTGCATCTGAACTGGAAGGGGACCAATGTCCTGGGTGGAAGGTTTGCTCGAGTAGTTCGAGAGGGTTTAAACTAGTATGGCAGGGGGGTGGGAACCTGAGCTGTATACCAGAGGTGAGCGTTGATGCAGGTGAGGCAGTAGCAAGAGGTAGACCAGCTAGTGGGAAGGATTTTCCTGGGAAGGAACCAAGGGATCGGTTAAAGTGTGTTTGCTTCAATGCAAGGAGTATCAGGAATAAAAGTGATGAACTTAGAGCATGGATCAGTACCTGGTGCTATGATGTTGTGGCCATAACAGAGACATGGGTTTCTCATGGGCAGGAATGGTTGCTGGATGTTCCAGGGTTTAGAACATTTAAAAAGAATAGGGAGGGGGGAAAAAGAGGAGGGGGTGTAGCACTACTAATCAGAGAGGGTATCACAGCTACAGAAGCTTCCTTTGTCGAGGAAGATCTGCCTACTGAGTCAGTATGGGTGGAAATTAGGAACAGCAAGGGAGTAGTCACCTCGTTAGGGGTTTACTACAGGCCCCCCAATAGCAGCAGGGAGATTGAAGAAAGCATAGGTCGACAGATTTTGGAAAAGTGTGCACGCAGTAGGGTTGTTGTAATGGGTGACTTTAACTTTCCTAATATTGATTGGAACCTGCTTCGAGCAGAAGATTTGAATGGAGCTGTTTTTGTAAGGTGTGTTCAGGAGGGTTTCCTAACGCAGTACGTTGACAGGCCGACGAGGGGAGAGGCCATTCTAGACTTGGTTCTCAGAAACGAGCCAGGGCAGGTATCAGATCTTGTGGTGGGAGAGTATTTTGGTGATAGTGATCATAACTGCCTCACATTCTACATAGCTATGGAGAAGGAGAGGATTAGGCAGAATGGGAGGATATTTAATTGGGGAAGAGGAAACTATGATGCGATTAGACATGAGTTAGGAAGCATGGACTGGGAGCAGTTGTTCCATGGTAAGGGAACTATAGACATGTGGAGACGGTTTAAGGAACAGTTGTTGGGAGTGATGAGTAACTATGTCCCTCTGAGACAGGCAAGAAGGGGTAAGATTAGGGAACCTTGGATGACGAGAGCGGTGGAGCTTCTAGTGAAAAGGAAGAAGGTAGCTTACATAAGGTGGAGGAAGCTAGGGTCAAGTTCAGCTAGAGAGGATTACATGCAGGCAAGGAAGGAGCTCAAAAATGGTCTGAGGAGAGCCAGGAGGGGGCACGAGAAAGGCTTGGCAGAAGGAATCCGGGAAAACACAAAGGCATTTTACACTTACGTGAGGAATAAGAGAATGGTCAAAGAAAGAGTAGGGCCGATCAGGGATAGCATAGGGAACTTGTGTGTGGAGCCTGAGGAGGTAGGGGAAGCCCTAAATGAGTTTTTTGCTTCTGTCTTTACGAAAGAAACCAACTTTGTAGTGAATGAAACCTTTGAAGAGCAGGTGTGCATGCTGGAATGGATAGAGATAGACGAAGCTCACGTGCTGAAAATTTTGTCAAACATTAAGATTGACAAGTCGCCAGGCCCGGATCAGATTTGTCCTCAGCTGCTTTGGGAAGCGAGAAATGCAATTGCTTCGCCACTTGCGAAGATCTTTGCATCCTCGCTCTCCACTGGAGTCGTACCTGAGGACTGGAGAGAGGCAAATGTAATTCCTCTCTTCAAGAAAGGAAATAGGGAAATCCCCGGCAATTATAGACCGGTAAGTCTCACGTCTGTCGTCTGCAAGGTGTTAGAAAGGATTCTGAGGGATAAGATTTATGACCATCTGGAAGAGCATGGCTTGATCAAATACAGTCAACACGGCTTTGTGAGGGGTAGGTCATGCCTTACAAACCTTATCGAGTTTTTTGAGGATGTGACTAGAAAAGTTGATGAGGGTCGAGCTGTGGATGTGGTGTATATGGACTTCAGTAAGGCATTTGATAAGGTTCCCCATGGTAGGCTCATTCAGAAGGTCAGGAGGAATGGGATACAGGGGAACTTAGCTGCTTGGATACAGAATTGGCTGGCCAACAGAAGACAGCGAGTGGTTGTAGAAGGAAAATATTCTGCCTGGAAGTCAGTGGTGAGTGGAGTTCCACAGGGCTCTGTCCTTGGGCCTCTACTGTTTGTAATTTTTATTAATGACTTGGATGAGGGGATTGAAGGATGGGTCAGCAAGTTTGCAGACGACACCAAGGTAGGAGGTGTCGTTGACAGTGTAGAGGGCTGTTGTAGGCTGCAGCGGGACATTGACAGGATGCAGAGATGGGCTGAGAGGTGGCAGATGGAGTTCAACCTGGATAAATGCGAGGTGATGCATTTTGGAAGGTCGAATTTGAAAGCTGAGTACAGGATTAAGAATAGGATTCTTGGCAGCGTGGAGGAACAGAGGGATCTTGGTGTGCAGATACATAGATCCCTTAAAATGGCCACCCAAGTAGACAGGGTTGTTAAGAAAGCATATGGTGTTTTGGCTTTCATTAACAGGGGGATTGAGTTTAAGAGTCGTGAGATCTTGTTGCAGCTCTATAAAACTTTGGTTAGACCGCACTTGGAATACTGCGTCCAGTTCTGGGCGCCCTATTATAGGAAAGATGTGGATGCTTTGGAGAGGGTTCAGAGGAGGTTTACCAGGATGCTGCCTGGATTGGAGGGCTTATCTTATGAAGAGAGGTTGACTGAGCTCGGTCTCTTTTCATTGGAGAAAAGGAGGAGGAGAGGGGACCTAATTGAGGTATACAAGATAATGAGAGGCATAGATAGAGTTGATAGCCAGAGACTATTTCCCAGGGCAGAAATGGCTAGCACGAGGGGTCATAGTTTTAAGCTGGTTGGTGGAAAGTATAGAGGGGATGTCAGAGGCAGGTTCTTTACGCAGAGAGTTGTGAGAGCATGGAATGCGTTGCCAGCAGCAGTTGTGGAAGCAAGGTCATTGGGGTCATTTAAGAGACTGCTGGACATGTATATGGTCACAGAAATTTGAGGGTGCATACATGAGGATCAATGGTCGGCACAACATTGTGGGCTGAAGGGCCTGTTCTGTGCTGTACTGTTCTATGTTCTATGTTCTATGTTCTATTAATGCAGTTCCTGGCTTGCAGTCGTCTGAGTTGGCACACAGCTCAGATTTAAATATAGTTCCCGCAGTACGAATACCAGAAAATCCTAGCACTAACAATCACATTACCCTTTGCAGTCTGCAAAACAGTGCAGGTGCAGCAGCGTGAAAGACATGCACAGTTTAGTGAGGTAAGCAGTGTAAAATTGTGTGAGAAAAAAATGCCAGTGAATAGAGAGCAGCCCTTCTCCTTTGAAATTCTCTAAAATTGATGCTTGGCTAAAATAATGGAACTTTTGAACAGGAACTGACTATACACTCACAAAATTTTTTTAAAAATGATGAATAATGGGAAAAGAGCAAGGAGAGTGGGTCTAAATGTTTTACATAGAGAGTGGTCCATGTATGGAATGAACTGCCAGAGGAAGTGATGGGTGTGGGTACAGTTAATATATTAAAAAAAGTTGATAAGTGTATGAATAAGAAATGTTTGAAAGGATATGGGCCAAGCATAGGCAGGGGGAGCTAGTTTAGTTTGGGATTATGACCTGCATGGATTGGTTTGACCAAAGGGTCAGTTTCCACGCCATATGATTCGAATTGGATAACTCTTTAAAGAGGCCAGTATTGATACAATAGGCTGTATCCTCTTTTTTTCTTTGAGGTACTGTTATTCCAAATACTTCACTAACACTAAAGTACTTCTGAAGTGGAGTCTCCATTGCACTTTAGGTAAACACAAGAAATAGGAACAGAAATTGAAAATTTGACCTGTTGAGTCATTCAGTATGATCACGGCTGACCGTAGATTTCAATGGTACTTTCAAATCCACTCCCCATGTTCCAAGATTTTAAAAAAATCTGACCACCCCCACTTTACATAGATCCAAAGAAGGAGCATCTACATGCCTCTATAACTGAGTATTCTCCTGAATTATAATCTTTTGAGAGAAGTAATTTTGTCTCATCTCAGTTCGTAGTGATTAGCCTCTTACCCTGGGACTGTGTTCTTGTGCTTCACATTCTACAAACAGTGGAAACAATCTGTCAGCTTCAACCTATCAAGTCTCTTCAGAATCTTGTAACTTTCAACAAGACCATCTCTCACTCTTCTACGTCCAGAGAATATTGGGTGAAATTGCTCAGCCTCTCACCATAGGAGAGCCCTCTCATCTCAGGGCAAATTTAGTGAACTTTTAATGGGTTGCTAATGTGCTTCACTGCTTCTTTATTAGCTCTCAGTATTAGGCCATGGGGACAGAGGAATTCCCCCACAGCTCTTCAAATGATGCCCTCAAATGTCACCTTGGGTCAAGCATTCAATGGGACTCAAATCACTGAATTTCCTGAAACAGATGTAATAGGATAGCGGCAGTACGGGGACCATTAAAGTTATTTCACCGGCTTCTCCCATTTGCATAGTTAGTTCCCTCTTCCCAACTTAGAAAAGATGGCATTAATAATTTACTGCACACTGCATTAGTGAGCTGAACGTGGGACTTCAGCCATTCAATGGGAGTAAGTCTTGCCCTTGAGATTTTGTGACAATGGGACTGGGGAGCAACTCCAGCAGACCCAGCAATAACAGAACTGAATAGGAAGCTGCTGGCATTGCAAACAGGTCCCAGAAAGAATAGCAACAGCTTCTTGACTGCTGAGTGTCTGACTTCTAAGGCAGGAAAGGATCAGTTTTGAAAGCCAGAAGCAGCGGCACAGAGGCAGAACAGGATCATATTGAGGTAAGATTCCTGACTGATCTCTATGAAACATAAATGAGTATTACTTATTTACAATTAAACTAATACAGGCAGAACAGAGTGATCTATTGACATGGTGTACCTAGAGTGCTACCATGCAGAGTGCCACTGATTTTTGTTCATGTGTTAACAGTCCGGTGCTTTAAATATCCACAACTTTGGCACATTGAGCTTCTTAAAGGGGCATCACTTGTAAATCAACAGTTAAACTGATACCATCTTTGAGACTGAGATAATGGGAACTGCAGATGCTGGAGAATCCGAGATAATCTCCCTACCTCCCCACCTATACTCTCCTCTCCACCTATCTTCTCCTCTACCCATCTTCGATCCGCCTCCCTCTCTCTCTATTTATTTCAGAACCCTCTCCCCATCCCCCTTTTCTGATGAAAGGTCTGGGCCCAAAACTGCAGCTTTTGTGCTCCTAAGATGCTGCTTGGCCTGCTGTGTCCATCCAGCTCCAGACTTTGCTATCTCATCTTTGAGCATGCGCTCAATGCAATATCAGGATCTTCCCAAAAGATGCATCCCACCTTTAACTTTCTCACACCAAATAGTGAAAAAAAGCAGATTCCACATTCTTACCCACTTGCCCATCTGAACAGCAGTATGGCAGAAACAGCATATTTGGTAAAGTGGGCTTTTTGAAAAGCTCAATTGCCCATTTCAGATTTTTTTTCTCAAGTGTTGCATGGACTAATGATTTCTAAACCTTGACATTCACCATTTTACTGTTGCTGGTTCAGGGCATACACAGGAAGGTGTTGGGCTAGCCACCTGTCATATTTTATGATCCACCACTGCTAGCATGCTCACTATAAAAACACTTGCATGGGGGACTGTAAAATCCTACATAACATCTTTCGAAGATTACAAATTTTCAATTCGGAACAAAGGACTGGGGAATGGCAAATAATTTGTAACAGTTTACAACTAGCCATTTGGATACTGAAAGGGATGGGCTGAAGGGCTAAATGAGTTGATGCTATTTGGCAGCTGCATGGCCTTGATTGCATTCTGTGAACTTTCTTGTGCTTGTCAAAGCTGGCATAATCAACTGCAGGAACTACAAATCTGCAGTTATTTCTCTGTGCCTGACTGTTACAATGTATAAGAGAGAGAGTTTCATTTCAAGTTGCTGGGCTTCACCTCAGACAGGAATCGCGAATGGTGCCAGGAACAACGTCAGCCTCCAGAACTGTTGTCAATCGAGGAGACCCCAATGGGCAGACGAGCTTGAGGTTTATTGATTTCATTTTTCTAATTTACTAAATAAATGTTCCTTTCTTTTTTAGTCTTTTATTATTACTCAACAAATGTTTGTATTTAAGCAAATTGCTATTGTTGAGCCATCTCTTAACTACGTTTAACTGAATCTGTAGAGAACCGCTTGGATCCACTCTATGATGTAAAACAGATACAGAACTGACTCAAAGGTAGAAAGCAGAGGGTGGTGGCATAAGGTTGCTTTTCAGACTGGAGGCCTATGACCAGCAATGTGCCACAAGCATTGGTGCTGGGTCCACTGCTTTTTATTATTTATATAAATGATTTGGATATGAACACAGGAGGTACAGTGACTAAGTTTGAGGATAACACCAAAATTGGAGGTGTAGTGGACAGCAAAGAAGGCTACCTCAGAGTACAAAAGCATCTTGATCAGATGTGCCAATGGAGCGAGGAGTGGCAGATGAAGTTTAATTCAGATAACTGTGAGGTGCTGCATTTCAGAAAGGCAAATCAGTGCAGGACTTATACTCTTTATGGTAAGGTCCTGGGGAGTACTGCTGAGCAAAGAGACTTTGGAGTGCAGGTTCATCGTTCCTTGAAAGTGGAGTCTCATGTAGATAGGATAGTGAAGAAGGTGTTCGGTATGCTTGTCTTTATTGGTCAGGTGAACTGAATGTAAGATTTGTGAAATTATGTTATGGCAGTACAGGGCATTGGTTAGGCCATTTTTGGAATACTGTGTGCGATTCTGATCTCCCTGCTATAGGAAAGATATTTTGAAACTTGAAAGGGTTCATAAAAGAGATACATGGATGTTGCCAGGTTTGGAGGGTTTGAGCTACAGGGAAAGGCTGAATAGGCTGGGGCTATTTTCCCTGGAGCATCAGAGGTTGAGGGGTGACCTTATGGAGGTTTATAAAATCATGAGGGACATGGATAAGGATAAATTGTCAAGGTCTTTATCCCATGGTAAGGGAGTCTAAAACTGGAGGCCATTGGTTTAAGGTGAGAGGGGAAAAATTGAAAAGGGACTTAGGGGGCAACTTTCCATGCAGTGGATGACACGTACATGGACTAAGCTGCTAGAGGAAGTAATGAAGGCTGGTACAATTAAAACATTTAAAAGGCACCTGGATGTATATCTGAATAGGAAGGATTAAGAGGGACATGGGCCAAATACTGGAAAATGGGACTGGATTTACTTAGGATGCCTGGTTGGCATTGACAAGTTGGACCAAAGGGCCTGTTTCTGTGCTCTATACCTCTATGACTCTGTGACTGTAAATGCAGGGGAACTATGATTCAGTTTTTGGCTCAAAAAAAGGGGCACCTAAAGCCACGGTGTAAATGGGGATGAGATAAAGGGGACTAATTAAATTTAAACAGTTTTACCTCATTTATAGCTTTCAGTAGAATATGCCAATTGTTTTAACACATTTAGATGGTAATGGAAATGCATTGTTGTGACCACTAGACCGTGAATAATTTAAGTTCTATTAGAAATAATTTCATTCAGCAACATGTACTTTCACGTTATTCAATTATTTCAAAGGGGGAGTCACTAATTTGTTAAAAAAAAACCTGGTTTACATAATTTGCCACAGCAATTGCAATTGCTGAATCATAAAATAAATGTATTATGTAGAATGAGAATTTCTGCACCCACAGCAGAAATACTTAATCCTTTGGGTATTTCCTTTATAACAAAACGTGACTCGAATTATTCCCTGGGATTTAATGAACTGCGTCTCACATGATTTTACTTAGAAATCATTTAACATGTTTCTGGATTTACAGAGCAAGCAAAAATAATTATTGAAATGAATTATCAATTTGCAGCATATAGTATTGCTGTGGTTATGCCTTGCTTCCAACACTACACCTATGCTCATAGCATAAAAAGCATTTAAGCTGACCAAATTTCTCATGGAGCAAAATTTGCATCTTTAAAAAAAGCCATGAGTGGAATAGAATGCTGTGGAACTAACGGCTATAGGGAGTCCACTACAATCACTAGACTCCCATGAGATAGACATGGCTGCATGTATTGACACTTCAAGTCTCAGTCAGAATGAAGATGATTGGGTAATTCCTATGCTAGTTGTACTTGAAGACAGCAGAGTTGTCAGTAACTGGGATTGGTTTTAAAAATATAATTTATATGTGGCGCTACCTTCCATTTCCTGCAATTTGCTGTGGAAATAATCCTGCATTTTTCAGGAAACAGGCCAGCATTTTTTAAATGCTATAGCAACAAGAAATTTGAAGTCGGAAGTATTTGTCGAATATGTAGGGGTATGTAGAGTCTGCTCATTTCCAACAGCAATATTCTCTCTCAAGTGTTAGAATTGAATCCCTACAGTGTGGAAACAGGCCATTTTGGCCTGACAAGTCCACACTGATCCTCCGAAGAGCATTCCATCCAAAGTGATCCCCCATACCACCAAACTTAATCTACACAGTCCTAGACACGATGTGGAATTTACCATGGCCAATCCACCTAGCTTGCAGAGGTTTGGACTATGGGGGCAACCGGGGCACCTGGCAGAAGCCCAGGAAGACACAGGGACATTGTGCAAACTCCACACAGACAGTCGCCAAGGTCGGAATCAAACCCAGGTCCCTGGCGCTGTGACGCAGTAGTGTTAACCATTGAGCCACTGGGCCACCCTATCATAGTGTTCATCTATTTCCTTCTGCAAAGCCATAATTGAATCTGAAGATGGCCATTTTAAGGGAAAGAAACTCAAAAAACTGTTTGCTTCTTTGAGGAATCCAGATTTTAATTACTTGGGCTGTGAGCTTGCGTTGTAAGTCACATGTTTCAGAAGAAGGATGAATTTGTAATAACCTATCACTCTGGGACTTGTCAATTAAACTAAACACATCATCATCAGATGACAAGTGAGAAATGAAGTATGCCTTTGCCAAGATTAAGAGATGCAGTATATGATTATGGGTCATCCTGTGGCTGTAAGGGAACTATGTATTTTAGGTATCCTATTAAATCATTATTATTGTGTGTGTGCCTCTGAAATGTGAGAGGTGTTTTCATTATTCTTATCTTAAAGCATTTTTTCTCCTCTGTGATCAGTCAGGTGACAGATTTATCTAACACTCTGAAAGATATAAGTATCTGGGCAGTCAGTCAACTGATAGATGACCATTTATTCATGTATCTAAGGAATATTTCAATTTCACAATGCTCGTGAAAAAATTAACACATTAGAGTGTCTCATCAGCTTAGATGTCCTCATTGTCAGTAAAGAAGTCCCGAACTGAATGCACCATACTGATACAGATTTCAAACCAAAGCGTGTACTGTTTCTCTGCCAAGCTTTTTGATGGTAACTTATTACGATTACACAAGAAGCTCATTTGCTTAAGGTGCAGCAGCAGTGGAATTTTCCCTTGTTATTTTTAAGTACAGAGGTTGGCATGTTAAATGATGATTTCCATGCCACCCCAATTGCTAATCTATCGCATCCTCTTGCCTGGCATCTATGTTTCTAATTACCCGTAGCTTGGGGCAGTTGAAGGGTTTGCAAACTCAGCAGGTTTGGTTGCCGTGGTCCCCTCTTTGAAAACCAAGCTACTTTCCTCACCCATCAGGAAGACAGGTGATCAGGGATGTAGCAAGTTGAGTTCCTTTGGTGTCTATTCATTTAAGACTTCAAGGCCTTAATTTCTGGTGGATTTGAATGTCTTCATTGGATCTTCATAGCCTGGGCTAAGGGCAGAACGGTAGCTCAATGGTTAACTCTACTGCATCACAGCACCAGGAACTCAGGTTCAACTGTAGCCTCAGGTGACTGTCTGTGCGAAGTTCGCATGTTCTCCCCATTTTTTCTGCATAGTATTTTTTTCAGGAACTCCAGTTTTCTCCCACAGTCCGATGAAGTGCAGGTTAGATGAATTGGCCATGCTAAATTGTCCTGTTGTGTCCAGGACATCAAGTTTCAAAATTATGCTTTCCCTTCATGGCTAGATCTTATTCTACAGGGAAAAATATTTAATCAAATAACTAGTTAGGATGCGATCCTGGCTTTGAATTCTGTCTCATGTTGTTCTCCATTAATGTCACTGTTCAGTAATATTGAACCAGATATAGAATTTGACTTCCATCCAACCTTGGGGGTTTCCTTCCCAGTACACTAACTAAAAATTACCCTCCATTATATCTAACTGAGATAGTAAGAACTGTAGATGCTGGAGCCAGAGATAACAAAACGTGGAGCTGAAGAAGGGCCACAACCCGAAACATCAGCTTTCCTGTTCCTCTGACATTGCCTGGCCTGCTGTGCTCCTCCAGCTCCACATTTTGTTACCTCCATTATATCTTTATGTGTTTACTAAATGTTTATTTTTGGGCTGCTGAAAATATATACATTTTGTTGAAGCTTTACACTTTGCAGTCATCAGGACTTTCATAAGCATACTATTGTAGAGAGAATGTACATTTAATATTTTAAGAGGAGTATTGATTTATTGTCAAGTGGGCTCTGGTAGAGGAATTGCAAGGAAGAATACATCACTTAGGTGATGACTGACAGTGAACTTCCAAGCTCTGTTTAAGTTAAAACTAGCTAGTTTGGCTTTAATTGTTCAAGGCTCTGCCCTGAAGAATGAATCTGAGAATGATTGTCATCTATTTTGTTGAACTGAAACAGGCGGAATATGTGGATATGTTGTTTGTGTCTGCAAAGTCAAGGACTCTAGTGTATTAAAGTACATTTAAGGGTATGTGTGCCACACCGCAAAAACCAACTTTCAATCTTAATATGATTTCATTATTATTGTTAGTAAACTCATGATCAGACCATAAATTATACTCACACCCAATTTAGGAATGTTTGACCTTTACCAGCAATACTCAGGCTCCCACCAAATGATTAAACATTTATTCAGCAAATTCTAGAAAATGCATGCATGGAGTGTGAGCTCAAAGTCTCTGATATAGCCACATCAGCACTGTTCTATTAATTATTGCTCTATCAAAAGGCACTATCACCATCAGAATGAAGGGAAGGAAGTGTAAATCTAAGGGAAATCTGGGCCGAGAAGTGAGCCTGTCCAGTTGAAGTGCCTGACAGTTGCTATTTGCCCTGTTGGAGGTAAACCTGAGCTGTGTTTTAGCCTCTTGTCTCCTTATGCACTGAAAGACAGTGCTCCTACTGTCATGTTCGAAACATTAATTTTCATCTCCTCATCTTGCTGTCAGCTGTAACTCGACTGCTAGATTGATTGCTACAGTGTCAAAAAGTTTAGAGTTCAAAAACCACTCCAAAGTTCTAGATGACTAATTCCAGTACAGTAGTCATGGGTTTCTGCATTGTGAGAGATGCTGCTTGTTAGATATCTCGTCTGCATTTTTGGATGGACCTGAATGAGCAAATAGTGAGTCAAGCAGGGGAGCTCTCTCTCTCTCTCTCTCTCTCTCTCTCTCTATCTATCGATATGATATGTAAATTCTCTGAACCTGTCACAGACGACAGTCCAACATTTTTTCTTTAGAGCTTCAAGCTCATTTTGAAGTTTTTGTTTTCGACCCTAGGCTCTTCTAACACTATCAATGTTTTCACCTTCTGCTCGTTCAATACTTTATTCCCTGGATACATGAAGGATTTTTCCCCAGGCTGTGGGTCCAGAAGCAAGGGGTACCATTTCAGAATATAAGGCAAACCACTTGGGATTGAAATGGAAAAGAACACCTTCACTCAGAGAGCTGTGAATCTTTGGATTTCTCGAACTCAGAGGGCAGTGGAAGCTGTCCATGTCTAAATGCAGCACAGCCTGGATCCTATTCATGCTTAGACTGCTGAGTGGCAAGTTACATTTGTGCTGCAAATACCAGGCAATGGCAATCTTGAAACAAGAGACAATCTAACCATCGTTCCTTGATATTCGATGGCATGACTACAGCTGAACCCCCCCATTATCAACGTTCTTGTAGTTTCCATTGACCAGAAACAGCCTGGACTAGCCATTTAAATGCTGTCGCTACAAGGGCAGGTCAGAGACTAAGAATCCTAAAGGGAGACACTCAACTCCTGACTTCCTACAGCCCATGCATCACCAACAAAACACATGTCAGGAATGTAATGGAATACTCCCCACTTGCCTCGATGAATGCACCTCCAACAATACTCTAAATACTTGACACCATTCTGGAAAAAACAACTTAAGTGACTGGAACTGTAGAATCCCTACATGCAGAAAAAGGTGTGAGTCTGCATTGACCCTCAGAAGAGCATCCCACACGAATCCCAGCCCCCTACTCCTGCCACCGTACATTTGCCATAGCAAATCCACCTTGCCTGCACAAGATATTATGGACAATTTAGCATGGCCAATCCAACTAGCCTGAGCACCTTTGGACTGTCAAGGAAACTGGAGCATCAGGTGGAAACCCAAACAAACACAGAGAGAATGTGTAAACACCACACAGACAGTCACCCAAGGTTAGGATTGCACCTGGGTCCCTAGCACTGTGAGGCAGCAGTGCTAACCACTGAGCCACCACATTCACAAACATTTATTCCCTCCACCATCTGCAGTCAGTAGCAGCAGTGTCTACCTCTAAAAGATGTAGTGCAGAAATTCACCAAGGTTCCTTTGACAGTGCCTTCCAAGCCTGCAACCACTACCATCTAGAAGGACAAGAGCGGCAGATAAATGTGAACACTATGACAAGTGAGTTCCCCTCCAAGTCACGAACTATCTTGATTTAGAAACATATCACTGACAACATTGTTGGGTCAAAGTCCTGGAATTCCCTCTCTTATGGCTTAGCATGTCTGTAATACATGGTACTGTAGCAGATCAAGAAGGTGGTTCATCACCATCTTCTCACTGATATTAGGGGTAGACCTTAATTGCTGGCCCAGCCAGCAACATCCACATCCCATGAGTAAACATAAAAAAAAGTTCTAATCTGAAATCGATAGATTTCTCATCACTAGTGGCATTAAGAGATATGGAGATAGCACAGGAATATAAGTGATCAGCCATGAATTGGAGTTGGCTTTCTTTCATTTAGATTGAGTTCACTAAATTTTAATTGAAACGTGCCAGCTGCAAGCCAAGAAAGAACAAAAAGATGTGTTGTAATGACCGAGAGAGGATTAAAAAGGGACCCATTTTCTCCCTCCTAGCCTGGTCATAATACATTCAGTACATGTGGTGTGAGACAGATTATGCTGCATATGAGCGTCCTTCTACCCTGCTTCATCTCAGCCTATTGGCATTTCCTCCAATTCTATTCTCTTTTACGTCCTTATCTAGCTTAGTCTTTAGAACATAGAACATAGAACGTGGATGTCTTTAATGCTTTCTATTCATCTCAACTATTCCTTGTGGTCATGAGGTCCAATTCTAACCATTACCTTGATAAAGATGTTTCCTATGAACTTCCTTATTGAAATTAACTGTGACCATGTTACTTTTATTGAACCCTAGTCTTGAATTTTGCCACACCCAAGAGCACTTTCTCTTCTACTCTTATACACTTAGCCAATTTGATCTGATGTTTGACTTCTAAATGATTTAGAATCAAAAAATCAAAATTTCTCACATTCAACCCCATCTGGGTGGAGCAAGAACGGTATGAAACTATTCAAAGCTGATCTTAGGCTGGCACTTGTTTTTCAATTATAAACAATAACAATCAGTTATCGGTTGCTATGAAATTAGCAACCAGTGCCTGTCCAAATGGTTCATATCTCAGATGCTTTCAGTCATTGAAATTTGTGACCCTAACAAGTTAAGTGAAGACCTTAACCTGTCAGGTATGTGGTTAATTGTTTTCTTTACCTGTGCTATTTATTTTGACAGGACCATTTCAGGGCTCATAATGTCACAAATTGCAGCTAATTGTTAATCACCGTAGCCCTATTTAGATACAGAAGTATAAAAAGAATGATCACAATGATTTCCAAGACAGCAAACCTGAATGATTTTCTCTAGTTCATTGGAAAATTAGACGTTTGTGTGATACTAGAAAGAAAGGAGAGTGAGATCAAAATCTTGGTTCCACATTTATAGCTCGCAGTGATTTGAAATCATCACAGGGTGCCATAAATGGAACAGAGAGGATATGTTCATCCAGTATTAGGGACATAGCTGGATGTCATTAAATTAGTCATCGTCAATGCACAGAATACGCTGCGTAAGAACCATTTTAAAGTTAATGAAGTATAAATACCTCAACCAGGTGTGATTGTATTTCTGCACTATTTAGCAAATGGGCCCATTCTGAATGTTTTCAATTAGGTTAAGTAACTAAAAAAAACTGCAAAGCAAAGAAAAGCATTGACTTTAGAACATTCTAAGATAAGTATTTGGTAGTAATCTGGAACCAATCAGAAAACAGGATGCAATGAAAAACATGAATTTGTCATAATTACAACATATAATCTTTAATCTCAACGCACCAGGACTGAATTGGGAATCTGAAATCTAATGGAATACCTATTTTGGTTTTTAAAAGTGTTTTAAATCAGACGTATGTACTGGAATCAAACATTATACTACAGCTTTATCAGCATAGAACATGGAACATAGAACAATACAGCGCAGAACAGGTCCTTTGGCCCTCGATGTTGCACTGACCTGTGAACTAATCTAAGCCCATCCCGCTACACAATCCCATCATCATCCATATGCTTATCCAAGGGCTGTTTAAATGCGCCTAATGTGACCAAATCAAAAGTTCTGAATATACCTTTAAAGTAATTCTGTTACTTTGCTAATTAATTGCTACGAGGTTATTCGTCCCTGCCTGTTGTAAGGCAGCTATTAGCATGTCTTTTATGGTTTACAACCAAGTTCCATATTGACGTATTGCCCTTATTGATTTCTTAGTTCTTCAAGACAATTCCACAAACACACTTCAAAAAAAAAGTACAATGCATCATGTACTTTGATAGTGCTTTTGAGATTTTTGATTGATTGAGCCTCGGCGTTATTTCAGGGAAGACAGATTCAGATTCCTGCCATACGTTGTTTGATGAAGTACTTCCTCGCAACATAATACAATATGCCTCACATTATGCATTGTTTTGCATAGAAACTTAAGGGCAAATCTTCCAGCTGTTTAGCCTCAGCCATGCTGATAACTAAGCAGATGTGCGAGGATTGTGAAAGCTGGTGGGGTCCCAAATCATGGCATCTCTGCTTAACTTGTGTTAATTGGCAAAACGTGCAGGAACTCAACCTTAAAGGTGATTTTGAAGTAAATTACATGTTAATTTCTTCTCATCCAATTTCCTGGTCTCTGATCTGTGCCATCAGCCCACACGGGTGGAAAGCCATTGACGCTGTTTGCATCTATTCATGGAGTGGTTACTTAAAGCAAACCTATTGAATTTTGATAACAGCAACCTAAATTCATAAAATGTTTAATGCATTATATTTGCCTTTTTTTTAGCTCTCATGAGGAGGAAGGTATGTGAACTAGCTTTAGTGTGTAAATGGAGTATTCTCCTTAGTCATGATATAACTTGCACGGACACAAGAACTGCTGGATGTCCCAGGACATCTCTGCAGGAGTTTCTAAGGGTAGTATCCAAATTATTTTCAGCTGCTTCATTAATGACCTTCCCTCCATCATATGATCAGAAGTGGGGCTGATCACTGTTGATTATTCAACATACAACATAATTTGCAATTCTCCAGGTAGAGAAGCAGTCCATATCATTACTCAATAATACTAGGAGAAAAAAAAAATTAGCGTTTACTTATAATTGGCAAGTATAATTTGCATCACATTTGCCAGGCAATGATCATCTCAAACAAGAGTGAATCGAAGCACCACCCCTTGTTATTCAATTGCATTGGTATCACTGGATCCCCAGTATCAACATCCTGTGTGATACCATTGTCCAAACTGGACCAGCCAAATGAACACTGCATACAAGAGCAGATTGAAGGCTAGGAATTCTGAAATGAGTAACTCACCTCTTGATGTGTTCGTGCCTGTCCACCACCTTCAAAAGTACAGTTCAGGAGTATGATGGAATTCACCAACAAACCCTCCACTCCCCCACCTCCCACCACCACCCCACCCACCCACTGAACCCCACCGCTGTCCACTTCCCACTTGCATGGATGTCCTGCAGCTCCAACAACACCCAAGAAGCTTGCCATTATCCAGGACAAAATGTCTGCTTAATTTACACTCTATCCACCATCTTCAACAAACATTACTGATCCACCTCCCCCTTTCTCCCTATTTATTTCAGAGCCCTCTCCCCATTCCCCTTTTCTGATGAAGGGTCTAGGCCCGAAACGTCAGCTTTTGTGCCCCTAAGATGCTGCTTGGCCTGCTGTGTTCATCCAGCTCCACAGATTGTTGTCTCAGATTCTCCAGAATCTGCAGTTTCCATTATCTCTGATTACTTCTATCACTGTTGCACAGTTATAGCAATGTACATGAACTATAGCAAATTCACCCAGCCTTCTCCAAATGTACTTTCAAAACCCATGACCTTTATTATCGAAAAGGACAAGGACAGCAGACTAGGGTAAACTAGTAAGTTCTTCTTCAAGCTACATATCATCCTGACTTTGAAATATACTATCATTTATCCTCTGTCACTAAATTCTGAAATGCCCTTCCTAATAGCACTGTGGGTGTGCCTACCTGCCAAGGACTTCAGTGGTTCAAGAAGGCAGCTCAGCATCATTCTCTTAAGTACAATTAGGATGGGCATTAAATGCTAGCCAAGTCAAAGACGTCCACAGGTCATTAAGGAATAAAAATAAGTTAAACAGAACTAGGAATAGCTGAGAGGAACTGTCTTCATCAGAGATGTTGTAACTGATGCATACTATTTGGCAGATCTGATGTTAATAGTTGCTGTGATATGTTGAGAGTATAATCTTACAAATTGACTCTTTCAAGATAAAGATTATATTGCATACAAAGATGGATTTATGCAGTGGTGATGTAAATTTATCAATTTGCAGTTGTATAACGAAAGCATTGTTTTCGAGGAACCACCCCAACATACTTCCTGCACTATTTGAGTTGTCTCACTGCAAAATTATTTTCAACTTTATTGAGGGAATATGGAAATTTCTTTTCCAAATCAACATCTAGTGTACATCAATTCACTCCTGCTGCGCAAAAGGGTACCGCTAACTCGTAGCAGGGAAAATGGCCAGTTTTTTATAAGTGAACATCAAATCCAAGATGGCGCCACCACGGTAGGTAGGCCTGGGCTTGTCAGAGCTTGTCCGTACCAGGCTGGCGGCATCATTTTCTCTATGTACATTTCATCATTTTCATTTCCTTCTTCCTTTCTTCTTCTTCAAGACTGGGGCGGTGTCAGTAAGGTGTTGGCTCAGCCTCAGCAGTGTGGATCTGGATGCTTGATGGTGGAAACAGTGCCTGGGCCCTAGACCCCTGGCACCGCTAGGCCCTGAACTTGGACTGCTGGCGGCAGTTGGCTCGGTGTCTGGTTTCCTGGTCAGAGTAGGCCCGGAGCCTGGACTGTTGCTTGTGGCAGTGCACGGAGTGAGGACTCTTGGCAGCAGTAGGCCCAGATCATGGACTGTTGGCCGTATTGGCAAGGCATCAGTAGCAGCAGAACTGGGGTTTCCTGGGGAGCTGGCATCATTATTGCTGTTTCCAGAGCGGGAGTCCTTGAGGACTGGAACCCCTTGCAGAGATCACGCAGAAACTCTGAAGCCATGCTTGAGACTCCAATTTAAACAGAAAATGAACTCTTACTTAAGTAAGTGATAATGGGAACTGCAGATGCTGGAGAATCCAAGATAATAAAATGTGAGGCTGGATGAACACAACAGGCCCAGCAGCATCTCAGGAGCACAAAAGCTGACTTTTCAGGCCTAGACCCTTCATTAGAGAGGAGGATGGGGTGAGAGTTCTGGAATAAATAGGGAGAGAGGGGGACCGCTCAGGCAACCAGCTTGTAACTGATGTCCATTTCAAGCCCACCGACTCCCACAGCTACCTAGAATACACCTCCTCCCACCCACTCTCCCGCAAAAATTCCATCCCCTATTCCCAATTCCTCCGCCTCCGCTGCATCTGCTCCCACGATGAGGCATTCCACTCCCGCACATCCCAGATGTCCAAGTTCTTCAAGGACCGCAACTTTCCCCCCACAGTGGTCGAGAACGCCCTTGACCGCATCTCCCGCATTTCCCGCAAGACATCCCTCACACCCCGCCCCCGCCTCAACCACCCAAAGAGGATCCCCCTCGTTCTCACACACCACCCCACCAACCTTCGGATATAACGCATCATCCTCCGACACTTCCGCCATCTATAATCCGACCCCACCACCAAAGACATTTTTCCATCCCCACCCTTGTCTGCTTTCATGAGAGACCACTCTCTCCATGACTCCCTTGTTCGCTCCACACTGCCCTCCAACCCCACCACACCCGGCACCTTCCCCTGCAACCGTAGGAAATGCTACACTTGCCCCCACACCTCCTCCCTCACCCCATCCCAGGCCCCAAGATGACTTTCCATATTAAGCAGAGGTTCACCTGCACATCTGCCAATGAGGTATACTGCATCCACTGTACCCGGTGTGGCTTCCTCTACATTGGGGAAACCAAGTGGAGTCTTGGGGACCGCTTTGCAGAACACCTCCGCTCGGTTCACAATAAACAACTGCACCTCCCAGTCGCAAACCATTTCCACTCCCCCTCCCATTCTTTAGATGACATGCCCATCATGGGCCTCCTGCAGTGCCACAATGATGCCACCCAAAGGTTGCAGGAACAGCAACTCATATTCCGCTTGGGAACCCTGCAGCCCAATGGTATCAATGTGGACTTCACCAGCTTCAAAATCTCCCCTTCCCCCACCGTATCCCAAAACCAGCCCAGTTCATCCCCTCCCCCCACTGCACCACACAACCAGCTCAGCTCTTCCCCTCCATCCACTGCATCCCAAAACCAGTCCAACCTGTCTCTGCTTCCCTAACCTGTTCTTCCTCTCACCCATCCCTTCCTCCCACCCCAAGCCACACCTCCATCTCCTACCTACTAACCTCATCCCACCTCCTTGACCTGTCCGTCTTCCCTGGATTGATCTATCCCCTCTCTACCTCCCCACCTATACTCTCCTCTCCACCTATCTTCTTTTCTCTCCATCTTCGGTCCGCCTCCCCCTCTCTCCCTATTTATTCCAGAACCCTCACCCCATCCCCCTCTCTGATGAAGGGTCTAGGCCCGAAACGTCAGCTTTTGTGCTCCTGAGATGCTGCTGGGCCTGCTGTGTTCATCCAGCCTCACATTTTATTATCTTACTTAAGTAACTTCTTTTTACCCTTATTGTAACTCAAAATTGTGCCGGACAGTTTTCACAAAACACTTTTCCTATATCATCAAGGTACATGTGACAATAAATTATTCATTCATTCATTCATTTATTCATTCATCCATTCATTCATTCATTTGTTCATTCATCAAGAAAATCTGGTCTCCAAAAACAAATCTTTTTTTTCTCAATCACACATCAGATGTGAGCATTGCTGGCTGAGTATACATTCATCGCCCATCATCCATTGCCCTTATGTTGGTTCCCTTGTCACCTCCCACAGACCTGGTAACAGTTGTGTCCTTTAAGGTTAAGAAAAGATTGTTGGAAGTTCATCCAAAATGAATGAGATGTCACTCCACATTTTTGATTGTTAGGATATCTTTTGGAAAAGAAAGTGCTGTGATTCAATATACATTGCAAATTTCAGGCGACTACTTCTGGACTGAATTGATTTCCCGTTTGTTGCTCAGGTTTCATGGCCCTGTGTTTATCAGGTTTGTTTTTCAAAAGTGTGGCACAAAATTATGTCTGGTCTCTGAGAGCATAACTGAAGTAGCTTTGTGATTGAAAAGCATGTTGGTAAGCCAACCAGTGTATACCACTGGTTTATTGTTAATGATCTTTTTTCGAGATGCCTCGATTGGAAACTTTGCCAATTTGTGCAGATGTGTGCATGGATAGCTTGGGAGCTTATGATCGAATTCATTTCTCGCATAGCCCTGTATAGAAATGAGCCCTTTCAGAATAAAAAGATAGGTGATGCAACTCCATCCTTATTAAAGGTCAGCTAATATTTAGTGCATTTCATCAAGTTTGATTCATTTTCTGCTTCCTGCCTTGTATTGGCCTCTATATAATTAGTTTATTACAGAGGGAACAATGGTGCTAACAGAGCACATTATCCTTTCATTTCCCTTGTGTGCTCATCAAATCATGATAATGGCTATTAATAAAATCACCAGAGACTTACAACACAGAGCTTGGCCATTCCTATTCATTTGAGCCGCATATTTACTGACATTTCAGCACATTACCATTCTGCAGACCTCGCCCTTCACTCACTTAAGCAAATCAGTTCACTACCTCAAAATAAATATTTTTTGAAACAGGACACAAGTAAGAACAAAGTATTAAGCTATCACCATAAGTATTCATGAATTGAATTTATACCTTCCATTCAGACAGGAATCTTTAATAAATACTATCTGAAAGCCATAAATTTCCCATTGTATTTGATCTGTACTGAAATGACTGTGTCAATCAATGAGTGGCATAATGCAGTTATCATTTGATAAAGCAGTGTATATTTTCATTACAGCCAAACCTAGTTCAGGGCTGTGATGCCAACCTAGAATGTCAAACCACAAATAAGTGTCTTTAGCTACTGAATATTTTGTTCTGTGCAACCTACCCTCACATCTCAAGGACACACAGCTAAAGTTATAAGGCTAACATCACAGCTTTGCAACTTTTTTTCCATTTTCTTTCGGCAATCCCTCGATAATTGTTTATCAATCCATAAAAAGAGACACGAGTGTTAAGGCTGTCCATGACTTCAGTGACCACTTGAAAGTCTTCATAAACCATTCTGAGAGACGTGCGTTACCACAAAATTGAATGGAAACTTAACCCACTTAGTGGCAGATATTCATCAACCCTTTAAAAAAATCCTAGCTTCTTGACACTCATTAACAATGCGTATGTCCACTGATTTATCCACCATTCATGGCCATTTTTCAAGTACCTGAACCCTAAACTCTGGAATTTCCTTCTGAAACATCTCTGCTTCTCTACCTTGTCCTCCTTCTTAAGTTGCTTCTTAAAACCTACCTGTTTGACAAAGCTGAGGTAACAAGGTGTAGAGCTGGATGAACACAGCAGGCCAAGCAGCATCAGAGGAGCAGGAAAGCTGATGTTTCGGATCGGGACCCTTTGGAAGGTCAGCTTTCCTGCTCTTCTGGTGCTGCTTGGCCTGCTGTGCTCATCCAGCTCTACATATTGTTACCTCAGATTCTCCAGTATCGGCAGTTCCTACTATCTCTATTTGACAAAGTTTATGTTCAAATATGCAGATAACTGCTTGTATATAGTGTTGAATTTTGTTTGATCTTTGAAGATTCTTAGAGTTGAAAGCACAATACAATTACAATAACAACATAAAATTAATCATGACAGTTTTGCACTCTTACATGCTCATTTATTTCTATTGATGTCAACCCTCTCAGCATCATTCCAGTGTTAGTCCACTGAACCTTGAGAGGGAAATAATTACATTTACTGTTTCCTTGGAGATGTACTGGGACTTCATTCTATACATGCATTTTACTGTTGCTAAGAATTTAATTATTCAAATTTTCGAAAGTAGCTGAATGTAGAATAACAAAGACAATTTTTTTTTCAAATGCTATCTACTTTTCGACTGCAATGAGAAAAGTGATGTGGCTAAGTTATCCTAGTGTCCTGTTATCCTACTGACATTATTGCTGGTCAGAATGTATTTATTGGCATCAGTCTTCTAACATGTGCTTCCATGACTGTTAATGGTGCTGCATTTTGATATGACTGTGTTCTCCGATGGAGATGTGGAAATGGAGAATAGTGCTATAGAATTTTGCATAAATGAAACTTTTTAGCAGGTTAAATGAGAAGCGGCTACAGGAACAGAACTCAAACTCAGCGGAGAGAAGACATTCAGAAAAAAGAGCTTCAAGCTTCATTCACACTGAGATAGATACACTGCAAAATATAGGGGAATGAGGTGGGGAATTCGGGTAGAACATTGTAAGAGACTATCTCATGCAACTTATGACAATGCAGTGGAGGAAGATAACTGGAGTAGCTTGTACCACCGTACAATTTCAAAATCAGGAATTCTATGCTGTAAAGGCTTGACCACAATGGAGGAGGTAAGTATTCCAGCCATACAATTAATGGGCTTCTCAGTGTTGTGTTGTATTTTTTTCATTGGCAGGGTTAATTGCTGAGCTTTGCATGTGGTATCAGTGCAGGTAATATAATAGTTCAAAACTTTCCCCAACTCAGGTGGGAAAGGGGGTAAAGGCAAGTTTATGGACACAAAGTAAGACAATGCAAAGGATGAAAATAAACACCCTGCAGCCATATGGTATCAATGTGGACTTCACCAGTTTCAAAATCTCCCCTTCCCCTACTGCATCCCTAAACCAGCCCAGTTCATCCCCTCCCCCCACTGCACCACACAACCAGCCCAGCTCTTCCCCCCCACCCACTGCATCCCAAAACCAGTCCAACCTGTCTCTGCCTCCCTAACCGGTTCTTCCTCTCACCCATCCCTTCCTCCCACCCCAAGCCGCACCCCCATCTACCTAACCTCATCCCACCTCCTTGACCTGTCCGTCTTCCCTGGACTGACCTATCCCCTCCCTACCTCCCCACCTACACTCTCTCCACCTATCTTCTTTACTCTCCATCTTCGGTCCGCCTCCCCCTCTCCCCCAATTTATTCCAGTTCCCTCTCCCCATCCCCCTCTCTGATGAAGGGTCTAGGCCCGAAACGTCAGCTTTTGTGCTCCTGAGATGCTGCTTGGCCTGCTGTGTTCATCCAGCCTCACATTTTATTACCAAGGATTAACTTTTGAATTCCCACAGGAACATCATGGGACTGATATGCTAATTAGAGTTTTCTTTACAATTCCTTAGAAGGACATCACATATAGGGGTGGGGAGGTTCACGGGAATGAGAAGAAAATACATGAACTGAGTGGGTTGAAGAAGGTGAGAGAAGCTCAACCTTGTCAGGCATGCCGTAGGCAAAGCAATTGGAATTGTAGAACACTGAAACCAACAGATTATTGCACAAATAAAATATTTTTGAAAACAAATGCTCTCATTAGACTATGACAATGGCTCTATGGTCCAGAAGATTCATTGTAATTCATTGTTGGAGTTAGTCTGTTCGGTTTTTTTCCATTCAAATGAAACACAACCTGTTGAGCTTAATGAAAAAATGAGGAAACCTCCCAAAAGCTACTCCTTCCTGTCTCAACGCCATTATGCATCTGGTTATTCACCCCATCACTTCCAAACCCCAACTGAGAAATAAACAGCTGGAGGCTTGAGATTTTTGCCCCAGTGGACAAAGACTGCACCAGCTGACAGATGTGATTTAGGTTGTCAGGCAGAAGAGCAGATTCAGGGAAGCCATCTTGACAGCTTCAACCATAGGGTCTAGGGATGTCAGACTTTGTCTGAAGACTTTTGGCATGTAGCTTTCACAAGACTTGCTTTCAAAAAAATGAATGTTGATGAAGCATTGAAGCCATGTACAGGGACTAGAGCAAGGCTTTAAAATAACATTGTATAATCATGACCTGCTGGAGGAGTCCATTGTGAGGAAATGAAGAATGAGAGGGGAGTTAGTTTAACAGGGACATTATCCTAGACAGAAACAATGTTAAACATTTATTCACTAAATATTATTAATAGCAATTTCTCAGTTTCATGCATTCTTTTCAAGACTGCTAATTTTAAATTTTCTCCGACTGCAGATAGAATCAACTCAAGAGCTCCACAAACTTCACAATCCTGTGTCATAAAAACAAATTGTGTCTTAATCATTTGAGGCAAAAACGATGTGCTAATTATAACACCAGCTTATTAGCTCTTTCCTGCTGAGTGTATTTTGTCTTTCGTAAAGAAATTGTTGATTCCTGTCCTGTTCTATTTCTGCACACTTCTCACCACAGACCGGAAAATCCCCAGAGAATTCTATGAACAAGCTGTCATGTCAACCCACACAATGGCATTGATGGTAACAGTGGGGTCATTCACATTCTCAGCAGACCAACAGAAAGACAAGACCAAGTCTACAGCTTTTTTTGTAAATCCTTCATCCATACTTTTAGTATTCTCTGCTAGCACTGGGCAAATAATGGTCTGTGTCTTGCTGACATGTGGTCCCTTCATGGTGCACAAAGTTCGTTCAATGTTTTTCTGTAGAATTTAGCTCAATGACCTTTTGCAGCATAACATGCTGTAATTGAGAGGTGATAGTGAGGGTGACAGGGGTCTGGCCTTTCAATGTGTGAGGGGCCAGCAGTCCTTTTTGTGTGATTTCATGATCGAACACAAGACAGAGAAATAATGGAGAAGAAAATCTCCAGAAGATCTAAATCAGGTCAAGAAAAGAATAAAAAGAGTAAATAACATATTGCACTTGAGGGAGAAAATAGAAGCAGGAAGAAAAGCATGATAACACTGATCAAGCCAGAAATATTTTAAATACTTCCTTACTAACGCAACG
Organism: Stegostoma tigrinum; assembly: GCF_030684315.1. Classification (NCBI taxonomy): domain Eukaryota; kingdom Metazoa; phylum Chordata; class Chondrichthyes; order Orectolobiformes; family Stegostomatidae; genus Stegostoma; species Stegostoma tigrinum. The sequence goes on from NC_081359.1 coordinate 20,497,986, forward strand.
TTGATTGACTGACATTACAGAGATACTTACCATTTTGAGTGTACAAAACAAAAGTGGCCCAGTTTTTATTCCAGCATAGATAGGAGTTGTGCATGGAGACTTTGAACAATATTTATCATAACACATTCCAAACGAATTGCCTGAGTAATTCAACTTTCTACTGGGCAGCTCCTTATTCCTGGAACCAGCTGAGTGCCTATGTTTAATATCAAGATTTTGGAGATTGTGTTTAATTTAGATAAACATGAGGCGTTGCATTTTGGTAAGGTAAGCCAGGGAAGAACTTATATGCTTAATGGTAAGACCCTGAGGAACATTGCTGAAAAAGAGGCTTTGGAGTGCAGATTCATAGTTCCTTGAAAGTGGAGTCGCAGGTAGAGAAGGGAATGAAGAAGGCATTTGGTACGCTTGCCTTTATTGGTCAGTGCATTGAATACAGGAGTTGGCATGTCATGTTGCAGCTGTACAGGATAGTGGATAGTCACAGTGTTGGAATACTGCTTTGAATTCTGGTGCTGGATGAACACAGCAGGCCAAGCAGCATCTCAGGAGCACAAAAGCTGACGTTTCGGGCCTAGACCCTTCATCAGAGAGGCTCTCTGATGAAGGGTCTAGGCCCGAAACGTCAGCTTTTGTGCTCCTGAGATGCTGCTTGGCCTGCTGTGTTCATCCAGCCTCACATTTTATTATCTTGGAATCTCCAGCATCTGCAGTTCCCATTATCTTTGAATTCTGGTGCCCCTGCTGTAGGAAAGATGTTGTTAAACTTGAAAGGGTTTAGAAAGATTTACAAGGATGCTGCTGGAATTGAAGGGCTTGTGCTACAGGAAGAGACTGCATAGGTTGGGATTATTTTCTCTGGAGCATCAGAGGCAGAGGGCTGACCTGATAAAGGTCTAAAAAATCCTGAGTGGCATGAATGGAATGAATTGCCAAGGTCTTTATCCCAGGGTAGGGGAGGCCAAAACTAAATGCCATTGTTTTAAGATGTGGGGAAAGATGTAAAAAGGGCCTAAGGGGCAATTTATTCATGCAGAGGGTGGTGCATGCATGGAATGCGCTACCAGAGGAGCTGGTGGAGGCTGGTACAATTATAACATGCCAAAGACATCTTGTTTTGGTTATATGAACAATAAGGATTTTGAGAGATATCGACCAAATGCTGGCAAATGGGACTAAATTAATTTAAGGTGACTGGTTGGCATGGGCAAGTTGGACTGAAAGGTTTGTTTCCATGCTGTACATTTCTATGACTCCAAAGCTTTACTTAATTAGCATGCAAAATCCATTTGTCTCAACTTCTTTGCCACTTGTTACGTTACCTACAACTTGGCTATATCCTCAATTAACAATTTGCTGAAAAATATTGGGAACTAGGAAGCTTTTTTTTTCAAAATGCAAAGAATTACATTTTGTATGCATTCATCCAGCCACTTTCAGACATTATCAAGGGTGTTGCAAGAGGGAAATCAGCCAAGGACCCATTCCAATATCTCCCATTGCTTAGGCACAGTCGTAGAGTCATTACAGCACAGAATGATGTTATTTCGCCTATCAAGCCCGTGAATGTAGTTCCATTCCCTGGCTCTGTACTTATATCCTGCAAGCTTATCATCCTCAAATTCCCAAACAATTTCAGTTTGGAATCGTTGATCGTCTCTGATCCTCGGGCAGTATTCCAGGCCTTTACCACTTGTTATATGAAAAAAAACTTCCTTAAGTTCTCCAGCATCTCTTGCCCAAAATGATATATCTCTGTCCACTAGTCATTATACCATGAGCAAATGTTACAGGCCTTTGCCTGTCTTATCTAATCTTATGATGATCTTGTATACCTGTCAAATTTCCCCTCAGTCTCCTTTACTGAGACATTTATCCTAGCTTCTCCAAAATTCAATTGTCATTAAATCCCTCATTCCAGTCAACCTTCTAGTAAATCTTCTCTGCACTCTCTCAAGGACCCTTATTTCCTTTGTAAAGAGTGATGCCCAGATCTGGAACTTTCCTCTGGGATTGAGGTAGTGATGTCCTATCTCTTATTTACATAGATATATTAAAACTCTTTAGGCCAGTCTTTTCAGCTTTACCAGCAGGTTATGTTCAGTTTTGTGCACAATTTTGCAGGAACTCTGTGGTATGATGAAACCTCACAGCTGGTCATCATGTTGTATGATTTATTTGGGCTTTTGTTTGAGGAAAGGTAAATTTGCTGCTCTCCTTTTAGGTTGGGATCCACAGTGTCTATTTGCCTAATGTGGTGGAGCAAAACCACTGGGTTTTGTGAGAAACTAGTGAGAAGAAGCTTGTGTCTTAAGCCAAGTTATAGTCTATTGCAGAATAGAAACTAGGTGCAAGTTACATTGGAATGACATGAGTTTTTTTTTACTAAGACCGACAATAAGTCTGTCACCTTCAAAGCTGATCTCCCAACCAATGCCTCATGAAATTAGGATCTTGGGTGGAACTCAATGGGCTCTTCAACATTAATCTTTTCAGAACCAAACACTTGATACAATTGCGCCATCAACAACTGATTGTTAAAAAAAAACTTGCAAAAAAATTATACATCTCAGCGCAGCGCAAATATGACACGAGGTTCTAAGTGTGCAGCAGTTTTATTTTCAAGCATTTTAAAATATTCCTGAAATCACAAAAAGCCTGCCCTCCTGTTCACAACTCAGCTTCTAGTGGCTTTTTTGATATCCAATGTCATGTCTGTTTTAATCTGTCATGAACTGTGAGCATATATTAGATAAGCAAATGTCAGACAATTAAACCATTGATCACTATGTTGTGAGTTTATGCAATAGAACATAAAAAGTGGCATAAAATAGACCAAAATCATTGAATCAGGTTCCAAAGAAAGTGTAAACTCTCTGCCTTAGACCTGCTTTAGATCTCTTATTTTAGTATAAAATATTGAACTGTGATATCTTCAGGCCATCCTTGATGCACATTCTCTACAGAATCTATTTGAGAAAATGCATTTCACAGAATTTCAATATTTAATGCAACTTATTCTAATGCATTTCATTCAAAAATGTAGAAAATCCAGCATAAAAATTGGGTAGGTTTTTTTTAAAATGTCACTGAAGAAAGCACTATAGAGCAGTTTTATCTCTTGTACCTAATCATTGAAACACGTTGTTCAAATGTTTCAAAAGATGTCTGGAGCTGCTTCTGTTTCACGTGAAATTTTAGGTGTAAATTTATAAGTTGTTCAGAACAGGTGAAAAGGCAAGGAAGCCATGTAGCAAGATGAATCTGTCAGGTTATTTGGCAGGGTATGTAAACAATGAGAGACCATTAAAGGCCGTCTGATCCATCCAGCCTTTCCACATGATTATGACAATATGTATACTCAATATCAAATCCAAAAATCATTTGAGTCCCAGGAATAGTCAGAAAAGGAGATCAAATTCATGGCAACTTGAAGAAAACAATCCGCACACTTCCTCTTCCACTGATCTAGGGTGATCAAAATTAATGAGTAGATCAATCTGCTCCAAATATCTACACTTTCATAAAGGGTGATGTTAACTCTAGCGTGAAACAGATCCAGATCTCATTTGAAAGACTTTGGCAAATCAAAGTCTACCCAGACAGGCAACCCATTCCAGGAATCTTTCCTTCTCTCTGGAAAAGTCAGATCACCCTTGCCATCTATCGTAATGAGCAGTGAATTGTTTCAGCAGAATGTGCATGAATAAAACTCAAAAGGTTAGGAAAACAAAAGCATAACATTGAAATTGGGTGTTGATCATTTACGCCAAATTTGTTTGGTGCTCAGAATTGATAATAAACATTATGCTGACTCAAAAGTATTGCATTGCCATAAGCATTAGGAACTTCCAAGAAACACATGCTGAGTTTTCTGTCTATTTTTGTAAAGGATGTGCATTGATGCACACATCAAACACCCCCAAGATGCACTGGAATTGATTGACATTCAAGGCCATTCAGAGGGCAGTCAAGTGTCAACCAGGTTGCTGTACATCTGGAGTCATACATAGACTAGATTAAGTAATGACAGCAGATTTGCTTCCCTGAGAGTCATTAATGAACTAAATGCACAGTACGAACAATGTTTAAAGATTTCCAACCAAGTTGTTTTGTCTATGGGTCCTGAACTGTGTGCAAGCCATTATTGCAAGTGAAGATCTACTTACGTATTAAGGAGGAACTAATAACATTGCTTTAACCTTGTAAATCAGTAAAATGTATCTTTGTTCCACAGTAATTTCTGTGGTTTAATGTAAACAATAATGCCAGGATTTGATGTAAATAATTTGAGATTTGTTAGTGCAGCTAATCTGAAGCTGTGTGTTTTTGGCTGTAAAGGCATTTAACAGTTTCCCCTATGGCAAATAAATTACAGTACTCTGTAACTATCAAATTATTGCTAGAAAATTTGAGTCTTTTTTTTCTCTTGAGTTGATCTGACAAGAGTTTGGGCCACAACTTTGGACCATATAACAGATTATAATAATAATTGCATTTACAAAAGACTTTAAACATAGGAAGAAGCCCCTGGGGTCTTCATAGGAATGCTATTTTCTATCATTGAGCCAGGGGAGGAGATATTATTGCAGATGACCAGGGTTTTATTGAGGAATGAAAGTCGTGGGATGCAGGAAGGTGTTAGAGAGGGAATTCTTAAATTTAAGGCCTTTGTAGCTCAAGTCACTGATGCTGATGGAGAAGCAACAGTGGAATTGGGAGAATCCAAAAGGCAAATGGAAGAGTGCAGAGAGTTCTCTGACAGCTTTAGGGCTGGTGAAGATTACACAAATAAAGAGGGACAAGAGGATGGATGGGTTGGAATACCCTGCTAAGGCGTTGCCATGATGTTGTGAGAGGTTAACGAGACCAGTAATCCAGGTTTATGTTTTAGAGTCATGTGTTCAAATCCAACCATGTTGGGAACATTTGAATTTAATTAAAATTGAATTAGAAAACAGTTGATCTAATGGTGACCATATAACCATCACTGATTGTTGATTAGAGATAATGGCCTAGTGCTATTATTGCTGGACTATTAATCTAGAGACCCAGGTAATGACCTGGGGACTGGGGTTCAAATCCTACTGTGGCAGATGATGGAATTTGAATCCCATAAAAATCTGGAATTAAGAATCTAATGATGACTACGAAACCATTGCTGATTGTCAGGAAAACTCCATCCAGTTCACTCATGTTCTTTAGGGAAGGAAACTGCCATCCTTTCCTGGTCTGGCTTACATGTAACTCCAGACCCATACCAATGTGGTTGACTCTTAACTGCCCACTTGGCAATTAGGGACAGGCAATGAATGCTGGCCCAGTCAGCGATGCTCACATCCTGTGAATTAATACAAAAATAATTTTGTTCACTGCTGTACTTTTGTGAAAAAATTTGCTTTCTTGGTCTGGTCAGCCTAAATACAGCTCACAGCAATGTTGCTTACTCTGAAATGAGTGCTGAATAGCCAAGAGAGCCAAATGGTTCAGGGACAATGAGTGATGTGCAGTCAATGTTGGCTTTATTGGTGATGTCCACATCCTATGCAAAAAAAGGAAAAAAAAATGTTGAGAATTTTCAAAATGAGGAATTGCATGCCTGGGATTCAATGAAGTTCAGTGTGAATGGGACTTACTGTGAGTTAAATAATGAGCAACAGAATTTTAGCTGACATTATGTTTATGGTCTGTGGGAAGCTAGTTGGCATTCACAACTCCAATCAGGCTTTACAACAATCAGACTAGCTCTTTTATAATTTCAGATTCTAATTGAATTTAATTTTTACCATTAAGGTAGGATTTACCCCTAAATAATCCAGAGTTAAAAGGGGGCAACAAAATAAATATAACTGTTACTGGAGGAAAAGTATAAAGGAAAAGAAATGGGACTAAAAGCCACCAGGTCCCCTGTATGTAATGGATTGTATCCGAGGATATTAAAGGACGTAGTTACAGAGATAGTAGACACACTGGTGGTAATCTTTGAGAAGGAGATTCTGGAAAAGACCCATAGGATTGGAAAACTGCCAATGTTACTATACTTGTTCAAAAAAAGGAAGGGGACAATAAAAGGTAACCAAAGTCTCGTTGGCTTAACATCTGTCAGTGGGAAAATGTGAGTCTCATATCAAGCTTGTAATACAAAAGCATTTGGCAATACATAATATATCAAGCAGCATGGCTTCATGAAAGAGAAATTATGCCGGACAAATTTATTAAATTTCTTTGAACTGGCAACAAGATAGATAAAGGTGAACCAGTAGACGTAAGCATTATGATTTCTAAAAGGTATTTGGTAAGGTACCACATGTAAGGTTACTTTAGAGTCCATAATTCTGTGGACAGTATATTATCCTGCTTAGAGGACTGATGAACCAATAGAAGACAGTGATAAGAGGGGAGTTTTCAGGGTGGAAACCTATAACAAGTGGAGTATCACAGGGGTCAGTGCGAGGGCTGCAATTATTGACAATATACAATGGTGAAAATGACAAAGGGGATCTACAGATTGATATTGACATGTTTTGTGAGTGGGCAAAAACTTGGCAGATGGAAAATGAGACGCTAGGCATTTTGAGAGTAGGGATTGGGGAGTTTAATATTATTCAAATGGGGAAAAAGTGCAGAAATCTGCAGCATAGAGGTATTTGGCAGTCTTCTTGCATAATTCACAAAAATTAACATCCATGTCCAGCTGTTAAAAGGGAAGGAAAATCAAATGTTGGCCTTTTGCTCTGAAGGGAATGGAGTCTAAAAATATGGAAACAACAAATGCTGCAGATTAGAGCAGGTCAGGCAGTATCCAGGGAAAGAGAACAATTTAACATTTCAAGTGAAGATATACTCTTCATCAGAGCTGAAGTAAAGTGTGGAGGGGGCAGCATTTGTGCAATAGCTGGGGGTCGGTGGTGTGAGGGGTGATGTGGTGTCGAGTGCTGGTGGAGAAAAAAGTTGATATTGCAGATTACCTGGTCAAAACGTGGAAATGGCAGAATGATGGTGTGTCTAACATCCATTCTGGAAAGGACAGACAATCCATTAACGCGGGGGGGGATTGGAGAGAAGACATGGTGAAAAAGAATGTACTAAGTGCAGCTAAATGGAAGGTATAAAATGGGAGTTATATGTTACATCTATAACTCATTGGAGTTTGGAAGAATGTGAGGCAACATTATTGAAACAGATATGATCTTGAAAGGTTTGACAAGGTAAGCATTGAGAGATTGTTTCCACTTGACAGAGAGTCTAGGGCCACAGGACATAAATCCAGATGAAGGCGTTGCCCAGATAGGATGGAGGAAAGAAGGAATTTCATCCCTCAGAGGGTAGTGAATTTGTAGAATTCTTTTCCACAGAAGACTGATGTGGTGAGGCCTTAGGTGTATTCAACGCTGAGATAGAGGGATTTGTAATCAGTATTGATATCAATAACGATGGGAAATTCTCATTATAGTAGACTCTGAAGAAATTGCCTGGGAAATGGATGATTCTGCTCGACAATTAATCTGTGCCTGGAATTCTCCAGCAGTCTCCATTTAAATCAGGCATTTTGGAAGGCTCTGATGAAATTAAGCAAAATAACTACTCAGGGAGGGTTAAGCTTTTAAATGTACAGTCTAACTCCTCAGTAACTATCTCATAGACCTCATACCTCCCTCACATCCACTACAACTCCCCCAGGCCCTAATCCAGCCCTCCCCAGGTACCTGACATGGAGGCCAGCTACCCACCTGCAACCTGACTCCAGCACTCTGTGGATGCCAGACCCAGCCAATCCCTCCCTTCCACTGCTCCCAGCAGATCTGACACCTATCCAGAACTGAAACTCAACCTTTTTGCCCCTCACCAGACCAGATTTCTCCCAATCAACCCGACCTACCTTAAACATTGTAGCACTTACTTAGCCCTCTTGACATCTTGTATCACAGCACTCTACTCATTTGGCACCATATCTCCTACCCTTCTGGAATCATACCCCTATTAACCTACAACAGTAAATGCTAAAGTGAATCCCTACCTGGAAGGGTCTACTGCAAATTGGACAGGATACCACAGATTGTTGAGTTCTGGATGAGTCAGTGGCTTGGCATTTCCTTTTACAATATCTGTTTGTCTCTAATAAGCACTTGCTTGTGAAGGTGGCCATGTCCTGTTTTATTAGACTGTCCCTGATGCAGGGATTTATAGTGAACAATTTCCAACTCCATAAGTCACATTAGTTTGTTTTGATAGCATAAGTGTCACAGCTTTTCCACTTTTGACAACAACAGCACAATGTGTAACTTTTCTCACTAAAAACTGACACGGTAAGATCGCTAAACATTTAGCTCTTGACAGCTATTTGAATATTCATTCTACAGTGAAACCTGTATAGCTCTACAGCAGCTTTCTGAGAAGCAAAGCAAGACAAAACAGACCATTGGCTCTTCCAACCATTGATTGCAATATTTAAAAGAGCTATTCACATATATCACAGTGAATCTTTTTGGTGGGGGGCAACTTTAAGTAACACAGTTGGCCAAGTCAATGTTTTAAAAATTGAATGGCATTACAAGTTCTGACTGCAAAATCCTTTTATTGAAACGTAATGTGGTCAAGTCACCTCAGACTTCTCATGTTGATACAGAAATATTGATACATTTTCATGAGCATGGATTAACAATCGGAAATGTGGAAGCCAACTTTGAATCTTGCCGGACTGTGCAATTTGCAAACCGCAGAGCTGGAACAGGCAGTATTTATGCAGCCAGACCTTGGACAATCAGCTTTCTGTCAAACTCAGACAAGCCTGGATAACAAAGTGTGGGGCTGAATGAACACAGCAGGACAAGCAGCATCTTATGTGCTCCTAAGATGCTGTTTGGCCTGCTGTGTTCATCCAGCCCCACACTTTGTTATCGTGGATTCTCCAGCATCTGCAGTTCCCAATATCTCAGACAAGCCTGGAGCTGCCTGGCCAGGTACTCATGGCCACATTGTTTGAGACTGAACTGTTGTTTACACCTCCAGTGAGCCTGCTTTTGTTAGAAGAATGCTATGCAGACTTGGTGGCAACCAACTCAGTCAGATGCCTGAGGCGTACTGTGACAAGAACATCACTTGACAGTGCAAGGTTCCAAATCATATTCTGCGGCATCCAAATAGGAAAAATCGTCACCTCATTGGACCTTCCTGCCCCTGTCCAGCATTAACATTGAACACGGGTTACAGAATCTTCAATAAGGGTTTAAAGAGAGTTTAAAAGGGGCAACCTGGAGCCCCAGCTCACTCTACTTTTGCACCTTCTTCAACTGCTTCTCCAAAGAGCATGTTTGACTGGACAACGAGATGCATGGTATCTCCAGGTTGTTGAACCTCATGGTGACGATCATCAGACTGAGCAGACCCAGAAATAGCACCTCGATGACACAATTTAAAGATTAGAACCAACCCTAGGCAAAAGGGAACGCTCAAGGCCAAATTGATGACAGGAATTCCTGAAACATCAGCTAACCTCAACAACTGATGTATAGCCTGCCCCACCCTCAATGACTGGGTATGGCCAGTCCTTTCAGACAAAAAAAAACTAAGTCAAATATAGTGTTCACAATCTGTGGGAAGGGTGTAACCAATCCTTGGATCCTCATGTCAGAAGTAGATTGCTGAGTTAGATTTGAGACTGTTTACTTTGAGGTTTTAGACTCTTCACTAATGGGCCCTGTGAAGAGATTGATAGAGTTTGACAGAGTTTAATTAACCTACGGTTGTAGAGTCTATAAATGTTTTTTCTTGATAAAATGTTCAGTACACTTGTGTTAGATCTTCCCCCCTTCTTCCCTTTGTGTATCTCATTGTGTGAGGTGCCTGAGTTAAAAAAAGGTGACTGCAAACTCGTTAGGGTACAAATGTTTTGCCCGTTCACATAAATAGACTACATCTTCTTTCAGCTTCTTTTTGTCCTTCCCACAGTTTACTTTCCAATGTGCTTTTATATCACCAGGAAGCTTGATTCTGTTATAAATTTTAAATATATATGGTCCGCCCTTCATAAACATTATCTAATTTTAACTATAAAGCTCCACTAGTTAAATCAGTGGGAACTAAAATAAAAAGTGCATATTTGGAGAAGTACGGCAATGTTTTATCTGCAGATCACATGTTGAAAAGAGTATTGTAAATCTCATCGATTTATGAGCTTTTAATTATGGACGGAATTAATTTTGAGTTGTGTATAATATCGCACACTCCAACTCAATAAATGTACAGTAAAGTCAACAGTGATGCAAAGTTTAAATTGACAATTTCAAACTGTGTTCAATACATTTGTATCTTCAGTTTGAACAGAACATTAATTTCATAAGAGCTGCAAAATACTGCTAATGATAAACATCACATTGTGCCAAAACAAATTGAATACATAAATAATTGTAAATTATCTAGGTGTGTTTTCACATTCTCAAAATTGCAATAATTTGAATGCTTCATTTGTTTCCCATTTTTAGCTTTCGTTGAAGTAATTCTTCTGCAACATGTCATTCCTCAGCCAAGATACACAATGGCCTCTTCCACCTTGCTCCATTCACCCATGAAGGTAAATTTAACTTCCCCTGATGTCTAAGATGAAAATGATTCATCCTTAAACTCATTATTTAACCCTTTGCTGCTTATCGTGCACTCATACTTGTGTTTATAAATTTTCCCTTTCTATAACAAGTGATTGTAACTTGTTTTTAATTAGGGACGATTTTAATTGGAATTTTATTTTGAAATGACACAGTTCTGCTCCTTTTCCCTTGTAAAGTTTTTGCCATGTTTGAACAGAAGCATTAATTGCCATCAGGAAATATTACTAGTAACACATTACCATTAGATGGATTTATCAATATCGGAGGGTGACTAATTGCAGTAAATGAATGTACTGTTTATTCACAAATTACAAGAACCACTCACTTGAATCAACAGACCCATTCTGATTAAAGGTTCTGTTAGATTGGAAGATTTTGAAATTTGGGAACTGAAATCTATGATAAAGGTAATGATCTTTGAAAATTTACTCTAATGAGAAATTTGTGGCTCAGTGGATTTAAGGAGAGTATTAGTTTTTGAGATGGATTTTATCTGCTGAGAATTTAATGAAAGTCATTAGTGCTTTGGAAAACGTACCAGTAAGTCCAGAATTCACAAAGGTGTTCTTTAAACTTCAATTTCCTACACAAATTATATGACTAATTTAGTGTAATATAAAGAATATCTCATAACTAAGCTCATTGTAATAGACACAAGAATCTTGTACACTTAAAATAACATAAACACAGTGATAAAAAGGATATAACTGTGTTTTAATGGCAAGAAAATCATTTAGGCCACAGACTATATTGTGAATTTAAATATCTAATTCAATGTTAATGGTAATTTGCCGACATGTTTTGGCAAGATTAAAATGTGAGTAGCTAGGATTTTTTTAAAATTTTCAGTATTAGAGAAATTTTATTTTAATCAAAGAATTTATGACATGGTTATCTGCTTTAAAAATATGCTGACTAGTCATTAGTACACAAACAATTCATGCAAAATGGAGCTCTGATGAAAGATACAATATGTTGGGGTCATTTTTGTCGGAGTAGAGAGGCTGGGGTGTGATTTAATTAAGGGTGTTAAAAATTATGTTAAAATGACGTTAAAAAACGTCAGCGTTTGTGCTCTTAAGGTGCTGCTTGGCCTGCTGTGTTCATCCAGCCCCACACTTTGTTATCTTGGATTCTCCAGCATCTGCAGTTCCCATTATCTCTGTTAAAAATTATGAATGACTTCGATAGAATGAATAGGACGGACCTTTATCCATCAGCAGAGAGACCAAGCATCAAGATGCACAGACATAAATTAATTGGCAGAAGGATTAGATGGAAGTTGAGGACTTTTTATTAATCCGAGGATGGTGGGGATCTGGACCTCACTACTTAAAATGTAATATTGTGGAGGTGCTGGCATTGAACTGGAGTGGATAAAGTCAGAAGTCACATGATACTAGGTTAGAGTCCAACAGGTTTGTTTGAAATCACAAGCTTTCACAGCGCTGCTCCTTCGTCAGGTGAAGTCACCTAATGAAAGGTCTATGCTTCAAAAGCTTGTGATTTTGAATAAACATGTTGGACTATAACTTGGTGTTGTGTGACTTTTGTCTTTAAAAAGTAATAGCAATAGAAACTTGCATCACAATTTAAAAAATAAATGTTAGAGAGGCACTTGAAAGGCATGCGACTAAGAGTCAAGAGCTGGAAGTGGAATGGATAGCCATTTTTCGACTGGCACAAATAACAGTAAATGGCCTCTTTGGGTTGTAAATCAATTTGTATCTACATGACCTAGAGATTAGTCAGACCACACAGAAATGCTTCTATCAAAACTCTCTGTTACTTAGATGGAATGATTATGCCACTGAAATTAAATGGTCACTAGCCCAATGACAGAGCTGCGAGAGGAAGTTAACATTGTTCTTTGTCACTAAAAACATGAGTCCAGAGAGCTGTGTTGTTTGCCCAGTGCTAGAGTTCAGATGTCTACCCTGGACTGGAGAAGAATTTGCAGTGCAAGGCAGAAGCTTCGGTTTTTATGGTCCATGCAGGCACCTCAGACGTCGGTAGATCTGGGAGTGACATTATTTATAGCCAGTATGAAGAGCTAGACATCAAATTAAGAAGCAGATCCTTAAAACTAATAATCTCTGGAATAATTACCTGATCCACATGCAGTTTGGTAAAAGAAAACAAGGTTAGAGAGATGAATTTGTGGCTGAAAAATTGGTGGGGGAGAGATATGTTCTGGTTCTTGAGGCACTGACATCAATATTAGGAAAAAAGGGATCTGTACTGAAATAGCTGCACAGAAGCTGGTATCCCATCACCAAGTCACCTTTCATTTATACGTGCACACTAGATTGGCAGCGACCAGCCAGCTTAGAGTCAGTCCTTGAACTGAGGAGATTTTGAATCCCTGTTTATTTTGATCAGCTAAAGCTTCCTGTTTGGACCAGGTTAATGACCCCAATCAAGGATCTCCTAGTCAACCATATCCACGTGTTTCCAATCACTACTTGTACCATTGGGACGGTCTACAGCCAAACCATTCTGTACTGGTGTAATTGCAAGCCACATAGCTAGGTACGTAGAGCTGGTTTAAAACTAAATCATGAGCACAAAGGCACAAATTTGGGAAGTTATCGTAATCAAAGAATTGGATGAAAGCAGCTGAGTAAAGAATTGTTATGGAAATTTAAATGCACAATGAGAGAATGGGACAGAGAATACAGATCGAAGAGTTAATTAGCAGGTAAGGCCAAAGGCTCCAAAAATAAAAAAAAGGACAAAACTTAAAGCACTGCATTCAAATGCATTGTACCATTTGAAACAAAGCAGACAGACTAGTGGTACATGTTTAAATACTTAAGTGTGATCTAGAAGTCATTACTGAGATGTAGCAGTAAGATGACCAAGATTGGGGCCAACGTATTGAAGGACAAGAAGCTAAGAAAGAGGGGAGAACTGGCTCTTGGTAATTAAAGATGATAATAGCACATTAGAGAGGGATGACCTAATTCAAGAAATCAGCATATAGAAGCCATCTGGTCAAAGATGAAGAATGATGAAGACAAGAGGTCACTTGTGGGTATTGTAGATATGCCCTTTGACAGTAACCACATTGTGGGATAGAGGATCAAAGAAGATATAACCAGATCTTGTAACATGGATCTTTTCAAATTCATGCAAAAATTAATATGGAGGATTCCAACCGATATATCGAAAAATCAGATGAGAAAAATTAATCAAGATGCATTATTGTATGTTTTGCAAACAGTTTCTTAGATCCACATGTTATGACACCAGCCAGACAGCAGGCTATACTAGGCAAACAAACAGGAGGCTGGAAAAACACAGCAAGCCAGGTAGCATCTGCAGGAGGAGAAGCCAATGTTTAAGGGAGAGAAGTGTGGGCCCAAGACTACTAACTTGAATTCAAATGAGGCATGAAAATAGAACTAGCAAAAGTGAGCTGGCATTTCAGGATAAGGGATGGGCCAATAGAGATGCAATGGCAAACATTTAAAGGATTATTTCAGAAAGCATAGAATAGACAATGAGATGTCTGGATAGTGTGGATGTGGAGTTGGTGTTTCCAATCATAGGAGGGACTGGAACTGGGAGCACAGATGCAGGCGAAGGGATGACCCTTTAGTTCTGAAATGTGGAGGAATTTCTTCAGCCAGACGATACTGACTCTGTGGAACTCATTGTACAGACAGCTGTGTAAGCCAAGTTGTTGAGTGTGCATTTAAGACATTGATAAATAGGTCCTTGATTGTTAAGTGGATCAAGGCTTATGGGGAGAAGGCAGGAAAATGGAGTTGTGAAACATATCACCCATGATTGAATAGTAGAGCTGACACAATGGGCTGAAAGGCTTAATTCTGCTCCTACATGTTATGGTCTTATGGAAATTCAAAGATAGTACCAAACTCAGAGGAAATAGATACAATTGTGTAGAAATAGGTACCAAGTCAGAAGACTTTTTTAAAAATATTCTACCCAAAGAATTACCAAAATGTAAAAAGAAGGGAAAAAAAATTAGAGCATTCTTCACTAGAAAAAATATGAATAACACCCTGGAAATAGCTGTCAATCAGAATTGTAAAGAATGGAGGAAATCCATTACGTTACAATTACCAGGGAAGAAATACTGAGAGTTGCAAAGTCTCGGGTTCCTGATGAATTTCATCCTTGGGTCTTCAAAAAAGTAGATAGTGAGATAATTGATACACTTATTTAAATTTTCAAAACTGATTAGATTCAGCGATGGTGCTTTTAGATTGGAAAATAGCTAATGTAACTATTTTATTCAAAAAGAGAGAGAAGCAGAAAGCAGGAAACTACGAGCAAAGGGATAATGTTAGAAATTATTATCAAAGACACTTGGATAAGTTCAAGGTTATCATATAAACCCATGGCTTTATCAAAGGGAAATCATGTTTAACTAATGGAATTCTTTTGAAGTCATAACATGTATTGTGAATAAGGGAAAACCAATGGGTGCGTTGTATTTAATTTCCAGAAGTCATCTGGTGTGCTGCATATCAAACGTTCTCATGGAAAACAAAAGTTTCTGGTGTGAGTGGTAATACATTGGCATGGCTAGAAGATTGGCTGTACAATAGAAAACAGAGAATTTAAAAAATGGGTCTTTTTCAGTCTGGCAGGAACTCATGAACGGTGTGCAATGAGGTCAATGCTAGGGCTTCACTCTTTACAATTTGTGCAAGTAATTTGTATGAAGCTTATACAAAGGAACATAGGAAAATGAGTTATAAAGAGGACGTATACGCAGGAAACATAGAAGATAGGAGCAGGAGGAGGCCATTCAGCCCTTCAAGGCTGTTCTGCCTTTCTTCACGATCATGGCTGATCATCCAACTCAATAGTCTAATCTTGCTTTCTCCCCATAGCCTTTGATCCCATTCACCCCAAGTGCTATATCGAATCATCTCTTGAATACATTCAATGTTTTGGCATCAACTACTTCCTGTGGTAATGAATTCCACAGGGTCACCACTCTTTGGGTGAAGAAATGTCTCCTCACCTCCAACCTAAATAGTCTATCCCGAACCCTCAAACTGTGGCTCCTGATTCTGGACACACCCACCACCAGGAACATCCTTCCTACCACTACCCTATTAGTCTTGTTAGAATTTTGTAGGTCTCTATGGGTTGCCCCCTCATTCATCTAAAGTCTAATGAAAACAGTCTCAACCTAGTTAATCTCCCTTCATACGTCAGAACCGCCATCCCTGGAGTCAGCCTGGTAAACCTTCGCTGCACTCCCTCGAGAGCAAGAGCATCCTTCCTCAGATAAGTAGACTGAAACTGCACACAATATTCCAGGTGTGGTCTCATCAACGCCCTGTACAACTGTAACAACTGTACGCGAAACCTCTCGTAATGAAGGCCAACATACCATTTGCCTTCTTTATCACCTGTTGCACCTGCACGCTTGCCTTCAGCGACTGGTGTACAAGGACACCCAGGTCCCGTTGCACTCTCCCCTCTCCCAATTTACAGCCATTCAGGACATAAGGAGCATTCAGAAGATATAGGAGCAAATTACTGCAGATGCTGGAATCTGTATTGAAAATAAAAAGTGCTGGAGGTGACAACAGGTCAGGCAGCATCCATTGGAATGAAAGCAAGCTAACGTTTCAAGCCTACATGACTCATCATCAGAGCCGAGCAAAGTGTGGAGTGGGTGGCATTTATACAATTGTGAGGGCAGGGTTTGGAGCACTAGGGGAGAAAGGATGTTGATAGTCCAGATTAAGTGATCAGAATGTGAGAATAGCAGAACAATGGTGTGTCTAACTGTCAGCCTGGATAGAGTGGACAGTCCCACTGGAATTGGGGTAGAGAGGGGAGGAGAGAGAGGGCATGTTGACAGAGAATGTAGCAAGCAAAACTAAATGAAAAGGAAGGAATGGCTTCACAATTTGAGGTATTGAACTCAATATTGAACCCATAAGGTTATAAAGTGGCCTCAAGGGACAAAATTGATCAATGTTATCAGTTACACTCGAAATATACATTAAGATGTGACCATTCTCTGGCTCTGAAAGTGGTCTATGCCAACACTGTGTACCTATGAATTCCCCATACAACCTCCAATCCACAAATTTAAATGTCAGTTTTTATCACATTAGGCTTAGCGATGCTGCGATAGTGACCATTATGGATTATGTTTGACTAGCTTGCTGCCCCTATCCTCTCCCGTTGACTGGGTCTAATTTAGTTTGCAGTGGTAGAATAAAGCCAATATGAAGTACTGTTCTTAACTTGCGAAGCTTCTTAACTTAAACAAGATGCAGCTTGTTGCATGACAGTGAAGCGGTATGCATTACATGAGCGAAATAACAGTTCTGATAAGAGAGCTAGTGCTGTTCTGACTTTCCACACCAAAGCTCAGTTGGCTGAATGACTGGTTTGCAATGCAGAATAATGCCAGGTTCAACGTGATGACCCCCAGATTAAACCACCATGAGTTGTGTCTCTTTAATGAGACAGCAGCCCCATGACCCTTTCAGACTATGGTGGCTTCACTTACTCACTTAACCAAAATTTTGTTTTATACTTGTGTTAAGAAGCAATTGATTTTGCCCTGAATTTCGAAAGATTGGCTACTAATTAAAAACACTGTTTGAGGTTTTCATAACAAGAGTGGAATTTTCATTTTAAGAACATAAATACACTTAGCAATGATCATTTACAAACTGTTATCCTTTCCAACCCTGACCAGGAAAAGCTGCTTTTGATAATTAACACCGAAAAAGCTGATTACTCAGCAGGTTGACAACTTCTATGCAGAAAAGCAAAATTAAGATTTCAGGTTAATGACTTTTTGTTGCTCATTATTGCATAAACTAGATTGCATTTATCTATTTGTAAACTCATCAGTGAAACAGTTAGAATCACTTAAGAGATAATCAGTCTCCATTTTGCTCATTACTTCCCCAGATTTATTTTCATCATTTCTCTATAACCACACTTGCTAAATAGCCTGCTTCATATTGCTTATAAAATTATAATGCATCACAACTGCTTTAAGGGTGCACCAGGATCATAACAATTAACAAAGCTTTTATTTTGCCTCAAAGTAAACACCGAAAGGACTGCGGATGCTGTAAATCAGGAACAAAAACAAAGTTTCTGGAAAAGCTCAGCAGGTCTGGCAGCATCTGTGAAGGAAAGTAACTGTTTTGAAGAAAGGCCACCGATTCAGTTTAGAAGGGTGAGAGGGGATCTGATCGCAACGTGTAAGATTATTAAGGGATTGGACACTCTGGAGGCAGGAAGCATGTTTCTGCTGATGGGTGAGTCCAGAACCAGAGGACACTGTTTAAAAATAAGGGGTAGGCCATTTAGAACAGAGTTGAGGAAAAACGTCTTCACCCAGAGAGTGGTGGATATATGGAATGCTCTGCCCCAGAAGGCAGTGGAGGCCAAGTCTCTGGATACTTTCAAGAAAGAGGTGGATAGTGCTCTTAAAGATAGTGGAATCAAGGGTTAATGGGATCAGGTAGGAACAGGATACTGATTGTGGATGATCAGCCATCATCATAATGAATGGTGGTGCCGGCTCAAAGGGCCGAGTGGCCTACTCCAGTACCTATTCTCTATTGTCTATTGATCCAAAACATTAACTCTGTTGTTTTTTTCCTGCACAGCTTGCACAGATGCTGCCAGACCTGCTGAGCTTTTCCAGAAACTTTGATTTTTTTTCCTCTCACAAAGTGACCTGTGAACTATATGTTTGTACAAGCTTGTATGTGGGTTCCACTTAATTTTTGAACATTTCAATTTAAAAGCAACCAGCACAGCTTCATGTTCTAAACAAGGTAAAAATGTCAGTTTATCTTGCAACTATTGCTGAAAGCTACTTATATAAAACAACTGTAAATATCGTAGCCAAATGATTAGTACAAAGATCTAAAATAAATAAGGAAAAATGTTGTATATCAAAATGAAAATTAAGTCAATTCCTTAGCTGTGGTAGACTTGATTTGCTTGAAATGTAACTTTCCTAAGTGGAAGAGTTAAGACTTGAAGTCAGAGTCAGCAGCTGTGAAGGCTTCTGTAGTCAGATAGTCAGAGGTTACCTGTGTACTCATGGAATAGTTTCAGAGAGGAAGTGAAAGTCTCCTTTCCTTATGGGTTTAACTGGCACAACATTTAAACTGCCAAGATTCCTCTTTCAGGAGAGCAAGGAAGAGCTCTAGGCACTGTTCTCTGTACATCACAGTGTGAGGGAGGAAACACAACTCTCACATGTTAGTCACAGTTAGTTCAGCTGAAATTGGTTTGGAATAATTTTCAAAATAGTTCTCTGCACAAAAAAAGTCACTTCTCATCTGTGAGATAGTAAGAATTGCAGATGCTGGCGTCAAAGATAACACAGTGTGGATTTGGAGGAACACAGCGGGCCAGACAGCATCACTGGAACAGGAAATTTGACTCTTCAGGTCGGGCCCCTTTCTGAAGATGATAGTATATTATATTAAGCACTGAGTTCGATCAAATCTGCACCTTCGTCCCAGGCTTTGGCATTTAGCTGAGATAAATACATTTTAGATGGTCTCAGCCTATACCCTGAAGATTTCAGATTCATTCAGTAATTTGTTGAGATAGGAAGAGCTGTTCACATCTCGAGGGAAGCAATTGTCAATAAGATTCTGTTTACCCTTCGTGGAAATGTTCATTGAATTTCAGAAAGACGTTTGTGAACTTTCTTGAGATAAGTACAATTTGGTTCTAATTGCAATTGAACCCACAAGGGAAGTCAAGAGACATTTGGGAGCCATGTTTCAAGATCCTCTGTGTCATTTTCAAAAGAATTACAGTGTTTAATAAAATCTATAATAGTATAACTACATGATTGTTACAGTAGATCTGTGCATGGGGAACAAAGAGTAGAAGAATAAGTTGATCTGGTGAGGGGAAGGAGAAATTAAAGTGGGAAGAGGCCAAAAACACCAGGTTCAATACACTTGGCCAAATGACCTGTTTCTGTGCTGTAATCTCAATGCAATATTGTGAAAGGCAAAGTCTTAGAACAGTTCCCTGTAGAACACAATTGATTATTTTATTCTCCAGAAAAGCATGTTCTATTAATCAAAATATTTGGCTTGTGTCATTGAACCATTTTTTAAAATCTTTCTTACAATTTCCTATCTCTTTCATGAGCTGTGACCTTTTCTCCTAGCCTCGCAAGGGAAATCTTGTGAAAAGCATGTAAAATATGAATAAGTGAATCTATTGAATTACCCGTACATAACAAAGTTATTTCCTCAAAAATATCTATTTGGCAATAATCCATCTGGGCAGATGTAGAGTCAGTAGAGCACAAACACACAATGGTACTTCATATTGACAGCAAATTAATATTGGTACGTTTCATTCGCTCAACATACAAGTGTTGCTTTCAGAGCTCACCTATGCAGAGTGACCAATTCTTTTGAAGTAGAATAGGCTATAGTGTGTTCAAAATAAGAGGTGGTAAGGACAGGCTGCTGGCACTTGAGGCAATGAAATTGAGGGAGTAGGATTAGAATCAACTAAAGCTTACACATTAACTTGCAAGCAAAGTACTGTGGATGCTGGAGATGTGAAATATAAACAAGCAAGCCTTGCAGTGTCTGTAGAGAGAGAAAAACAGTTAATATTTTGAGTCTAATGTCATTCTTCTTTGGAACTAAAGGTAGCTGGAAACGAAATGGGTTTTAGGCGCAGAAGGAGGAAGAACAAGTAAATAGATGCCCCAAAAGCAGATACAAAGCGGCATTTAAGGAACTTTTAGACACATGAAGATGCAAGGAATGAAGGGAAATGGACCAAAGGTAGGCAGAAGGGATTAATTTCATTTGAGTTTGTATTCAGCACAACATTGTGGGCCAAAGTGCCTGTTCCTGTGCTGTACAGTTCAATATTCTATGTGATCCAGAGTAAAAGACAAGTGGAGCAATAATGGCAGAAGAGGAGTGAGATAGATGAAGTATAAGTATTAACATCAGAAAGTAGGTTAGCTCTACTGAAAGTAAATGCATATAAACAAGAGCAATCAAAATGTGGACATCATACAGTGATGCTCTCAATGTTGAGCCCTGAGGAATGTAAAATGTCTTAATTGGAAAATGAAGCACTATGCCTCCACTTTGTGTAGTGACTGTAGCAAGGGAGGCCATGTTAACCTCATAGAATATAAATTCTCTGACTGGGGCTGTTAACCTGTCCAATCAGGCTGACAGATAGGTATAGGAGGATCAGACACCTTGCTCACTCTGAGAGTTGACTCTGAGGGAGTTGGATCAGTGTCAAGGACTCTCCATGTGTGAATAAAGGGTGATGTGGTGATGGGATGCCAGGCTGTGTGGAGTTATTTCAGCTCCACTGAGGAACTGCAATAGGACTAACTCAGAAATGTTGGCATGAGAGCAGGATGGTGCATTGATAAATGGCAAATGACGTGGAACAAATAAATTTCACTTCACCTGTGGACAGAGAGAATAGTTGAACTGTTTGTATAGGAAGATGTCATGGGGTGGAGCAATCACGAAAAGATGTCCGGAACAATGGAATAGTCTATGTGCATTGCTGGCAGTGGAGGAGAGAGGAAGATGTGTTTACAGGTTGCTACTTGCTGGATTGGTAAGAAAAAGGCAAAGGATGGTCGTTTGAATATTGAGACTACTGGAATGAAAAGTGAGGACAAGGGGAATCTTGTTTCTGGGAAAAGGGGTGAAGATAGAATTGCATGAAATTGATTAGACATCATTGAGGGTCCTGTCAATCATGGTGCAGGGCAAGTCCTCCATTGAGGGAAAAGGAAGGCATGTCAATAGCACCTGTTCACATCTATTTTCCTCAATATCCAAAGCCTCAAATATATCTTCCAGTTTAAGCAGAACTTCACTTGTACTTTTATTTAAATTTAACTTACTGTAGTAACCATTCACAATGAAGTCTCCTCATACTGGCGAGACTAACACTAACTGGGTGATCACTTTGTGGCATACTTCTGTTTGCAAGTATGGCCCCTCCCTTGCACCCATTCATCAACACACCATCTTGCTTTCATTCCAACATTTCTGCTCTGGGTCTACTGCAATGTTCATGACAGCCCAATGCAACGTGAAAGAACACGACTTCATTTCCTGCTTAGACACTTTCCAACCTTCAATTTGAGTTCAACAGCTTCAGAATGTGAACTTTTTCCATTTTGATTACCTGCTCTTTCTCTTCTATATGACACACATACGATATATATGTGTCCGCAAGATTTGTTTGCATCATGTTTCCCCTTCGTAAAGCTGGCTTATTTTCTGCTATTAGCACCTACCACGACCACTTAACCTTCATCTCAAAAACCTCTCTATTACTGTTAGCACTCTCTTTGTCTTTTGCTCTGGAGACATCTTTACCAGCTTTTCAATTTGTTCTTCCTCCCTTTCTTTTCGATAGCATAAAGCCCTTATTTTCCAAACACTTCAGTTGTGAAGAACAGTCACATTGAACTTAAAATCTTTCTCTCTCCACAGATGCTACCAGACTGCTGAGGTTCCCCAGCATTTTTCGCTTTGATTACAATTTATATTGTTGAATTGGAGCTTTGTCAACTCCCTGCTGGCTACCACACTCACTTGCAAGTCACTCATTCAATTCACTTATTCACACTCATCTTGGAGACTCCCAGGATTAGCCTCCCACAGGATGGCCTAAAAATACAGGATAAAAAATGCTTCTTAATTTTGACACGAGACTGGAGGTCAAAATAATGGACAATGCCTTAAATGCGGGAGAATTAGCCACTCTTCTTATGTTACAATCACAGAATCAGAGAAACATCCATCATAGACTTAAACTAGTCAACCAATCTATGTGTGCTGACTTTTTAAAAGAACTTTCTAAAAAATCCAACCTCTCTGACAATCAGACTTCAGAAGTGGTTCTGATGTTGAGTCACCAGACTCAAAACATTAACTTTGCTTTCTTCCTATAGATGCTGCCAGACCTGCTGAGTTTCAACAGCAATGTCTGGTTTTGTTTCTGAGGTCATGTTGCAATTGCACAAAGCATTGGTAAGGCCCTTGTCGGAATATTGTGTGCAATTCTGGTCTCCCTACTCTAAGGTAGATGTTTGTTGTGAAGCTTGGAAGGGTTCAGAAAATTTTACCAGAAGTTGCTCCGATTGAAGGGTTAGATTTATAGGGGGAGGCTGAGTAGACTGGGGCTATTTTTCCTGGAGTACCGGAGGCTGAGGGATGACCTTACACAGGGTTTATAAAATCATGACAGGCTTGGATAGAGTAAATATACAAGTCTTTTCCCAAGGCTAGGGAGCCTAAACCTAGACAGCATAGGTTTAAAATGGGGGGAGGGTGTGAAGGTTTAAAAGGGGACTGAAGTGGCAACATTTTCACACAGAGGGTTGTACGTGTGTAGAATGAGCTACCAGAGGAAGTGGTGGTGGCTGGTACAATTACAGCCTTTAGAAAGGCATCTGGATGGGTGCATGAATAGGAAAGATATAGAGGGATATGTGTCAAATGCTGACAAATAGGGCGAGATTTATTTAGGATATCTGATCAGCATGGATGCCTCAGTCTGAAGGGTCTGTTTCTGTACTGTATATCTCTGTGACTCGATGATCTCCAGGATCCACAATTTTTCATTTTATTTCAAAAGTGGTTCTCTAGAATCATAAAGTTACGGGTTAAATCCAATTCTCCTTCAATTCCTCCCACTTTCTACAGACAGATGGGGGGCATGGATACCTGTATGGGCCCGAGCTATGCCTGCCTCTTTGTAGGTTACGTGGAACAATCTGCCTTCTGAAGCTACACTGGCCATAAACCCCACCTCTTCCTCCGTTACATTGATGACTGTATTGGCGCCACCTCATGGTCCGATGAGGAGCTCAAACAATTCATCCACTTCACTAACACCTTCCACCCAAACTTAGGTTCACCTGGACCAACTCTGATACCTCTGTCTCCTTCCTGGACCTCTCTATTTCCATCTCTGGCAGCTGCCTGGAAACCGATATCCATTTCAAGCCCACCGACTCCCACAGCTACCGAGAATACATCTCCTTTCACCCACCTTCCTGCAAAAATGCCATCTCCTATTCCCAAGCCCTTTGCCTCCGCTGCATCTGCTCCCAACATCCTCATTTTTTCAAGGACCGCAACTTCCCCTCCACAGTGGTTGAAAACGCCCTCGACTGCATCTCTCACAACTCACAACTCACCCCTCACACTCCCCTCCCCACAATAACAACCAAAACAGAATCCCCCTCGTCCTCACATACTAACCCACCAACCTTCAGATCCAACGCATCATCTCCGGCACTTCTGCCACCTGCAATCTGACCCCACTACCAAAGATATTTTTCCCTCCCCACCCTTATCTGCCTTCTGGAGGGACCACCCTCTCCATGACCCCCTTCTCCACTCCCCACCAACTCTGGCACTTTTACTTTCAACAGCAGGAAGTGCTACACCTGCTCCTACACCATCCCCCTCACACCCATCCCAGGCCCCAAGAAAACCTTCCACATCAAACAGATGGTCACCTGCACATCTACCAATGTGGTATACTGTATCCGCTGTTCCCGTTGTGGCCTCCTCTACATCGGGGAAACCAAGTGGAGGCTTGGAGACCGCTTTGTGGAACACTAATGCTCAGTTTGCGACAAACAACTGCACCTCCCAGTCGCAAACCACTTCAACTCCCCCTCCCAATCCTTTGATCACATGTCCATCCTGGGCCTCCTGCAGTGCCACAATGATACCACCCGAAGGTTGCAGGAACAGCAACTCATATTCTGCTTGAGAACCCTGCAGCCCAATGGTATCAATGTCGTCTTCACAAGGTTCAAAATCTCCCCTCCCCCTACCGCATCCCAAAACCAGCCCAGCTTATTCCCTCCACCCACTGCATCCCAAAACCAGCCCAGCTCATTCCCTCCCCCGACTGCATCCCAAAACCAGCCCAGCTCGTCCCCTCCCCCCATTGCATCCCAAAACCAGTGCAGCTCGTCCCTGCCTCCCTAACCTGCCTGTCCTTTCTCCCACATACCCACTCCTTCTAGCTCAAACCTCACCCCCACCTCCAACCTATCAGCCTCATCCCCGCCTACTTGACCTGTCCGCCTTCCCTGGATTGACCAACTCCCACGCTAACTCCCTACCTACACTCACCTTTACTAACTACATTCCCACCTCCTTGACCTGTCCGTCTCCTCTCCACCTATCTTCTCCTTTATCCATCTTCTATCCACTTCCCCCTCTCTGTCTATTTATTTCAGAATCCCCTTCCCCTCCCCCATTTCTGAAGAAGTGTCCAGACTCGAAACATCAGCTTTCCTGCTGTTCTGATGCTGCTTGGCCTGCTGTTTTCATCCAGCTCTACACCTTGTTATTCTGAGACATGAGCGTGATATCAAGTTAAACAGTCCAAAATAGCACTGCGGTAAGGTGCTGGAATGATACTTTGAGGCCCTGTGTGCCCTCTTAGCTAAATATAAAAAAGGCCCCATAGAAGTTACTTGAAGAAAAATAGTTGAGTTCCCCTGATCCATTCCAGTAACTTCATTACCCAGAAGATAGAATTTCTGATGAAGGGTCTAGGCCCGAAACGTCAGCTTTTATGCTCCTCAGATGCTGCTTGGCCTGCTGTGTCCATCCAGCTCCATACTTTGTTATCTTGGATTCTCCAGCATCTGCAGTTCCCATTATCTCTGCTCTAGTTATTGTACTGTGGCAATTTACAAGAACCTTGCCAAAGCTTAAAAATTGTAGCAATGAGGCAAGATTGAACAGGTCAGAATTGTTTTCTTTAAAGGAGACGTTGCTGAGGGTTGTCTAATTGATGTGTGTAAAACAATAATGAGGGACTTGGATAAAATGAACAGGAACAACCTTTCTCCCACAACAGAAGAGCCAATCATGAGAGGGAACAGATTGAAGATGATTGATAAAAGGTTTAGAAAGGGCAAGGGGAAAACGTTTTTCACCAAGAGTGTGAAATGCAAAGCTATGAATGAGGTTCAGAACAGGACTAAGATGTGTGGCTGCTCTAATACAGCCAGCACAGACATGATGGGCTGAATAGCCATTCACGGTGGTGTAAATCTTTTAATATTTCTATGTCTCAATGTCTGTTCTCTATCCAATGCCACCAGAACAGGGTGTTGGCACAATTACGCGCTTTAAAGACGTTTGGCAATAAGCACATGAATAGGAAAGGTTTAGAGAGGTATGAGCCAGGAGCAAGCAGGTGGGACTAGTTTATTTTAGGGTTATGTTCAACATTGACTGGTTAGACGGAAGGGTCTGACTGTGCTGTATGACCCTATGACTCTATAACAGTGTAGAGATTTGGTTTGCAGATAGTTGTATTTCTGACTGTCAAGAGGTTAGAATCGCTCTCAGTCCCTGGCTCTGGACTTATTACTCAGAATGTAATGAAGAGACAGTAGACAAGTTTTTAAGGGCAAATAAAGCTCTGCATTTATTTGTGTACAAAAGGGTAACAACAATACAGAAATAGATAATTCAATAATTCACTGTATGAACACAAATGATGTGCAGGTAACAGTAAGTACTTTAAAACGCACTAGTGGTTAGATTGTCACTATTAGACTCACAATTTACTTACAATAACACAGAAAAAACACCAGTATTTAAATACACCAGTCAGTAGAATTCCAGTCAGTAGAGTACCACTGCACTGATACCACCTGCCTCTCACCGCTAACTATGTTGGAACTCTGGGGTCTCGGGAGTTCTGCTCACCACTCAAAATACAGTTTTGAAGTTTACCCGGCTGCACTGGCTTGCTGTACTCAGAACGTGGTTGAAGACTTTAAACTACGGAATCCCTTCAGTTTGAGTTGTGCCTGCTGATTCGGTTGGTGGTATTGGAGCTACCGGGTAAGTCCCTGGTGTCCTTTACTTTTTGCTGGTTTGGTGAGCCCACTTTTCACCTCATGTTGTGTATGAGGGCTTGTGGTACCGGTTGAGTCAGTTGTTGCTTTGAATTGTCAGCCTTTGGATCTGATGGTAGCTGTCGGAGCTCTCGGTTCAGAAAAGCCGGCATTCAGAAGCTCTTTGGTCAGAAGTTGGTTCGGCCTGTTGTGTTACAGATCACTTGGGTGTCTTCCACCCTCTCGGATGTCCTTCATTCCAATGACGCTCTTGGCTTGGCTTCCTGATTCATCTTCTCTGTTTGGCCTCTCAATTCGTGTCATGAGTTTTGGTTCAGAAGCTTCTTCAGGTGAGATTTGGCTGACAATTGTGTCGACTGTGGGCCACTTATCTCCACACTAAATCTGTATTTTCATTATTTGGTTGACATTCTCTTTGAAGATAAGTGAATTTCCGATTGTTGGACAAGGTGTAAATGGTCTTTAATTGATATTGGATGCCAAGGCCTTTCACAGTGCCCCTTTAGGCCCCACACTGTCTGAGCTGAATAGCCAGAGGCATAAAACCCATCTCCAGGCTAGATTCTGTTTGTTTTGGGTAGATTGTTTCATAGAGAAGATGTGAATTGGGAATACAAGGTGAACAATTTTCCCAGGTCCGCAGGGATTTTCTTTTTTGTTTATTCTTTATAAGCTCAGCACAACTCTGTAGAAGGGCCTAGGCCCAAAACATCAGCCTTCCTGCTCCTCCGATGCTGGCTGGCCTGATGTGTTCATCCAGCTCCACACCTTGTATCTCAGACTCCAGCATTAGCAGTTCCTACTATCTCCCTTGTTTGCTCCACAGTCCCCTCCAGCCTCACCACCCCCAGCTCCTTTCCCTGCAACTGCAGGAAGTGCTACACCTGCCTCTACATGTAACCCTTAACCTCCATTCAAGGCCCAAAGCAAATCTTTCATATCAGCCATGTGTTCACCTGTATATCCCCATGTACAGAGATTGGATGTCCACAGTGAAGATAAGTTTTATTGTTTTTTTTTAAAAGTTCCAGGGCTCTGCTCACAGTCCTGGGCTCTGTCCATATATTTTAATACTGGGGATATTTTCACAATATTACAACAGTTGATACTGACATGACCTTTTGCGGGAGCATACTTTACCACATCTCAACAGCGACTGCACTTTAAAGCACTTTGGGATGCCCTGTGTTCATGATCATAAGTCTTTCCTTCGTTCTTTGCTTGTCACCTATTGTCCTGCAGATTCTTCTTTGCGACCATCTCATTCCTTTGTGAACGTTAATATTGGATCTGCTTTCATTATCCTTTTAGGCAATACATTCCTAATCATAAGAATTGACTCAGTTATTTTTGTTTAAATCCTTATTGGCCCTTGGCTATTTTGCCAATTATCTCACATCTGTGACCTCTGGTTACTGACTCTCCTGCCTGTGGTATTAAATTCTCCCAACCTACTCAATCAAATGTCAAGATTTGACTGTCATAAATCCTTACCGTGCTGCTTGCTGAAGCTACAGTTGATCACCCCAGTGTTCACTGAGCAGCTGTCAGCTTTTATGGTTATAATGACATGAGCAGGTCCCAATCTACCTCTTAAACTAGAAACATAGTAATAGGAGTAACAATTGGCTATTCAGTCCATCAAGCCTGCTCCCCCAATTGAAGGCCCTCTCCTGAAGCCCTTGTATACCTTCCATCTCCAGAAATGTATCTGTTTCTTTCTTAAACATGTTCACACCCAGCCTTCTGCGGTAGAGAATTCCACAGGTTCACCATCTCCCGAGTGAAGAATCTTCACCCCATTCTACTACAAAATGATTAACCTCACATTGTGACATTGTGACCTCTTGTTCTGGGCTCCCCAATCCAGGGAAACATCATCCCTGCGTCCTGTCTATCGAGAACTGTCAGAATGTTATATGTTTCTCACATTCTTCTCAGCTAATTTCTCTTCGCATAGCAAAGCTGACGTCCCTAGAATCAGAGATAACAAGAGCTGCAGATGCTGGAGTCAGAGACAACACAGAATGGAGCTGGAGGAACACAGCAGGCCTGGCAGCATCAGAGGAGCAAGAAAGTTAACGTTTTGGGTCTGGATACTTCTTCAGAAATGGGGAGGGGAAGGGAGCTGGGAAATAAATTGAGAGAGGATGGGTGGGGCTGGGAAAGATAGGTGGGTTGGTGATAGGTGATTGCAGGTAAGGAGTGACGGGGATTGGCCAGTGAAGTGGGAGAAACGGATACGTGGTATAGAAGATAGACAAGTTGTGTCAGGTCAAGGAGGCCAGGGTGAGAGGGAGGGTTGGATATGGGAGGAGGCTCGATTTGGGTGATTTTGAAACTGGTAAAATCTACGTTTAGGCCATCGGGCTGGAGGATCCCAAAGCGGAATATGAGGTGGCAGGTGGCAATTTCCAGGTGGCATCATTTTGACACGGGAGGAGGCCCAGGATGGACATGTCACCCAGGGAGTGGGAGAGATAGTTAAAATAGTTGGTAACCAGGAGGTGTTGTTGTTTGTCGCATACAGAGTGCAGCTGCTCTATAAAACAGCTTCCTCTGTCTTACAAAACTCTATGCTTGGTCTAACCGATGTAGAGAAGAACACTTCAGGAGCAACTGATACAATAGACCTCATCTTCACTGTGGACATCCAATCTCTGTACATGGGGATATACAGGTGAATCCCTGGCTGATATGAAAGGTTTGCTTTGGGCCTTGACTGGAGGTTAAGGGTTACATGTAGAGGCAGGTGTAGCACTTCCTGCAGTTGCAAGGAAAGGAGCTGGGGGTGGTGAGGCTGGAGGGGACTGTGGAGCAAACAAGGGAGTTGCGGACTGAGCAGCCCCTACAAAGGGCAAATGGGGTGGGGAGGGAAATATCTCTTTGGTTGTGGGGTCGGATTATAGGTTGGATGCTGAGGTTGGTGGGGTGATATGTGAGGGCAAGGGGGATTCTGTCTTTATTTTTGTTGGAGGGAGGGTTTTGAGGAAAGAAGCGCAGGAAATACAAGAAATATGATTGAAGGCATTTTTGATCACCGGAGGGGGAAGTTGCTATCCTTGAAATAGGAGGGCATCTGGGATGTTCAGGAGTGGAACATTCCATCTTGGGAGCAGATGTGGTGGAGGTGGAAGATTTGGGAGTAGGGGATTGCATTCCTCTGGGAGGGTGGGTGAGACAAGGTGTAATCTACTAGCTGTGGGAGTCAGTGGGCTTGAAATAGACGTCAGTTTTGAGGCTGTCACCAGAGATGAAAATGGAAAGGTCCAGAAAGGACAGGGAGTTATCAGAGATGGTCTAAGTGAATTTGAGGTTGGGATGAAAAGTGTTAATAAAGTTGATAAACTGTTCAAGCTCCCCATGGGAGCATGAGGCAGCACCAATCCAGTCATCAATGAGGTGGAGGAAGAGGTGGGGATGGTGCCTGTATGACAGCAGAAAATGGACTGTTCCACGTATCCTAAGAAGAGGCAGGCATAGTGTGGGCCCATGCGGGTTCCCATGGCTAACCCCTTAGTCTGTAGAAAGTGGGAGGAACTAAAGGAGAAGTTGTTAAGGGCAAGGGTGAGTTTGGTTAAGCGGATGAGGGTGTCAGTGGAGACGGGCTGGTTGGCCCTGTGGAAGAGGAAGAAGTGGAGCGCTTTTAGGCCATCTGCATGGGGAATACCAGTGTACAGAGATTAGATGTCCATAGTGAAGATGAGGTATTGGAGATCAAAGAATTGGAAGTCTTGGAGGAGTTGGAGGGCGATGGTGGTGCTGTGGACATCGGTAGGGAGTTCCTCGACTGAGGGGAAAAGACAGAGTCAAGGTAAACAGAGATAAGTTCAGTGGGGCAGGAGCAGGCAGAGACAATGGGTTGGCTGGGTAAGTCAGGTTTGTGGATTTTGGGAAGGAGATAGAAACGGCAGTGCAGTTTGGGGAATGATGACTGTGGGTGGGAGGTCACCTGAAATCTTGATGTTATGAATGGTCTGAGGGATAATAGTTTGGTGGTCGGGGTGGGGTCATGATCGAGAGGGCAGTAGGAGGAAGTGTCAGAAAGTTGACACCTGGCCTCAGCGATGTAAAGGTCAGTGAGCCATACTGCTACTGTGCCCCCTTATCCATAGGTTTGATAGTGAGCTTAGGGGTGGAGCAGAAGGAATGGAGATGTTTGAGAGAGTGAGAGGGGTGGGGAGGTTGAAGCAATAGATGTTTTGACAGCAGATGGAGAAGAAGAGGTCGAGGGAGGGTAGGACGACATGTGGGAATCCATTTAGTATACTTTTGCTGTGCTCCTTCTGCAGCATGTAACACCTTTTCCTTGATAAGGAAACCAAAATTTCTTGATCCTGTGCTTAAACCTATTTTCCAAAAGGTCAATGTACCATATACCTTCCTAACTGCTTAATGCACCATCATGCTTGCTTTCAGTGTCTGGTGTTCAAAGTTATTAAGCTTCCTTTGTACACCAACATTACCAAAACTATTACCATTTAAACAGTAAAAATTGCTGGGAAAATTCAACAGGTCTGACAGCATCAGAGGAAAGAGATCAGAGTTAATGTTTTGGGCCAGTAACCCTTCTTCAGAGCTGATTGAGTAACTCTACTTTCTCCCCACAAATGCTGTCAGACCTGTTGAGTTTTTCAGCAATTTTTGTTTTTGTTTTTAATTCATAGCATCCACAGTTCTTTGGACCTTTTTTAAAGCCAGCTGAACAGGTGAATTATCAAATCATGAGGGGCATGGATAAGGTAATTAACCAAGGTCTTTTTCCCCCAAAGGTACATTAGTCCAAAACTGGAGTGCATGTGTTTAAGGTAAAGGTACAAAAGGGGCTTAAGAGGCAACTTTTTCACACTGAGGGTGGTGCATGTTTGGAATGAGCTGCCAGAGGAAGGTAATGGAAACTATTGCAATTACAAGACTTCAAAGGCATCTGGATGGCTACATGAATAGGAAGGGTTTACAGGGATATGGGCCAAATGTTGGCAAATAGGAATAGATTAATTTAGGATAACTGGTTGGCAAAGATGCGATGAACCGAAGGGTCTGTTTCCATACTGCACAACTCCTTGACTCTGACTTTGTCATTGCTTTGCTTCTGGTGAGGATATATCAGCTTTCAGCTCCATTAATTTCTCCAGCACATTTAATACTTCAATTTGCTAATACCATTCATTTCCTTCAATTCCGCCTTGTTAAAAGATCTTTTTTATCCCCAACATTTCGGAGAAATTATTTGGTTCTTCTTCTATAAAGATACAAGTAATGTAGTTGTTCAATTGTTTTATTATTTCATTGTTCTCCATGATTCATTTAATTTTTTCTTCAGACTGTAGAGGACTTGCATTTGTCTTCACTACATTTTCTCCTCTTTGTGCAAGCTTATCTAAGGTTTTACTGTAAGGTCTTACTTTTAATGTTCCTTGCAAGTTTGCTCTCACACTTTATTTTCCCCTCCTTTATTCACCTTTTGGTCCTCCTTTGCTTAATTCTCGACTGCACCAAGTCCTTGGACTTGCTACTTTTCTAAGCAACTTTATGTGACTTTCCACTGGATCCGATATTATCTATAATTTATTTTGTTAGCCATGATTGGACCATATTTCATGCTGTGTTCTTTCACCTGTAGTAAATATATATTTGTTTAAATGCATGCATTCATTTGCCGTTGCTTATTACCTTACATTTTAATGAAGTTACCAACTGTTTGCAACCAATTCATAGTTCATACATTCAGATTTTCCTTTGTTTTGATTTAGGATGCCTAGTTTCAGGACAGACTACTTCATTTTCTCACCAAATGAGAATTCTATTATGTTATAGCTATAGTTTCCTGAACAATCTCAAAAAAGCAAGAGTATTATTTAAATCCTCCTGATTACACAAAACCAAATTGAGGATAACAAGTTCCCTAATTCGTTCCTCGCCATATTGGTCTAAAGAATCTTATGCACTCACAGTATTGTTGCTCATTTGGCTAGCTGAGTCAATGTGTAGATGAACGTCACCCATGGTTACTGTACCACCCCATAGCATGCATCTCTGAATTCTTGTTCAATGACATCCCCTTCCTTACTGAGGCTTTTTGAAGGCCTACAGATAAATGCCACTAATATTTACCACCTCTTATTGCTTCCTTCACCACTTGAACTGATTCTACATCTAGATTTTCTACACCAAGATCCTTTCTTACCATTGAGTTGATTCAATCTTGCATTATCGAATGCTACCAACTTCATTCTTCTTTTTGGCCATCCTTCCTAAAGATTGAATATATCCTCAAGGTGTTCAATGTATAGTTTTGGTCACCTGTAGCCATGTCTCCATAACTGTAATCATATTGTGCCTGTTTGTAACCATTTGCACTGTTATTTCATTTATGCTATCTCAAATGCTCCATGCGTTTAGAATCAGTATTTTTAGGCTTTTCACTTTGTCTTTTTCACTCACCATTAGTTTTGTACGAAAGCCCGATTTGCTGTTAGTCCGTATTCCTCTACCTTCCACTTTTATTTTCCATTTCCTTATCTTTTATTTCAATCTTTCCTTCCCTCAAACATGTCTCCCCACACAAGTTCCTGTCCCCCGTCAGCCCAGTTCAAACTGTACTAACAAATGTCTCTTCAAGGATATTTTCCCTGTGCCTGCCGGGATGCAATCAATCTAGCTTGTACAGCTTTCATCTTTCCCATGATCTGCCCTCATACCTGAAGAATTGAAATTTCTCCCCTCTGCACCATCCCTCCAGTCATATATTCAACTACTCTAGTCTCCTTTTCCTGGTACTGCTACCACATGGAATGGGGACTACTTCTGAAATAATTACAATGAGATTTTGCTTTTTTAAAATTTATTTCTGAACTCCCTTTATTCTGATTTCAGGATACCATTCGTCCTATCACCTATTGGTACCGAATAGACCGTGACCTCTGGCTACAGTCCCTCCCTCTTCAGAATGTCTTGCATTAGTTCAATAAAATCCTTGACCCTGACACTGGGGAGGCAATATACCAACCTGGTGTTATGTCTCCTTGAGGATGAAGAGAAAGAAAATGGAAAAGACCACCCCCTCTTCCTACTGTACTCCCCTTTCAATAATCTCGAAATGCTTTCATCCTGACCCAGAACATCAGTGATAGAGGACAAAACCTTTCTCAATTACATAGCTAGGGTTTGGACAACAGAACCACCAGCAAAGCCACCTAGAACAGTTGAGCCGTTTACTTAATTTGCACATCTCAAATCCTCTGCATTGCAGCTTATGATGTGCTTAATTAAATCTGCCCCCAAGCTTCTAAGAGACTTTTAGACTTAACATACTAAATTTAAGTAAAATATTAAATAATAGGCAAGATTTTATACAAGGTTAAACCTTGAAATTTAAAAGTTTTAATAGCTTTCTCACTAATTTGCACTCTTTCCACTCTGAACCAGATCACAAGATGGAACTTTATAGCGTAAGTAATCTTCCAATTTGTCACTGCCGAGTATGGTGAGTAACATACTGTGGCATTCTTCTTCAAATTGTTACGAGATTGAGTTACCACTCTGGGTACTATTGGAAAGGTATTTACAAATTTGGTTTTGAATTGTGTTGATTATCACCACTAAACTTTTATTCTCATCATTTATATTTGCACAATCAAAAAAAAAGTCTTCTGGGATCTGGCCCCATAATTAAACATGTAAATTCTATGCAAACATATTCCTTGAAGTATCCAAGAATGGGAATCTGATGTTGTTTTACTAAGGCAGCTAAAAAAATTGTTTGTTAGCAAAAACAAGCATCTTAATGAGAGTCTAATTCTTTACTTCTGAGTCTCCCAAATTTAAAACATTGAAAATCATTTCCAAGAACTGTGCTGAACTGTAGACTGATTGATGTATACCAGTTATTTTTAGCATGCAAACTTTTTCTAAATATTTGAAAGACTTAGAAATATCCTTCTGATGCCTGTGCAGAAAAGGAGAATCTTATTTTGAAAAGCTTTATCAAACAGCCACAAAAATAAATCACATCAGTAGAAACTCTACATGCTCATTATTTCAATCATAAATCATTAGTTTTACGAGGGCAACAGTGAGAGTGGGGTCAGTCAATGCAGGACTGAGGGTATTCTACTTAAATGCACACAGCATGCAAAACAACCTAAATGAAATTGGCAGGTACAATGTTGTCAGCATCAGTAAGGTGATTGCAAAGTGATCAGGTTTGGGAATTAAATATGGAAAGATATGCATTGTATAGAAAGTATAGACAATGGGGAAGGGTTGCCTTGCTAATAAAAAGAAAAATTAAATCAAGAACATGAACTGATACAGATTTGGAATGTGTAGAATCTGTGTGGGTAGAGATGAGGAAACTCATAGGGGAACAAAAAATCTGGTGGGAGCTATGTAGAGACCTCCTAGCAGTAGTCAGGGTCTGAGGAAGAACATGACTCAGGAGATAGATGCTTGAAAGGGAGTAATGCAATAATCATGGGGGACTTCAATGTGCAGGTGGACTTGAGAGTAGCAAATCTCAAGAAAATACATTGGGTGTCTGTGAGATTTGTTTGGAATGGCTTACGGTAGTGCCATGACGGAGCAGGAAATTCTGGATTTGATGATGTATAATGAGGCAAACTTAATTAGGGAGCTTAAGGTGAAGGAACATGTAAGGGGTAATGATCGTAACATGACAGAATTCACCCTGCAGTTTGAAGAGGAGAAACTGGAATCTGATGCAACGGTATTACAACTGAATAAGGATAACTACAAAGGCACAAGAAAGGAGCTGACCAGAGTTGATTGGAGGGGAAGTCTTGCAGGGAAGATGGTGGAGCAGCAATGGCAGGAATTTCTGGAAGTAATTCGGAAGGCAAAGCAGAAATTCATTAGAAGGAAGAAGCAGCATACCAATGGGAGAATGAGACAGCCATGGCCGACAAGAGAAGTCAGGGACAGCCTAAAGCAAAGGGAATAACATTAAATATGTTGAAGATTAGTGACAAATCAAAGGATTGGGAGGATTTTAAAAACCATCAGAGGATAACTAAGAAAGCAATAGGCAGGGAGAAGATGGAATCTAAGAGTAACTAGCTAGTAATATAAAAGAAGATTGCAAGAAGAGGCAGGAGTGGGCATTGGACCACTGGAAAATAAGTCTAGAGAATTTGTAACAGAGGACATTGACTGATAGAAGAAGTACATCAGTTTTCAGCGGAAGGCAACAGCAACATCCCTGAACTTAATAGGAGTCAGGAGGCAGCGATGAGTGTAGTGGTGGAGTAACCGTCTAAAGGTGGATAAATCACCTGGACCTGGTAGACTACTCCCCAGAGTTCTGAAAAATTTGGCTGCAGAGATTGTAGATGTATTGGTGGTGATTTTTTCAGAATCATTAGAGTCATAGAGGGTCCCAGGAGACTGTAAAATACCTGACATAACACCCCTATTCAAGAAGGAAATAAGGCAAACATCAGGAAACTATTGACTGGTTAGCCTGACTCGATTGTTGGTTAGATTTTAAAGTCCATTTATTCAGAATGAGTGTGCAGAGTACTTTGAAGTGCATGGTAAAATGAACTTTCAGTTTCCCCATCACCTTCCTTTAGTGATGGCCACAACACTCACCTCTGACTCCTGACTCCCTTGAAATTCTGGCACGCTGCTGTTGTCTTCTACTGAAAACTGATGCCGTTCATCCAATCAGTCAATGTCATCTGTTACAAATTTTCCAGCTTTATTTTTCAGTGGTCCTATGACAACTCTTTCCATGGTAAAATGGGGCTTAGTCAGCACAGCTTCATCATGGGGGCATCATGTCTGACAAATCTGTTCAAATTCTTTGAGAAGGTAATGAGTAAGTTAGACAAAGGAGAGTTAGTGGATGTGTTCCATTTGGAATTCAAAATGGCCTTTGACAAGGTGCCACACAGGAAGCTGCTAAATAAGACAAGACCCCATGGAGTTATGAGCAAGGTGCTGTCAAGTTTAGAGGATTGGCTGACTGGCAAAAGGCAGAATGTAGGGATAGAGGAGTCTTTTTCAGAAAGGTAGCCAGTGACTAGTGAAGTTCCATGGGAGTCCATATTGGGAGAACAGATATTAATGTTATACATTAAAAATGTAGTCAAAAGAGCTGAGGGCAGTGTTGCCAAGTTTGAAGATGACACAAACATAGGTGAAGGAACAGGTAGTATTGAGAAAGCAAGGAGGCTGCAGAAGGACTAGGGCAGGCTGGGAGAGAGTATAAAGAAGTAGAAGATGGAATATGATGTAGGAAAGCGTGTGGTTATGTGTTTTGGTAGGAAGAACACAGGTGTGGACTATTTTCTAAACAATGGGGGCGATGTTAAAAGTAGCCACAATTGTGAAGTGGGAAACTCAGTCCTACATATTAGAGGCAGCATGCTGGCTTGGAGAGAGGACAATAATAATGAAGAGGTGAAACTCAATTTCTCAGGGGCAATTAGTTGGGGGAAATAAATACCAGCCCAGTGAGCAAATTCTAACTTCCCTGAATGAATAAAGAAAAAGCATTGCTGGACCTTGCAAAGACTTACTTTCCATGAATCTTACCAAAATTGGTACTTAGCCAGTTTCTAGTGACATTCAGCCCATCATTTGGAATTCAGAATCAAACAAAAGATTCGGGTGGAAAACCCAACCTGGTGATGGAGAGGCAAAATTTGCAACAAACAAGTTTTTCACAATACTGGATGCCAGCAGTGGGTGTTGGCAGATAGCTTTTAACCAACAGTGAAGATTGTTGATTCCACTTCTTAGATCATTCAGGTGGTCTTGTTTCAACTGTCTACCATTTGTCATCTCTTCGGCATCAGATACTTTCTAAAAGGCAACATTGTGATCACTGGAAGGAAAACAGGGAACCGTTTGCCACATGAATGACCCCCTAGCGCATGTACAAGCAAGGAAGGAACATGACCAAAGAGTGCTAAAGGTGCCTCAGCATACAAGCCTTTCATTAAATGAGAAATGTCAATTCTCTAGAATGATGTTTACATTCCTAGAACATATTATGCAACAACAATGCAGCATGGTGGATCCAAGGAAGACAAAAGCTGTCAGCAAATTTATGGCATCAAAGTGTATGAGTAATGCACAGTACATCTTATGCATGATGAGTCAAGTTTATCCCCAAAGTAGCCACTTTTAATTGACTGTTAAGAAACCTCTTGACTAAAAAGTCGGCAATGGTAGCGGAACTCACAGTAAGCTGCAACATTTGAATAAATTAAAGAGAAACTACTTCCTATTTCACAGAGGTAAAACTAATGTGCACTCATGAAAACTTTAGGCCAGACAATCTATTTGATTCAGATGTGGCTCTATGAGCCATCTCTCTATGTTTATAATAGCCTTTCTTTGATTTCTCGCTCCCTGACCATACCACTGCTCATTTGGCCAGCTTCCCAGCTTTGCAGCTGAAAGCAAGCCTGCCAATGGCAAAACTATGCCATTTTAATTTTCCTTCAGCAAATTCAATTATTTTTAATCTATTTTTACCTCAGCTATATGTTTCAGTTTTAATTGTTTTGATTCATTTTTCCTTCAAGTTCCAGAATTTTTAATAGCTCCTGACATATAAAAGCAAAGCTTGCAACTTTAATTTTTAATTCCCTTTTCCAGTATGACTTCTTTTTACAAGGTTTATTTTCTTAACTTTACATCACATAGTAAAATGCAATGATTAAAAAAAACTATTCATTCCAAGTCATTTACTTCTCATTCCTTTGCTATTCCAAGATTCTTTTCTTTTATAGCTGATGTGAAAATCGCAAAAAATGATAATTATTCATTTATCCAGGCCCCTTTCTCAAATGCTGGCAGCACTTGGGTGGAAGTAATTCTCTCATATTTCAAATAAAACATTTGAAACAAATTCAATTCCTTCTAAAATTGGTAGATTACTTCCTTCATGTGAAATTAATCTTCTTGCCCTGTCAGTTTCCTTATAAAACAATACTGTCACCTTCTCTGTCAACAACAGAATGGATGATTCAATTACACACACAATATTTAATGTAACAGATTGCATCTTAAATACTATTATGAGATGGCTAGAAGTAAACAGACAGGAATTGAATGCTAAGGCTGTCTAAGCCATATAAAAGGCTGATTATTTCTACATCTCCCTTTGAACTCTGTATCAAACCATTCATCGCGTGTTTGTTTTCATTATCCTATTGAAGTGATATTATATGTCAGTTCCAGAATTTGATTCTTGAAGAACTCCCAACTGTTAGGTGATAACTGTCGCCGTCTGTTTGCTTGATAACATTACATCATGCCTTGAAGTTTAAAAAATAGTCTCCTAGCTGAGCATAAGAGCATAATTACAAGTATTTGATAATGGGGCATGATATGAATGCACTGACTTGTCCTTATCCCAGTTAGTGCCTTTTTTTTAAACTGCCACATCCAACAATTCCCATGTCTCCCAGGCTTCCAAGCTCAATGAGCCACACTTCATCAAAAGTTCAGCAGCTTGTTTCTTTTCCTACAGAACAACCTATTCACCAATGATAATAAAATGTGAGGCTGGATGAACACAGCAGGCAAAGCAGCATTTCAGGAGCACAAAAGCTGACGTTTCGGGCCTAGACCCTTCATCAGAGAGGGGGATGTGGTGCGGGTTCTGGAATAAATAGGGAGAGAGGGGGAGGCGGACCGAAGATGGAGAGAAAAGAAGATAGGTGGAGAGGACAGTATAGGTGGGGAGGTACGGAGGGGATAGGTCAGTCCAGGGAAGACGGACAGGTCAAGGAGGTGGGATGAGGTTAGTAGGTAGGAGATGGAGGTGCGGCTTGGGGTGGGAGGAAGGGATGGGTGAGAGGAAGAACAGGTTAGGGAGGCAGAGACAGGCTGGACTGGTTTTGGGATGCAGACTTTCCATATTAAGCAGAGGTTCACCTGCACATCTGCCAATGTGGTATACTGTATCCATTGTACCCGGTGTGGCTTCAACTACATTGGGGAAACCAAGCGGAGACTTGGGGACCGCTTTGCAGAACATGTCCGCTCGGTTCGCAATAAACAACTGCACCTCCCAGTCGCAAACCATTTTCACTCCCCCTCCCATTCTTTAGATGACATGCCCATCATGGGCCTCCTGCAGTGCCACAATGATGCCACCCGAAGGTTGCAGGAACAACAACTTATATTCCGCTTGGGAACCCTGCAGCCCAATGGCATCAATGTGGACTTCACCAGTTTCAAAATCTCCCCTTCCCCCACCGCAACCCAAAACCAGCCCAGTTCATCCCCTCCCCCCACTGCACCACACAACCAGCCCAGCTCTTCCCCTCCACCCACTGCATCCCAAAACCAGTCCAACCTGTTTCTGCCTCCCTAACCTGTTCTTCCTCTCACCCATCCCTTCCTCCCACCCCAAGCCACACCTCCATCTCCTACCTACTAACTTCATCCCACCTCCTTGACCTGTTCGTCTTCCCTGGACTGACCTATCCCCTCCCTACCTCCCCACCTACACTCTCCTCTCCACCTATCTGCTTTTCTCTCCATCTTCGGTCCGCCTCCCCCTCTCTCCCTATTTATTCCAGAACCCTCACCCCATCCCCCTCTCTGATGAAGGGTCTAGGCCCGAAATGTCAGCTTTTGTGCTCCTGAGATGCTGCTGAGCCTGCTGTGTTCATCCAGCCTCACATTTTATTATCTTGGATTCTCCAGCATCTACAGTTCCCATTATCACTATTCACCAATCAACTCTATACACCCAGCTCTTCAATGACTGATTTCCAATTCTGATCCATGTCACTTATGGCTTTGTAGCTTCTTGTCATTATTCAACAGCCAGGTGCACACTATGTCCAAAAGACGCATTTCCTCCAAAACTGTCCTCATGCACACACCCTCAGGCTTAAACTCAACCCTTCTTTGCCTCATGGTT
This sequence comes from Stegostoma tigrinum, assembly GCF_030684315.1. Classification (NCBI taxonomy): domain Eukaryota; kingdom Metazoa; phylum Chordata; class Chondrichthyes; order Orectolobiformes; family Stegostomatidae; genus Stegostoma; species Stegostoma tigrinum. The sequence continues at coordinate 20,538,415 of NC_081359.1, forward strand.
TGGCCACTGAAGTTGGTATCTCATCACTAAATCATCCTTTATTTACATGCACACAATACATAGACTCTGACCAGTCAACTCCAAGCCAGTCCCTGAGACTCTGGTTTATATCTGTCAATCAGAACTCTGTTATTGGCCCAAGTTAACAGCCCCAGTAAAGAAGCTCAATGAGGCCCACCTGGCCAATATTATTCCAATCACTAGAGTACCGTGCCTTTATGTCTGGAAGTTCTTCTGTATGTTTTTCCAACTCCCTTTGCTCCTTTAAGTTTCTTATTACAACAAAAATTTTCGACATTTCTCCTTGTAACTTATTTTGATCCATAGTCTATTTTTGTCCAATTACCCCGCTGTGCAGCACCTTGTTAAAATGTGTTGCAAATATCATTTCTTGTTGATTTGAACAGTCTTAATAATTACATTTTCCCTTGCATTTCAACCTAGTTCACTTTGGAAGATCAATCATTCTTTATCGCTCATCGACGTATGCTTTTCACTTCTCCTTACCGAACAGTGCGTGATTGATAAGATGTACTACACAAACTCAAAAAACTCCTTCAAAAACGTTGGTTACACCATTAGTTCTACCTTCTCAGATGACAAGGGCAACAGATGCATGGGAATGCCATCATTGGCAAGTTCCTACGAGACAACCATTGTCCTAATATGAACCTGTATTGCTATTCTATCATTATCATTTGGTTAAAATCTTAGGAGCCTTCCTGAATACTGTTATGGCATAATCTCACCATATGGAATATAGCAGTTCAAAAATCACCCACCACCTTTTCTCAAGTCTCTCATTCCTGAACGTGTAGCAGAAATGCTGTAACACCTCAAGATTCAAATGTTGTACTGTAAAAGTATTGGCAGAACCATAACATGCAACTCAAACACATAGTTGTGCCCTTTGGAATATTGCTTATTTATTGAACAGACAATTTTTAAAGCAGATCAAATACAAGTTACCAGTAAACTATTCCAAAGGCAAGCATACAGTCAGTCACATTGCATGTCCTTGGTGTTAGAAAATGCCTATGAAATTTCAGTAAATTTTATTATTATTTTCATCCTAAAAATTAGCAGTTTTGTTCTACCTGTCTTCAAATTAACCCAGTCGGACAATGTACAAAATCATTGTTGAATTTAATAGCACATTTCAAATGAGATCCAGATTTCCTTTTTTTAAAAATACAGAATGAGAACAGCTTCTCTTGTAATACTTTCTCATTAGCTACAGTGCAACTATCGTTCTATCCCAATGACATAAAATTAAAATTCTAATAACCAATATCACGTCTTTTCCGGTACCCTTGCAAATCTGGTGAATAGCTCTCAACTTAAATGTTAATGTTCCTTCTCTCTCCATAGATGCTACCTGATCTTTGGAATGTTTTAACAATTATTTTTTGTTTGAATGTAGATCCTGGGGACTTGCTAAGTATTCAGTTGGTCTGCAGAGCTACACAGTAAAATGAGCAAGATATGCTAATTAGGAGGAACTTATTGTTTTCATTTGAAATATCCATATCTGCTTTTTAAAAAAAAAATCGCTCATGGGATCAGTGTATTGCTTGCTGGGCCCACATTTAAGGACCATCCCTAAATGCCTTTGGGAAGATAGTGATGAGCCATCCTCTTGAACTGTATCCTTGGGGGTATGGCTACACTCACAGTGCTTGTCTGTGTCCGGTGCATTGCACACATTACAACCTGTTCTGATGTTGTCTTCATTTTGTCTGGGAAGCTCTTTTGTGCAGTCATCCCAAGTTTGCTTCGTTAGCTTTGCGCCATGCCTCTATAGGGCATATGTTTTATCCTTTATATTCCCTCTTGACAGAGGCAGAAGTAATAGTCATTCCTGATGCCTGCCAGTAATCCTGCCATGCACGTGGGTAAGCACCAGGCGATGCCCATAATGGGCAAGGAACCAAAAACAAATGCTTCTCAGGGCACATAGTAGCATAGCTGACACTTCATTGTGAATACAAACGGACATTCATAAATGTATTGTTAATTAAAAACAAAACTAAACAGACATGCCTCGTCCCAAGTTAGAACCCTGTATAAAGGAGACTCCATTGTAGACAACACCTTCAGTTCCCCCATCCAACCATCGTGCTGCAGCGATGCCACATCACTATCCCAAATCCAAACTGGTGGTGACTGTTGATTACATGACCTCCCACAATACCCCTCGTGTCCAAATGTTCTGTCACCTCCCATCCGTTAGGCTGACTTGTCCTCTACACAGTTATTGTCCCCTCTGTATCACAATATACTGCCTCCAATCCACAAACATTGATTTACCCACTTTCCTACCACAGCAGTGGGCCATGATAACCCCCTTTGATGTTCTTTGAGCTGACCCCCAAGACTGACCATGGCCCACTCCCCTGATTGATTTGGATGGACAGCCCTAACTGATGCCTGACCAAACTCTTGACTGATTCCCTTGCACCTCCCCGACTGGCTGACTACAACTCCCTGGCATGAGTGCACTGGGCCTTCATGACTGACTGCAGCTCACTCTTCAAACTGTAAAGGCACAGACCCCCAACCCTGAAAGCTCTAATTGGCCAATCGGTGATGTCCAGATCACATGATATGCAGGGGAGCTAGCCAATTGGATACAAAATTGTCTTGAAGGTAGGAGACAGAGGGCAGTGGTGGAGGGATATTTTTTGTCTGTAGGCCTGTGAACAGTGGTGTGTCACAAGGTTGGGTCCTCTGCTTCTAGTCATTTATATAAAGGATTTGGATGTGCCGACAGGAGATGTGGTCAGTAAGTTTGCAGATGACACCAAATTTGGCAGTGTAGTGGACAATTAAGAAGATTACCTCAGAGTACAATGAGAACTTGATCAGGTATGTCAATTGGCTGAGATGGGGCAGATAGAGTTTAATACATATATTAACATGTTGCATTTTGGTGAGCCAAACCAGGGCAGGACTTACACAGTAAATGGTAACGCCCTGAAGAGAGTTGTTGAACAAAGAGATATAGGGGGGCAGGTGCATAGTTCCTTGAAAGTGGAGACACAGGCAGATGGATGGTGAAAAATGCATTTGACACACTTGCCTTCATTTGTCGTAACATTGAGTATATGTGTAAGGATGTCATGGAATGGCTGTACAGGGCATCGGTGAGGCCACATTTTGAATACTGTGTATAATTCTGGTCAAACTTCTATCGGAAGGATGTTGTTAAACTTGAGACGGTGCAGAAAAGATTTACGAGGATGTTGCCAGGGTTGGAGGGCTTGAGCTATGGGGAGAAATTGGATAGGCTGGGGCTTCTTTTCCCTGGAGCGTCCAAGGCTGAGGGGTAATCTTATAGAGGTTCATAAAATCATGAGGGATACAGATAGGGTAAATAGTCAAGGTATTTTTCAAAGGGTCGGTCTATCCAAAAGTAGAGCACGTAAGTTTAAGGTGAGAGGGGAGTGATTTAAAAAGGACCTGACGGGTAACTTTATCACACAGTGGGTTGATGCGTGAATGAAATGAGCTTCCAGAGGAAATGGTGGAGGCTGATACAACTACAACATTTAAAAGGCATCTGGGTGGGCACATGAATAGGAAGGATTTAGAGGGATATGGGACAAATTCTGACAAATGGGCTAGATCAGATTGGGAAGTCTGGTCTGGATGAATGGGAACGAAGTACTTCTGTACTTCTGTGCTCTATAATTCTATGGCTGAGTGGAGGTTGAACTTTATTCATTGTGTTGAAACCCCCTGGCTGTCAGATGGCTCCCTTGGCCCAACTGACTTGCTCGGTGTAGACCTTGAGGGACGATCATTTTGCGGAAATATACGCAGTGAATACGCGGCTGCTGCAGTTGTGAGATTGATGTCACATTGACCTGTGCCACAACACACCCACCCATTGACTGATCACTGTGGATAATCATGACAATCTGTCTAACTTTGTATCTGCACTAAACAGCCAAGAGGGACCGAAGTACAGTCAGCTGTTAAACTCTGGATGATGGGGCAATACGCAAAACGACAAGACAAGGCAAGAGAAGCTGAGAGTAATTAAGTAGATACAAAGTCAATGATAACTAAGACAGCAAGTGAGCATCCTGAGATGTGCCCATACAGGAGTTCAGTGCAAGCCCCTGCACACAAAGTGTCCTGGCAGCAGCATTACAATGAAAGGGGTATTGCAGTGAAAAACCATATTTGGAAGTAGACTAGAGATATGCCATGAGTGCACAGTGAGGCTGACTCATATCTGATGCCAATGTCTGTGAATTGGGAGCTTGTGGGCAGTTACTGTCCATGGAGCATGCCCTCAGATGTTCGAGAGTGCTGTCCAAGATGGAAGCTGAAGGAGCAAGCAGTGAGCTGGAATCACCAGGTACATGCTTAAACTTTCTTGCCAGGAATTCAGAGTGTTTAGTCTCCGGAGGATGGGAGAAATGCAAATAGCATATTAATGAGGTGAAGTTAGGTAATAATGAGGGGCCAATAGATGGGAATGAATGTAAATAAGATTGGACGAGTCAGATTTTTGTCATGCTGTATAACACTCAATTAGAAAGCCAGACATTTTCCTCTTGCTGTTGAGATTGTACATTCTGATGATCACACCCTAGGGTTTCTAATGAATCCCAATGTCCATGCTATTCAGAGCCCGTGAACATTCTATTTCATATTTCTGTAACACCTTCCAGGAACAAGTGACATGGAAAAGTGCTTTATGACCAATACAACACTTTTGTAATGCACAGGTAACCAATGTGAGCAGAGGAACATGAAAAAAGGAACATGATATTAATCAGGTAATCTAATGTGCTGATATTGAGATTATCTGATCATTTTTGCAGAAAACTGAAAACAGTATAAAGACAGTGCCATTACTTAGATATTTATACTCTTCTAATAGGGACTGCTTGAAAATTGAGCTTTTTTTATTGAATCTTGTTGAAATGTTTAATTTTGAAGCCTTTAATTTGTGGAAGATTTAGCAAACAACGATTGAATAAAGCCTGCCCTGATTGCTCTGTGCCATGCAGACTCGCTTTCCAATAAACTCTAAAATAAGATTTGACTTGTTTCAATGCTGTAAATAAATTAATTGCATTGTCTACCACCTATAGAGAAGAGATCACTTTATTGAACTTCGACTCACAGATAAATGAGTATGTCTTGGCAATATTATCCCAAGGAAATATTTCTGAGTGCAATCTCTTTATGGTAGTTAGGAGACCATTTCAGCGTCTGCCTTACTACAATATTAAATGTTTTAATTTCTAGATATGGTGTTCAAATGTCACAACCGTCCCTTGTGCTAAAGGACAATAGATGTAATATTTATAAAGGTAATAGTATGTGACTGCACACTGAAAATATATTCACTGATTATGGTACAAAATGTACAGGAAATTGCGCTGCTGAGCAATGAGACTGAGATACTTTATTAATGCTACTTTTCTCTAGGGAAGGACTGAAACAGGTTTTGATATAGTAAGATGCGTCAGCTAAATTTCCAACAGTTTTAAGCCTACTGGGCATCTGATGACATTGCACTCTTTCATATAACCAGGCAGTCAATTCTCTATCACTGCCCAAGGCAGCAAATATGCGAAACTACTTTCAAAATGTAATGTCATTTGGAAAAGGTCACTTGAAACTTTACAGTGTTTGTAATGGTTCCGGTGCTTTTCAGGTTCCATACAATTACATTAGTCTAGACCATGCACCATCAGTTGGGATGCCCCCAAAGGCAACAGAGCTATATGAAACACAATTCAGTTTTTGACATTTTTTAAGCAAAGTCTGTAGCATGAATTATGTAAAAAAATCTACAAATTAAATAGCATATTTACTTTCTCACAATTTCCCTTTGCAATTAATTTATTACATTCCAAGTGCAATGACTGGTTGTGAAATAAGCATTGCATGCAACAAGGTCAAATAAACAGCAAATGTAGAACCAAGCACATAATAAGTTTGGGGTGCTTTAGTTGAAGATGAATTTAGTCCAGGATATTGCTGACATTGTCCATTCTCAAATTGTGCTACAGGACCTTTAAATGTTGTTATTGTACCTGCCCCATTTCTTCCTCTGGCAGCTCATTCCATACACACACTACCCTCTGTGTGAAAAAGATGCCCCTCAGGTCCCTTTTAATTCTTACCGCTCCCACCTTCAACCTAAGCTTTCTCATTTTGGACTCCCATCCCCTATCCTGAAAAAGAATTATCTTGGCTGTTCACTCCATCCATGCCTCTCATGATTTTGTAATCCTCTTTCAGGTCACCCCGCAGCTTCCAAAGCTCCAGGAAATACAGCCCTAGCCTATTCAGCCTCTCCCTAAAGCTCAAAACCTATAACTCCAGTAGCATTCTTGTAAATCTCTTTTGCATCCTTTCAACTTTTACAACATCTTTTCTGTAGCAGGGAGACCGGAATCGATTATGCATGTTCTTATTTTTATTGAAGAATTTGAATGCTTAACTGATGACTCTCAGAAGGCAAAGCTACCAACTGAAGAATGACTACATAATGCCACATTTCTGTTTCTACAGACATGAAACGCTTCAAAGGACTATTTTTGCATAATATGAACAACTCACATGCATACAATAATGCTACAGTCTATGCCTAAGCAGATACAGTAAGATAATGACTATCAATGATTATAAACCACTGATACTAGATCATTATTTTATGCTTTCCCTAACATCTTGTTTTGAACATAAACTGCTAATCAAGGATTTACCCACAACAGTATTATTAATATAAGTCTATTGCAACTACAATTACTGTTTAGGTTCCAGGACCATTGGATAGATACTGCTAATACACAATTTATGATATTTATCTTTGCTTGGACAAACAGCATCATTGACTTACTTGACAGTAACCTATATAGATAAAGCATACAAGCTAGGATCTTAAAGCAGGCTTGCAATAGATAGCATTTTCAATTTAATACATTAACGTGAGCCTGTAATAACAGGTCAAATTCAGCAAGGGCTAATTATTATTTTTATCTCCAATGATTTTGCCAGAGAGCTGGTGATGTCCAGATTTCATGTTTCTGACTTCTGCTCAGTGTGAAAGACGAGAAGGTTTGTGTCAGGATTGGAGAAAGAGAGACAGAGAGAGAGAGAGAGACAGACAGACAGCTAAGTCTCAATTTCTGTGTTAGTGGCAGTCAGCCAACACTATTGATTGTAAAGTGGGCTCATGCCAAGTAATTTATTTGTATTTTTGAGGCTACAAGTGTCAATTGAAAATGAGTGAAAATGGCTTAGAATTTTTTTTCTGTCAGAAATGATGGAGCAGTTTGCATTACTCATGTCCTGTCAAAATATTATTTGTATAATTGTCAGTAACAATTTCACTAGGTCTTTTGCCTCAGCCAGTGCAGTGCTACATTGGATGTGATGGGAAGGTGCTGGTGTTGAACTGGGGTAGACAAGGTCAAAAATCACACCACACCAGGTTGTAGACCAGCAGGTTTATTTGAACTCACAAGCTTTCAGAGCCTTGGGAGCAAGATTCTGAAAGCTTGTGTCTTCAGATAGACGTGTTGGACTACAACATAGTGCCACGTGATTTTTGATATTGGGCCTGTAACAGCAGTAAACCAGAAAAGAAAAAGGAAGGCTTGTCAACCAATTCATCAGATTGAAAAAAAAATTGCAACTGAGCCATGCAGATTGTAATTCAGGAAATAATGGATGGGAAATAAAAGTTACTTCTAAACCACACAGATGGAAATGATTTGAAGATTTGTTTTTATTCATTCATGGGATATGGGTGTCACAGGCTGGCCAGCATTCATTACCAGTTCCTAATTGCTCCTTGAGTAAGTGGTGGTGAGCTGCCTTCATGAACCCCTGCAGTTTACCTGCTGTGAGTTGACCCACAATGCTGTTCGGGAGGGAATTCCAGGATTTTGACTCAGTGATCATAAAGGAATGGTGATTTATTTCCAAATAAGGATGGTGAGTGACTTGGAGGGGCACTTGCAGGTGGTGGTGTTCCCATATATTTGCTGCCCTTGACCTTTTAGATGGAAGTGACTGGGTTTAGAAGCTCCCGTTTAAGGATCTTTGGTGAATATCTGCAGTGCATCTGGTAGATAGTACACACTGCTGCTCCTGAGTGCTGATGGTGGAGCGAATTGATTTCTGTAGATGTGGTGCCAATCAAGTGGGCTGCTTTGTCCTGGATGATAGAACATAGAACATAGAAAGGTACAGCACAGTACAGGCCCTTCAGCCCACGATGTTGTGTCGTGGAATAATCCTAATCCAAACATAAAATAATCTAACCTACATTCCTCTCAATTCACTGCTGTCCATGTGCATGTCCAGCAGTCGCTTAAATGTCACTAATGACTCTGCTTCCACGACTACCATTGATAAACTATTCCATGCACTCACAACTCTATGGGTGAAGAACCTCCCTCTGACGTCTCCTCTATACCTTCCTCCTGAAACCTTAAAACTATGACCCCTCGTGGCAGTCAATCCTGCCCTGGGGAAAAGTCTCTGGCTATCGACTCTATCCATGCTTCTCATTACCTTGTACACCTCGATCAGGTCACCTCTCTTCCTCCTTCTCTCCAGAGAGAAAAGTCCGAGCTCAGTCAACCTCTCCTCGTAAGACCAGCCCTCCAGTCCAGGCAGCATCCTGGCAAACCTCCTTTGCACCCTCTCCAAAGCCTCCACATCTTTCCTATTATAGGGTGACCAGAACTGGACACAATATTCCAAGTGTGGTCTCACCAGGGTTTTGTAGAGCTGCAGCATAACCTCGCGGCTCTTAAACTCGATCCCCCTGTTAATGAAAGCCAAAAGACCATATGCTTTCTTAACCACCTTATCCACTTGGGTGGCAACTTTGAGGGAGCCACGCACTTGATCACCAAGATCCCACTGTTCCTTCACACTGTTGATGTTGAGCTTCTTGAGTGTTGTTAGAGTTTCAACCATTCAGGCAATCAGAGAGTATTCCATCACACTCCTGACTTGAGTCTTGTACATGGCAGACAGACTTTGGGGAGTGAGGATGTGAGTTACTCACCACAGCATTCCAAGCTTTTGCCCTGTTATTGTAGCCATTGTGTTTAAGTGGCAAGCCCAGTTGAATTTCTGGTCAATGGCAACCACAGAGATGGTAATAGCTGAGGGCAGTAACACCACTGAATGTCAAGGGATGGTTGCTTTATTTTCTCGGTTGTTGATGGCCATTGCCTGGCATTTGTGCGGCCCAAATTTTATTTGCCACTTGTCAGCCCAACCCTGGACATTGTCTAGATCTTGTTGCATTTGAATATGGGCTTCTTCAGTAGATGAGAAGTCATGAATGGTGCTGAACACTGTTCAATCATCAGTGAAAATCTCCACTTCTGACCTTATGTTAGAGGGGCTACAATATGATTCTAAAGAACTCGCATAGAAATATCCTGGAGTTGAGATGACTGACGTCCAAAAACCACAACCATCTTCTTAAGTGCCAGGTATGACTGCAATCAGTGCTCCCCCTTGCCCCCTGATGCCCATTGTCTCCAGTTTTGCTGGGGGTCCTTGGTATCACACTTGGTTGAAGGTTGTCTTGATGTCAAGGGCTGTCATTCTCACCTCACCTCTGGAATTCAGCACTTTCATCCATGTTTGAACCAATGTTGCAATGAGGGCAGGATCCAAGTGATCCAGGCAGAACCCAAACTGGACGTCACTGACCAGATTGTTGCTGAGCAGGTGCTGCTTGTTGACACTGTTGATGACACCTTCCATCACCTTACTGATGACTGCGAGTGGACTTCTGGGGCAATAATTGGCCAAATTGGATTTGTACTGTTTTTCGTGTATAGGACATAATCTGGGCAATTTTAACATTGTCAGGTAGGCGCCAGTGTTGTAATGCAGTGGTAGAGCTTGGTTCAGGGAATGGCGAGTTCTGGAGCACAAGCCTTCAGTGCTATTGCTGGAATGTTGTCAGGGTTAAATGAGGGATATGCCAGACCATGAAGTTGTAGATTGTTCTGGGCCTCAATTCTGCTGTTATTGATGGTCCATGGAATCTCATGGATTCCCAGCCTTGAGGTGCTGGGTCTTCTTGAAATCTGTCTCATTAACCACACAGCACAATGCTGGGTATTCTCAATATGGAGGTGGTACGTCATTTCCACAAGAACTGTGATGGTCATTCCTACTAATACTGTCATGAACAGATTAATCTGCAGCAGAAGATGGCTCAGGATGATTTTTTTTTGTAAAGAATCCTTACAGTGTAGAAACAGGTCCTTTGGCCCAACAAGTCCACACTGGCCACCAGAGCATCTCACACAGACCCATCCCCCTAAGACCCACCTAACCTACACAGCCCTGAACACTATGGGCAAATTAGCATGGCCAATCCACCTAGCCTGCACATCTTTGGACTGTGGGAGGAAACCAGAGCACCCAAAGGAAATCCAAGCAGACATGGGGACAATGTGCAAACTCCACACAGACAGTCGCCCGAGGGTGGAATTGAACTTGGGTCCCTGGTGCTGTGAGGCAGCAGTGCTAACCACTGAGCCACCATGTCACCTTTCAGTTCCCTTGTGACCTGCCACAGAAACATTTTGGCAGTTATGTCCTTTAGGGCTTGACCAACTTGATCAATAGTGCTACTGCTGAGCCACAGTTGGTGATGTACATTGAAATCCCCCACCCAGAATAGATATTTTACCCTTGCCGCCCTCAGTGTTTCCTCCAATTGTTGTTCAATGTGGAATAGTACTGATTCATCAGCGAAGAGTAGATGATACATGGTAAACAGTGGGAGGTTTCCTTGCTCGTGTTTAACCTGAAGCGATGACAGGGGATCTGGAATCAATGTTGCTGACTTAGAGGGCAACTGCTTGTTGAGCGTATCCCACTGTGCAGCCACCCCTGCTTGGTCCATCCTGCCGGTGAGATAGGACATATCCAGGAGTGGTCATGGTAGTGTCTGGGACATTGTCTATAGGATATGATTCCATGAGTGTGATTATGTCAGCTGTTGCTCGGCTAGTCTGTGGGACAGCTCTCCCAGTTTTGGCATTAGCCCCCAGATGTTAGTCAGGAGGACTTTGCAGAGTCGACAGGGCTGTTTCTGCTGTTGTCTTTTCTGATGTCTAGGTCAATGCCGAGTGATCCATCTGGTTTCATTTCTTGTGATGAGACTTTGTAGCGGTTGGTACAACTGAAAGGCTTGCTCGGCCATTTCAGAGAGAAGTTGAGAGCCAACCACATTGCATGCAGATGAATGTAAAATGAAGGATAAGAAACACAAAAAGAGTTAAAAGAGAGAGCCAAATAGACTTTAAAGAGCAATTTGATTTCAACTTTTGTTCAATTTAATTTCTAACATTAATTTCCTCCTGATGCAAATACAACACCACATTTCTAAAATTATTTTCAAGGCCAGAAATGTTGATCAAAAGTAGAATCATGTATTTCATTGTTGGAAGTTAATTTAATCCCAAACACCTGAGCCATAACTTCATCAAGCATTTTTGATTTGGATCTTGTGGGATATTACTCTGTAAGAGTAAGTACTAATCACATCACCATTATTATCCAGCCAAACAAAAGCTAGTGGACAGTGGTATTCGAACCATTTGTACACTTCATGTTGATTTACAATTAATGACATCACATTAAAACATTTCTTTGTCTTCCAGAAATCAGATAAATCACACGGAAACCACAAAAAAAATGCACAAGGACTTCTTGTTGTAGCTGACAGATCATGCTGATTTGTAACTTGATATTGGGCTGTCAAAGCTTACTGATCGTAAATTACATGAGAAGAACAAATTGGAATATTTAGGAATCTTGAAACTGAAAAATATCTCATGCAGACTCAAAGCTTGTATTATTTGCAGTGAAATGCTCATTGTACTTTAGAAGAATTTAAAACTTGTGCTTGCCCATGCTATTATTACCTTTTGTGTGGTAAATACATTTTGTTTGGTGTATTAGTAGGAAAAAGAAACACACAGCTGAAATATACATGCAAATATCACTGATAGGATAGTGTAAATCAGTGAATATTTACCAAGTTACATGTTCAGTCTTTTGTAATAAAACTGAATGTATGTACTCTCTAAAGGGGAGCTGTGATTAAGTACAACGTCTAAAAAATATTTAGTAAAATTCATACAGTGAAGTAAGCACAAAGTTAATTTAATAAGTCAAGTGAATTGTGATTTTAGTACAACTTACCTGTTTGTGTAAAAAGTAAGCTCTGCAATTATTTTACACTTCAAAATCTCAGGATGCCTTCAAGTTTTGCATGGTCAATGTGAATCCCAACACAGCATCAAAGTGAGAGCCTTGAGATAATGAGCAGAAATATAGAACACTGTAAATAAAATAATTTTTTGACAACTGTAGTCTGGATACAAGTAAGCGCAAGCACATATTTCAACATTCTTATATCCAGCAATGCTTACACTAGTTGCTTTAGTTCTATGCAAAAGAAAAAGCAATAGGCATCAAGACTCTGCAAGCAGTCTATTGCAATCAATCACTTTTACTCCTGTCCAGCTGATGTCCAATAAACTTCATTAGTACTTCTTTGCCATCTTCTTGTGTCTTGTGTTGTCGATTCTACAGCCTCTATGGTGGGGTAGGACATGTGTCCTGTCATCTTCAGTCATTTCTCTTTCTTGATGTCCCACAGCAGCCTCTGACTAGTCTTCAATAGCATTTCTCCATTGGTGATGCTTGTCTCCATATGATGCCTAGGAACTTACATGGGCATCACTGATGGATGATATCTAGTCTATATGATAACTTTGTTGTCCTTTTTCATGTCTTGCTGACAATATAGAAATACGGCAAGATTTCATATTCCCTCCCTCTATTATTGATTGCATCAAGTGGAAGGCGAGAGTGAACACAGACTTTGGAATCTGCTGGCAATGCCATTGGTTGAAGTGTCTGAATTTTTCAAATAATTTGCTCAACAACAAGAGTTGTAGTGCACAGTCCAATATGTGACAATACTGAGAGTACAGTAACCAACATTGTCTCCTTGCAGCTGATGTGTAAACCAAAGACAATGACTACAGGACAACATCAAGACTCTCTCAGCACCCCATCTGGAAAAAGCACGTTGAGGATGTTACCACTTACCATGCCCAGGAAGCAACGCCTCTGATTTGGCTAATGTAGAGATCAAAATCCTCACCAGAATCTGATAGCTTCTCCACAAGCCATCCAGCACCACCGACACAGCCATGAAACTACTTGCACATTGGTGTGCTATCCACAATTTCAGCGACCGTTATCCCTAAAGTGCATGAAATGGAAGAGTTACACTTGTGCAATATAAATTTGTTTGAGACAGTATCAAAGAATGTTGATAAAATGGCACAGAGTTTGAGGCAGTATCACATAAGGAATTTTATACCAAATTTATCAACGTGAATTTAATTGTTCCCTTTTTGCCAAGACACAGTGATTCAACATTGAAACAGTGCTATCCCATCCCAAAGGAAACAGATGATGCCCAAGATATCTCCTTCAAATAAGACTGCCAGGCTGTGCAATGGTACTATTTTGACCACCTGCCACCTAACGATTTCCCAGTCTGTTGATGTGGAGGTTGATGACGGGCGAAACAGATGAGATACTCATTCTGTATCACAATTGCAGCACTATGACATAATCGTACTGTAATACCTTTAAGTCTCTGCCAGTGAGGCAGGGCGTGTCAGTGCACATCCTACAATCATCCTTGAGAATTTGATGGCCCAAGTGAGGTCAATAAATAGGCAGTTTATGACCAATTTAGGGTATCATTGTTCATCTCATGTACTGAGCAACAGGAAAAGCTGGTGCTCAAAGTGCTGTTGGCAGATTTAACTCCGCTGCTGTCTACCTTTCAAAATGAGGATATTGCCTCCTTTCCATTTATCCAGTCTCAATCAGAGTGGCATTTCCTGGTTTGTATCCACATATCCAGCCTCTCCCCCCTGCATACAGTAAATTCAATAGCGTTTGGATAGGCATAATCATTAAGAACTTAGGAAGTTGATAGAGATACATCTGCTCCCTCCAAATGCAGCAGTAAAACTCTGCATTTCTGCACATGCAGTGTAACATCAGTCGAATGGCAGAGCCTTGAAACATGAACATTAACCCCTTCAGAGCCATATTATTTCTCCCTTTAAGCATTTATTCCTATGTTTACTCCATTATACACTCAATCATTAAAGTGGGGTAAGCCACGTAGGCTGAGTTGAGTTTACCCTCAACTTTTACATTGGGGTACAGGAAGCAGACCTTTGTTACTTGCCATTCAGTTGTCTCGACAGCTTTTGGAGTCATTTGTCATCATCTTCTCAGAATGCATAATGAAAAATAGTTTTTATATTGACACCCAAAAGGATAATATTCTTCATGACCTTAGGAAAGTTTTGCATAATTTCAAAGAAGCCATTACACCTCTGCAAACAGGCAGAATATGTTAAACAAATCAAATGAGACACACACACGCACACACACACACACACAGACACACACAGACACACACACAGACACACACACACACACACACACACACACACACACACACACACACACACACACACACACACACACACAGACACACACAATCTCTCACCTCGTCTCTGCAAGTATCACACTATGTTTCCATTTGCTAAACCTGGCACTGAAGGCATAGGTAATAGTTGCCAAGTGGAATTAAGTTCTTGTCCTCATGTACATCAGAATTGTGAAAATAATACGAAAATTTCACCAAATGTTTCTACAGCAGCAGAAGCTATTTATATTGCAACGTTTATTTATCAAGAATAATACTGAGTAAAAACATCTACTGAGTTTGTTTTCTGAAAGTCACAAACTAAAATAGATTGTTAGGGTAGTTAAGAGTCTACTACATTGCTGTGATACAGGAATTACAAATATAAACCTTTGCAGATAAGGATAGCAGATATCCATCTCTAAAGGGGGGTATCAAATAGCACAAAACAAAAGAATTGTGTTGGATATCTATCTGTTGTGTTAAGATGTTCTTTGCACTTTTAAATTTGTCTTATCCATAGATAGAAATGTCAAATCACCATTGTCAGTGATGGCATTTGCTACTTTATAACTACATTTTTACAGCGTTGATTTTGCTCATGATAAGAACTGCTATCCCTCATTTTGTAACACTAACCCTTTAACTGATTTAATTCAACATTGAAAATTCCTGGCAGGCACATGGGCAGCTGCAAATCCCTTAGGTCCTGACAGGCACATTTCATTCAGTATGTAACTTAATTTAAATGAGAGCATCATTCTTTATAGTTACTTGAATATTAATACAAGTTCATTAGGAACATGTTACAAAATGTCCTCTTATTCCCTCAAGTCCATGTAAAGGATGATTTATGGCATTTGTTCAGTTGTAGAATTAACGCTTTTAAACCATATGCATGTCTCATTGAACTTCCTAAGGAAACCATTTTAGCAATGATAATTAAAGCCACCACAAAGCTTGCTAAGTTTCTTAGTTCATTCAAAATTAATGGTTGCTTTCCTGTTGGATGAATATTGCTTTCTGAAATCTAATTCCCACTTCAGGCTCAGGCGGGTACAGTTCAATGCATTACATGAGATCACTTGCAGTCAGCAGCTTAATGGTGCTCAGAAGAGCGATTCTTTTGTGAAAATATAGATAGTACATTCACGAACTTCAATCTGAGATTTTCTTTGCAGTGCTAACTGTGAATCATGCATTGACCATTTTCCTTTCAGAAGCTCTGGCACATTTCTTCCTTGTGGCTTTCCATATGCTTCTGTTGACGGCCCAATTGCTACAACCAATACTTAGAAAGGCCTAAAATTAAAGTAAGCAATTGACACAAGAAAAAAAATATATGTGGTGTCTTTTAAAAATATAGGAAGTCCCAAAATACTTCACAGCGATTTTGAAGTGTGGTCACTTTTACATTGTAGGAAACAGGCCAACCAATTTGTATGCAGCAAGCTCCCACAAACTGCATTAGATAATGACCAGATCATCTGCTTTGGTAATGTCAATTGAAAAATAAATATTAGTCAGGTCGCCAACTCCACAGATTGCACACCATCCCCACAGCATTGCTCCCCTCCACACTGCAGAACCTCCCAATCCATCTTGTCCCTTCTCCCAAGTCACCGACACCACCTCCAACCATCCCCACTCAAACTGAGTATAATATCTCCTGGCTTCCACCCAGTCTGCTTTCGTCCCGTCTCCACATAATTCAAGCACCTCCGTCCACCTCCCCTGGTTGGAACTAGTTCTGAGAAAGGGTCGCTGGACCCGAAACGTTAACTCTGTTTTCTCCTCCACAGATGCTGCCAGACCTGCTGAGCTTTTCCAGCAACTTTGTTTTTGTTCCACTCTTGTAAGAGTTAGGAATGCCTGGATCATTGGGTCACGAGCTAATGCCTCTCACATCAAAAAATTAAAAGATCTTATTCCATTTTTGCAAAGAAATGTAAGGAGTTCTCACCAGTTCTCTGGCCATTGTGTAATCTTCAATGAACCCCTTATAAACTAATTATCCAGTCAGGTTTAAATTGGCTGCCATTACAGCAGTTCAAAGATTTTTAATTGATGCAAAATACTTTGTGAAGTCCTGAGGTTGTGAAAAGTGCTATGTATGTTATCTTTTTGCCTCATCCATTTGCCTTTTGTGGACATGGGCACGTTTAGCAGCGCATGCCTACCCCTGACTGCTTTGAGAAAGTGGTGGTGAGTTGTTTCTGTTATTTTCTCAGTATGCTTTGATGCAATGGAATGGATTGCTGGATCTATTCAGGGTACAATTACACATTTAAATGGCATCTGGATGGGTATATGAAGAGGAAGGATTTAGAGGGATACAGGCCCAATGCTGGCAAATGAGGCCAAGTCAGATTGGGATCTAAGAGTTGGTGCAGATGAGTTGGAGTGAAGGGTCTATTCCCTGCTGTTTGAATCAAAGACTCCATGACTTGATAATTAATCATGCCACCCTATCAATAAGACTGTGTAAGGAAAGCAAGTCCCATTGCCTAAAGGACCAGATGGGTTTTACAGTTACGTGGTTAGCACTACTGATGCTATCTTTCTTCATTCCAGACTGTTTTGATACAGTGCATTTACATTTCCAATGTTTCATGACAGAATTTGAGGTTGTACCCCACTCTAGTTCATTACCACTCTGCTACTGAACTTCGCATTCACTTCCTAAATGTCATTGTTTACACTGAAGAATATGAGTATATCAGCAGAAGTGAATGGTACAATTCTGAAATATAAACAAAAAAGAATGCTGCACAGATTCTGTGTCAGGCAGCATCTGCAGAGGGGAAGGAGAGGTAATGTTCTCATGAGAGGTCTCAGTCTCAAGTGTTCGCTGTGTTTCTCTCCCCGCAGATATTGCCACATCTGTGGAACATTTCCCGCAGTTCTGCTTTGATTTCCAATTTCCAGCATCTACAGTTGTTTGCTTTTGAAATATCAATTTGACCTGCACATTTTACTTATTCTGATTAATGAGCTTGCTTATCTTTCAACTCTCAGTTTTGACAACGAATCTATATTTGAAACATTAAACTGTCTGTTGGCTTCAGATCCTGACAGATCTGTTAGGTATATTCTGCAACAAGAAAACAGAACTACATTATTTTCAGATGATGGAAATAAAAGCCTGAGGGAATTAAGTGCAATGAACACTATAGTATAGTAGCCTGTGCTAAGCTGTTTCAATAGCTGAGTAGGTAAATGTACTGAGTAGCTGAACCTTAAGGACAAAATGTTCCCAGTCCCAAAATTGTGGATGTGAAAGGCAGGAAAACAGCGGGGAGCAGTATTGATATGGCTCCCCAATGCAGTCGTATCCCCAGCAAAGTGGGTTCAATTCCAGCCTCTGGCGACTGTCTGTGTGTAGTTTGCACATTCTCCCTGCGACTGTGTGAGATTCCTTTGGGTGCTCCGGTTTCCTCTCACTGTTCAAAGATGTGCAGGTTAGATTGATTGACCATGCTAAGTTGCCCATAATGTCCAGTGATGTGTAGCCGAGGCGGATCGGCCATAAGAGTTACAGAGATGGGATAAGGCGTTGAATCTCTGTGGGATTCTCTTCAGGGATTTGGTGTGGAAATGTTGGCTGAATGGCCTGTTTCCACACTGTGGGATTCCATAATTCTACAATAAAAGCTCAGAGTTGATCAATTAGGAGGCCACCTCTGATCAAATGGTTTCCTTCGTCCAGCTCCTGGTCTGGGCGGACTTGGGAAACCCATTGGTTTCACTCACAGGACTCAAAACATCTGGCAAAATTCAGCTTCTGCAGTCTGAGTTGGTTGAGGTTATCTTCATCATCTGTAACAAAATTAGAAATTGCTGGAACGGCTCAGGAGGTCTGGCAGCATCTGTGGACCGAAATCAGAGATAACATTTCGGGTCCCGTGATCCTTCTTCAGACCTAAAACATTGACTCTGACTGTCTCCACAGATGCCGCCAGCTATTTCTATTTTTGGTTCTTTCAGTTTTCTTCCACTTCAGAAGTCTTCAAGTACTCATTGCAAATAACTACATAGCTCAAGTCAGGTTTTTAATAAATCCCAAACTAGATTGTGAAATATGAAATTGGATGCAAATATTTTTCTTGATAGTTAGTTTATTTACAGAATGCAGCATATATATGTATATGATCAAACCCTAGCAGCCTCTCTTTACAAATACTCTCAAGAGCTTTTTAAAAAAAAGTTGACCATTTTGACAAGATAATGAACACCTCATTAACATGTGGGACGCAGGGACAAAGTTCCTCCATGTGATCCCTAGTCAAACAGGTAAGAAACTTGATAATAAAATGTGAGGCTGGATGAACACAGCAGGCCAAGCAGCATCTCAGGAGCACAAAAGCTGACGTTTCGGGCCTAGACCCTTCATCAGAGAGGGGGATGGGGGGAGGGAACTGGAATAAATAGGGAGAGAGGGGGAGGCGGACCGAAGATGGAGAGCAAAGAAGATAGGTGGAGAGGGTGTAGGTGGGGAGGTAGGGAGGGGATAGGTCAGTCCAGGGAAGACGGACAGGTCAAGGAGGTGGGATGAGGTTAGTAGGTAGCTGGGGGTGCGGCTGGGGGTGGGAGGAAGGGATGGGTGAGAGGAAGAACCGGTTAGGGAGGCAGAGACAGGTTGGACTGGTTTTGGGATGCAGTGGGTGGGGGGGAAGAGCTGGGCTGGTTGTGTGGTGCAGTGGGGGGAGGGGATGAACTGGGCTGGTTTAGGGATGCAGTGGGGGAAGGGGAGATTTTGAAACTGGTGAAGTCCACATTGATACCATATGGCTGCAGGGTTCCCAGGCGGAATATGAGTTGCTGTTCCTGCAACCTTCGGGTGGCATCATTGTGGCAGTTGCAGGAACAGCAACTCATATTCCGCCTGGGAACCCTGCAGCCATATGGTATCAATGTGGACTTCACCAGTTTCAAAATCTCCCCTTCCCCCACTGCATCCCTAAACCAGCCCAGTTCATCCCCTCCCCCCACTGCACCACACAACCAGCCCAGCTCTTCCCCCCCACCCACTGCATCCCAAAACCAGTCCAACCTGTCTCTGCCTCCCTAACCGGTTCTTCCTCTCACCCATCCCTTCCTCCCACCCCCAGCCGCACCCCCAGCTACCTACTAACCTCATCCCACCTCCTTGACCTGTCCGTCTTCCCTGGACTGACCTATCCCCTCCCTACCTCCCCACCTACACCCTCTCCACCTATCTTCTTTGCTCTCCATCTTCGGTCCGCCTCCCCCTCTCTCCCTATTTATTCCAGTTCCCTCCCCCCATCCCCCTCTCTGATGAAGGGTCTAGGCCCGAAACGTCAGCTTTTGTGCTCCTGAGATGCTGCTTGGCCTGCTGTGTTCATCCAGCCTCACATTTTATTATCTTGGAATCTCCAGCATCTGCAGTTCCCATTATCTCAGGTAAGAAACTTGGTTGAGATTCAAAGTGTAAAAGCAAAATACTATCAATGCTGGAAATCTGAAGCAAATGCAAAATGCTAGCAAACCTCAGCAAGTCTCACAGTATCTATGGTGAGAGAAAAATGGAGTTAATGTTTTGAGTCTGGTATGACTCTCCTGAGCTGTAATAAAGTGAATTGCTGACACTCGAAACAGAATTCTTCCCACACTGGAGGGGATGAAAGAGCTGGTGGGATCATGCAAGAAAAGTTGCTGGGCCTTGCGGAGAGAAACTTTTCACTCAACAAATTCAACAAAAATGACAATTAGCCAGAATAGGGGAAGATTCAGTTCTGAAAGTAAGCATTATGATGGAAAAGGTGCTTGCAAGAAGCATTCAAATTATGAAGAGCAAATCTCCCAATTATTGCCATGAAAATGATCATTTGGATGATCAATACAGTCACCTCAAAGGAAATGTTAGACGCTGTCATTGTATTGTTGTTATCTGTGCTCGGAAAATTACAGATCAGGTGCAAGAGCTACGCAACTGACAATTGCCAGTAATTGTCATCATTTACATTCCAACCCCGCTATTTCTGCAGTTAATAAATAATGTGGCTGTTAATTTGCAATCTCTCTGCCATTGTTGCTGAATTCTGGAACACCAAGCAGAATTCTCTTTCCATTTTACAAAACCACACATTGATTTTCATTAATAATTGGCTTGAATCTAGAATTATCTCCATTTTGGACTCTTCTGAAAGACAAATTAGCCGTTGATTGGAATTGAAACTTTCAGTCACTCCACCAGCTGCAACATAAAACAATACAAGAACTGAACAGTTCTTTCTGAAGACAGGCTCAAACTGATGATTTTTGTTGGTGGCAGTGAGATTTGATAGGCATGAGAGATGAAGTTTTTATTAGATTCAATTGCACTAGAGTTGTGGCAAATCCCATCTTTCAGCCCATGTAGCATGCTGTGGTTGTAAAGTGGTTCGTATGCAGCAAGCTCAGCTTGAATCTGTACTGCGAGTAAGCAAATACACAGCTATGGGGTTTCTCTTTATGGGGAGGTGATGGTATTATTGCCGCACTATTAATCCAGAGACCCAGGAAATGTTCTCTGGACCGGGATTCAAATCCTACCGTGCAACTCGTGAAATTTGAGTGCAATAAAATAAAATCTGAAATTAAGAGTCTAATGATGACTATGAATCAGTCATCAGGAAAAATCCCCACCCGAAGCGTCAAACTTTCCTGCTCCTCTGTTGCGGCTTGGCCTGCTGCGTTCATCCAGCTTCACACCGTGTTATCTCGGATTCTCCAGCATCGGCAGTTCCTACTATCTCTGAGAGGAAAAATCCGTCCGGTTTATTAACATCCTTCAGGGAAGGAACTTTGCCATCAGAATTGACTCCAGACCCACAGCAATGTGATTGATTCTTAACTATCCTCTGGGCAATAAATGCTGGCCTAGCCAGCGATGTCCTCATCCCATGAATGAATTAAAAAACCGCTGGCTTATTGAAATCAATCTTTTGTGTTTTGTCCTGAATTCATCTCTGCAATTATGATAGCTCCCTCTCTATAAAATGTAGCTCCTCAAAATCACTGGTTTGAATTTTCTGGACTCTGCATGGCTCTCACTGTTGGTGGTAAAAGAAGACACTGTGTTTCAATGGGTGGTGGGACACAGGCCAACATTTTACAGTGGCAAACATATTTCACCCACCAGTCACATCCATGTTGCAGAGTGCCTGTCTGGCTCTGATTAAATGCTTATAAATTAATTGACCTCTTAATAGGTGACATGATTGATCTCCAATGGATAGCTAATCTTCCTAATTTTCAGCTCAAGTGCCACCATCTTCTCACTGTTACCTCACCTTCACTCTATCTCTGCTCTTGTAACTACGTCCCACCAAAGCTCACGCTCTATTTCTCTCACCATTGCCTGCAATATTTTCCCTCACTTGCTACCAGCCACGCTAATCTCCGCAACCACTAACCCTGCATGCCTTTGTACTGCCTGACCACTCACTTGGGAAACCTCCCCATGTGCACCAAAAGTAATAGATTATCACCCACTTTCATCTCCCTTAATATCTGCCTCCATCACACTCCAGGAGAAAAAAAATATAATATTAGGGCACAAAGAGTCAAGATAAGTGTTTGGTTGACTGAGATTTGTCTTCTCACTGCCTAAAAGAAGAAGATCCTGACACTGACTGCTCTGAATGGCTAACTATCTGCGTCCAAGTCTCTGGGCTGGAATTGGATCCTCCCCTTGACTTACTATGTTTGGAATTCGTACTGAAGGCCTTGACTTGACTGAGATCTGGGGATCAGAGGGTTGGTGCGGACTAGATGGGCAGAATGGTCTGCTTCCTCACTGCAGCGGATTATATGATTCTATATCCTTACTTGTAAATTGTCCCTAGTGAAGCATTACGATAGTAATTGCCACTGTTGTCCAAGGTGTAGCATTAAAATGCAGAACCTTCCTGATTTCTCTGCCTGGTTTTCAAGACTAGTCCCTTTTTATTCCCCTTCAGCCTTTAGCCATGTACAAATTCAGCACCTCTTAAATTACAGCATGTTGTGCATACCAATTTGCATTGCTACATGATTAGTGACTTGGGCCTTCAAATGCATTGGTCCCAAATTCTGGAATTCTCTCCCTAAGGCCCTCTTCATCACTTTGTGTTTTCTTCTCTTCCTTCTTTAAGATATTCCTTGGAATTTGTAATTTATCTGAATAGCTCATGATGTATCACAGTGTCAAACTTTGTTCAAAAGTGTTGTAGTGAAGAGCCTCAGAATGATGTAGTATATTAAAGGAACAACAAAAGTACAAGCGAATGCAATGAAGAAAAGAAGACTTTCCAAGCCAACAGTCTCACGCAGAAATGCTTTTGGTGGAGATTCCTGATCCAAAAGGAAAGGCATGTAAATGGCGTAGAAAGAAAAACTCTGTCCAATATAAATTCTTTCTGTTTCTTCAGCTGGTTCAAACCGTGTGACAGCAAAATGTAAGATAAACTGTCAGTGAAAATGTGAAGAATATTGTTCAAGTTTAGGTGAAGTGGAGGGAGTGGTGTGGGGGTGAGTGGGAAGGTCTACTCAGCTGTAAGTTTTGTTCTCCAAAGTCTATTTCTCTTTGGGAGATCTTGTTGCAATCCACAGTATGGTTTCACGAATTCTTATCTTTGCTAATAATTATTGAGTTACAGTACATGGACTTTCTAACTGCATGAGACAAGGATTATGGGCTGGATGTTATGGAGATACTGGTTTATTCAACACGTTGTAAATTTGCCTTTTTGTTTGATGCTAATGTGATGTGAAATTGGAACTTTGTGTTTGGTTTTTGAAGCATTGCCGTTAGACATTTCTTGTCAATAACTTGCTTCCTTTTGATTGAAGATTAGAGGTAACAACAAACTCTTCATTGGAACAAACACAGTTTCTTTTCACGGTTGATTTATAATTTATTGGCGGACATCCAACGTTGTTTGGCTAAGCTTATGGATTTCTTATATCCAAATAATCATGGAGCAAAAAATAAGTAATTCCCGTGAAGGCTATGTGGAAGATATAAAATTGTCTTTTCCACGATGATATCAGGATCCATACAGTAAAACAATTAGACAGTCATAATCCTAATAATCAATCTCGCTCTATCACTCATCAGATGGCCGATAGCCTTGTAACGCACATAACACCATAACTATTTCATGTTCTCACAACTAAACAGCAGGTTTAATGATTATCAATAAGCCAGGAGATCCCTTGCATCTTCCAACAGTGTGACAACAGTAGGGAGTAGTTGCATCACATTAGAAAGCCAAACGTTAGATGTCAGGTAGGAACCAGGCCAGGATATTGAGAGTATCAATGACATATTGCCAACTTCTTCTCCTAAAGACCTAGCCAAAGTTTGAGTATATTAACTTCAGTTATTTAAAAATTCAGAAAAAAAACTGCAAATACTGAACAGCTCTGGCAAAATCTGCGGAGAGAATGGTAGAGTTAATGGGTAGAATCTTACAGGGACTTGAGCATCACAGGCGAGAGCAAAATTTGAGGCTTAATCAGGCAAGAAAGTTCAACAAGTTCAATTTCAACTTCAGAAGCATTTCACTGCAAGTATTTTTGCCTTTGGTAAATACCTCAATGACTTTCTTGCTGGGCATTGGTTAGTTGTCCATTAAGAAGGATTACTACTTGTTGCTTGCCTTGCTAACGGCCAAACTTATCTGATTAATATTCAGCTATCAACCTTACCAACTGTACCAAGGAAGTTAGATGCCAGGAAATGTCAACATGGAACTCCAAGCAGGTATGCACCAGATTCAGCGTGCATCTTGCTCCAAAGGACCTGCATGCGGTGTGTGACCAAATAGTGTTTTTGAGGCACTACTCATGGGTGTGAGCTGCAGACCCCACCCTCATCCCTGGATATTGGAAGTTGGCATTTGCCAATCCCACAGACCATCATGACACTTCTGATACACTGGTAGTGTGCTCTGCAAGCACAGATGTACACAGCAGAGCCTATCAGCAAACCGCATTGAGAGGCAGCAGTAGGACCACTTTCTACGCACAGCAGAGAATATGATAAAACATGATTGGGAACGGGCTTATGTGGAAGGGGGAATTCATTCATGGTCAGAGCATCTAGACTTTAAGGAAGGGGCATTGTGAGACCTCATGGTCATCTCATATGCCAGATGTTGGGGAATATGGGAATAATGGTGGGAAAGGTGGGCAGTTACAAACTCAGATGTTTGACTTGAGGATGTGTGAAGCCAATGGCATTCATGGGAGGGACTATTAGAAAGGGAACTTTGGAGTTTAAGCACCTATCAACACTGAGGCAAGAGTGCAAGACACTGGCAGAGGACGGTTCACTGTTGTCTTCCATCGTGCTGGAGATTGAAAGTACCCAACAGATAAGAAAATGGCTGACACCACACTTGGGGTGGGTTGCTCTAAATGTTTCTCTCTGCACAGGGCATAAAACTGTGGGATCCCAAATGGTCAACCTTCTTAATGAATGGTTCCCCATGTTTGATTTGTTTCTCGCTGCCCTAGATATTGTTGACCAACTTATTCACACCAACACTTTTGGAAACAAATTGTCTTCTGAAACACTGCATACATGTAACTCCAACCCCTCCTTGATGTGTTGCAGTACCTGCAGTTCTGAAGCCAGCTCTTTAAACCTGAGTCAAAGTTCCCTGAGAAGTCAACACTTGCTCCAAATGTAGTCACTGCAGATCTCATTGGCACTCACCAACTCACACACAACAGCTGCACCACATCACTCGCCTAGCTATCTCTATTTTATTTGTTTAATTAATTAGAATTTTAAAAGTGAATTTTCTTCATGTACTCTACAACTGTAATAACATCCTCTGAGTTAAACCACTGGCTAATCAAGAGGAGAATTATGCATAATTCAGTTACTTTTTACCCTGTGATGCTACGCGTGGACAGGTAGAAACAGATTGAAAGGACCCACAAGTTTTTATTACCCACCACTCTGCCCTTCTTGTACAGGTCCTGCTACCCATGTGTGCTTCACAGTGATGCAGAATTGCTGCACACTCACTCCATTCTTTGAGACAATCTAACCCTAAAATAGGACAGTGGGCTAGATTGCAACAAAAAGATGGTTTTGTGGCACAGCGACACTGTGCCTCTAAGTCAGAAACTCAAGGTTCCAGTCCCACCTTATGTCTTGATGGTCAAGAAAGTTGCATTCATAATGCAACCAAACTGGTTTAGTATCACCTTGCAAAAGCCTTCCAGCACATCATGCCAATGACACGTAGCAAGAGTGGGAGAGATTCCTGGTCCACCGGCTGATGGAAAAAGAAAATGAAGCCTCTGTCATCATTATGTACGTGTGTAAAAGTCAATATTGCTATAACAGCTCAGATTTCTTTGGAGGCTGGTTGCTTCATTTGAATGGACAGCTGGTGAGAATCAAATTAGTGCTAACAACATAAGATTTGATCCCCGTTCTGGCTAAGATGAACACAGGACTTACTTCCTTAACTGCCCATGGAGATCTTGGTTCCAGGGATTTTACTGAGTCCGTACTGGGAATTTAAGAGCGAGATTAGAGCATCCACCAATAAGCCGAAGACAGCAGATCAGCTGTTTATTATTGCATTTCCTTTCAATTCAAGTCAAGGTATGTAATGCGGATTTAATCAATTATTGTAATAACCTACTTTCTGTCCAACATCGAAAGTAAAAGTTATCCTAATGTCAGAGCTAGAAACTTAGTTCATCACATTTTAGCATATCATTGTAAACATTTGACAAAGGGTGGCTCAGCGGGTCAGCGGTTAACGCTGCTACCTTACAACACTAAGGACCCACGTTTAATTCCAACCTCAACTTTCAGCGTGGAGTTTGCACATTCTCCCATATGCGTACAGGTTTGCTCCAGTTTCCTCCCGCAGTTTAAAGATGTGCAGGCTAAGTGGTTTGGTCATAGTGTTCAGGACTAGGGTATTAGTTGGGTTATAGGGGGGAATTGGAATGTGTCGGTGTGGACTTGCTGTGTCAACGCGCCTGTTATCCACACTGTCGCGATTCTATTGTATGCAATGGAATGTCTTAAGTTAAACACGTAGTTTTGTCAATGTCAAACTAACTTCACATAACATGATCGCATAAATGTTCACAATTGCTACAATTCAGCAGTGAATAAACAACATTGTTTACAATTGCTTTGACTAGGTGAGGAAGGGTAAAGTGATTTCTCTATTCTGCACTCCCACTCCTCATCTGATCGCGTCAATATTATCCTTTAGAATTTAGGGAAGACGTGCTTCACCGGTTCTGACATTCGTTCCATTATACAGTTTACTCCGACAGATATCCTTAGGTTAAAAGTTAGCTGGAATTTTATTTTCTCAAATCTGATGAAAGGTGTGTGAATTACACACACACACACACATATAGCTTTCAAATTAGGGGCATGTGTCTTGGTTGTTTGAATTAGAATTCGAATATCCTTTGATGTCAGTATAAAATACAGTGAAAAGTGTGTGCGGTCGCCCTACTATAGGCGCCATTTACAATAACTGAGCGTAAAATGAAAAAGTGATAAAGAGAGCCCAACTTTTCCATGTCCGCTGCTACGGCATGCCCCCGCCAGAGCCCTTCTCCGGACTTCCCAGACCACGCCATGCCGCCGAGAGGGTCCCTGCTCCGGGCTACCTCTGCCCACTTTACACAGAAGCGAGAGCTCTGCTCCAGGCTTCACAAGCCGACCGACCAACTCTGCAATCGCGCTGCCTCTGAAGACGCCACCGTCGCTCCAGAGCCCTTTGAATCCGCCTTCCGACCGAAGAACTCTCTTTATCAGGTAAACCTGTGAAAAAAAGAGGGAAGAAGGAAAAAGAAACCAAAATGCAGATGAATAGGACAAGCCCTGGCACAGGAGCCCGTCCTTCTGAAGGACTGTAAAAATCAATTAAAATTTATTTCTGGAAGCATGATTTTAATCGAGTATGCATCAATGAGCAGCTCAGCTCTCCTGGCCTCCTGGAGTGTTCTTGGAAGTTTTTATTTACGTATATTGTTGGTGTTCGCAACATGAGAGGGAAAGCATTGAAAGTTATTAGCTTTGCTTTGGGTTTAGAATTATTGAGGTTTGAGGTTTGAACTTACCCGACCGAGACATTGGAACGACAAAGAAATCATAAGACATACTAGCAGAAGTGGGCCATTCAGTCCATTGAGTCTGCTCTGTTCTTCAATGAGATCATGACTGACCTGATAATTCGCTTATTCCCCATCACTCTTGATTTCACTCACTAAATAAAAATCTATCTCAAACTTGAATATCCTTAAATGACCCACTGTCTTCAGCCCTCTGGGGGAAAGACTTCCACAGATTCACCACCTTCTGACCAAAGAAATTCTTACTCAGATTTTGGATAGCTCAAAAGAAATCTGACTTTAGGTTAAAAAAAAATTTTCTTTCAGAAAAAAAGAGTTTGTCCAGAGCAGTTGAGGAAATAACTTATTAATGTGAAACAGTTTAGTTTGCGGAACTTCCAGAGCAGGAGTACATGATTAGAAATCTGCATTGAATGTTCAAAGCTGAGAAAGTCTACAATTTCAGTTGTGTGAGTGTTCAGGGGAAATGATCTCACAGCTCATAGGACCAGAAGTGAGACAAAGCAGTTGTGAAATTTGAAGATTTAATAGAGAAGGTTTCTAATTGATTGTAAAGTTGTGGTTTTGGAGGCTAGATGAGATTTTGTTTTGTTTTCGATGTGTTTTCAAACCATTCAAACTAAATTGCACGTTGATAGATTGGTTTAGTTTATTTTTCTTTTGCATAATAGACTTTTGCGTTATTGTTAAAATAACATGGCATGCTTATATTTCAGTGAAAGACCACCATATTATGAGGGTGGCACCGTGGCTCGGTGGTTGGCACTGCTGCCTCACAGTGCCAGGAACCTGGGTTCGATTCCACCCTCGGGTGATTGTATGTGTGGAGTTTCCACATTCTCCTGGTGTCTGCATGGGTTTTCTCTACGCGGTCTGGTTTCCTCCCACAATCCAAAGATGTGCAGGTTAGGTGGATTGGCTGTGCTAAATTGCCCCTAGCGTTCAGGGATGTGTAGATTAGGTGGGCTATTGGGAAGATGGGTTTGGATGGGATGCTCTAAGGGTCACTGTAGACTTGTTGGCCTGAAGGGCCTGTTCCTACACTGCAGGGGTTCTATGATGATCAACAATTTTTTAAAAAAAAATTATCTATCAAGCTTGATTTCCGGGATTTGATTCAGTAGCAATATAAGTTGATACCAAAACATGAGTTATAAATCACCAGGTGAGGTAATACTATTCATATGGCTCTACAATACATCAGAGCCTGCAGGCACACTAGTACAGTTCACAATGTAAGAGGATAATCTTGGATATTACAGTCCATAAAAATTAAAAGAAGGGCATATTAGGCTAGCTGTTCCTTGAATTATTTCAAAGTATTAAGTTCAATGTTATAGCCACTTAATTCAGTTGTTCTTGTGGATGCTGCTGACTCAACTAGATTGCCACTTTTAAAAATATTTCAGTTCACATTCGGTCTTCTCTCAGAGATCAGCACATTTGCAGAACTGACACATACGGGGGAGAGGGGGAGAGATCTGTCTTCAGCATAGCATTGTTATTGTTTCTTCCTCCTTTGTTGGAGATTGAAATAACTTATGTCTGCAGCATTTATTGCTTCAAAATAGGTGATTGTGTTTTGTTTCCTCATTTCAGTAAGATATGAAAAATTTCAGGGTGATGTGGATCGATCGCAGATGGGATCTTTAATAATCTGAAAGGTTTGGCTGTCTGTTTTCATTTTACTTGGCAGAGTGCAAACTGAAAAAGAAAGCTATTGTTTTGAAATACTGCCAAATTGTGTTGGTTCAGGGCACATTATTCTTTTGATGATACATGCCCTGAACCTGCACAATTTGGCAGTGTCAAAACAATTAATTTTTTTCAGTTTTGCTTCAAAACATTCTCCTCGATACCTTTATGTATTGAAGGCTGGTAATTGGTAAAATCTAGCCAATACTAATGTACAAAGAAAATCATTTACAAATCACAGTATCCATCCATAATGTGAGCTATTTTAAAGGACTGAGGATGACTTTTTTTAAAAAATACAAACTTTTTCCAGTTAGGTACTGTAGTCAGTTCCTAAATAAAAGAAACATTAATTAATTTTTAATTCAAGACCTTTCAAAAAAATTTCTTATCATCAATCTCTTTATGCCTAAGAAGTTCTTACATAATTTTTGGGAGTCTTTAAATGAGGGCAATTAGTAGGAACTCATAATTGCGACTAATTCATCCCCTGAGCATGGCTGTTTTGGGAGAGGGAGAGGGAGAGGGAGAGGGAGAGGGAGAGAGTTCTTTTAGCATCATGTATTTAAAGTGGGGGCAAAGGATTGTAGCAATGTAAATTTACCAGCAGTAGGAGCATTGCGCAAAAACAAAATCAGCACGATTAAGTGCTAAATTCAGACCACTAAGTTTAACCTCTCACAGCAATTCCTATTCAGGTAGGATCTTAACATTGCTGGATCTTGGACAGCCAAAGTATCAGTTTTATTTCCAATGTTATTTGGTGGCTTTACAATAAGCTCCCATATTACCTTTCAGTTTTAGAAGTCTCTCACCACTATGGAATGGTGGCTTCTATGTGAATTTCCTGTTTACAGAAATTCATTATGATGTGATCTTACTCCTCGGGGGTTGCTGGTTCAGACATGGTAATTATGGTGGGAGACAGATGGGAGTCTTCTGTAATTTTTAACTTCAAACATCAGCTTTGACAAGCTTATATTATATCCTGTTCTCAAACCTGCCCAAGAGGATATTTTGTGTGTAAATTTGGTCAGCACTGATCTCTTTGTTGCTAACTTTTACATTGCAATTCTGTCAGTACACTCATCATCACCTTGCAATTTTGTTTTCATAAATCAAGTTTCAAACCAAATGTACACTTAATGTCTAGCGACATCTTGTGCTTTAACTTTGTGGTTGCCTCAGTCAGCACTCAACTGTCCCAGATGAAATTAACCATAACTGTCTATTTAACATTTGATTTCTTTAAAAAAAATTACCAATGTTGATACATTTATAAAATTGTATTGGCATGGAATCAAGAAAATAATGCACAGCAAAAGGACATTTGACATATTGAAGGGGATAGTGCATATTCAAAGAGCAACCCAGTCAGGTTTATTTACTACAAGTCTATGTGGACCAGAGGGAAAGCTAGTTAAGTATGCAAGGCAGACATTATCAGAAGAAATGCTCAATTAACATGGTGTTTATCATGAACATGAGATATCTCTTCTTTACAGCCAACTGAGTATGGTTTTAGTCAACGTTAGTCAGATAATCTGTTTTCCTGTTGTTGGTTAAAGGATAAATATTATCCCGAGAGAATTTCTGTTCTTCAAATAATGCAATGGGATTTTCTGCTGCAAAATAGGTCTTGAATTAACATGTCATCCAGCAAACAGCATCTCTGACAATACAATACTACCCCACTACTGCACTGAGGTGTCAGCTAGAGCTTTGTATATTCAGATTCCAAATTGAGACTTGAACTCAGGAACCTTGTGATATGAGAGAAGAGCATTCAACTAAGCTGGATATATACCAGACAAACTCCAAACCCACTGCCATGTGGTTAACTCTTCAAATGCTAACACTGCTAGTGATGACCACACCCTGAAAAGGAAAAAAAGGGACAGGGAAACAATTCAGGTGGGGCTCACATTTGGATACGGGCAATAGGTATGTCAGTTACAAAGCCACACTCTTCCTTGTCGTAACAAAAACAGAACTTGGTCCTCCTGGTTCAGTAGGAGATTCAAGGACAAGTAAAACAACTTAGTTTTACTTGGAGTTCCACCTCCCGTTTCTGCTGGGCTTGTCTAGAAGCGAAGCTAGAATTGTCTACCTGGACAGGCTCATGTTCAAAGTATTAACCAGACCTCCTTGACACAAGTGGTACTTAATTGTCCATTTAACAAAACAAACCAGAAGAGCAGTTTATGATCACAACTTACAGGACAAGAACTGATTAGGAACTTGATGAGTGACATCTGTGGAAAATTATTCCTAAGTAGGGGAGGTTAAAATTTTGGTTTCTCTCCAAGTTGTACCTGCCATTGTTAGCTAGTAAGGTAATGAAAGGAGTATCACAATGTTGTTATATGTTGACCAACAACATCTTGTGTTTTGAAAGTTGAGGTGTCTTATAAAAAAAGGAGGTAGAGAAGCAAAGGCAATTTGAAAATTCTCCACAGCCTGGGGTTCAAGCAAATGGAGGTAAGAGAAAAGACAAGAGGCTGAATTGGAGGATTGCAGACAGTACTGCGGTCTGTCAAAGATATTTGAACACAAGGATGAGAAATTTAAAATTGAGATGCTGCGGAAACCAAAGTAAGTCATTGAACACAGAACTAATGCTTGACTATGATATTGAGGGAGTTAGGACAGGGACAGCAAATGGACTCAGTTGTCTGGGGAGTGAAAAGTAGAAGAAGAAGAACTGGGAAGGATTAGAGCCTAGAGATGACAAAAGAATTCCCTTCTGATCTGGCTCAGCTCCACTATTGATGCAGCAGACAAAAATGCTGTTTAAGCAAAGAAATGAGACCAATAACCCATAAGCAAATCTAAATCATGTTTTGAAAATTCCTTGAAACTGTATTGTAAAAGGAAACTGAATATTTCTGAAATACAAATAGTTTAGCCATGAAGGTTTGAGTCAAGTACCATTTTACATACAAATATAGGAAATGTGTAGGTCAGCATGCTTTAGAAAGTCAGCAGACCTTGAAAAGTAAACTTATTATATTTCATTCCCAAGAAACCTCCACCCCTACCACAATCACAAGGTAATGTATCACAAGGTGATGTGGAATGCATTTAACTCACTGTTGCTGTAAGATATTATTCAAGTATATATTTTCTATGGCCTTTTGAAACAAGTATCAATCCCATTCTTTTAATTTAGAGCTAATGAGATTTACTTTGTGTTTTCTTTCACTGGGTTGTCAAATTGTTTCATTTGTATACAATTTAAGTTGGCTATAGACAAAAGTTTCTTCATTAAATTGGAAATTAAAGGTTCACTTAATGAAGCTTTATTTTCTCTTTGGTGACTAACGATAAATATGTGATGTCGTTGCTGGCTGAGTCCCTTAATAGATTCATGCAGGGTAAAAAATGACTTTGTTCCTCGTAAACAGCAAGTCCTTGCAGATTCTATTTTCCTGACTGCTTAATTATTTAGTAGCTTGGTAGCTATAAAGACATCCATGCAAGCCAAATCATAATATGCAGATACAAATGAACACTACAATCTTAACAAGATTATCATAATAAAGTGTCATTGGAGAAATTAAAATTATCTGGTTTAATTAGGAGATTATAACCCCATTAACTCCTCTGCATGAGAAGTGGAAGTGTGGGAATACAGAAAGATCCACAGATGCATTTAAAACTCCTGAACAAATTGGAGAGAGTGAGGAAGCAAGATTTGTTTGCTAGTTGCATTCTTTACATTATTCATTGTTCCTTCTTTGGTGTGTGTTTGTTGGTATGTCTGTGTCTAAATCTGTGCATGCTTGTGCAGAACATATCATTCTCTGTTTGAAGAAAAAAAATACCATCATAGGCTTCTCAAATTCAAAAGACAAGGATGAACAGAAGATGAAACAGGGTGAGCTTTTCACAAAATGTATCAGTTATTCTACTATGCTAGAAGTTACAATCTAATCACATCCTTTACAGAATTGTAAAACAAAATGACACCAAATTAAGCAGAAGTCTTGCCACTATAATTTTATTTTAGCAGTAAACTAGAGTGAATACAAGATGGTTTTGGAAGAAAGTAAATTTTACCCTGAATAACCGTTTTATAAAGAGCACTCTTAATAATGTATGTGCTATGATTTAATAACTCATTATCAATTCACATCCATAGTAATATTTGAAAGGTTAATTATCATTGCTGAGCCCTAAAGCTGAGTGACCATATTAATCCTCAGATGTTTTTTGCCCACATTTATCTCCCTGTCCAGCAGCTGGTAATGGTTTTATCACGACAAATAATTCTTACTTGATTTTTTCCTCTTTGAGATGTTGTTATCTTAGCTTGTTTTGCAAAATACCAAAGAAGCAAGAAAACAATGAAGGGGACAAGGAGAAATGCATGTGTAGGGTGGCAGGCACAACTGACAATATATAGAATAAGAGCAGGAGGAATCAAGGAAATAGATGAATGAGAACTGTTAAATGTTTACAGTCATAGAGGTAGCACTGTCATCAGCCATTAATTTAAAAGAAAATTAAATTGCATGGGAAATGGTATAAGATATAAAGACTGGCATTATAAGGCTATGCAAAGTTGACTGGTAATTAGTAATTAGCTGTAATCTAGGAAAGGAATCACTTTCCAACAAAGAAAGCCAATTGTTACATAGCTTGAAGAACACTACTCTGCATCAAGTGTAGGGCAAGGCAAGGTGGTAAGTCTCCATTAACCACCAGAACTGGAATGGGGATGGAACCCCTGCTGTTGGCAGCACTCAAACCATCTACCCGACTGAACTAACATGCTGACCAAAACTCCAAGAGAAGGCACAACCAGGGAAATTAAAGCATCAGTAGGCCTTGGCTCACTTTATTTCTCTCACTACTGAGTTACAGGGTTCGCAGTTCAAGTCCACTCCAAGGTCAAAAATTGCTCAGTGCAGCACTGAGGGTGGTCTGCACTGTTGGAACTGCTACCTTTCGGAGGAGTTCTGAAGCCAAGTCTGCAAGTACTTGATTGCTTGGTGCAGAAAAGTCTCTTGGCATAATTTTTGAAGAAAAGCAGAAGATGTATGTCTGGTATCCCCGAGCAATATTTATGCCTCAATCAGCATCAGAAGAGATTGTTTGGTCGCTTTCACACTGTGGTTTGTGGGAGTTTGTTTTGTGGAAATTAGTTGCCATGTTTACAATTGTAACAGTGACTGAACTTCAAAATTATTTCATTGGCTCCCAAATGCTTTGAAACATTACATGTTTGTGAAAAGTGTTAAATGCATGTACATTTTTCTTCCTTACTTTTCTTTTTAGCATTAAAAAGTCATTGCACCAACATTGGTTAGGAAAGCCTATCAACACATTTGCCAAGATCAACCAACTCCTGCTGTGTCCTGTCATTGGACTTGGCAGGGGCTGCATAACTATTTCCTCTGAATAAGCACCTTCTGTCAGGCAATACACTCAGGAAGGGAAAATCAAAGCAAACCTGAAAGAATTTAGCCAGTTTTAATCAGAAAATGCATAAAAATCTCTGACTGAATTAATTTCCAGAGTTCCTGGATCCAGACAGATCACACAGGTCTTTCACTACCTGATTGAATTGCAGTGACGTGCAGCAAAATGAAGAAAGTTAATAAGATGCTTTGTGTCTGCATACAAGTGCATCTCCTGCAGGAACCCCAAAGGTAGTGAATCAGGATGAGTTCAATGTCAATCTCAGTCAATAATTCACCCTCTCCTTCCAAGTAATCCAGCATTGTTAAGCCTGCAGACATTCAGATTATGTGAACAAGTCACCAATTTTTCAACATCTTTCAAGTCAAACATAGTCAATGTTCAAAGTGTCATTGTGTCCCAGGAATTAGGGTTCTTTTTGTGTGAAAGGAAACGATTTGCAAATGATAAACCATTATCAACAATTTTAAAAGGGAGGTAGAGAGAAAATAGGGAATTCTAGATCAGTGAGTCTGGTGTCAATAGGGGGAAGATGCTGGAGTCTATTGTCGAGGATTTTATAGAAGAGCAATTAGAAAATGGTGGTAGCATCAGCATTGATTTTTAGAAAGGTAATCATGCTTGACAAACTGATTTGAATTCTTTGAGGATGTCACCAGCAGAGTTGATTAGGGGAGCCAGTAGATGTGGTTTATTTGGACTTTCAGAAGGCTTTCAGCAAAGTCCTGCATTGGAGATTAGCGTTTAAAATTAAAGCATGTAGGACTGGGGACAACACATCAAGATGGATACAAAATTGGGAAGCAAACATGTAACAGAGTGAGAATAAGTATAAGTGGGTTATTTTGTAAGTGGCAGACAGTGACTAGTGGAAATGCTGGAACCTGTACAAGGACCCCAGCTATTCACAACATATGAGAGTGATTTCGATGAGGGAACTAAATGTAATGTCTCAAAACTTGCTGATGACACAAAGCTGAATGAAACTGTGAGCTGTGAGGAGGTTGCCTAAATATTGCAGTGTGATTAGGACAGGCTGAGTGAGTGGGCAAATGCATAGCAGATGCAGTATAATGTGAATAAATGAGAGTTTGTTTGCTTTGGTAGCAAAAATAGGAAGGCAGATTATTATTTGAATGGCTGTAAAATGACGTGGCTATCCTCATGCATCAGCTGCTGAAAGTAAATGTGCAGAAGCATCAAAAAAAAGATGATTTATGTTGGCCTATAGAGCAAGAGGATTTGAGTACAGGAACAAGGATGTCTTGCTGCAATGATACAGAGCATTGGTGAGGTCTCACTTGGTGTATTACGTGCAGTTTTGGCCTCCTAATCTGACGAAGGATGTTCTTCCAAACAGGGAGTGCAGCAAATTGATTCCTCGGATGACAGGCCTGAAATAGGAGGAGACATTGAGTTGATTAAGATTTTATCCACTAGATTTTAGCAAAATGATGGGGGAATCTCAGAAGCCTATTAACTCTTAACAGGACTGAACACATTAGATGCTGGACGGATGGTTCCTGGTGGTGGTTGTGGATAAGTGCACAATCAGGGGTTATGGTTTAAAGACAAGGGTAAGTCCTTTAGGATTAATACAAGGAGAAATTTCTTGATCGATAGAGTGGTGAGCCTGTGGAACTCACTGAAACAAAAAACAGCTGAGGTCAATACATTATAATAAGGTGTGAAGCTGGATGAACACAGCAGGCCAAGCAGCATCGCAGGAGCACAAAAGCTGACGTTTTGGGCATAGACCCTTGAGAGAGGATTTGTTTTTCCAAGAAGGAATCTCAAGATATAGAGGGAGGGCAGAATTAGGGTATTGACCTTGATGGTCAGCCATGATCATATTGAACGGTGGAGCAGGCTTGAGGGGTTGAATAATCTACTGCTCTTATCGTCAATGTTTCTGTATTCTCTGGACACCACTCTGCCCAACAAATGAAGGTTGCAACATCAGGTCACCAACAAAATTAATAAATCATACAGAACCCTGCGCTTTAAAACAGTGGTGTAAGATACAAGGAAGTGACAGCAAACCTTTACAACAGGCTGGTTCACCCTCAACTGCCACTGAGGAGATTTCCGCAGCTTTCTCATGATGTGGCCAATGCCAAACAAGTTGGGAAAATACATCTTAACTGAAAAATCATGATTTTCAATGTTGAGAGAAAAAAGTCAACTGAGGATGGACCAGACCTGGACTGATTTATGTGCTGCCCCCTGATTGACTTACAGTAATCCCTGAACTGTTTAGATTCATGCCCCAGCAATGATTGTGGCTATCGTCAGTGCCGTGTACAATATGTGAGAATTCAGGGAATATTTAATGATCTGAATCAATCATGCTTTGAAATAAATCTAAGCTTCTTACTGTTGCTGGTACAGTTACAACAAAAAAAAGACTTAAATTGGCTTTATTTTACTTTGCAAAGTGTAGAATGATGCTAAAATGTTTCAGGTGTTTTTTTAAGCTATTTTAAAAGTCTGAATAATGTTACCACAATACCTGTCGACAAAAAAATTAAAACATTTGAATTCCTAGGGAGCAAATTAAAAGAACTGCATAAGATCAAGTTTTCCAACTTTTAAAGTAACAAAATAACTAAAAGCAAGACTGATCAACTGTTAAATGAACACCAACTGATATGTTGAAATGCAGAAATGAGAATTATTATTAACACCTTCAAATGATCAATAGCCTCACATTACATATATGCTTTAGGATGCATTTTCACAGGATTATCCTTTTCATAGTTTTATGAAGACTTCACAATTTGCTTTTGGACTTGAGTATTGAACGATTGTGGAAAGATTGATTTATTTCAACTGTTATGGAGATTACTCGGCTGTCTTTTAGAAGGATACACTGGAACAGATTTTTAAACTGTGCATTTCTTGGGAGCCATGTGGTTTCAGTTAAGCACTGCATTTGTTTGCAGGATGTCACTGACTAGATTTTATGGCTACTCTGTTTGAATAGTGTTTTGCAGGAATTTGGGGCTTTGATTTTCAGTTGAAGAAAGCATAATGAAGGGATTACTCAGCTCACCTCTCCAGTTTCTGAAGCAGCCTTGTGATGAATCCAGTGTGAAATTTGACTGTCCTCTTGGATATCACAAGATGTCTCACTGTTTCTGCACTCGACATCTACTAAAGCTCCAGAGACAACTCTGATGTCGAGTGATCTATCAATGTCTGTCAGAATATCAGACTGATCGCCATCTGAACATATTTGCCTCAAAGAACTGTCATCTAAATCTCTGCAGAAGGAAAGCCATTTTTCCTCCCTTACTCTGATGTGTGTGTGTTTGTGTGGGGTTTTGGAGTGCATCAACTTTTAGAGAGGGAAACACTTACCTTTTCATGCAGTAGCCTGCCACATGATCAAATGTTGCATCATTTTGGAATAAGTTGATTTATAATAAAGTAGTAATTTTGTGTTATTGAAAGAAGCCTGGTTAATGGGGCTTTTTTATTCTAAGACTAATAGAACAAAACCATACATTTGGCCATTTTGGGAACTGGATAAATCAAAGTACTTCATGTTGAGATTGTTGGACTAGAGAAAGACAGTGCACTTGTCTCATCACAAGATATAACAATAGAAAATTGTCCAGAAACTGCTGCTGCAAAAGCCAAACTCTTCTAGGGCAGTTACAACATGGGTATTGATCCAACAATGTGGAAAATTTGACCTGGTATGTCCTGTATACCTGCTTAGTGATGCCCAGTTTGGGCCTACCAGGACCACTTAGCTCCGGACCTCATTACAGCCTTGGTTCAAACATGGAGAAAAGAGTTGAATTCCAGAGATAAAGAGAGTGACAGCCCTTGAAGGCTGCATTTAACCAAATGTGGCATCAAGGAGCCTTTGCAAAACTGGAATCAATGCATATCAGGGGGCACGCTCCACTGGTTGGAGTCATATCTAACATATAGGAAGATAGTCATAGCTTTGGAGATCAGTCATCTCAGCTCCAGAACGTTTTTGCAGGAGTTCCTCAGGCTAGTGTCCTAGGCACAATCATCATCAGCTACTTTATCAATGACTTTCCTTCATCATAAGTTCAAAAGTGGGGATGCTTGCTCTGATTACACAATCTTCAGTGCCATTCTTCATATTTCTCAGACACTGAAGCAGTCTATGTACAATATCCAGGCTTGGTCTGACAAGTGGCAAGTAATACTTGTGCTATACAAATGCCAGGCTATGACTATCTCCAATAAGAGAGAATCTAACCATTTTCCCTTGATATTCAATGGCATTACAATCACTGAATGCCCCATTATCAACATTGTGGTAACCATTGACCAGAAACTCAACTGGAGTCACCACAAAACAGTGGCTACAACAACAGGACAGAGGCTAGAAATAATGTAGCATTTAACTTACCTCCTGACTCCCTACAGCCTCTCCACTATTTACAAGGAACAAGTCAGGAATGTGACAGAATAGTCCCCACTTGCCTGGATAGGCTCAGCTCCAACAATACCCAAGAAATTTGACACCATCCAGGACAAAGGAGCCCACTTGATTGGCACCAGATCCACTCCCTCCATCACTGACAGCCAGTACTAGTGGTGTGTACTACCTACAAGATTCACTTCAGAAACTCAGCCAAGATCCTTAGACAGCACCTTCCAAACTCATTTCCATCTGGAATGGCAACAGCAGCAGGTACAATGCAACACCACTGAAATAACTCCACGGAGGCTGGCATCCAATGACCAACTCACCCTTTATTTACACATGGAGGCTGTTGACACTGAACCAACTCCTTCAGAGCCAGCTCTCAGAATGAGCAGGATGTCTGACACTCCAGTTCTTATCCATCAGCCAGGGCTCCCTCATTGGACCAACTTAACAGCTTCAATCAGGGAGCTCATATTCTATGAGATCCACCTGGCTGACCTTGTTCTAATCACTACAACCACTATCTACAAATTCCCCTCCAAGCCACTCACCATCCTGTAACGTACATATATCACCATTCCTTCAGTGTTGCCTGGTGAATCCCTAATGACATTGTGGGTCAACATACAGCAAGTGAACTGCAGCAGTTCCAAAAGGCAGCTCACCACCACTCTCCCAAGGGCAACTAGGAACAGGTAATAAATGTTTGCCCAGCCGGCGATACCCACTTTTTACGAGCAAACAAAAACAAAATTACTCACAGTTTCCAATGATTCATGTTTTTCCTTTTCTTGAGCTGTAATTTCCTATGCTCATCGAGGGTCTTTTCTCTCAATTTCATGGCAG
Organism: Stegostoma tigrinum; assembly: GCF_030684315.1. Lineage (NCBI taxonomy): Eukaryota > Metazoa > Chordata > Chondrichthyes > Orectolobiformes > Stegostomatidae > Stegostoma > Stegostoma tigrinum. The sequence continues at coordinate 20,578,473 of NC_081359.1, forward strand.
CCAGCAAACTGACTCTCAGAAGTAAGGTCAGGACTGCTGATTTCACGCTTTCGACTCACCAGGAACTTCTCCACTGCCATTATAGCACCAAGGGATGTGTTTCCTCAGCCAGAGATTATCAAATCTCCTGAATTCAGCTTGTTCATTGGCAGACGCCAGGCAGTTTCACCTCTCTGCAGAGCTCAACATCTTGACTCCATGTGATCTCTCTTTTCCTCCATCTTTCTTCCTTTTTTTCGAGTAACTCAGAAGCAGAAAGTCTGTCCGCAGTTAACTGCTCTTGCATGTTTTATTTTTACACCTTCCTCTCAGTAATCATTCACCTGAATCACCCTATCTCGATGATATGCAAGCCACCAAGACCTGCTGGCAGGCAGAATTTGAAACCAATCAATTTAATCCTCTTCATTTCTCCCTTGACTTAAGAGACATCTCTAAAACACTTCACCTCAAATTTTGAGTCATAGATTCATAGAGGCCTACACCATGGAAAAAAGGCCCTTTAGCCCATCAGGTTTTTCCCTGGTCAAAAATCACTTCCTCGCTACTCTAACCCCATTTTCCACCCTTGGCCAATAGCCTTGCATGCTTTGACTTCAAAAGTGCACATTTAAATACTTCTTAAATGTTAGGAGGCTTTCTACCTCTACCACCCTTGCAGTCACTGAGCTCCAGATTCCAGATTCTGTGAATGATTTATTTTCTTTGCATCTCCCCTAAGCCTCCTGCTGATTACCTTAAATCTCAAAGCACTTTATGATTATTGAAGTCAGTGTTATTGGACAGTAGTCATTAAGGAACACTGTATGTGTTTTCTTGGGTACAGGGATGATGGTGGCCTTCTTGAGGCAGGTGGGACTTTGGCCTGTAGAAGGGAGAGGTTTAAGATGTTGGTGAATATCTTGGTCAGTTGGTCTGTGCAGGATCGAGTGCTCGGCTGGGGACACCATCCGGGCCCATCACTTTCCTTGGGTTTACTGACTGATCAGATTTCTGAAACAGTGACAGAGGGAACAGGTATGCCTGGGGCTGTCAGGGCAGGCGTTGCCACATCAATGGTATTCTGCTCAAACCGAGCATGGAAAGCATTGAGTGTGTTAGGGCGCGATCTGTCATAGCCATCGCACCCTGGTAATGACCTCTTATAACCTCTTCCGTCAGGCAGAAGGTACAGAAGCCTGAGCACAGACATCCGAGCAGGTTCAGGAACAGTTTCTTTCCAGCTGTTATCAGACTGTCAAATGGACCCTCTAGCCTCAAATAATGTAATCTGTATGCCTCTAAGTCTTTTTGATCTGTACATCTTTTGCTTGCTGTGATTTTCCTGTACCACTCGTAAACAAAGCTTTTCACTGTATTTTGGTACACATGACAATAAAATCAAAATCAAAAAAATCTATGTCCCATGGCCGTTGATCCCTACACCGTAACAAAAAAAGCTCCTTCCTATCTACTCTATCTATGCCCCTGATAATATTATACATCTCAATCATGTCCCCCATCATACTCCTCTGCTCTTAGGAAAATAGTCTGTCCAACCTCTCTACATAACCAAAACTATGCAGGCCACACAATATCCTGTGAATCTCCTCTGCACCTTCTCCAGTGCAATCATGTCTCTCCTTTTATGTGGATTTCAAAACTGCACACATCACTCTCGCTAAGGCCTAACCAATATTTTACATGGTCCTAGCATTACCTCCCTGGTCTTAAACAGTATGCCTTGGCTAATAATGGGAGGTATCCATATGCCTTCTCAGCCACTTTATCTAGCAGTCTTGGTTTCCAAAGTTCCACTAGCTTAGTTTGGAATATTGTAGACAGTGACATTGCTTCATATCCTTTATTTATTTGAAAATGGATTTTGCTAAAGAAATAATGAAGGATGTCAGTTGGGCATACAGAGTGGAGAAACCAAAGTTATTCTTCAAGCACAGAAAGTTATGAGCGGATTTGATAGAAAAGTTCATAAATTATATGAAGCTTTGATACAGTAAATTGGAAGAAACGTCTCTCAGTGGCAGTAGAGTAGGTGACCAGAGAATATTAATTTTAAAAATTAAGAAGTAAGATAATGAGAATTGTCTGAACAGAGCAATTTCTTATTGTCTGCAATTCATGTGTAAAAAGGTTGGTGGAAGCAGACAATAATTTTTGAAAGAAAATTGGTAAAATGCTTGAAGGGGAAAAGATTACAGAGCTAGGAATAAAGAAAGTGAATGCAATTTAATAAAATAGTTCTTTAAGAGTTAGCACAGGTAGTCTGGATGACAGTGGCTCCTCTGTGTGATTCACACCATTAGGCTATTTGTTACATTTCGTTGTGCTGTACATTAAAATAGAGTCATAAAATAACATGCATTTATATTGTACTTTTCACAACTACAAAACATTTCATAACATTGTAGAGCTAACAACATGTTGTCACTTGTAATGTATAAAGGACAGCAACTAATTCTCACAAATAACAATGCTATGACCAGATTTCCTTTTTCCAGTCCTGTATTGATTAAGAATAAATATTGACTAGCATAACAGGGGTAATGACTCTTCCCTTTTCTTAAAATAGCATCACGATATCTCACCTTAGAATGAATATATTTTAACATCAACTTAACATCTCATCCAAAAGACAGAAATCTGAAAGCACAGGTTCTTCACAGTATTGCACTTGATCTGTCTACCCCCTTGCACATTGGTAGATTATAATGCACATAAAAGCGAAAGAATTATCCACCTGCCATAGAAATAGGCGTAGACAATATAAGGCTCTTCAGTCCAATGTACTTTCTCCAATTCTAGCTCCACAAAGTCTTTAATAATCTTCGTTTTCAAATATTTTCCAACTGACTGAAAAATATGTTTTGGTACAACATACATGGAATACTTAAAGATGGATATTGAATGGTGACCAGTTGGCTTATTTGCTAAGGTGTGGTCAGATTGCTGCCAACAGCAGGGGATTTTGAACCCCATTCTGGTTGAGGTAGATTTGGGGTCATGTGTGTCAGCCCTGTCTTCAAGCTGAGTAGCTGAAGAAAATGAAGACAAGTATATTAGAGGTAGTATAACAAAAGGTTCACTAAATTGGACCTTGAGGAAAAGAAAAGGGTCATCAACTAATAGGAGTCGGGATAATTCTTATTTCTTCATGGGCTGTAGATTTTGCTGTCAAGACTAGCTGTTTTTGCCCATCCCAAATTGCCTTTGAAAAGCTGTTAGTGAGCTGCCTTCTTGAGTTGCTGCAATACACGATCTGCAGGACACCTACAATGTTATCAGGAAGCAAGTTCCTGGATTTTGATGACAGTAAGCAATGATGACATAGTTCCAAGTCAGAATGCCATGTGAGTGGGAGAGGATCTGGACGGTGATGCTGTCCCTATGCATCTGTTGCCCTTGTCCTGGGTGATACAGGTCACAGGTTTGGATGTTGCAGTTGAAGGAGGCTTGAGAGTAACTGCAGTGCATGGTGATGGGAGTAAATATTGAAGATAGTGTGCAGGGTGCTAATCAGACAGGCTGCTTTGTCTTTGGATGGAGTTAAGCTTGTATGAGTGTTCTGAGAACATCTAGGTTCTAGGCAAATTGGGAATATCTCTTCACATTCCTGACAAGGTGGTTAAGAAAGAATGTAGGATACTTGCATTTATTAGTCTCAGAATTTAATACGAGACCCATGAGGTTACTGTGGAGCTGTACAATATGTTAGCTGGCCGCAGCTGGAGTAGTGTGTAGATTTCTGCATACTGCACTACTGGAAGGATTTGATTGCATTGGATATTCCTGAATGAATAATCTGTTTGTTGTATGTCCCACTATAAATCCATTTCCAACTTCTTTTTTAATTCACTCATGGGATATAGAAGTCACTGGCTGAGCCAGCTATTATTTCCCAACCCCGGTTTCCCTTGAGAAAGTAATAGTGAACTGCTTTCTTGAACCTCTGAAATCCATTTGCTGACACATTGATATGAAAGGACCAAAGATCACATAAAAAGAGAATCAGGAGAAGACTACAGAATCTCTTTGATTATATTCCATTTTCAATAGATCACGGCTGATATGGGGCTTCAACTTAACTTGTTAAGCACAGACTACATTTTCTGACTTTTAATGTAAAACTCTGTAATCTAGATACACTTCTCTAATGCCATGGGTAACTTACAAGAATGGGACTTTTGAACCCACAGGGTATTTGATATTCAAACAGTCAGTATAGAAATGATCATCTTCAAATATACCTTGAGTACATTTATGAAACATATGTCTTCCTTCAGTAAATTTGCGACGTATTTTCCAGTAGCTCTATTTTCAAATGAGCAAAAAATGATATCTATTCAATCTGCGTTTAGTGCTGAGGAGTTGCTGCATTTTCAGACTTTGCCATCTTATCCTGAGACCATGTCCAGAGGTCATAATGATTTGTAGAAGTGTCCGGACATGTGTTGCTAAAGGAGGAAATGTAAACAGCATGCACATGTACACGAGACACCTGCAAATTTTATTTTCTTCAACGAACAATTCCTCAGATTTACAATATGTCAATTGAGGCTATAGCAGGGTAATTAGAAATCTTAATGTGATTAAGCAGAACAAATTTGGCACAAAAATAGAAATACTAGGGAAACTCAGCAGGTCTGGCAGCATAAACGGAGAGAAAGCAGAGTCAAAATTTCAGGCCCAGTGACCCATCAGGTGGAAAAAAGTAGTACATATGCTGAAGACAGGGGTTGAGGTGGAGTGCTTAAAGGAGTGAGAAGATAGATGGAAATAGACAGTAAGTAAACAATGGAATGGATAATGGTATGCCAGGAAAGAGGGATAACTAATGATGAGGACAATGCAGAGGTGAACATGGGTTTGCTATGCTGAAAGTAGCCCATGTGATGACAAGGCCTGAGGTCTGAGGATGGGCAAAGGATGTGGAAGGAGGTGTTTAGGACCTTGAATGATTGAACTCGAGATTGAAACCTGAAGGCTACTGGGTCCCCAAACCACAAATGAAATGCTGTTCTTCCAGGTTACGCTGAACCTTACTAAAGCATTCATAGTCTCAAAACAGAAATTATAGCCAGAGAACACAGTGGTGTGTTGACTTGGCAGGCAACTGGAGCCTTGAAGTTACTTTTGCCAACAGAATTAGGTGTTCTGCAAAGCAGTCATCCAGCTTTGTTTTGTTGCTTCTGTGTAGGGGAGACCAAGTTGTGAACAACAATAACAGTAAATAAGTTTGAATGAAACGTAGGTAAATCGTTGCTTCATCTGGAAGGTGTGCCTGGAGCCTTGGTTTGCTGAGCAAGGAGGAAATGAATCGCAGATAGTTCACTTCATGTGAATGCATGTGAATGTGCTGTGAGGGTGTGGAGATGAGTTGGGGAATGGAATAGAAGTAGATCAACATGACCCAGAGGGAACTATCCCTGTAGAATGCTGACAAGGGAGAGGAGGGGAATTTGTGTCTGGTGATGGCATCCCACTAGAAATGGTGGAAATGGTGCCTTATGATCCTTTGGATGCAGAGGCTGGTGGTGTGGAAAGTGAGGACCAAGGTGGACACTGTCAATATTGTGGGAAGGAAGAGAAGGGATGAAGAAAAAAACATGCAGAAAATGGATTGGGGCCCTGTCAACCATAATGGCAAGGAACCCTCAGTTGAGTAAAAAAAGTGGACATTCACTGATGCTGCTGGACCTCCTCAGTTTCTCAAGTGTGTATGGAAGACAGGTTTATGGGCAATTTGGAAAACATTTTTCACCCAGAGGGATATGGGGAGATATCTAGCATACACTGCCTGGGAAGATTGTTAAGTCAAGTAACCTCAACCTTTTAAAAAGTGCATGAATGAGCACTTGAAGTGTCATAACATTCAAAGATATGGGCATGCTGCGGGAAAGTGGGTCTACTGTACGTAGTAGTGTATCTTTGACAGTACATATATGATGGGCCTGAGGGCGTGTTCTGCACATTGTATGAATCTTTTTCTGAGGATCCTCCATAGAAAGTACCATCACCAAAACAGATGTGATGGAGATAGAGAAACTGGGAGAATAGAATAGTCTTTCCAGGAAGCACGGTGTGAAACTGTATAGTCCAGGTAATTGTGGGAGTCAGTGGGTTGAAGTGCATATCAGTAACCAGTCCAACCCCAAAAATGGAAACAGGCATGTTGAGGAAGAAAAGGAAGATGACAGCAGGATGGAAATTGGGAGCAAAATTGATATTTTTTTCCAATTCCAGACAAGAGAGGGAGGCTGCACCGGTGATGTGCTGGATAAGGACTTGTGGGAAGGGACAAAGAATTTTCCACATACCCCACAAAGAGACAGGTGTAACTGTGGCTCATGCAGGCACCCATGGCCACACCTTTGATCTGAAGAAAATGAGAGGAGTTAAAGGAGAGTCAATATGTATTTGTAAAGGGGAAATTATACGTGGCTAATTTATTAGAGTTCTTTGTAAAAGAAATAAAGGTCAACCAGCAGATATACTGTAAGATAATAAAATGTGAGGCTGGATGAACACAGCAGGCCAAGCAGCATCTCAGGAGCACAAAAGCTGACGTTTCGGGCCTAGACCCTTCATCAGAGAGGGGGATGGGGAGAGGGAACTGGAACAAATAGGGAGAGAGGGGGAGGCGGACCGAAGATGGAGAGTAAAGAAAATAGGTGGAGAGAGTGTAGGTGGGGAGGTAGGGAGGGGATAGGTCAGTCCAGGGAAGACGGACAGGTCAAGGAGGTGGGATGAGGTTAGTAGGTAGCTGGGGGTGCGGCTTGGGGTGGGAGGAAGGGATGGGTGAGAGGAAGAACCGGTTAGGGAGGCAGAGACAGGTTGGGCTGGTTTTGGGATGCAGTGGGTGGGGGGGAAGAGCTGGGCTGGTTGTGTGGTGCAGTGGGAGGAGGGGACGAACTGGGCTGGTTTAGGGATGCAGTAGGGGAAGGGGAGATTTTGAAACTGGTGAAGTCCACAATGATACCATATGGCTGCAGCGTTCCCAGGCGGAATATGAGTTGCTGTTCCTGCAACCTTCGGGTGGCATCATTGTGGCAGTGCAGGAGGCCCATGATGGACATGTCATCTAGAGAATGGGAGGGGGAGTGGAAATGGTTTGCGACTGGGAGGTGCAGTTGTTTGTTGCGAACTGAGCGGAGGTGTTCTGCAAAGCGGTCCCCAAGCCTCCGCTTGGTTTCCCCAATGTAGAGGAAGCCGCACCGGGTACAGTGGACGCAGTATACCACATTGGCAGATGTGCAGGTGAACCTCTGCTTAATGTGGAATGTCATCTTGGGGCCTGGGATGGGGGTGAGGGAGGAGGTGTGGGGACAGGTGTAGCATTTCCTGCAGTTGCAGGGGAAGGTGCCGGGTGTGGTGGGGTTGGAGGGCAGTGTGGAGCGAACAAGGGAGTCACGGAGAGAGTGGTCTCTCCGGAAAGCTGACAGGGGAGGGGATGGAAAAATGTCTTGGGTGGTGGGGTCGGATTGTAAATGGCGGAAGTGTCGGAGGATAATGCGTTGTATCCGGAGGTTGGTGGGGTGGTGTGTGAGAACGAGGGGGATCTTCTTGGGGCGGTTGTGGCGGGGGCGGGGTGTGAGGAATGTGTTGCGGGGAATACGGGAGACGCGGTCAAGGGCGTTCTCGATCACTGTGGGGGGAAAGTTGCGGTCCTTAAAGAACTTGGACATCTGGGATGTGCGGGAGTGGAATGTCTTATCATGGGAGCAGATGCGGCGGAGGCGGAGGAATTGGGAATAGGGGATGGAATTTTTGCAGGAGGGTGGGTGGGAGGAGGTGTATTCTAGGTAGCTGTGCGAGACGGTGGGCTTGAAATGGACATCAGTTACAAGCTGGTTGCCTGAGATGGAGACTGAGAGGTCCAGGAAGGTGAGGGATGTGCTGGAGATGGCCCAGGTGAACTGAAGGTTGGGGTGGAAGGCGTTGGTGAAGTGGGCGAACTGTTCGACCTCCTCTGGGGAGCAATAGGCGGCGCCGATACAGTCATCAATGTACCGGAGGAAGAGGTGGGGTTTGGGGCCTGTGTAGGTGCGGAAGAGGGACTGTTCCACGTAACCTACAAAGAGGCAGGCATAGCTGGGGACCATGCGGGTGCCCATGGCCACCCCCTTAGTCTGTAGGAAGTGGGAGGAGTCAAAAGAGAAGTTGTTGAGGGTGAGGACGAGTTCAGCTAGGCGGATGAGAGTGTCGTGGAGGGGGACTGGTCGGGCCTGCGGGATAGGAAGAAGCGGAGGGCCTTGAGGCCATCTCCATGCGGAATGCAGGTGTATAGGGACTGGACGTCCATGGTGAATATGAGGTGTTGGGGGCCAGGGAATTGGAAGTCCTGGAGGAGGTGGAGGGTGTGGGTGGTGTCACGGACGTAGGTGGGGAGTTCCTGGACCAAAGGGGAGAAAATGGAGTCCAGATAGGTGGAGATGAGCTCGGTGGGGCAGGAGCAGGCTGAGACGATGGGTCGACCAGGGCAGGCAGGTTTGTGGATTTTGGGAAGGAGATAGAAACGGGCCGTGCGGGGTTGGGGAACAATGAGGTTGGAGGCTGTGGGTGGGAGGTCCCCTGTGGTGATGAGGTCGTGAATGGTGTTGGAGATGATGGTTTGGTGCTCGGGTGTGGGGTCATGATCGAGGGGGCGGTAGGAGGTGGTATCGGAGAGTTGGCGTTTGGCTTCGGCGATGTAGAGGTCAGTGCGCCATACTACCACTGCGCCACCCTTGTCTGCGGGTTTGATGGTGAAGTTGGGGTTGGAGCGGAGGGAGCGGAGGGCTGCCCGTTCTGCGGGGGAGAGGTTGGAGTGGGTGAGAGGGGTGGAGAGGTTGAGGCGGTTGATGTCTCGACGGCAGTTGGAGATGAAGAGGTCGAGGGAGGGTAGGAGGCCTGGGGGTGGTGTCCAGGAGGAGGACTTGTGTTGGAAGCGGGTGAAGGGGTCAGTGGAAGGAGGGTTGGGTTCCCGGTTGAAGAAGTAGGCATGGAGGCGAAGACGGCGGAAAAACTGCTCTATGTCCAACCGTGACTGGTATTCGTTGATGTGTGGTTGTAGGGGGTCAAAGGTGAGCCCCTTGCTAAGGACTGACCGTTCGTCCTCAGTCAGTGGGAGGTCTGGGGGGATGGTGAAGATTCGGCAGGGCTCAGTGTGGCTGTCTCCTCTGGGGTTGCTGGCTGTGGAGGTTGTGGGCGGAGCGATGAGGCCGTCGGCCGTGGGCGGTGTTCCGTCGGCCGTGGGCGGGGTTCCGTCGGCGTCGGCCGTGGGCGGGGTTCCGTCGGCCGTGGGCGGGGTTCCGTCGGCGCCGACCGTGGGCGGGGTTCCGTCGGCGGTTGGAGGATGGGGGTGGGCGGCAGCAGCTGCGGTGAGGGTGGTGTGTAGGGTGTTGCACCTGGACGTGGAGGTGGTGACTGCAGCAGCGGTTCCGGAAGTTCTGTGGCCGGCGGAGGCGGATGTGACGTCATCGGTGGGGTCTCCGGCCGTGTCCTCATGGTCAATGGCGGCGGGTGCATGGTGGGGGAGGGGCAGGGACAGAGTCGGGATTTGGGAGGCGCAGGAATCCTCTTGTGGGTGGCAGGGGCCCGTGAGTTGGTTGTGGCCCGTGAGTTGGTATAGCAGATATACTGTATTTTGATTTCCAGAAGGCATTTGTCAAGGTTCCATATCAATGGCTACTACACAAAACAAAACATGGTGTAGACAGTAAATATTAGCACAGATTAAAAAATTGCTTGGCAAGTTGGAAACTTAGGGTGTACATAATTGGGAAGCTTTTGAACAGGCAGTTTATACTGAGTTGCATACCACAGAGATCAGTTCAAAGGATTCCTACAGTGTGGAAACAGGCCCTTCAGCCCACACTAACCCACAGAGCATCCCACCAAGATCAATTCCCTTATGAACCCAACTAAACAGGGCATCCCTAAACACTATGGGCAATTTAGCATGGCTGATCCATCTAACCTGCACATCTTTGGATTGTGGGAGAAAACTCATGCAGACACAGGGAGAATGTGCAAACTCCACACAGACAGCTGCCCAAAGGTGGAATTGAACCCACGGCCCTGCTACTGTGAGGGAGCAGTGCTAACCACTGAGCCACCGTGCTGCTCAAATTGTTGGGGCCTCAGTTATTTATAATCTATGTAAATTACACTGCTAGTTCTTGTGTTCTTAGATAATGTTCTTATGAAGGCACCAAATGTATGGCCAAAAAAAATTGCTACTAACACAAATATAGGTGGGAAAGTGACAAATACAGAAAGTGCTGGAGAAACTCACTGGCAGCATCAGTAGAGGGGTGAAAAAGTTACTGTTTCAAATCCAAAAGCTCCTGAACAAGAGGGGGTCATCTCATCAGGAAAGATTGGATAAACAGGTCTGTGTCCGTTGGAGCTTAGAAGAATGAGAGGTGATCTTATTGAGCCATGTAAGATATTGGAGGCTTGGCAGAGTGGGTGCTGAAAAGATGCTGCTCCCTGTGGAAGGGACTAGAACAAGGGAACACAATCCATTGAAGACAGAGATGAGAAAGGATCTTTTCTCTTAGAGGGGTGTTAGTCTGTGGGCCTGTCTTCCTGAGACAGTAGTGAGGTTGGTGTCATTGAATATCTTTAAGTCAGTGTTAAATAACTTCTCGAATAACAAGGGTAACCAAGAGTATCGGTAGCAAATAACGTAGAGTTGAGACCATAGACAGATCAGCCATTATCTTATAGAGTAGTAGAGCAAGCTCAAAGGACTAAATGGCCTACTGCTCCTAATTCATTTGTCGATATATTTGTCCATAGTATAGGACCAGGAGGAAGCCATGAATTTCTTTAAAACTGTTCCATCTTCAATAATATCACTTCAGGGGCCAATCTCCAAATGCTCACTTCATTAAACCCTAGCTGTTTTAAAATCAATAATTAATCTAACATGAATTACTGTCTGTGGAAATGCGTTCCATCCTTACAGTGTACAGGTAAAGTCACTATTCTCTTACCAAACAATAGGCCTGTTCTCTCAACAGAGAGAGATGACTAGTGGCAGTTTAATCTAAGGGTCACCATACTTCAGTTAAGGAGAGAGTATGAGAAAGAGAATCCTACATGGTATCCTCAGCTGGTGTTGGAATTGAACCCATGCTAGTGGTATCACTCTGTATTGCTGAACAGCTGTCCAGCCAGCTGAGCTATCCTAAATTTAAAGGGAAAAAAACAGGATAGGTGAGAGCTATTGAATAACTATGCTGCATGTAATGGTGAGATTTGTCAACTATGTGACTAGGTGGGAGTGGGAGAAGTAGCAGAGCTAGAGTGAGTGAAGTAACAGAGCGAAGATAGTGGCACTTCCCCTTCTACAGTGACAAAGGTCTACTTGCAGAATTGTATGTTCCTCCAGACAGTGGCAACTTCAGACTAGGCTGGCAGCATATAAATTCAATGTTAAATTCAATTAATAATTCAAATAATAAACATTTATCATCCTGGCCTTCATCGGATGAGGCATTGAGGGTAGAAGTTGGGACATTATGTTACAGTTGTACAAACTGTTGTTGAGGCCACACTTGGAGTATTGTGTACAGTTTTGGTCACCGTGTTATCGGAAAGACATAGTTAAAATAGAAAGTATGCAAAGAAGCTTTAAGAGCATGTTGCCAGGACTAGTAGGCCTGAGTTATAGGGAGAAGTTGGCCAGGATAGGACTTTATCCTTTGGAAGATAGCAGAATGAGGGGCAAACTTAACAAAATGTATAAAATCATGAGGGACATAGATTGAATGAATGCATATTGCCTTTTTTCCAGAGATGGGGAATTGAAAACTAGTGGGTGTAAGTTTAAGGTAGGAGGGGATAGATTTAAGAAGGACCTGAGGGGTAACCTCTTCATGCAGAGAGTGGGACATATGTTGAATGGGTTGCTGAAGAAAGTTTTTGAGGCTGGTACAATAGTAACATTTTAAAAAGATTTGGATAGGTACATAGATGGGGAGGGTTCAGACGGGTATGGACCAAATGCGGGCAATTGAAACTAGCTGAGTGGGCACCATGGTCAGCATGGACCAGTTTGGGCTGAAGGGCCTGTTTACATACTATATTATTCAATGATTCCATGACTCTATAACTCCACTTTTTCTAATACTCCTAATCTTCTTTCATTCCTGGAGGTATCAAAAAAGTCTGTCTATTGTTGCCTTAAATATATTCATTGGTGGAGCCTCCATAAACCTTAGGGGTGTAAAATTCCAAAAAATATGTGACACGTTAATTGAAGAAACATCTCCTCGACTCCATTCTCAAGTATTGATCCCTTATCTGACACTGTACCTATGTGTCCTGTCAGTGGCCTGAACCTCCTGTAAAGCACCTTCAGAATCTTGTATGTTTTGAAGATATTGTACCTCATTCTTCTTAACATGGAATTATAAATCCACTTGACTCCAATATTGATATGAGATAGTGTGGAAAATTACTTATTGATGTTATGGCCAGAAAAAAAGAAGTACTAACTGTTATTATGATCCCATTTGATGGCCACATCGAATAAGTGAGAACCCAGACTGAAATCTGGCTTGACAGATCTCCTGTTTAGTTTTTGTATCTGGTAAATGTGATGGTTGGTCAAGAAAATATATTCCACCTATTTGCAGATTTTCTTTAACAACAGAACAACACAAAGGAAGAACCTTTGATTTCCCTGATAACAAAGTGTGGAACTGGATGAACACAGCAGGCCAAGCAGTATCTTAGGAGCACAAAAGCTGACGTTTTGGGCCTAGACCGAAACGTCAGCTTTTGTGCTCCTGAGATGCTGCTTGGCCTGCTGTGTTCATTCAGCTCCACACTTTGTTTTCTTGGATTCTCCAGCATCTGCAGTTCCCATGATCTCTGATCACCTTTGATTTTTCTAACTGTATATTTCACTCATGGTGTCTGCTTGCTTTGATGGAAGAGCTCACACAAAGGTAAGTATTTATTTTGTTTACTTCGAACTGTAATTGCACTCTTGATAGTTTTCCGCTTATGTACTAAGTACTTTAATAAAATCTGCAATGTTTAATCAATCTCTATGGCTGAACTTTTAATTGGGATTGATCCTCCCGTTTGGCTGTTTCTGATGCAATCTGTAATGTCAGGTATTAACTAGTGTGCAAGCACCATGTTGCCTCTAGCTCAGATTTGCTTGTGCAATTCTCTTACCAAGTCTGAGGTGTTGCTTTTTCCGTCGCTTGTACAGTAAGCTTTGTAGAAACTTGCCACAGATTTTTTTGCCACTGCAAGCTGTTTGATTGTTCAGATCCTTGAGCCAATTTAAATCAACTGTATTGTGGGAAACTGTTCAAACAGTTTACTGACAAAGGACCTCTACAAATTTCAGCAAAAAGTGCTCACGAGCGAAACCTGAACAAATTGAATGGAGGATGGCCTTGACCTATTACATTGTTCCTTCCAAGCGCCATAGAAGTAGCATAAAGATTACAGCACTAGGATCATTGTGAAGCCAATATTAAAGCAATAATACAACAACTTAGATGCCTGGTCTAACAGAAGGAGAAAGTAAGGAGACTACTGAGGCCACAATAACAGGTGAGGATTCCGTCCAACTTCATAGCACTTGTCACAATCTCTGCCTTCTTATAGTTTCCAGCAGCTACTTGACTCTGCATATTCCCTATCTCCATACTTACAACAATGGATGCCTATGATAGATGCAACAGCTTTCCCACATTGTTTGGAGGTGGCCCAGTTTTGAGTGGGGTCTGGACGTACGTGTTTGACTATGTATGCTGCTTTCTCCATGTCAAAGATCAGGCTCAGGCAAACATTTGTACAGCACCAGAAACTTCTGAACCTTTCTAATATAAGCATTTGTGTTATCCTCCTAAGAATTTACAAAATCCAAGAACAATCTGAACAATTTCATTGTTCCTGCACTTGTATTTGAACATAGATATTGGTGGTGAAAGGGGAGATGAGGGAATACAAGGGAAAGAAACATAACATGCAGAAAACTTCTAATTTTTATTCGAGAGTACATTCTAAGAAGATAATTATCAGCCAGGGAAGCGTTGATATTTCATTGCTTTATAAGCTATTGAGCCTCAATGCTGCTAAATTATAGAATTCTGTGCATTATCTTGATAATTGCAGCTTCTGAAACACACTGGGGTAAATACAATGGCTAGCTGTGACTATTGAATCCACTGCAATTGATGTATGCTTTTGTTGATTTTTTTGGAATTAAGAAATAGCTGTGGCTATGAGTATGTGTCTTTATTGGCAATAGATATTAGGCTGCCTTTAATGGGCTGTAGGTAATCATGTTTTATTGAAATGAGGGTTGATGTGCAATTTGAGAGATCAAGAGAATGAAGCGGTAATTTTCTGATAACTATCAAATTAAGTTAAAATGAAGTATGAAAAGAACAGGTCTCGGCTGTGCCATTATTTACAGTTCAATTAAATAATTGTAGAACATAAATATTTAAACAGCATTTTGCTCTAATGTGTTATTGTTTTGTGGCTGGGGGTACAAGGATAATTATCTTTGAATACTAGTTTTTTTTAAGGTCATTTGTGTGGTTAGACACAGTTGTGTGTTCATATCATCACAAGCACAATATCCTGAATGTTAATCAAGATTCAGAGAGGTGGATAATTGTCAAGGTTGTAAAAGTTGTCTTCAAATGAAATAAGGCAAACCTATTTAGAGCAAGCCGGGTTACGCATCTGAGAAAGGTATAAAACTCAGTTCTCCAATAAACTCATCTTACTATCTGACGGCTTTGCTGTCATGCTGATCCCATCTGGTTGTAAATTAATTGATCTTGATTGCATTTCTAGATACACATGTTGCTTCCACATTATTTGAAAAATATTATGCCATCTAATGCTTTCCCATTTATTTCAGCTGAGGCTAATCTGCAAGTAGCATATACTTATATAGCTTTAGATTCAACAAATCTAATCTAAAGATCCTGGTGAGAGAAGCAAGACTATTTTAAGTTGAAATGGTAGACACTGTCTTTTGAACAATGAGTTAAATTAAGTTCCATCTGCCCCCAAATTTAGTGTCTAACTTATGACATGCTATTTTGATTAAAAAAACCAAGTTGTCTTTGGTTTCCGGGCAAATTCAAGGAAGTATATGAATCTTAGTTGGTGAGTGATGCTAAGTACATACTCCTAAGGCTGGTGGATCATTTCAAACAGCCTTTCCCTTCAGATGTTTGCAACAAGCAAAATATTGACCATAACCAACCAGTCTACACTTTCTAAAGTCAAAGCAGTGTTCAATATTAGAGGTAATTTTTCAGTTGGACAACATTTACTGGATTATCCTGAGTGTATGAAGAATTAAACTGACAGCCAATCTAAGACTGTCAGTCAGTGTTATAGTGTGGTGCATTTATGTGCAACGGAAGCTAGATATGCACAGGTCCCTGATCTTTCTAGGTAGAAAGAATATCAAAATGCACTACATCTGTTTAAGCACAACAAAGTGGGTAACAGCCATTCACTGGTTCATTTCTTCAGACAATGTCTTGGCCATTCACAGCCAAACTACCAAGTGTAAAACTTAAACATCGCCTAGCAATCGACTGTAATTTATTAACTGGTACATTCTCCATGACAGTGCCTTTAGTCTTCAATGGCCATGTGCTAACCAATCAGCATTCTCCTCTTATACGGTATTTTACCTTAAATTGAAATTTTTACAAATTGCCCTGAAGAATTCAAGACAAACACTTCAATAAAACATGTCTTTTTTTCTTAGCAATGCTCATTTTTTATCCCGCAAAGTAACATTGCAAAAGAACAAATTAACTAGTCAATATCGTATTGCTGTTGATGGAAATTGCTGTGCGCATCTTGGCAGCCACTTCTCCCACGTTACAGTGGTAACTGTACTTCAAGCTGTATTTCATTGTTTGTGAAGCACACCACAATATCCTAATGTCATGGTAAGCTCTATATAAGTGAACATTTTTTGAGTCCTTCCTTGTAGTTAGTTCAAGGTTTGAGCAAAATAAATTGTTCCAACACAACATTGCAAGAATGGATTTTCATTAGCATGTTAGTGATTTCAGATACCATCCTCCTGACCCTGTTTATCCAAAAACAATTTTATTGGCCTTTATTGGATTCTTGTTTAGTTTCAAAATAATGTGTTTCTTTTTTAATGACTTAAAATGGAGGACCTAAAATTTGTTGATATGGTACATCTTTGAAACTGGAATATATCATCAGAAAACAAATCAGAACAATTGGGATGGACTGTTTCTGATTAAAGTTTACAGGAAGTAAAATAAGTTCTGAATAATAAATGGACAAAAATACTCAAATACAGTAAATGATTTGACCTTATTACATATTCCAATTCTCCTGAGAACAAGATGTCTTCATATAAAAAGCACAATGGTTGTCCAAGGCTGGAGAGCATGACATGTCCTCACACCACAAAGGTTCCATAACAACAGACACTGATCTCCATTAGGCCAGAGTTATAAAAATACATTTTTATTATTTTCATCTCTCTTTTGTTCCAGAGCATTTGCTCTACTCTGCAAGGCACTATAGAGGTTTCAGTGTTAGATAAAGTGTAACTATCATGAACCCTTGAGGTAAAGTGAAGATTACAATGGGAGAGTCTAGTGGAGCTGCTTGCTCTATACTTAAGCCACATCTTGCTCATAGGAATTGCCTGGTCACTGTCAAGTGTAAGCAAACCTTTGTTCGTATGACAAATGAAGATTTTATATTGAACTGTACTGTGTTCTGACTTATGAACAAGTTGACTTATGAATGTTTTCAAGAACAGAACCTATTCATAACTGAGGGACTGCCAGCACCTGTAATAGAAGTTTGCAAATATCTACAAGAAATATTGATTTACAACTCCCTTACTACCCATCTAAACATTATCTCAAAGCAACTTTAAATTCTGTCTCAGTTTTAAAATTAAAATGATTGAATTCTGAATAATTGATATATTTTCTCAGCCTGTGACAAACTGTGAATCATTCAATATTTTACAGAATATACTTATAGATGCATTCAAAGATGAGCTAAGAAATTGGCACAATTGGTTCAAGGATACTGGAGTTATTGTTGATGAGACTGTGTTAATAATCAGAACCACTGTCTCAATGAAAGAGAATTGGAACCTCTCCAAAGATAAATCCATATTTGAGACCAATTTACTTTCACCAGAAAGATCCTAGGCTAAAAGAGTTAAATTATGAAACAGATTGCATCGACTAGGCTTGTATTGCCTTGAAGATTAAAAGGATGATTTAATTGTAGTGTGCAAGATGATATGGCAGTGGACAATTTCTTTTGATTACTGAGTACAGTAGAAGCAGGCATAACCTTAATATTTGAGTTGGATCGTTCATTGATAATGTCACTCCTTCACACAAAATTATTGGAAATGTGGAACACTCTTCCTCAAAAAAATTGTTGAGACTGGGCTCAATGAATAATTTCAAAACTAGAATTGTTAGATTTTTGTAAGTCAAGGATGTAAGGGCTGTGGACACAGAGTGAGCAGATGATATCAAAGGACAAAAACCCTCCTCTAACTGAATGACAAGACAGATTTGAAGGGTTGAATGGCCTCTTCCTATGAGCCTCATAATAGGCTGTGCAGTTTTCTAGTTATAAGCAGGCATCTGTTTTGTTTCTTCACCTTCATCTCTATGTTTTGAATTTACATATATTGTTCACCTTTAATATTATGTAATAACTAGGCCAGCACAAATGGCAGGGAACAATTTTATCAAATCAAGTTTTCAGAGTCAGAAAAAATCCTTTGCCATTTTCTTCATCAGGGGTTGCCAAGCAGGACGCTAGTAAAAATAACGTCTCACATAAATCTTCCCACAGATTTAAGCTGAAAATAAAAGTCAGCATGTGTGTCAAGCAGATAATGTACTGCTGTCCAATCAATGTGCAAGCTGTTTGGAGAAAGGGAGCCTGCATTCAAAACCTGGAGGTTTATCTTCTGCCGAGATCAGACACAATTTCAGTGCACTTACAAACTGATGAATTAAAATAGCAAGTTATGCACCTCCTAAATACTTTGGAAGGTACACTAGAAATTATTAAGGTGCAGCTGGAGCTTAGTTGATAAGACTGTAATTCCTGAGTCAAAGATCAAAAAGTTGTAAGTTAAAGTTTCTTGCCACACTCTCCCCTATTCAAGCCTAACTATTTGACCAAATTTGACCTTTTTACTTAAGATCTCATCATCAACGTCTGCCTGATTATATTCACTTGAAGTACCTAAAGGTATTTTAATATGTTAAATACACCTGGTTCTTATGTTATGGCATGTGTTTCAGATCAGAAGAGGCCTGTATCTTTGAGAAAGTTACATTCTATCAGTTATTGGTGTCCAGGTTTTAAAGTACTGAAACAATGTAGTCAGTTAGTTATGTATGTGTATGCCTTTCACAACAATATCAATAAACATAGAACCAAAACTGTGTATGGAAGTCTGGAATATTATCGACTTGCAGACAGTTAATATTGCAAATAAACTTCAAGATATCTGATTCTACAGAACCAAATTATTTGTAGTATGCATTAAATGGGTTAACAAATAGAAAACCACAGATGAAATCAATTGTTCATTCTCAGCATGTTTAATTGGATTAGGATAGCATCATATTTCAATGATAATAAATTGTGGAAATTGCACTAATATTCAACATCTGTTCTTATGTAGGATAACAAAAATATTACCATAATAAGTATATTGATGAACCACTATTTGCCCTTTCCTAAGCATTACTCTACAATATCAACTCAGATTGTGCGTTTTCAAGGTCAAATTAGTCCCAAAGCCATAACCTCTGAGGTAGAAGCAAGTCTGCAATTAATTAAAGCAAACTGACAGTCATTGTTGTTAATATTCACAGTATGTAATGCAAATTATGTAATCACTGCAAATTTATTGAGTGGTAATCAATATTTAAATACTGCAAATTAATGTTGCAATAAGAAGTAGACCTCTGTGAGGTTACATGTCACTGATTGAATTGAGAAGTGTAGTTGAAATTATGGAAGGCAATTTCAAAGCAGACACTTTGCTATTCAGCAGAACCTGTGGACTGGATTGCTGCCTATTGTCCAGTGAGACTCATTCTGAAAGAAAGACTGACTTGCATTTACACAGCATTTATGCTTTGCCATTCCTAATATTAATAACATAATGAGGGGCATGGACAGGGTGAAGAGAAACCAGCTGTTCCCCTTAGTTGATGGCTCAAGAACAGAAGGCACACTTTTAAAGTGAAAGGAAAGAGGTTTGGAGGGAACATGAGGAAAATTTCTTTCAACCAAAGGATGGTGAGTGCCTGGAATGCATTGCCTGGAGGGGTAGTTCAGATGATAACCTCAAAACATTTTTAAAAAGTACTTGGATAAATACTTCAAGAATCATAACATTCAAAGATATGGGCCTGATGGGGGAAGGTGGGAACAGTGTAGATAATAAAGTGTGAAGCTGGATGAACACAGCAGGCCCAGTAGCATCTTAAGAGCACAAAAGCTGACGTTTGGGGCCTAGACCCTTCATCAGAGAGGGGGATGGGGTGAGGGTTCTGGAATAAATAGGGAGAGAGGGGGAGGCGGACCGAAGATGGATAGAGGAGAAGATAGGTGGAGGGGAAAGTATAGGTGGGGAGGTAGGGAGGGGATAGGTCAGTACGGGGAGGACGAACAGGTCAAGGGGGAGGGATGAGGTTAGTAGGTAAGAAATGGAGGTGTGGCTTGAGGTGGGAGGAGGGGATAGGTGAGAGGAAGAACAGGTTAGGGAGGCGGGGATGAGCTGGGCTAGTTTTGGGATGCAGTGGGGGGAGGGGAAGAGCTGGGCTGGTTTTGGGATGCAGTGGGGGAGGGGAAGATTTTGAAGCTTGTGAACTCCACATTGATACCATTGGGCTGCAGGGTTCCCAAGCGGAATATGAGTTGCTGTTCCTGCAACCTTCGGGTGGCATCATTGTGGCACTGCAGGAGGCCCAGGATGGAAATGTCATCTAAGGAATGGGAGGGGGGAGTTAAAATGGTTCTGCAAAGCGGTCCCCAAGCCTCCGCTTGGTTTCCCCAATGTAGAGGTAGCCACACCGGGTTCAGTAGATGTAGTATACCACATTGGCAGATGTGCAGGTGAACATCTGCTTAATATGGAAAGTCATCTTGGGGCCTGGGATGGGGGTGAGGGAGGAGGGGTGCGGGCAAGTGTAGCACTTCCTGCTGTTGCAGGGTAAGGTGCCGTGTGTGGTGGGGTTGGAAGGGAGTGTAGAGCGGACAAAGGAGTCCCTCCGTGACTTGTTATCTTGGATTCTCCAGCATCTGCAGTTCCCATGATCTCTGATCACAATAGTGTAGATAATTGTGTATTTTTAGTCGTACAGACTCAAATGGGCATAGGGTCTCCTCTGTCCTGTATGATTCTATGAGGCCACATGTATTTACTGTAATAAACAGTTGTACACAGGAATAAAGCAAAACTTTATACCCAGGAAATCAGGGGATATTGGAATAAACGGCTAACGGTTGGCCAATAAGCTCGGTTTACAGCAACATCTCGAAGGAGGCAAAAAAAGGGAACAAATTAGAGGGTTTAGGATCCCAGTAGTCAAAGCACAGTCACCAATGATGCAGAAGGTAAAATTGGGGGTGCACAAAATGCTGGAGTTGGGAGTTAGTATGATGTCAGAGTGTTGTGAAGTTGGACTCATTATAAAGATAGGGACTGGTAAGATTTTTCCATTGCTATATGCAATGAGACTAATTCCATATAAACAGTAAATGCATCATGACAAAATCGAAGAAATTATTCATATTCCATAACTCCACATTATCTGTTCTGAGTATATTGCATGTTAGCAAGTAATCAAAACTAAATTGATAAAAATAGGAAGTAAATTTTAATTCTAAATGGGAACTAAATTGGTGCAAAGATTACAGAGTTTCCTTTATTTTTAGGTAGCTGTTCTTTGTTATGCTGTTATTTAAATACAAATACAATTGGCAACGATGATGCAATCTCATATTCTCACACTTGGATTTAGTCTCAATTTCCCAGATAGATTTTCTGTCCATGTTCCTGTGTACACATTGATCTCAACACACATGAAGGAAGTTTGAAAGCATAGCGTTGTTTTAATGTGTTCAGGAATAAAAGGCAAATGCTCTCAGAAGCGACCCAAATTGATGTTACTTTGAAATGTCAAAAATCTTCATGCTGGCAGATCCAGTTCAAACAATGTAGGATCCCACAGTCTGTGAGTTGAATGTGGTTAACATATTGTTAGTAATGTTTACTGAGGGACAGAATGGTGGCTAGGACATGAAACTAATTACTTCCTTAGCTTGAAACGCCACTAGCATTGACGTAAAACAACAGGTGGAAACTTATTCAAAAACTCACCAAAGAACTTCAATACTGTACTATTTCATTCACATCATTCTTGAGTAAAATGAACCAACAAAAGGCTTACAGGCCATAGTTTGGCGATTAAAAGTTTTCCATCTGGTCGCCATTGATTCCAAATGATTAATACAAAGTGGCCCCACCACAAGCTTCCTCGAGATGTCTCAGGATCACTCCTGATAAATGCCTGGGCAACTCTGTGACGATGCTGCCTAATGTGTCGTCCTTACTAATTGCGCATGCACTTCCCATTGTCCTTGTCTTAACCCCTCACCAGTTCTGCTGCCTCTGTGTGGAACTGAGTTTGCTTGTCACTTACCTGAATCTTTGCAGACTTTCTTGCCCATGTCAGAACAGCAAGTGAAAACTTCCAGCTGTTCCTGGAGACCCACTCAATCTTAAGGCCTGAGAGGCTTCCTCCTTGAACTTGGCCTTCATGCTATGATTAATGCAATATGGCAATCCTAAACTCTAACCCCCACCCTATTCACACACCAACATACCCACCACTAGTTTTGAACCATCACATCTAACCCCAACTTCTCCATGCCTCCTGGTGTTTTTGATCGGCAGCCCCCCCAACCCATTCTGGTGGTCACAAACAGCAGCCCACCCTTGCCGCTCTTACCCCAGTCTTTCCCCTAAATGTGTCCTCAACCCTGCTCCTGCCAACCTCCACTTTGTTCACACCCCTTGGTCAAAAATGTCACTGGTCCCGTGGATGAGACATTTATTCAACTGAGGACCTTTAGTTGGATATCCAGTGTTGGAATGTCAGCTATAGATACCACGGTGAAACACTTGTGTTCATTCTTCACATTAAACAGTAAGCCTGTGCACTTAACTGTCACTTATTATTCATCCATCCTTATATGTATACAGGGTGGTTTCACAAAAGACTCTTCCACTTTCCAGTGCTGGTAAAGATTAAAGCATAAAAAGATTTAAAATTTTTATTTCATGGGCCAGTTATTTCCTTAATTTTATGTTCAAAACTCTTATGCACTATATTAGGTTAATACAGCTACACATTTGATCTGGACTGGTGTTCCCTGTTCGTGGTGAAACACCGAGTAGGTCTAGTGCTTTGAAAATTGCCAGTTTGCTGTGGGCTAATGCACAGTTTAAAAAATAGTGTTCACCATCGGCACCTCATCACATTTTCACTTGTTGTTAAAACCTGCAACACATCATGACTGCATCCTTGTCTCTGTGAAGCAAAGATGTTGAAGGCACCGTTAAAAATCAGGTTGTTATTTTGTTGTTGCTGTATTGAGGCATGTGTATAATCCAGCAAAACAACATACTACTTTACCTGTGTATATACTAATTCACAGAGTCAGCCTAATCCTGGTCACTGAGAAAATGGCTGCTTGATTGTAGGACCAGAAATAGTTAACTTATTGTTTGTCTTCAGTATATAAAACAGAAATATGCTGGTTAGGCATTGCACACCTTGTTGCATTATTAAAATCACCTTAAATGTATCCCTTGACATCCTATTAATTGGATCATTATTTAAAGTAGTATATCTGACATACTGTATTTTTTTAAAGAGCCACACTAACTACAATAAACCAATTTCTAAAAAACAACACTAAAAAGATATATATTGTATCTATCTAGCCCAGTTTGGAATCGAGCTATGTGGAAGCCTAGAGATGGACTAACAAAAATGTTGTAAAAATTGTCTTCAGTTTGCCCTCCCTTTTCCATAACTTAATCATACTAATTGTTTTGTGGGTATAAATCCTTTGTAGCAGCTTGCCTTTCCAATATCCACAAGTGGCTTTTCTTCATTGGAGCACTTTGTGGTTATTGTACGAGTCAGAATTCAAATTCCATTGGAGCATTGAGGAATATAAATTCAATGAATCCAAATATACCCAGTTAAAAGTTGACACCTCTTACCCCACTTTTGCCGAAAAATGTTTTGACAAGAAATGTTTTGAGGCAAAAACAGACAGTGCTGGAGAAACACAGTAGGTATGGCAGCATCTATAAAGAGAGAACCAGAGTTAATGTTTCAAGTCATGTCTCCTTTTGTCAGTCGGTGGTACTGTTGGAGAGAGACGTCAAGATTATGCCTGTGATGGCATATGGCACTGAGTCTAGATCGAAGGATGAGGTGAAAATACATGTTCAAGGACCACTGTATGTCATAGAGACATAGTGATCCTGGATGGATTTGAAACAGTAAGGATGACACTTCAGTTGGAATCCCCATGAGGCAAGCTGTGGACAGTTATTGAGAAATGAGAAGTGACTTTTTTTTATCCATTCGCAGGATGTGGGCATCATTGGCTAGGATAGTATTTCCTGCCCATCCCTAATTGCCTGGAGGGAAGTTAAGTGTCAACCACATTACTGAGGGCCTGGAGTCACTTGTAGATCAGACTAGGTAAGGATAGTAGAAATCCTTTCCTAAAGATCATTCATAAATCAGATTGGTATTTTTGGCAATCAACAACAGCTTCACAGTAACCATTGGAGTCTTAATTTTCCAGATGTTTATTGGATTCAAACTCAATATCTCCCAGGGCAGGATATGAACCCATGTCTCCAAAATATTACCTGAGTTCTTAGATGAATGGTCTAGTGATAATACCATGAGGCCATCATCTTTGCATGTGATTGTGAAAGTAAAGTAAGTTTTGGCAAATACCTTGTCAAACACTGGGAAAGAAAACAAAAGGAGTGATGGTGATCTATAATTGAGCTTCAAGTGGAAATCCTGTCAAAAGTGAAGCAGAACTTCTTCAAGGTGGGCATACCCGAAAGACATGTGATAGTGAATTAAATATTAAACACAAAGAACTGTGAATGCTGAAGAGCCAAGTTCCAATAAAGGGCCGCAGGACTCAAAACATTTATTTTGTTTTTCTCTCCACAGATGCTACCAAACTTGCAGTATTTCTCCAGAACACTCTCTGTTTTGTTTCAGATTTTCATCATTCACAGTTCTTTATGTTTATAATACTTGTGAGGGATCAATATTCTGTTGGGCGTTTAGAAATACCAAACTGTTCTCAATGACACTGACAATGGCCACTGGCTATTGTCCAATACTGCGACTGTAAGACATGCATTTTGTCGTTTTTATGAATGAAGAAAGGTTAAGACAGAGGCGCTGGACCGTCTGCTCAAGATCAAAGAGTAAACAGCTTGTGAGGACTTGGGATTTTTTTTAAAGTTAGCAAAATAGAAGCAGCCTGACTGGGTGGGGCTTAGCTCCTACACAACCAGGACTTTTTGTTTTAGCTTTCTACACTTGCTGCTGGACTAGTGAAGCTAGATATGGAAGCTCTTACCTTTCTCTCTGTCACAGCTAAAAGATGTGGTTTCTCTTCCTGCTGCTGGAATTGCATGTGAGACAATCTATTTTACTGACTTTGCTATTGCCAAGGGTGTGTTTATGGATGTTACTGTATTGGAGCAGTTAATTAGCAGTAAATATATTGACTATTTTGTTCAACTTTTAATAACAATACAGTGAAGCCAATTTCTTTCTTTTAATTTTATATTGTCTGAATTTTAACCGTAGTATAAAAATAATGTATGTTTTGGCTAACGTCGAGGATCTTGACCATTGAATTGCATCTGGAACACCATGCCTTATAGTTGCTTTTAAAATTAGAAAAAGTTAGATTGTAGGCTATCATCTTAGAATATTTTCAGAGGTTTGGGCTAACCGATAACACCATTGTTCAGAATTCAGCAGAAAATGTCTGTCTGAAGTTAATGTCTGGTATCTCTGATTAAATGAGAAAACAACAGTTGTGAAAAGATTCAGACTATTACTATCAGTGACTATAAAAGCAGTCAGAGGCTAGAAATTACTGCAGGGAGTAACTCACTGCCTAACTCCCCAAACCTTGGTCACCATCTGCAAGGCACAAGTCAGAAATGTGATAGTATACTCCCCACTTGCTTGTCTGGATGCAGCTCCAACAATACTCAAGAAGTTTGACACAATCCAGGACAAAGCAATCTGGATATATGGCTCCCCCTCCTCAAGAAACCACTTCCTCCACCACAGACGCTCGGTTACAGCAGTGTGAACTATTTACAAGATGTATCGCAGAAATTCACCAAAGATTCTTAGATGGCACCTTCCAAACCCACCACTATGTCCACCTAGAGGACAAGGGCAGCCTCTGAAAGCATCACCGCCTATAAGCTCCTCTCCAAGCCGCTCAATATCCTTACTTGGAAATATAAACTATGATTGAATGATGGAGCAGATTCAAGGGGATGAATGGCCTAATTTCTGCTCTTACGTCTTATGGGCTTATAGCTTTATATCACTGTTTCTTCACTGTTATTGGAATTCCTTCCCTAAGTGCATTGTAGGTCTGTTTAGAGCACATGAACTGTAGTAGTTAAGAAGACAGCTCACCTCCACCTTCTCAAGGGCAGCTAGGAATGTGTAATGAATGCTGCTCAGTTGGCTATGCCCACATCTCATGAGTGAATGAGAAAACCTACTCCCAGAACTGAACAAGGAAAAACAAAACTAGGCCAAATAGATCAATTCATAATCACTATATACGAAAAACTGAATATTTGGTGGCTGAAAGTCAGGCATTAATTCTCACATGAGATTAGTCATTGTTCAAATATATAGCCATTACATTAATCTGGAATTTAAAACAAAAACTAGTACTAGTTACTATTGTTTCTTTTCTGTTTAAAGAATTGTGGGGGGTAGTACATTTGAAAGACTAAGCACATATCCGGACTATATCTTTTGTTTTAAAGGCTTACCCAAAAAAAAGATTTTGGGATGATTTTACTTAAAATGCTTCTTAGAAATCAAATGGATTAACCAGATTGCTTGTTTTATTTTAATGAATATCAGCTCTAGGGTTTGTGGCAGTCAGGTGTTAATTTTATTTGTTTTACGTATTGTATAGAGTCTAGTTCAGCTGCTGAGAGAGAGAAGCTACTCAGATCTTCCTCTGCTTTTCTGGGAAAATGCCTTTGAGGGTCCAATGTGATAAGTAAAACAATAATACATTTGTTCTCTTTCTCTGAAAGTGCTCTTGTCAATGTTTGATGAAAAAATGCATTGGCAAAGGTCTCAGAGACCATTTATACGAAAGGATACCAACAGCACAGTATACAGACAGTCTTAATCGTGAAAAATAATTCATGTAACTTTATATGAGTGAATTACTCACTATCTATGGTCATTATTTTTCAGTGATGATTGCAATTTTGCATTAAAATTAACTATATCATAGCTGGAAGCTGTTATGGGTGTTCTATGATGCATTTCTTTAGGTGCCAATGAGACTTGACATTATTTTGTTTTATGAGTGTTAACTCCATTGGTTGTCATCAGTTCATGGCATTTGGTAGCCATTCCCCATCACTGACATGGACAGAGAGCTAAAGAGGGAAATGAAGATATAAGTTAAAGAAATTCACAGCATCTAGATTGAACTAGAATTTTAATAACTACCAGTATGATTAGGTGACAGCAAAAATGGTGCTAAATTTTGTCAGCTTTTCTCAGATAACATTGTATGTGGCCCAAATTTATTAAGATTAAAAAATCCACCATACCTTGGATCACTTGAATCATGATATGATTGAATCATGCCTTTAAAAACATGCTGCATCCCATTACAATCGAAGTAATTTAGTTATTCAGGTACTTCTGCTTGTGTACATTTATATCAGTAATAAATGTCTTTTGGATTCTTCAGTATCATGATATCCATAACCAGTCCCTTATGCTATAAAGGTAACAAGTATTTCTGCAACTGGTAAACTACCTTGCTGGAGACAAAGCTCACATTGACATCCCCTTAAATTGCATGAGGAATGCTTTCATACATCCTGAGTTTGCTAAAACATGCCATACAAATACAAACCTTTCTTTGCTGAATAAATCTCTGCTATTCGTCTCAACCATACTTTGTGGTACTGAGTTCTATTTTTTTGGTGCAGTCTGGGTAAAGATTTGCAAAATTTAAATCTGTAGCCTCTGTCTTTGTGACACCATGGATGCTATCGTGGGTCCAAAATGACATCTGTCCCCCATGTACAACACATCTCGAGTGAGTCACAGGTATAATTTTGGGTAGGCCATTGGCACTGTGAGTATGTACGGTAAGTAGGCAGATCATGCTATCAATCAGCATGCAACACAGATTTGACTGGAGTGTCAGCATTTTCAAGGAAGAGCAGCAGAGTTCTCCTAGAGTGCAAGTTGACATTTATACCTCAACTACTATCATTAATAGATAAATCAGCCATTTTCTCATTGTTGACATATCACTGTGCTGCACACAACTCTGGATATTATGTTTCCTACATCACGCAGCAGTAACACTTCACAGAATATCTCATTCACTGAGAAACGTATTGAGATCATGAAAGACAAAATGCACGTTTATTTTGCTGTTCTTGGAACACTCATGAACAGATCACTGACCTGAATGCTGTCCTTATTGCATGCATGCATTGATGCTTTGCATCAGTGGCACTGTGCCTACCCTGGACCAGGATACCTAGTTCAAGTTCATCCCGCTCCAGAAGTTTGTAATGAATAAGTCAATCAGAAGTGATAAAATGAGGATGATTTAGCTGATATTTGCAGAAGCCAAGACTGTTTTTCTTCACAAGCAATTCTACATCAGGTCAAGTTTAATGAGATGTGCTATATGCAATAATTCAGAACAGCCACAGGGTGGTGGAAGATATACATCCTTCTTCCTCATCCAGTTCACGGGAAAGTTTGTCTTACACTGCCTGCAATCAGCCCATTGGAACTATTCATTTTAAGAAAAGGAAAAGCCTGCGAAAAAAAATTACAAATATTTGCATAATTATTTTTAGTTTCAACCCAGCAGGATTCTAATAATATAAGTTTCTATTGTTTTTAAACCTTAAGTTAGAATTACATGATTGTTTTAAGATTTTCCTTAGATTTGTTCTCTTATATTTTAGCTTGTTCATGATATTTAAGGGTGAGAAAAAGAAGACTGAACTATAGTTTTCTGTAATAAGCTCTATATTTTCTGTCTTTCGTTGATAGACTGTTGGTGCAGCAACGATATTTCAAATAAGATTTCATGGACTGTGTAACATTTTGGAAAGACAATACAAATGTAAGTTTATTATTCACATTGAAGAAATATCTGATGGTTTAACTAAATGAACAACAATTGCAACTTTGAATTTTTACAGAGTGGAAGCAGGCCATTTGGCTCCTCGAGACCACAGTGACTCTGAAGAGCATCCTAACCAGACTCAACCCCTACCTTATCCCTGTAACCTTGCATTTCTCATGGTTAATATTTACATCATATTACATGTGTACATCACTAGACACTACAGGCAATTTGGTACAGCCAATCCATCGAACCTGCACAGGTTTCTGAAGAAAGGTCTAGTCCTGAAACGTCAGCTTTCCTGCTCCTCTGATGCTGCTTGGCCTGCTGTGATCATCCAGCTCTATACCTTGTTATCTCAGGTTTAGACTGTGTCAGAGCATCTCGAGGAAACCCAAGCAGACTTAGGGAGAACATACAAACTCCACAGAGACAGCTGTCGAAGGGTAGAATCCTAACACTGGTGCCTAACACTGTCAAGCAGCAGCGCTAACCAGTGTGCTACCCTTGTTTTTATCTTGATCTTCAATTAAAAAAAATGTGAAGCAGCTTTACAACGGTATTATGATGTGGAAAGGCAAATCGGTTTAAGCAGTGTGGAAAATAGCTCAGTTACATCCTCCATATTAAAAAGCAAAACAAATCCGACTCAGTTAATTACCACTTCATCCATTTATTCTTGATCATCAGTGAAAAGATAGAAATGGTTACCAACAGTGCTTTCAAGCAGCACCCACTCAGCAATATCCTGCTCACTGATACTCAGTTTTGATTCTGTCAGGATCTTTCAGCTCCTGACCTTGATGCAGCGTGGGTTCAAATACGGCAAAAAAGAGCTGAATTCCAGAGGTGAGGTGAGGGTGAGAATGCACTTGAACTTGACACACACTTGACTGGATGTGACATCAAAATGCCTTGTAAAAAACTAGCATTAATGGGTTTTGGGGGATATCTGTCTGCCTATTTGACACATGGGAAGCTGGTTATGATTGTAGCCGTTTCGTCATCTCAGTCCCAAGACATCTTTGCATGAGTTCCTCGGGGTGCTGTCCTAGTCTCAATCATCTTGAGCTTCCCCCCACCTCAAGGTCAGAAGTGGGTATGTTCACTGATGATCGCACAATGTTAAGTACCATTTACCACTCCTCAGATATTGAAGTAGTCTGGGCCCAAATGGCACAAGACTTGGACATTCTCTGAATATGGAATGATAAGTAGCAAGCAACACCTGTGCCATGACCATGACCAATCTCCACAAAAAGAGATTCTAATTATGGCCACCATGACGTTTAATGACATTTCCAACACTTTCTTATGACTAATCCTCTAACAACATCCAAGAAAAGTTCCCACTGATCACAAACTGAACTGGACTATCCAAATAAATAATGTAACCACAAGAGCAGGTCAGAGACTTGGAATCTTGCAGTGAGTAATTTATCTCTGACTCCCCAAAGTGTGCCCACTATCCACAAGGCACAAGTCAGGGGTGTGATGGAATACTCCCCACTTGTCTATAGTTCCCACAATACTCAAGAAGATTGACACTGTGTGGTTCAAAACAGCCTGCTTGATAGGCGCCATCTTCATTTTGTCTACCAAAAACAAAAAGTAGCAGGAGTGTGTACCATCTACAACATGCACTGCGGAAATTCACCAAAGGTCCTTACACAGCTTCTTCCAACCCATGACCACACCCATCCAGAAAAATGAGGGCAGCAGAAACATAGGAACATCACCAACTGCAAGTTTCCCTCCAAGGCACTTAGCATCCTGACTCAGAAATATATCTCCAATCCAGAATCCTGGAACTTCCTCCAAAGGAGCATTGTTTAGAAAATGCACGTCAGCAACTCAAGGAGGCAGCTCACCACTACATTCTCAAGCATACCAATGGATGGGTAATGAGCCATACACACCTCTTTAATGAACAAGAAAAAGGAAACATGAGTCAGTATGCAGATTTTTGGATGAATCTCATGTATACAGGCAATGGAATATGGGTGAATGGCTAAGACTGCATTGGTAGAAAAAAGTCTAGAGGTACAAAAGGATTTTAGAAAGAAACGAGATAGGGGCAGAATTGGACCATATTACAGATTTGAGAAATTCAGTTTCTTTCTTAAACAGGGAGTAATGAGAAATGTACACAAGGGAATAATAGACATCATCCTGATACCAACATTTTGCTTAAGATTGGCAGAGACTTCAAATGTAGCGTGGATATTTGCTTTGTTTCCTGAACATATACGAAAGATGGGAGGAGGAATTGAAACTTACATGAGAAAAGAAAAGAGGATTTAAAAGTTCACTAAGTGGGTGATCATTAGCTGAAGGCTACATTTGCAATGTCTAGAACACTGTTAGGGTTGATGAATGAAATTTATGTTAAAATGTCACTTCCACAGGCTTTAAAAATTATTCCACAATGTGATTATACAGGTACATCCACAGGCCAGAAAGAATTATTATGTTGCGATGTTATTAGAATAATTTTAACATGATATTGGCAGGATTGGAACTTTGAAGACAAATTCGTTGAGGAGGAAAGCTCAGCTGAAAATAAGCTATGATACAAGTTTGTTCTATCAAATGTCCGATAAATAATTTAAATGAGGCTTATATGAAATTCTGTTTCAATCCTACACTTTCAACAATTAACATGAAAAGAAAATGAAGCAATGATTTTCTCCACAAGTTATTCCTCAAAGTTGTCTGAATCTTGATGCAAAAACAGACCATGTGCTAATCTGACAAGCGAATGCTGCTGTGGGGATTGTTGAGTTTATTTGCCACACTCCCAAGTGACAATGAATTGTGAGGCTAAATGATCTTATTAAAAAGTCAGGAAATCTAAATTGTCACATAACTCAAATGCACAGCATTCTGAAATCAAATTGAGATGGCCATAACAGTTGTTTCAGAACAGAAACATAAGATGTCTGTGAATGGATCTACTATTATTTTTTACAATGGTTTCTTTCAGTGCTTCAGGCTGAATAGGCAGATTAGCCAATTACTTAAAGTCCTGTATACAATAATGCACTACTCTTTAAATTCTTACATTAGTTCCCATATGTCATGGACCGCTGACCTGATACTATCACTCACTTTGTGTCCCTGTCCAATCCTTTCTATTTCTGCCATGCCACCAACAACACTTCTCTCTGTATGTGCCTGCAGCTTTTCTATCTGAAAGTTGCATTGTTTTTGGGTCAAATTTCTGGAATTCCCTCCCTCACAGTTTTGTGTGTCTACCTACAGCGCATGGATTGCTGCAGTTCAAGAAGATAGGACACCTCCACCTTCTCAAGGGCAACTAAGCACAGGCAATAATCATTGGCTAGTCAATGATGCCCACATTACACGAGAGAATAAAAAAAAGCAGGCAGCATTCATGCTGTGATTAGTAGAATCGATGGCTTATTGCAAAGAAGAATCATATCGGAACCGAAACTTTAACTTCTTCCCTCTCGACAGATGCTGCAAGGCCTACTGAATTTCTCCAGCTCTTCCTCTGATTTTCCCTTCAATGGCCGTTGTGAGGTCCTGGTTGATAAACTTGACAAAACTGACTGACAAAACAGATAAGGATGAATTTTACCACACAAGGATGGGCAGGTGTGAAATGGAGTATGCCAGCTATGTGTCAGTTTATCGAGTCCACATGATTTTTCAAGAGCTGGCACCTCAGGGATGATGAATCTATAAGTCTCAGACAGTCAAATCAAATCATTAATCAGCCAAGAGTGGGGTAATTTCATAGCTTGTACGCAATTTATCAATGTTGCACATGTTCCAACCTGACCTCAACCACCCATCAAGAGAGGTGATGGCCTATTGGTATTAAAGCTATACTATTAATTGAGAGACTGAGGTAATGTCCTTGGGAGCTAGATTCAAATCTCACCATAGCAGATAATGGAATTTGAATTCAATGAAAACCTGGAATTAAAATCCAGTGATAATCACAAAAGCACTGTCATTTGTCAGGAAAAACCTATTTGGTTTACTGATGTCCTTTAGGGAAGGAAATTTGCTGTCCTTACAGAGTCCAGCATACAGACCAACAGCAATATGGTTAACTCTTAACTACCCTCTGGGCAGCTATGGATGGACCATACATATTGACCTAGACTGCTGTCCACTTCCCTTAAATTAATAAAAAATAACCCAACTTAACACCTGTTCACCCATCCCTTCCTCCCACCCCAAGCCGCACCCCCATCTACCTACTAACCTCATCCCACCTCCTTGACCTGTCCGTCTTCCCTGGACTGACCTATCCCCTCCCTACCTCCCCACCTATACTCTCTCCACCTATCTTCTTTACTCTCCATCTTCGGTCCGCCTCCCCCTCTCTCCCTATTTATTCCAGTTCCCTCTCCCCATCCCCCTCTCTGATGAAGGCTCCAGGCCCGAAACGTCAGCTTTTGTGCTCCTGAGATGCTGTTTGACCTGCTGTGTTCATCCAGCCTCACATTTTATTATCTTGGAATTCTCCAGCATCTGCAGTTCCCATTATCTCAGTCACACACAGGGTCTGTTGTTAGGCAGCAGCCTCAGTGACTGCATGAAGACCAATGTCCTTAGTTAATGATTATTTCTGTTCTGTGACAACCACTGCCCTCCCACTGAAAGTACCCTCATTAAAATTGGTGCGATTTCTGTTGCTGGGCATAAATTACCTGCATCACAGCCCGAAAGCCCTGACCATGCACCATTCTGATATGGCTTCCAAAGGTTGGAACCCATCACCATCATTAATTGGACAGGGCTTCAGCTGTCTACATCTTAATTGCTGCCTCCAGAAAAATTATAAATCTGTCATGCTACCGTGACCACGTTAAGTTTCCTGAGCTGTAACTCACCCTGATATTAAAAATTCCACAAGAAAGTTCAGTGCAAGAAATTTAGATTTTGTTTTTACTCCTTAGGTCTGACAAGAAAAGGGCTAAAAACGACAACAAAGGACATTGGTACTGCACCTTTCACACAATAAAATATCTCATGACTCTTTGAAGTCATACTATGTTGGCTACTTTACAGAGATGAGAGGAGAAGATCTTATTCCACTGTATGCCCTGGTTTTTTTTGAAGCTGCATTACAATTCAATTGTGAGTCACTTGTCCTTATTCAGGGCATTGGGAGAGATGGCATCGTCGCTGAAAGCCAGGCTTAAACTGGTGTACCCCTGGCTTACAGCAGGAAGAATAATTTGGGATCTTGTTGCCAAATTCGGAACTACTGTCAACAAAATAAATAGCATTTAGCTAGAGCCTTGAACATCATAATATTGCCCAGTACAATTTCACAAACAGCAAATCCCTAATATCAATAAATCATTAAGCATTGGCAATCATGGAACTAGCACATTGTGGAATTGATTGATCGTTCTTATATGTGGGCTGGAAATTACTTTATGGATCTTGTTAAATGTTTTCAGGAGCATAACAGCTTCGAGTGGTGAGGAAGGGACAGGCTGGTAGACCGCAACATGAATCCTAGCAGATATAGGAGTTGTGTTGCTTTCCATTTTTAATGGAAATTGAGGTATCAATACACTGCTGTTTACACAGCTGCACAAGTAGATCTGAAGCCATGAGATCGATCGTGAACTGATTGATTTGTGCCAAAGTGACATATATAAAGTACAGGGGAGGAAAAAGACTGTTAACAATATGATGAATGATTAACAAATTCATTTCTCATTTGTACTCCTAAGATGTTGCTTGGCCTGCTGTGTTCATCCAGCTCCACACTTTGTTATCTCATTTCTCAATAATCTACCCTGCGATAAAGCAGCAGACAAGGTAACATCCTGCCTTTAAAATATATGTAATGAAGGTTTGGCTTCATAAAGGCCAGATCATTTATTTTTGGCAAGTGGTTTGAAATTGCGGTTGTAAAACTTAACGCTTATTTACAGATGCCTGCATGTTTAACAGGCAGGATCTGGTGAGTTTTCTTTCAGAGGATTTTCAGCGCATTATAAAAATTACACTCAGGAGCCACCGTCTAATCTGAATGAAGCTGAACTCACTGGCGGAACTTCTCAGCGTTATTTAAATTATATACTTCACACTAGCAACAAATTAGTAGCAGCAGATGCCATCAATGTCTATTGTGATGCAGTAAATGATGTTGAATAGCTGTAGTTTTGATGTGATTTTTAATTGGTATTACCACCGAGATTGTTTCCTAGCTATCAAGATCAATAGTGGAAAACATTGATGAGTCATCAATCCTCATAGCAAAATTTCTGGAGTTAGGTATAATGAAAGCAAAGCATATACCATCTGAAAAACAGTAAATACATAGCTTTGTAAAAGCATTTACACATAATAGGTGGTGTCATGGTTAGGCCAGCACTTATCGCCCAAAGGGCAACATTGTTGTGGATCTGGAGTCACATGTAGTACTTGCAGGTAACAACGGCAGATTTCCTTTGCTAAAGGACACTAATGAGCCAGAGGTAGTAAGACCTGCTGATGCTGGAGTCAAACATAACACAGTGTGGAGTTGGAGGAACATAGCAGGCCAGGCAGCATCAGAGGAACAGGAATGCTGACATTTTGGGTCAGGACCCTTCCACTGCATTTCAAACTTATGTCCAGTAGATGGTGGACAAACTTTGTAGAGTTAAGAGGCCCATGCCTTAGAACTCCCAGCCTTTGACCTGCTCCCAGCTGGACTGATGGTTCATTTCAACTTCTGGTCAATGGTAATCCCAAAGACATCACTATTGGAAGGCTCAGCATGGTGATGACATTAAATATGAAGGAAAGATGGTTAGCTCCTCTCATGTTGGGAATGACCATTGCCTGGCATTTGTTTGACATGAATGTTACATTTCAGCCCATGCCTGGATTTTGTCCATGTGTACCTCATACAGAATCACTTGGATAAATGAGGATTGTGAATGGTGCTGAACATTGTGCAACAATCAGCAAGCAAACCCACTTCCAATCTTCTGGTGGGAATGTCATTGATGAAGCGATTAAAGGTGGTTGGGCTAGTGACACTACCCTGAGGAACTCACAAAATAATGTCAATGGACTAAAAAGACTGACGTACAACTACCACAACAATTTCCCTCTGTGCTAGCTATGACTGCAACCATTGAAGAGATTTCCCTGATCCCTATTGATTTTGTTATTTCCAGAGTTTTTTAATGCTGATTAAACTAATCACTATTGTGTTTGTTAAACTTTGGTAACTATTACTGAACACACAAAACACTTGCCACTCAAGATGCGACCTGTGACACAATAACATGCATACTTTATTAAAGGGTAGTTCAGCTATGTGCACTGAGGTGGCATGGAAGCACCATGGTGCACATTACTGCCTCATAGCACCAGGGACCCAGGTTCGATTCCACCCTTGTGCAACTGGCTGTATGGAGTTTGCACATTCTCCCCATATCTGTGGGTTTCCACTGGGTGTTTTGGTTTCCTCCCACAGTCCAATGATGTGCATGGATTGGCCATGTTAAATTGCCCCATAGTGTTCAGGAAAGTGTAGATTAGGTGGATTGTAGGGGAATGGGTCTGGATGTTCTGAGGGTCAGCATGGACTTGTCGGGCTGAAGGGCCTGTTTCCATACTTGTAGGGATTCTATGATTCTAGACATGTTCTGAACAGTGCAGGTCCCTTCTTCGAAGTGTCAGCATATAGAAGTCACGTGGTATGCTACCTCGAATCCCATACACTGCACACATACACAAACACACTTCTTGAATTTGTACCAGGGAAAACTCCTTATTGACATCACAATAACTTAGCAACATTTCCAATGTTGTTAGCACACACCAGAATTTTTCTTTCAGCATTGCTAATTGAAAGAGACGAAAGCCAAATTAAATATACTATTCACACTCGTTTGCTGAGCATCTTTTACAGCCCATGAAAATGCCTTTGAAAGGCAAATGGAGTTCATTTCTTGCTGACATTAACTTAACAGCAATTACTGCCAATGCTAGAGATCTGAAATAAAAACAGTAAGTGCGGTAAGTACCGGTGAAACTCACCAGGTCTGGCATCATCTGTTGAATGAGAAACAGAGTTAATTGTTTCAAGTCCTGCATGATTCCATGAGGAATTGTGAATGCTGCCAGACTTATTAAGTTTTTCCAGCAGTCTCTTTCCAAACATTAACTGCTCTTTGAAGTTGCAAAACCTGTAGTATTTTGCTGTGTGCTGCCAGTTTTAAAATTGTTCCAACCCATGGCGTTGATGGAACGTGAGATGAAGAACAGCAAAGAAAAATAGCCAAGAGAAATGAGACAATTCAACACCAAAATAAAGTTCTGTTTAGGCTGTGGCCAATAGGCTCATTCTCCAAATAGCATGCTTACAGCAAGCTGCAGAAAACATAGCAAGCCTTTTATCTCTTTCCAAAATCACCAAGGGTGGATCTTCATCGCATGGACTGCAGCATTTCAAATAAATGGCCCCCCAAGTGCAATTAGGGTTGAACAACAATGTTTGCTTTGCCAATGGTGAAAAAATAAATCAAAACTTTTGACTTTATTATATCTCCCTTAGTCTTAACTACAATTTGGAAGAGCTAATTGTCTCAAACTATCTGTTGATTTCTGCTACTTGTGCAGTTATTTATACCTTATTGCAATGTTGAAGCCTCATTAGAACTATCAGTTGTTGACGCCTTTAAAGACATTTAGAAACAATTATTACTTTTGTTAATTAAAAGCCAAATAATGCTTGAGAAATTTTGAGATAAAAGCCTGCAAAGCAAATTATTTGTTATCCATTATCCCAGATATTTTGAAATATTAGTGCATTACATATATATTGTTCTACATCTGCAAAATTTGCATCCTAGTATTAAATTAAAAATAATTACATATCAATCACATGTAGATCCTATCAATAGATAAAGCACTGTCCAAATTATTGTCACATGCAACACTGTTCACACACACTAGCAAAAGTAAACAATGTGTAACGGTAACCACAGCAACAAAATAATTTACAAAAGCTACTGGAAAGGATTGAATATAGCTTAATACAGGAACTAAGCTACAAGGTCCAATACTTGATGATGGAGTTAGATTATGTCAGAATGCAAATTTTGGGCAAAACTATAATAGATAGTAATATCATGAAAAGGTGATTCGATATTCCTTATTCTTTACAATTGTCATTGATTCTAGCTGAAATCTCTGTGTAACTTAGGGTCAGGTGAGATGCAATAACTTTTGACATGCTGAAAGGCAAGATAAGGCAGGGATGCTGTGAGCATTTAAGTAAACTAAAAGTGAGCACTGAGAAAGCGAGAAAGCAGCCGTGATGTGCAATCAGGTTCAACCCATGAGCTGGGTGCCTGACCCTATGTAAAAAGTGTCCTTGCAGCAGAATGGCAGTGAAAAAATCTGGTGATTTCCAAATTGCAGCATTAAAGTGCAGAACCATACTGTAGGTGGATCAGAGATATCCTGATGATGCTGAGAGATTGGCACATGTTGGATGCCAGTATCCGTGGGCTGCTTGCAGCATGGAGCATGCCCTGTGGAGGTATTCCAGGAGCTCAAGATGGACATCCATTGGAGCAAACTATAGGCTAGAGTTGCTAGGAACCTGCTTTGACTTCCATTCAAGAATTCTTAGTGTCTAATTTCTATCCAACAGTTGGAAGAATGAGAGTTTGCACATTAATGAGGTGTGGTTAAACAACATTGAGGATTAGAGTGAATGGTAATCCAAGCAAACAGATCTCACACTATTCACTAAGAGAATCTCATCTCAAAACTCAGCGCTTATTTGAAAAATGGGCCTTCTCAATCTCGACATTGAGAAGCCTCTCAATGGACTTCTCCCTTAATTTTCCCAAAATTTTTACCTTGGCCCAAATTGTCCCAGAGCTGGGGTGATTACACTCCACGTTTCTTTTAAAGAGACAACTACAAATCCAAGCAGTTCAACCCATTTCTGACAGTAACTCAAGATATACTTAGCCTTCAAAAAATAGTTGCTTTCTGAATTATACGGTGGGAAAGCAATTTCTGAAGAAGTACTTGTAATGAAAATTTGTATTTGAATTGCACCTTAAATGCCCTGAACTAAAACTATAATTCAACCATCTCCCATTGACTTTCAATGGTGGTGGCAATGTTTTTATATGCCAATGTCTCTCTCAATAAGACAATTTGAAACTTTAGGTGTATAATTCTGAATACACCAAACACAATTCAATCAAAAATTAATCACTAACTTGTAGACAGTACACCTTTGCTTTAAGTATCTGCTCAATTTGAATCATTTAAAACTGCGATTATTATAAATATTTAGATTGGCTGTAGTACATAATGGTGCCTCCATTTGCTTCAGGCTTATTAAGACTTAATGCTGGAAGTTGTATGATCATGTTAGAGTGAATTGGTGCCCTTGCATTCAAACACTAGAATGTGCCTTAGGGGCATTTGACACAATTTTAATTCAAAGCAAGCTATTTTAAACTTGTTAATTCATCAATAACATATGCAGTTAAGATATTGTGCTGACCTCTGTTCCATTTCTCATAGCTTATACATCTATGCCAATAGGAAGCATGCTAGGACAGAGTTCGTGTGTCCACAGAACATAACAGCGAAAGTAGTTGACACTTTTACCTTTGTGTTTTCTAATGCTTTTCCCCTGAAAGATTGATCAGCCGCATGCACTCAACTAGAATTCTTGTGAACTCAGGAATGCCCATAAGCAGTGGGCAGTATTGTCAACCACTTTCAGCAGGAACAAGACAAAGGATCTTTGGATCAAGACTTGGAGGGGCGTGTGAGCAGAATGAGGACAGGGAGAAGCTTACAGTGGGCAAAATATGTGGTCACATTTGATAGAGATGAAGAGGAATTTATTCCCTCAGAGGGTCACAAACCTTTGGAATTCTCTATCTTGGATGGGAATGGAGACCAAGTCATCGAAAGGTATTCAAGGTGAACATGGACAGATTCTTGAACAGGGGGGAATATAAGAATTCAAAGAGCGGGCAGGAAAGAGGAGTTGAGGACAAGAACTGATGAGTCATCTTCCTACTAAAGGGCAGAATAGCCTCCAGCTTGTTCTATTTCTTACGTTCTGTGCCTTCAGCAATGAAAGGGTGAGAGGAATAAGCAAGTGCTGTAGGGGCAGGAAGATGTAAAAGGTATAGCAGTATTGTTTTAAGCTGGGGGGAAGTTGCCAAAGTGAAAAGTGTGGATGGCACTTTGCAAAGGAATGACTAGGGCAGTGATTACAATTTTAAACCTGCAACAGCAGACACAGGTAGAAACAAGGCTAAGTGTGGTGGAGTGTTGATAGTTTTGGGGGTGGAGGAGAAACCACAATATGGCTGGCAAATTGCCTTCACCGGCACTTCTCCAACATGGTTGCTCCATTGAGCTTTGCATTCATCCCTCAACATCCAAAACACTTCAATCATGTTTACAACCCATCCCTCTGCATCACTGATGGAAGGTGCTTTGATTAAAAGTGTTAATAATGAAGTGAGATGATGTGGATATAAAGAAGACGCACTTCACCTTTAGATAGAAAAAGCAACTGAATATTTCATAGAGCGTATTGATGGAAGTGATGAGTGTCATATCACTGGCTGGAGAGTTCGCTAGAGCCCTGCATCATCTCTTTCCACAGAGGGCCACTACTATTAAGGACAGTAGGGACAGAAGACTCATGGGGCAAGCCAATAAGAGGCTAGCCACCCTGTATTGATTGGTACCCCTAAGGTGGTGATCAGTCACTGGAACTGCATCCACCAAAGTTCCTGGTTTATCAGTGGACCTAGTTGCTGATGGCAGAAGGGGTGTGAGGGAAGGTGACCAACAGCAAGGGTGAGAGGTGGCTTTCAGTGGACTATCCCATTCCTGATGCCAGGACTCTTGATCAGACACTGTGCTTTTCAATAAGAGAACCCTGCACCGCGCCCCCAACTTCCATAGCCCACTGCTTTCTGAGCT
Organism: Stegostoma tigrinum; assembly: GCF_030684315.1. Classification (NCBI taxonomy): domain Eukaryota; kingdom Metazoa; phylum Chordata; class Chondrichthyes; order Orectolobiformes; family Stegostomatidae; genus Stegostoma; species Stegostoma tigrinum. Next base: position 20,618,994 of record NC_081359.1, read on the forward strand.
TGTTGCTTGGAAAGTCTTTCAGTCAGTGTTGTTCTAATACCAGTGGCAGAAGGAGTAGGCCCTTAGGTAGATGTAAATTGTCCATTTGGGGCCCTCAACTAGCAGTGGGGTTCTGCTGGGGACTCAATTGAGACGGGTCGAGGAAAATGATGGGATCCCTTTGGCCATCTTCCATTCTGCCAAACTTGGTACAGGGAAAAGCATTCAATTTTGCCCCAGTGGGAAACATTGTCAGGAGAGATCTGGCAGGAGGGTGCGATAAAGAATGGTCAGGTTGCAGTTGTATTGAATTCCATCAAGTGAGTAAGATTCCTTGTGAAAACACAACCCATGCTGATCAGTACCCAAATGCGATGGAATAAAACATTCGGAGACATACCAGAAAGAGAGAAGGTAACAAAAATAAGTATGAATGAGTCAAACACAAACAAAGCAATCTTGGCAAGCAATGAACATGAGAAGGAGAGAGAAAAATACAAGCTGAAAGATAGGGAAAATATAGAAAATTGAAAAGAAACAGAACAAGGTTTTCAGGACAGATTTTTTCTTTTGTACGCAAAATCATGAAAGATCCTGTAGTGAAATTGTTAACAAAGAATTGAAGAGAGAGGATGAAGGGCATAGTATAAATAGATCAGTAAAGGGGGAGGGAGAGATAATATTCATGTTTCTTTTAATACTGTCATACGCCAAAAGGCTTTCACACAAAAGGGTTCAAGAACGTAACTGACGAGATATTTAATCACAATACAACAGCTTCACTGAATAAACTAAACTGCCTTGATGCCAGTCTGTCTTGTTTGGCACTATCGGGAACGTTCCAGTAAAAAAAATTGTAATTAATTTCCAACACTAATTCATTAAGTCAATCACCAGCCATTTGAGAAATTTGTGATTTATCCAATAAGAGGAATGGAGTGCAATATTCTGTTACTCTGAAAAATCATATCAAACTTCTTGAATTAGAGGCAAGCTATCCGAAGCTATTACTCAGCAATTACTTGATATGTACCTCTTGACAATAGAATTTTACTTCCACTTGTTTTTTTTCAGGAATCATATTAAAAATAAACATTTCATCAACAAGGTTTTAATAATTTGCAAAAAATATGGGAAGGATGAGAACACTACTCAATAGCTTGTCATCATGTGATATTTAATGGAAAAAAGGATAAAGGATGCACATATTATGAGGGGATTTTTGCACTGCTATAAGTCAAACTTTAAATCTTAAAGAGGAATAGTCCAACATCGCCTCCACACTGAAATATTAAAAGTATAAAAAAATTATCTCCTCCCCAAGGAGCTTTGAGACACAAGCCATTGATGATTATGTATGGTTTCAGATTTGTCTGAGGTTAAACACTTCGTCTCCAAGGCAAATACTGAAAATTAAATTAAATTAAAGGTTTGCATAATTAATATTGTATTTTTTGATGCACTCTCACTTTCAAAATATAGAAAATGCTGCAGCCATTTTGTATACAACAGCTTCTACAGCAAGAAATGTGATAAAGATCAGATCTTATCTAGTTTCATGATGTCAGTTGAGCAATAAATATTGCTGATAAGCCTCCTGATTTTCTCCATGAGATCTTTTACATCGAACTAAGATGGAATTCAGTTGTAGATATTTTCTAATCAACATGCCCAGAGATGTTTTTACACACTTCCAGAAGAGTTGGGACTTGAACCTAAATTTCCTTGCTCAGAGGTAGAGTGTTATCGTGTCATAAGAACCCTATCCAATTCTAAGCTTAGGACCGCATCTGAAGGGCAGGAATTCCAAAAAGCTGCCATTAATATTGTGTTTCACCTTTCACAGGTATGATTATCTATCCAATGCACAGCACTGGAAAGGATTTGATGTAACATATCATGTGACTCCTGTGTGCTGGCAGTCACAAGGAGGTACTGGGACAGCATGGAGGTCTATTCTGTGTAGAGTCAGAACCAGCTGGGAATAAATAATCCACAGCCGACCCCAGTTTGAGTGAGTTCTCTCTTTGTCTGGAGATTAGCAGAACACAAAACAGCACTCCCTCATTCTTATGCTGGAATTCAGCAGAGATTCTGGTTCCGAAAAGAAATTGTTGGAGAGCGTATTAGGCTCCACCAAACTGATGATGTCACATAGTTTTAGCTGGAGAATTGGGGAGTAAAGCTCAGATCTCAATAAGGTCAGAAGTGTTGTCTCTATCTTCTTCAGTCTTTTATCTTTATGTCTAACTAACCATACCCACTGAGGACGAATGGTCAGTCCTCACCTTTGTCCCCCTACACCCACACATCAACGAATACCAGTCACGTTTGGACATCGAGCAGTTTTTCCACTGCCTCCGCCTCCACGCTTACTTCTCTAACGGTGAGCCTAACCCTCCCTGCACTGACCCCTTCACCCATCTCCAATACAAGTCCTCCTCCTGGACACAACCCCCAGGCCTCCTACCCTCCCTCGACCTCTTCATCTCCAACTGCCGTCGAGATATCAATCACCTCAACCTCTCCACCCCTCTCACCCACTCCAACCTCTCCCCTGCAGAACGGGCAGCCCTCCGCTCCAATCCCAACCTCATCATCAAACCCGCAGCCAAGGGAGGCGCAGTTGTAGTTCGGCACACTGACCTCTACATTGCTGAGGCCAGAAGCCAACACTCCGACACCTCCCCCTACCACCCCATAGATCATGACCCATCGACAAGCACCAAAGCATCATCTCCCAAACCGTTCACAACCTCATCACCTCAGGTGGCCTCCCACCTACAGTCTCCAACCTCATCGTTCCCCAACCCTGCACAGCCCTCTTCTATCTCCTTCCCAAAATCCACAAACCCACCTGCCCTGGTTGACCCATTGTCTCTGCCTGCTCCTGCCCCACTGAACTGATCTCCACCTATCTGGACTCCATTTTCTGCCGCTTGGCCCAGGGACTCCCCATCAATGTCTGTGACACCAACCATACCCACTACCTCCTCCAGAACTTCCAATTCCCCAGTCCCGAACACTTCATTTACACCATGGATGGCCAGTCCCTATACACCTGCATTCCCCATGCAGATGGCCTCAAGGCCCTCCGCTTCTTCCTGTCCCGCAGGCCCGACCGGTCCCACTCCAATGACACCCTAGTGGGCCTAGCCGAACATTTCCTTACCCTCAACAACTTCTCTTTCGATTCCTCCCACTTCCTACAGGCAAAGGGGGTGGCCATGGGTACCCGCATGGGCTCCAGCTATGCCTGCCTCTTTGTAGGTTACATGGAACAGCCCCTCTTCCGCACCTACACAGGCCCCAAACCCCACCTCTTCCTCCGTTACATTGATGACTGTATTGGCACCACCTCCTGCTCCCAAGAGGAGCTCGAACAGTTCATCCCCCTCACCAACACCTTCCACCCCAACTTCAAGTTCACCTGGGCCATCTCCAACATCTCCCTCACCTTCCTGAACCTCTCTGTCTCCATCTCAGGCAACTACCTACAAACTAATGTCCATTTCAAACCCACTGACTCCCGCAGCTCCCTAGAATACACCTCCTCCCACCCACCTTCCTGCAAAAATACCATACCCTATTCCCAATGCCTTCACCTCCGCCCCATCTGCTTCCAGGATGAGGCATGCCACTCCTGTACATCCCAGATGCCCTCGTTCTTCAAGGACCGCAACCTCCCCCTGCAGTGGTCGAGAATGCCCTCAAACGTGTCTCCTGCATTTCCCACAACTCATCCCTCACACCCCATCCCCACAATAACCACCAAAATAGAATACCCCTCGTCCTCACATACCACCCCACCAATCTCCGTATACAATGCATCATACTCCGAAATTTCCGCCATCTACAATCTGACCCCACCACCCAAGACATTTTTCCATCCCCACCCTTGTCTGCCTTCCAGAGAGACCACTCACTCTGGGATTCCCTTGTCCGCTCCACACTCCCCTCCAACCTCACCACACCCAGCACTTTCCCCTGCAACCGCAGTAAGTGCTACATTTGCCCCCACACCTCCTCCCTCACCCCCATCCCAGGGCCCCAAGATGGCATTCTACATCAAGCAGATGTTCACCTGCACATCTGCCAATGTGGTATACTGCATTCGCTGGACCCGTTGTGGCTCCATCTACTTTGGGGAAACCAAGCGGAGGCTTGGGGGCTGCTTTGAAGAACACCTAAGCTCAGTTTGCAACAAACAACTGCACCTCCCAGTCGCAAACCATTTCCACTCCCCCTCCCATTCTTTAGATGACATGTCCATCATGGGCCTCCTGCAGTGCCATAATGATGCCACCCGTAGGTTGCAGAAACAGCAACTCATATTCCGCTTGGGAACCCTGCAGCCCAATGGTATCAATGTGGATTTCACCAGCTTGAAAATCTCCCCTCCCCCCACTGCATCCCAAAACCAGCCCAGCTTGTCCCAGCCTCCTGAACCTATTCTTCCTCTCACCCATCCCCTCCTCTCACCTCAAGCCGCACCTCCATTTCCTACCTACTAACCTCATCCTATCCCCTTGACCTGTCTGTCTTCCCCGGACTGACCTATCCCCTCCCTACCTCCCCACCCATACTCTCCTCTCCACCTATCTTCTCCTCTATCCATCTTCGGTCCGCCCCCCCCCTCCCTATTTATTTCAGAACCTTCTCCCCATCCCCCTTTCCTGATGAAGGGTCAAGGCCCGAAACGTCAGCTTTTGTGCTCCTGAGATGCTGCTGGGCCTGTGTGTTCATCCAGCTTCACACTTTGTTATCCCTAATGTTACATACAATTAGCTCCACCTGGTTGTTGTGACATGTGCCTCTTCTTGTTATGACTCAGTTTGCACTTTAATGTCTACCCCTGTTAAGTCAACAGGCCCTTCGCTCAAGTATGGTTGGGGGAGGTAGGGGATTATTAAATCTCAAAATAAAAGAGGAAAGGCATGAGTGATTAGATGTAAACCAGGACTTTGGTATTTAAAAAACAACGTAAAACTGGGAAAAAAAATCTGTCTTCTGTAGGAACAATGATGAAGATGCGCCGACGTGTGAGCTCAGTGGCTGAGCCTACAATGTGCAGCTATTCTTTCCAGACTTGCTACATTGAGCTGATGAATAGGTAAATTTATTACGTATATCATCAGATCCAGCAGAATGGTTGAATTTCTGACATGATTAGATTTGCTTGTCTGTTTCAGATTTTCAAGATGAAACTTTCTCCTTTTTTCTTGGCTGAACATTTCATTTCTAACTAATGAGTTATTCTTCATCTCCTCTTTCATTAATTCACCAAATTAAGGTACAGATGTTCATCCTGACTTGTTGCTTCATCAATATTCTGAATAAAATTTCAAATCCCTTCATTGTTGAATGCTTGCCACAATGGCTTCCTGTCTCTAACTTTTCCCAGTACTATCACCCTCTGTAATCTCTGCATTGTTTTACCATTGGTCATAGTCCAAAGATGTGCAGGCTAGGTTGTTTGACATGCTCAATTACCCATAGTGTTCAGGGATGTGCAGATTAGATGGATTATAGGGATGGGATGCTCTGAGGGTCAGTGTGGACTTGTTGGGGTGAAGGGCCTGTTCCCACAATGAATCTAACTTCAGGCACAATAGATAAAGGGACAACAATGTGAAGTGGGGTGGGTGTGAATAGTCAACATAGGACTAAGGGTGTTTTACCTAAATGTGCATGTATATGAAACAAAGTAAATGAGCTTGTAGTGCAAATTGAAATTGGCTGTTGCAATAACAACAAAAACAGAAGTTGCTGGCAAAGCTCAGCAAGTCTGGCAGCATTTGTAAAGAAAAAAAAATCTGAGTTAACTTTTCGGGACTGATGACCCTTCCGCAGAAGTGGTTCTGAGGAAGGATGTCTGGACTTGAAATATTAACTCTGATTTTTTTTCTTCACAGATGCTGCCAGACCTGCTGAGGTTTTCTAGCAACATCTGTTTTTGTTCCTGATTTACAGCATCCACAGTTCTTGCGGCTTTTATTTATCACTTGCAATGTTGTGGGCATCACAGAGACATAGCTACAAGCAGATCAGAGGGCTAGACAATGGATAATATAAAACTCCTCCCCAAGAAGGGAAGGAGGCAGAAAATGGGAAATAATAAGTCAGTTTTCCTGTCCTCCATTAGGGCCCATTATTAAGGAAGACATTGCAGTATATTTGGATAGGTAATGTAAAACAGAGCTGAGTTAGCATGGTTTCATCAAGGAGATTTTATGCCTGACAAATCTGTTAAAATTCTTTGTGGATGTAATGAGCAGTTAGACAAAAGAGAGCCAACCAAAATCTATTTGGGTTTCCAGAAAGCATTTGGCAACGTGACACAAAGGAATCTACTGAATAAATTGAGAGCCCATGGTGTTAGGGGCAATGTACTGGCATGGATAGAGGATTGTCTGATTGACAGAAAGCAGAGACTGGGCAGCTGGTGATTAATAGAGTTCCATAGGTCTCTGTGCCAGGACCACAACTATTCACATTATACATAAATGATTTGAATGAAGGAACTCAGGGCATTGCTGCTAAGTTTGCAGATGATGCACAGATAAGTGGAGGGACAGAGTACTGAGAAAGCAGGGAAGGTGCAGAAGGACTTGGACAGTCTGGGTGAACAGGCAAATAAGCAGTAGACAAGTTACAATGTGGTAAATTGTGGGGCTATGCACTTATTAGGAAGTAGAGTTGTGGACTGTTTTCTAAATGGGGAAAGGCTTTGGAAATCTGAATTATGAGTGATTTAGTTTTAGATCGGGATTCTCCTAAAATTAACATGCAGGTTCCGTTGGCAGACAAAAAGGCAAATGTGATATTAGCATTTATTTCTAGAGGACCAGAAAACTAGAGCAGAACTGTATTGCTGAGGCCATATACGACTCTGGTCAGACCACATTTGGAATATTGTGAGAGATTTTAGGAAGGATCTAAGGAAGGATGCATTGACCCTGGAGGGAGTCCAGAGGAGATTTCCAAGAATGACCTTGGAAATGAAGGGTTGTTGAGGATGCTGGGTCTATACTCAGAGAATCCCTTCAGTGTGAAATCAGGTGATTTGGCCCATTGAGTCCACACTGACCCCACCCAGACCCATCTCGCCGTTTTATCTCTGCATTTCCCATGGCTAATCTGCCTAGCCTACAAATCCCTGAACACTCTGGGCAATTTAACAACCTAACCTGCACATCTTTGGACTGTGGGAGGAAACCAGAACACAAAGGAGACCCATGCAGACTCGGGGAGAATTTGCAAACTCCACACAAACAGTTCGGTCCCTGTTGCTGTGAGGCTGCAGTGTTAACCATTGGCCAGAGGCTACTGTGCCACAAAATGGAATTTAAATGGATTTGATTAAAACTTACAGAATATTCAGAGAGATGGATAGAGGAGACATGGAGAAGATGTTTTCATTCATACAAGAAACAAGAATTTGAGGGCACAGCCTCAGAGAGAAGGGATGACCTTTTTAGAACTGAGATCAGGAGGAACTTCTTCAGCCAGAGGGTGGTTAATCCATGGAACTCATTGCAGAGGGCTGTGGAGGCCAGGTCATTGTGCAAAAGAATTCCTACTGTATGGGAACAGGCCATTTGGCTCATATTGACTCTCTGAAGAGCATCCCATGCATACCCATCCCCTACGTAATCTATGCATTTCCCGCCCGAGTCACGATTGACAATTTAGCACGGCTAATCTACCTAAACTGCACGTCTTTTGACTGTGGGAGAAAACCAGAGCACCCAGAGGCAACCTACACAGATATGGGGAGAATGTGCAAACTCCACACAGACACTCACCTGTGGGTGGAATTGAATCTGGGTCCCTGACACTGTGAGGCAGCAGTGCTAACCATTGAGCCATCATGTCATGTATTTAAGACAGAGATAGATAGGTTCTTGATTAGTAAGGGGATAACGGGTTATGAAAAGAAAGCAAGTTGAGAAACATATTAGCCATGATAGATTGGCAGAATGGCCTTATTCTGCTCCTGTATCTTATGGTCTTAAATTGCCTATTATAAAGATTGTCAGTTTTCATGGTGGGACATGGTTTACACAATTTGGTACATTTGAATTCATAATAGACAGCAGTCTCATGAAACAAGTTTCATGAGTGCGAGCAGCAGCGGAGGTAAGATGAACCCGGAAGACTGCAGCTAAGGTAAGGCAGTTTTTTAAAATTACTTACCGGTAGCGGGCAGCGGTGTTTTCGCTTTCACAGAAGGAGCGGGAACAGCGGACGAAGTGACGAGACCAGAGGGGCAGCCGGGAAGGAAAGCAATGAGTATAAATACTCACCCTTTGACGCCAACGGCCATTTTGAGTGACAGCAGCAGCGGAGGTAAGATGAACCCGGAAGACTGCAGCTAAGGTAAGGCAGTTTTTTAAAATTACTTACCAGTAGCGGGCAGCGGTGTTTTTCTCTTTCACAGAAGGAGCGGGAGCAGCGGAGGAAGTGACGAGACCAGAGGGGCAGCCGGGAAGGAAAGTAGTGACCATATATATCAGCAAGGCGGCTAAACCCGAGACTCTACAACTGTAGTGTCTCCCAGCCGCCCTCCTCCTCTAACCTAGTTAATAAGGTAAGGTTCATTCTAAACTTTCTCTATTGAATATAAGTTTGTTATTAATTTTATAGCAACTTGAACTAAGCTTTCTACTTTAGTTCCAAGTGGGTGTTCAGATAAGTGGGGTATGGATGCTAGGGCAGTTGCTTGCTCCTCCTGCAGAATGTGGCAGGTGGGAGACATGGCAGACGTCTCTGCTGGCTACATCTGCGGGAAGTGCACCCAAATCTAGCTCCTTGAAAACCGTGTTAGGGAAATGGAGCTGGAGCTGGATGAACTACGGATCATTCGGGAGGGAGAGGGGGTAATTGAGAGGAGTTACCGGGAGTTGGTCACTCCTAAGGCTCAGGACGAGGATAGATGGGTTACAGTTAGGGGGAGGAAAGGGGACAGACAGGCAGTACAGAGATCCCCTGTGGCCATTCCCCTCAGCAATAAGTATACCATTTTGGATACTGCTGGGGGGGATGACCTACCAGAGGAAAGCCATAGTAGTCAGTTCTCTGGCACTGAGCCTGACACTGTGGCAAAGAAGGGAAGGGGGCAGAATAGAAAAGCACTCGTGGTAGGGGACTCGATAGTTAGGGGAATTGACAGGAGATTTTGTGGTCAGGATCGGGATTCCCGGAAGGTATGTTGCCTCCCTGGTGCCAGAGTCTGGAACGTCTCCGATCGGGTGTATAACGTTCTAAAAGGGGAGGGCGAACAGCCAGCAATCGTGTTATATATTGGCACTAATGATATAGCCAGAAAATGGATTGAGGATATAAAAAGTGATTTCAGGGAGTTAGGATGGAAGCTGCAGAGCAGGCCGAACAGAGTAGTGTTCTCTAGTCTACTACCGGTGCCACAAGATAGCGAGGCGAGGAACAGGGAACGGGTGCAGCTTAACACATGGCTGCGCAGCTGGTGTGGGAGGGAGGGCTTCAGATATGTAGATAATTGGGATGCCTTCTGGGGAAGGTGGGACCTGTACAAGAAGGACGGGTTGCACCTGAACTGGAAGGGGACCAATGTCCTGGGTGGAAGGTTTGCTCGAGTAGTTCGAGAGGGTTTAAACTAGCACGGCAGGGGGGTGGGAACCTGAGCTGTATACCGGAGGTGAAAGTTGATGCAGGTGAGGCAGTAGCAAGAGGTAGACCAGCTGGTGGGAAGGAGCCAAGGGATCAGTTAAAGTGTGTTTGCTTTAACGCAAGGAGTATCAGGAATAAAAGTGATGAACTGAGAGCATGGATCAGTACCTGGTGCTATGATGTTGTGGCCATAACAGAGACATGGGTTTCTCAGGGGCAGGAATGGTTGCTGGATGTTCCAGGGTTTAGAGCATTTAAAAAGAATAGGGAGGGGGGAAAAAGAGGAGGGGGTGTAGTACTACTAATCAGAGAGGGTATCACAGCTACAGAAGCTTCCATTGTCGAGGAAGATCTGCCTACTGAGTCAGTATGGGTGGAAATTAGGAACAGCAAGGGAGTAGTCACCTCATTAGGGGTTTACTACAGGCTCCCCAATAGCAGCAGGGAGATTGAAGAAAGCATAGGTCGGCAGATTTTGGAAAAGTGTGGACGTAGTAGGGTTGTTGTAATGGGTGACTTTAACTTTCCCAATATTGATTGGAATCTCCTTCGAGCAGAAGATTTGATTGGAGCTGTTTTTGTAAGGTGTGTTCAGGAGGGTTTCCTAACTCAGTACGTTGACAGGCCAATGAGGGGAGAGGCCATTCTAGACTTGGTGCTCGGAAACGAGCCGGGGCAGGTATCAGATCTTGTGGTGGGAGAGCATTTTGGTGATAGTGACCATAACTGCCTCACATTCTACATAGCTATGGAGAAGGAGAGGATTAGGCAAAATGGGAGGATATTTAATTGGGGAAGAGGAAACTATGATGCGATTAGACATGAGTTAGGAAGCATAGACTGGGAGCAATTTTTCCATGGTAAAGGCACTATAGACATGTGGAGACTGTTTAAGGAACAGTTGTTGTGAGTGATGAATAAATATGTCCCTCTGAGACAGGCAAGAAGGGGTAAGATAAAGGAACCTTGGAATACGAGAGCGGTGGAGCTTCTCGTCAAAAGGAAGAAGGTAGCTTACATAAGGTGGAGGAAGCTAGGGTCAAGCTCAGCTCCAGAGGATTACAGGCAGGCGAGGAAGGAGCTCAAAAATGGTCTGAGGAGAGCCAGGAGGGGGCACGAGAAAGGCTTGGCAGAATGGATTAGGGAGAACACAAAGGCATTTTACACCTTTGTGAGGAATAAGAGAATGGTCAAAGAAAGAGTAGGGCCGATCAGGGATAAAATAGGGAACTTGTATGTGGAGTCTGAGGAGGTAGGGGAAGCCCTAAATGAGGTTTTTGCTTCTGTCTTTAAGAAAGAAACAAACTTTGTAGCGAATGAAACCTTTGAAGAACAGGTGTGCATGCTGGAATGGATAGAGATAGAGGAAGTTGATGTGCTGAAAACTTTGTCAAACATTAAGATTGACAAGTCGCCAGGCCCGGACCAGATTTGTCCGCGGCTGCTTTGGGAAACGAGAAACGCAATTGCTTTGCCACTTGCGAAGATCTTTGCATCCTCGCTCTCCACTGGAGTCGTACCTGAGGACTGGAGAGAGGCAAATGCAATTCCTCTCTTCAAGAAAGAAATAGGGAAATCCCCGGCAATTACAGACCAGTAAGTCTCATGTCTGTCGTCTGCAAGGTGTTAGAAAGGATTCTGAGGGATAGGATTTATGACCATCTGGAAGAGCATGGCTTGATTAAATGCAGTGAACATGGCTTCGTGAGGGGCAGATCATGCCTCACAAACCTTATCAAGTTCTTTGAGGATGTGACTAGAAAAGTTGATGAGGGTCAAGCTGTGGATGTGGTGTAAATGGACTTCAGCAAAGCATTTGATAAGGTTCCCCATGGTAGGCTCATTCAGAAGGTCAGGAGGAATGGGATACAGGGGAACTTAGCTGTCTGGATACAGAATTGGCTGGCCAACAGAAGACAGCGAGTGGTAGTAGAAGGAAAATATTCTGCCTGGAAGTCAGTGGTGTGTGGTGTTCCACAGGGCTCTGTCCTTGGGCCTCTACTGTTTGTAATTTTTATTAATGACTTGGGTGAGGGGATTGAAGGATGGGTCAGCAAGTTTGCAGACGACACGAAGGTTGGAGGAGTCGTTGACAGTATAGAGGGCTGTTGTAGGCTGCAGCGGGACATTGACAGGATGCAGAGATGGGCTGAGAGGTGGCAGATAGAGTTCAACCTGGATAAATGCGAGGTGATGCATTTTGGAAGGTCGAATTTGAAAGCTGAATACAGGATTAAGGATAGGATTCTTGGCAGTGTGGAGGAACAGAGGGATCTTGGTGTGCAGATACATAGATCCCTTAAAATGGCCACCCAAGTGGACAGGGTTGTTAAGAAAGCATGTGGTGTTTTGGCTTTCATTAGAAGGGGAATTGAGTTTAAGAGTCGTGAGATCTTGTTGCAGCTCTATCAAACTTTGGTTAGACCGCACTTGGAATACTGCATCCAGTTCTGGTCGGCCTATTATAGGAAAGATGTGGATGCTTTGGAGAGGGTTCAAAGGAGGTTTACCAGGATGCTGCCTGGACTGGAGGGCTTATCTTATGAAGAGAGGTTGACTGAGCTCGGACTTTTTTCATTGGAGAAAAGGAAGAGGAGAGAGGACCTAATTGAGGTATACAAGATAATGAGAGGCATAGATAGAGTTGACAGCCAGAGACTATTTCCCAGGGCAGAAATGGCTAACACGAGGGGTCATAGTTTTAAGCTGGTTGGGGGAAAATATAGAGGGGATGTCAGAGGTGGGTTCTTTACACAGAGTTGTGAGAGCATGGAATGCGTTGCCAGCAGCAGTTGTGGAAGCAAGGTCATTGGGGACATTTAAGAGACTGCTGGACATGCATATGGTCACAGAAATTTGAGGGTGCATACATGAGGATCAATGGTTGGCACAACATCGTGGGCTGAAGGGCCTGTTCTGTGCTGCATTGTTCTATGTTCTATGAGGAAGAACGAAAGAGAAAACATAGACAGAATAGTGTTTTTTTTCGCAAAGGATGAGGAAGACCAAGAGTTCACACTTTTGAGTTGTAAAATGCTAGACCTAGGCTCGAGGGTAGGAGGTGGTTCTTGTCTCTGAGAGGGAACTCTGGAATAGGTTGCCAACTTGCACATTAGACAATGATTTCCTGACTTTCGTTAAACAAGAGCCATTTGTGTTTGAGAAGAATGCTATTTTAATAGAAAGGTAGTTACTCAAGATTGAGCACTCAAAAGAGGAGTGATCTCCTAGGCTGGTTCCACTAACCCCCATTAACTGATCTCCCCTTCACAAACTGGTTTGGGCATTTAATTTGAGTATCACCTCACTCAACAGCTCGCAAGGGGTAGGGTGGAGTGGGGAGAAATTGTATGCTGTGATATACAAGATATCACAATAGTCTTGGACAGCCATAGGGACATGAGGATCTTGAGCCATCTGTCTTTAATTGCGTGCTCAATTTCTCATACCACGTGTATTTATCAATGTATTGTAGCTGGGGTGGTCACGTTAAGGATTTCAGCTTCAATACTACAATCCAAACATAGAAAACTCTGTTTAATCAAAGACAATTCTTTTCAAAATTTAAAGCCACAGAAAATCACAGCATAAAATGAGTTGGTTTTAAATGAGATGGCACCAGTTTATAAATAAATAAAAAATCATGATTTGAACAGTCATTCTTAAATGCGATGCTTACTTTGGGAAGTGGTACTGATTTTCACAGAAGTAATTTCTGGAGAAGACAATTCACTTTCAATATGCAATTTCCATTCCAGTTTACCAGTATTTTATTAGGCATTGCACTGTAAATGCCTGACAGTAATTTGCTTGAGCAGTCCTGGTAATCTAATGAACAACAAGAAAGAAGCTTAAGTGGTTTACAAACGTCAGCAAGGCCTCAAGATTGAATCAACGGCTTAAATCTCACCATCAGTTTATTTATTATTCCTTCTGATCTTCACGATTTGTCTTTATTCAAGTTGTTTTCTATCAGACTTTTGTCACAATTATTCCACAGAGGCAGTCACCATTACTGAGGCAACAAGATAAGAATGAAAGGTTAACAAAATTATTTGTGACACAGAACATAGAGGTTAACCTGCACAACATTATTAGCACTACCGTACAACTGAACATTAATGGGCAATGCAGTGGTCTTCAGATTGTGAATACATTTACCCATTTGTCTCATAGCTGTGGAGAGAGCAATTTGATTCACATTATATGGGTAAGCACGCATCTATTGGGATTATTTTAAAGATTAGGGAAAGTAAAGAGATTCAATGATGGAAAATCTGCATTGTGGCTGCTTAAACATTAATTGAAAATGGAGCATCACATATCAAATTGACCATGGATGGGTTGTGTTGTGTTTTATACAGTAATACAAACTAAACAAGCAAGTGACATAAAAGATGATCTCAGGATTTTAAATGAAGGCTTCTTGTTGCTGCTACATGTCCTGCTCACTGTACATTTGAACCAAGATGGATTTTTATAAATTTATTCATGGGACATGGACATCAATGACTGGCCAGCATTTATCTCCCATTGTTACTTGCTCATGACATGGTGATGGGGAGCTGACATTTGAACAGCTACAGTCCACGTCCTGCAGGTTGACCCACAATGCCGTTAAGGAGGGAATTCCAGAATTTTGACAGTGATGGAGAGGTGATATATTTCCATGTCAGGATGTTGTGTGGCTCTGAGCGGAATTTGCAGGTGGTGGTGTTCCTATGTATCTGTTGCCCTTATCCTTCTAGACAAGTGGCTTTGGGAAGTGCTGCCTCAGGATTGTTGGTGAATTTCTGCAGTGCATCTTGTAGATAGTACACACTGCTGCTGCTGAACATCAGAGGTGGAGAGAATGGATGTGGTGCCAATCGAGCAGGCTGCATTCTCCTGGATGGTGTCAAGTTTCTTGAGGGTTGTTGTCCCATCCAGGCAAGCGGGGAGTATTCCATCACATTCCTGATTTGTGTCTTGTAGATGGTGGTCAGGCTTTGGGGATTCAGGAGGTGAGTTACACGCCACAGTCTTCCTAGCCTCTTACCCCCTCTTGTAGTCATGGAGTTTATGTGGCAAGTCCAGCTGAGTTCCTGGTCAATGGCAACTCCAAGGAGCTAAAGGGGGTGGCTCAGTGGTTAGTGTTGCTGCCTCACAGTACCAAGGACCCAAGTTTGATTCTAGTCTATAAGGAGTTTGCATATATTCCAATGTTTGTGTGGGTTTTCTCCAGGTGGTCTGGTTTCCTCCCACATTCCAAAGATGTGCAAGTTAGGTGAATTGGTCATGAGAAGTGGAGCATTACAGGGTTTGGGTGGAGTGCACTTTGTGGGACAGTGTGGTCTTGATGGGCTGAATAGCCTGCTCCAACCCTGTATGGATTATCTGATATCAAACAGATATGTCTTTGATTGGGGCGGCACTGCTGCCTCACAGTGCCGGGAATCTAGGTTCAATTCTACCCTCAGGCGACTGTCTATAGGGAGTTTGCACATTCTCCCTGTGTCTGCGTGGGATTTCTCCAGGTGCTCCAGTTCACCCCCCCCCCTCCCCACCTCAGTCCAAAGATGCCAGGCGAGATGGATTGGCCATACTAAATTGCCTGTAGTGTTCAGGGATATGTAGATAAGGCGAGTTGTAGGGGGATGGGCCTGGGTGGGATGCTGTGAGGGTTGCTGTGAACTTGTAGGGCTGAAGGGATGGTTTCCACACTGTAGGGATTCTATGGCCTATGATGTTGATCATTGGAGGAATGCAGTGGTGATAACACCATTGCATGTCAGGTGGTGGTGTTTAGACTGCCTCTTATTGGAGATGGTTATTGCTAGGTGTTTGTGTAGCACAAAGATTGCCACTTTTCAGCCTGGATGATGCCTTGATTTCATCACATTTAAACATGGACTGCTTCAGCATCTGAGGAGTTGCAAATCAGCAAAGATCCCCGTTTTGACCTTATGATGGAGAGAAGGTCATTGATGAAGCAGCTGAGGATGTTGGGCCAAGGACACCTCCCTGAGGAGCTCCTGCAGAGATGTCCTAGAGCTGAGATGATTGACCTTAAGCAACCAAAACCATCTTCCTATGTGCCAGATATGACTCCAACCAGCAGAGAGTTCCGCCCCCACTCCATGCCTATTGATTCCAGTTCTGTTCGGGCTCCTTGATGCCATATTCATTTGAATGTGGCTTTGACGTCAAGGGCTGTCATTCTCACTTCACCTCTGGAATTCAGCTCTTTTGTCCATGTTTGAACCAGGGCTGTAACAAGGTCAGGAGCTGAGTGACCCTGGTGGAACCCATACTGGGGCTGGCACTAAGTAGGTTATTGCTGAGCACATTCTGCTTGATAGAACTGTTTATGAGATCTTCCAACACTTTACTGATGATTTAGAGAAGGCTGACGGGGCAGTACTTGGCCAGGTTGGATTTATCCTGCTTCTTTGGTGTGCAAGATGGGAATTTTCCACATTGTCAGTTTTCTATCTGCACTGGAAGAGGTTGGCTAGTTGAGTGATAATTCCAGAAGCACAACTCTTTCACCGTCATGAGGTTAAAACCCTGGAATTTCCTCCCTGAGGACATTGTGAATCCCCTTAGAGTACATTCAATCCACATTCAGAAGGATAAACAAGGTAAGGGCAATAAATGCTGGCTAGTGATGCCCATTTCTCAAGAGAGAATTAAAATAAAATAGCATACAAAACAGCACAATAGGTAAAAGCCAACCTATGCAGACAATGATCCC
This sequence comes from Stegostoma tigrinum, assembly GCF_030684315.1. Taxonomy (NCBI): domain Eukaryota; kingdom Metazoa; phylum Chordata; class Chondrichthyes; order Orectolobiformes; family Stegostomatidae; genus Stegostoma; species Stegostoma tigrinum. Next base: position 20,635,360 of record NC_081359.1, read on the forward strand.
ACTGCAAAGTTTGTTGTGTTTCAATTTTTTATACATTTCACCTGAAGTTTTTGTTGTGTAATTGAGGAACTGAATGCCTGCACAACATCAGAATTCTCCAGCTAGCTTCTTACAAAAGGCCATATGCTCATTTAAACAAAAACAAAACAATTTCAACAATGAAATTATGTATATCCAGGAGACTTCCACAGCCCTGGTGTTACATCCTTTTTCTGTCAGGTATCAACACAGCAGCATTTGATAAGGATTAGTGTGAAACAATGATGTGGGTTATTTATTTGAAAATGAGACTACATACGGATAATGTTCTGAAGTGAACTGAGCATTATACATCGATGATGACTGCTCCCTTTCTTTTAAATAGCAGTAAATATATCCCCAGTTTGCCCAATATGTGATGATCTTGCCATTCTAGGAATTAGTCTGATGAACCTTAGCTATTCTCCCAATATCGAAGGTATATCTTTTCCTAGCTGAGGAAACCAAAGCTACATATAATACACTAGATGTGGTCTTATCTAGGGTCTGTACAGCTGCAGCAGACATCTTTGCACTTACAGGAAAACCCTCTTGCGATCAAAGCCAATGTACCATTTGCTTTCCTAATTGCTCATTGGAGTTACATGCTTGTTTTCAGTGATTGATGTACAAGGATGTTGAGTCCCCTGTAAATCAACATTTTCCATTCTGTCACCATTTAAATGATACTCTGCTCTCCTTTTTATTAACTGCACACTTACCTATATTAAACTACATAAGTCACCTATTTGTCCTCTTATCCAGCTTGTCTAAATCATTCTGAAGTCTTCTTACAACATCCTCACTGCTCATGATCCCACCTAGTCTTATGTCATGTGCAAATGTGAATATATTATATATGACTTCCTCATAAATTACTGAGTTGGACACCAGCACTGGTCTCTGTGGTAACAGCAAGTCACTGCTTTCCTCTCCAAAAAAAGTCCAATCTTTTTCTACTCCTGTCTACGATCTGCTAAACGATTTACAATCCATATCAGCATATTTATCCCCATCTAATGTTCACAGTAATCTCTCATATTGGAGTCAGTCTACTGCTTATCAAAAATCCAAATACAGCACATCCACTGGTTTTGTCTGATCAATTCTATTACTTGTGTCCTCAAAATGCACTAGTAGATTTGCAAAACAGGATTTCTTTTCATAATTCTATGTTTACTTTGTATGATCCTATTGATCTTTTTATTGTATCCTTTCCAAATAATTCTAGCATTGACCCTACTATAGACATTAGGCTAACCATTCCATAGTTATGTTTTATTGCTCCCTCCTTTCTTTTCAAACTGTTATGATGTTTACCCTCCAATCCTTTGGCACTGTTCAAGAATCTGCAGAATTTTGGATGATGGCAAGCAAGTCATCCATTACCCCTATGACCACCCTCTTGAGTACCTTGGCAGGAGATGTCAGGCCATTGGGATTTGTTGGCTTTTAGTCTTATTAATTTCTGACACTTTTTTCTTTAACTAATATTAATTTGCTTTAATTCTTCCTAATCTCTTGGACCCCTGATGTTTCTAGGAAGTGTTTACTGCTGTGAAGATAAAAAGCCTTCCATTTACTTGTTCTCCATTGTCATTTCTTTCATTTCAGACGAAGAAGAATACATTTGTCTTCACCATTTATTTTTCTTTTTACTCACTGAAGAAACTCTTACAGTTCACTTTTATTTGCCATTCATGTTTACTCCCTTACTCAAGTTTTACCCTCTTAAATTAATCCTTGGTGCTCCTTTGCTGAATTCTAAACTGTTCCCAATCTCAGGCTTGTTGTTTATTTCTAGCAACTTTATATGACTTCTTTCTCCATCTAATACAGTCCCAAAACTATTTTGTTCGCTATGGTTGGGCCACTTTCTCTGTTATATTTTTGTACCCTATGTAACATATAACCCTTGCAATGCATGCATTCATTGGTTAAATATTAGCTATTTGAAATCCACTTTATAATGTTTAACAAATTTACCCAGTCTGTCATGGTTCCTCATATCATTGTAGCCTCCTTTATTTGGATTTGGGATCCAGTTTTGGATTGGACTGTTTCATTTTCCATCCCACTGAAGGAATTCAGTCATATTATGGTCACTCTTCCCTACAAAATACAACACAACTTTATTAATTAAACCCTTCTCATTGTACAAAACTAAATATTGGGAATGACCTGTTTACAAGTTTGCTTTTCAATGTACTGGTCTAATATAAATCCATACCCAGGAATTCTAATGTCAGTTACCCAATCTATAAGTAGATTAAATACAGCCATGTTTACTATAGCGCCATTGTTACACATAACTAATTTGGTGATAACTCTACGGTCTCAACTCCTACTAATGTTTTCCACTCTTTTTTATTCTTAGGTCCACGTGACTTGATTCTTCTTCTCGATTTTCTGAGCCAATATTAGCTCACAGAATTACAATTTCACTGTCCACATAAGAACATAAGAACTAGGAACAGGAATAGGCAATTCAACTGTTTGGAGTGTGCTCCATAATTCAATAAGATCATGTCTGATCCCGTCTTGGCCTCAAATCTATTTTTCTGTCCTTTGCCATACCTGTAAACAGATTACTATTTAAAAGTCTTTCTATCTCCTCCTTAAATTGACGCAATTTCCCAGCATCCACCATACACTCAGGTCATGAATTCCACACATTCATATCCCTTTGAGAGAAGTAATTTCTCTTCATCTGTTTTAAATTTTCTACCCCTTATCCAAAAACTATGACCTCTCATTCTGGATTGCCCCACATGACAACATTTATCTTGCCAATTCCCTTTAGCACCTTATATACACATGTTAGATGCCCTTTCATACTTTTAAACATCAAAGAGTATAGGCCTAAACTGCTCAATGTTCCTTCACAAGACAAACTGATCTGGAAGCTCTGGAATCAGTCTAGTGAACCTTGTCTGAATTTCCTGACTTGCAACGACATCCTTCCTCAAGTAAGTGGACTAAAAGTGTACCATTGCTGAGGGGATCTGGGCGACTGTCTGTGTGGAGTTTGCACATTCTCCCCATGTCTGTGTGGGTTTCCTCCGGGTGCCCCAGTTTCCTTCCACAGGCCAAAGATGTGCGGGTTAGGTGGATTGGCCATGCTAAATTGCCCATAGTGTTCAGGAAGGTAGACGGCGTACATTAGGTGGGTCATAGGATGATGGGCGTGTTGGGCTGAAGGTCCTGTTTCCACACTGTAGGGATTCTATAGATTCTACGAATAAATGCTTTGTACAGTTGCAGCAACACCTTCTTACTTTTATACTCAAATCCTTTACTTATAAATATCAAAATCCCATTGACTTACCTACTACCTGCTGTACCTATGTACTAATTTTCTGTGATTCACACACAAAGACAAATCTCTCTGCACCAAAGCACTCTGAAGTTTCTCTCCATTCAGATAATAAATTGTCTTTCTATTAATCTGACCAAGATGGATAACCTTACACTTATCAACATTCATCAGTCAAATTTTGTTCCATTTACCTAACCATATCCATTTGTAAATTTCTTCTACCTTCAATGGAATTATCTTAGAGTCACCTGCGAATTTGGCTTTAGTGCTTTCTAACCCCACATCTAAGTAATTAATATAAACTGTAAATAGCTGGGGCCTATTGGCCAAACCATGTGACACCCCATTAGGTGCAGCTTGACAACCAAAAATGACACATTTACTATCAATGAAATCCAACTTCTTTTTCTTTGTTGCTTGTCCTTCCCAAATATTCAATTCTCTTGAATATTCAAATCCCAGCCTTCGCCACCCTGCAAATATATCTCCATAATCACAATCATATCATATTCATTTACAAATAGTTGTGCTATTAGTTTGAGTGCTTTATTGTGAATGCTCCATGCATTCAGGTTCAATATCTTTCAATGTATCTTTGTTAACATCTTTACTTTAAAAAAAACTGCAGTCTCACTTGCTGCCATCTATGGTTTCTTCTGTCTTTCATTTTTATTTTCTTAGCTTTCACTTCTACCTAAGTTTTCTTCTCTTCCATCTTCCTGCTGAGATTTTCATCCCCTTGCCGCTCTATTTTAAACCATCCTTTGCAATACTAGTAAATGCTATTGATCTTGTTCCTGGTCACATGCAACCCATCCAGCTTGTGTATCATCCTCTCATCACAAATGTGACTCCAATTACCAGGAATCCAAATCCCTCCTTGCTCCCACAACTCTCCACACATCCATGCATTTAGTTTATTTTCTTCCCAGTCTCACTAGCAAAGTGGCACTGGGAGTAATCCTTCATGAGATTACAACCTTTACTTTCCTTTTTTTAAAATTATTTATGTTTCTTTTTCTTTGTATTCTTTTTACTCATATAATTGATACAATTGTGGAATAAGCTCTTAATGTTCATCCTCCTCCCTTAGAAAATCCTACAACTGCTCAGTGACATCCTACAACCTGATATTAGCAAGGCAGTATACCATCAAGACAGCACAATGTTCTTGTAATGTAATTTTTTTTTGCTTCAAAGAAGCTCGGTTGCTGAGTAGAGTCTACTGCTACTCAACTGTTCCTCTTTCTGACTTCAGCTAGGTAAACCCCTGATCAGTTTGGATTTTCAGTTGAAAGCTTTTTGAAAGGAAAAGGGAAGGTCAGCTCATATCTCCTGCTTCTGAAACATCTTTGAGGTAAATCCAAAATGGAAACTTTTGAAGAGCCACTGCCCTCTTGAAGATCAGCTGGAAGGCATAACAATCGTGTTCCCTGAGCAATCCATGTCTGTAGCGATCCCAGAGATGTCGGCATATGTGGATGGCACTAACTTACATCTTACAGAATAGCAGTTAGCTGAACATTTTACATCTTGGCTTTGGCCTTCAACAATTAACATTAAGTTTTTCTTTTCTCCCAAACGAGTTTCTGGAGAGAGAAATCCACTTTGCTCTTTCCTGATTTGAGACCGCATAATTGTATGTCCATCTGTTTTGAGTTATTTGAGGTGAAGAACATTTACATTTTCATGTTGAAAACTGCATGTGTTAACCAATTCTGCATCATAATGGAATAAATTTTGTTTGATATAAAATTGATAATTTTGTGTTCTGAAGAGAAATCTAGTTGTTAGATATTTTAAATCTAAGTACAACAATAAAAACACATACGATTGGCCATTTCAAGAACTGAGTAAAACAATTAAATTTATTTTGTGACCCATGACCTCAAGAAAGATTGTGTCATTGTGAGGGACTGCAATGTGCACCAATTGGAGAATGTTCAGGCTTGTGGTCGAATCTTGTCTGTGCATACCCTGGCTCAGCTGAAATTTTGTATCATCCCTAAGGTCCTGAAACTCACTCAGGAACCCATGCCCCATAGTCATGCATGTCCAAGACAGTATGTGTGCAAGCATGACAGCATGAGAGGGTTTGTACAAAACAGAGAGAATGGGACAGCACAAGAGAAAGAAAGCAGAGAGAGAGAGAGAGAGAGAGAGAGAGAGAGAGAACAAGCAAGAAGGAGAGAATGATCAAAAGAGACACAGCGGTGAGTGTAAGAGAATGTGCAATTAAGAGAGAGTGCGTGAGTGAGAAAGTGTACAGGTGAGATTGTGCAAGAGAGAGGATGCATGAGAGACCGTGTGCAAGAGAGAGAGTATATTAGACAGCATGTGCAAGAGAGAATGTAAGAGAGTACGCACAAGATACAGAGCATGCAAGTGCGAGAGAGTGTGCAATGGTAAGAGAAAGAGAGCATACATGAGTGAGAGAGAATGCAAAGGTGAAAATGCAAGAGAGAGTGCACACAAGAGAACATGCATGCATGAGAGCTGAAGGGAGATAGTTGGTGTGAGAGGAAAAGCGTGAACGAGAGAGTGCATGAGTGAGAGAAATTGTGAGAGAGAGCACACGAGAGAGAATACTCAAGAAAGATAGACCATACAAGAGAGCACAAAAGAGAGAGTTTGCAAGAGAGGGTACACAAGGGAACATATGAGATGAAGAACGTGTGCAAGAGAGACTGCATGAGTGAGCACATGCAAGAGCTAAAATTTTGAACTGCAACAATTAAACTGTGGAGAGGAAAGTTTTAGAAATGGTTATTTAGAAAACCATAAGACATAAGATGACCACCTTTACAAAGTTACTAGCCTGTGTGGCCAATGGACCAAAATTAAAACATTGATAAAAATGAAATTCTTGCAAGATATATCTGTCCATGCCCATAGCAACAGCTAGATTTGTTCTTTTTAATCTTCAAGGAAATTTGGACATCACTGGCAAAGTCAGCATTTGTTTCTTATCACTAACTGTCCTTGAACTAAATGTCTCTCTCGGCCATTTCAGATGACAACTAAGAGTCAACAACATTTCTGTGCACTGACTTCAGACTGGGTGAGGCTGGAGGCTTTCCTTTCCAAATGGAAGTGAGCGAACTAGATGTGTATTTGTAAAAAAAAAGATAATTGTCATTTTGAAACTACTTTCCAATTTTACATTTCTTTAAAATTTGATTAAAATTCCACTTCCTGTCACAGTGGAATTTGAACTCACATTCCTAGAGCATTGGTCTGGATTTTCTGAACTACTGCTCCAATGATGTTAACAACTCACCATCATCTCACCTGAAATGAAAAGGATAGATGAAGCTGTGAATCAATAATGTTTGGAATAGGCATTCCAGTGGTCTATACAAGGAAAATAACTTATTAGTTTGGGACATGTTCAGATTCTGAAAGATATCAAGAAGTTACTATGAACAAATAATATCCAAATTACTTTTATTTTAGAAGTCCAGCATATTCAATTGAACCTCTATATGTGTGCCTAAACAAGCCATTCAACAATGATGCTCATATTGAATGATCGATGGAAGAAAATCTTTCAAAATGAATGGAAATGTCCATTCTGCTTGACGTGCTTGTCGTCTCATCATTAAATCATGAGCTGCTATCAATGCACAAATCATGACTCTTCAAAACAAAATTCAGAATATCCAATTCAGTCTATGAATAGGAAGATGATTTGTTGTAGAGGTACGATTCTGAAACAAAAGCATCAATTTTGATGCCAAGTGAGGTCCTGATAATGACTCCCCAACTGGAGTAACTCAGAACAAATTTGATAAACTGATTATTGAATGCTGAAAACATTTTTTTGTTTCCTTTTTTGTAATGATTTGAACCATGGTTAAAGGTATTTATTTACAATTAGTTAATTTATAAATATTGCATATTGGTTTAACTTGGTTTACCGGTACATTTCTTTATACATTTCAAAATGTTGAACACCTACACTGCTGGTTTATATTTTATATTCAGTGTATAAGTTGAGCCTTATTTTTGGGAGGAATTTTTGAGGTTTCAAAAAATCGATGTACAGTAGTTTCTGTTGACCATCTTATCAATTTATTCAATGGCCTTAACTACCTCAGTCAGATCATCTTTCAATCTTTCAGACTCAAGGAATGTGAATTTTATCTGTGAAAATTGTTCTTACAATGTAACCATTTCAGCTCCAATATCTTTTGGTCACTATGTTCTCCCCTGGTTACATTATCAGATTATAAGTGTTTCGACAGGAATCTGAAATCCAATGACCATCCTGTCACACCATAATCCTTTATTGTGATAATCTTGAATTAAAGTGTGGAGGAGGTCTGAAGTATGAACTAGGATATCGGAGGAAGCAAATGGTCCTTGGTGGTGCAATGATAGTGCCGATGGCCCAAGTTCAAGTCCTTGCTGCTGCAGAGGTCTGTCTTAATACATTTGAACAAACTGATTAAAAAAACAAATCTATGACAGGAAGTGAAATTATGAGCATGGGTTTGCATGGAGTGAGATACAAATTTGAGTCATTAAATTGTGGAAAGATGCTGGGAAAAGAACAGGTGCCTTCCAGCAAAGGGGGAATATTTGTGGTAGAACAAATATACCCCACATGCCCAAGAGAATTGTCAAAAAGCTGGAAAAGTAGATTACTGGAAACATCTGTGTCTTAATTAGATAGAGGTAATATCTGAGTGAAACAGCCCACCAGATCAACAAAAGCACTTTTCTTCAACAGGAACAAAGTCAAAGCAAATAGTCAGTGCATTTGCTCCTGCTCTCAGCCGACACATCACATCTGCTTCAGTTATCGTGTTTGTTCTATTTGTACCATATTATTGCAGACTTTGTTTTAACTGACATCTTGGGAACTGATACTCTCGATGAACCGGCACAATGTATACCTCAAATACTGGAAAGTTTACTGTACTATTCAGTTCAATTATTTTGGTTTTATTAATTTATTTATCTCTATGTAAATATACTTGTCAATCGAATGGCCACATGAAACATAAATAGTTGATTCAACTTCATGTCAAATTCTCTTCAAATGCCGCCATGCCTGAGAAGTATGCATTTTTACATTGTCTATGTGGACCTCTCGATTATCCAGAGTATTTGATCAACCGGCACATTTCTGGTCCCAAAGGTGCCATTTAATAAAAAGTTTATTGTGTAATATGTTACTGCTACTTTACGTATAGGAAATTGTGCAATCAGATTGTAGTGCCAAGAATTTGCCTTTGAAATTGATCTGAGAGATTGTCTGCTGTTGTCACAGTGTCTTTTCATAGACAAAAGCAGAAAGAGCCATTCACTACAAAAGTGGCCATTCATAATGGTATTGTTTCCAGCAAACACACTTAAGCAGTGGAGTGTACATTGCACAATCCGTAGAAAATTCAATCCTTATACAGTTAGTATAAAATAGGGTGATATTTCACTGAAAAAAACATAGAATTATAGAAGGATTACAGCCCAGAAGGATGCCATTTGACCCACTGAGCACATACCAGCTCTCTGCAAGAACAAATAATGCAATACTATTGTACATGCAACTATTTGCATTGCAACGTACACAGCAAGCTCAAGTTGATGGATAATTCATGCTATTCCACCAATAGCTTTGTAAAAATGGTGACTCTTCCTCAAGTGCCTTGTGAGTTTCAATATCATGCTGCATTTATGGAGTTATAAATAATTGAGCACATCACAAGTAGTTAGGGCTGGCATTTCACAGCATTAAGAACCTTTAAATGATTAAATACGTTTAGAGTCACAGAGTTATACAGTGGCCTATCGAGTTGCTGCCAGCAAAGAGAAGCATCACCTATTTACACTAATTATACTCACCAGCAAGTGGCCTGTAGCCTCAAATGAAGGGTGTAAGGCTTTCTGCCTCTACCACCCTCCCAGGCTATGCATTTCAGACTTCCACCACCCTCTGTCTCCAATCATTAAGCCAATATTGGATCCAACTTGCCAAGTTACTTTGGATTCCAGAATAACAAAGTGTGGAGCTGGATGAACACAGCAGGCCAAGCAGCATCTCAGGGTTACTTTAGATTCCACGTGCTTTTATCTTCTTTTTCAGTCTCCCATGTGGGATCTTGTCAAAGGCTTTGTTGAAGTATATACAAGCTTCATCTCTTGAACTACCCTCATCTATATGCTGGTCACATTCTCAACAATCAAATTTGTTAAGCATTACTTCCCTCTGACAAAGCTATGCTGACTCTTCCTGATCAAACTAATCTCTCCATGTGGAGTTTTATTTCCTCCTTCAGCATTTTCTCCAATAGCTATCCTATGACTGATATGAGGCTCTCTGGTCTGTAATTCCTTGGCTTACCTCCACCACACTTCTTAGAATGCGGATCCACATGAGCTGACCTTCCAGACTTCTGGCACCTCCCCTGTGACCAGACAAGAATTAATAATTTGGTTCAGAGTGCCTGTAATTTCCTCCCTCACCTCTCACACAGCCTGGGATACATCTCACTTGGACTTGGGGATTTGCCCACTTTTAAGCTTGCTATAACCTCTAACGCCTCTTCAGTCATCTGTCAATCTGCTCAAGAAACATGTTGAGTTACCTCTTATAGTCCTTCTTCCAATCCAAGTCAACATGAAGTCGGAGAGAAAGATCAAACATTAAGGGCAGACTTCTAAAATATCCTTCTCTAATCGATTCTAATAAAGTTACAGAATCCCCACAGTGTAGAAGCAGGCCATTTGGACCATCAAGTCCACACCTACACTTCAAAGAGCATCCCCACCCAGACTTATCCCTACCTTATAACTTGTCATTTCCCATGGCTAATCTACCTAGCCTGCTCATTATGGGCAATTTAGCATGGCCAATTCCCCCTAACCTGTACATCTTTGGACTGTGGAAGGAAACCAGAGCACCTGGAGGAAACCCACACAGGCACAGGTAAAATGTGCGAACTCTACACAGGCAGTCACTAAAGGCTGAAATCAAACCTGGGACTCTGAGGCAGCAATGTTAACCACTGAGCCACCTCAACGCACATACAAATGGAAAAGAATAGTTAAGACACAAAAGGAAGGCATTCAGCCCATTGAATTCACGTCAGTCCTCTCCAGTCAATCCCACTCTCCCAGTCTATCTGCATAGTCCTGCAATTTTAATTCCATAAATATCCTACCAATTCCATTTTGAAATCAAGCATCATTTTCAATTCCCCTACCCTCAAAGGCAACGAGTTCCAACTCATAACCATACCTAATGTTTAAAAAATATTATTGTGTAAAAGCAATCACAAAAGGCTTAGTAAAGAAGTAGAATATTGAGCCTGATACCTAATCAATACAGCTTATGAAATGAAGGCACAAAAATTATTTTGTTTCATATGTGTTGTCTTTTTCAAAATGATTTTATTTAAACAGTGCATCTTGATTGTATCAGCGGGAAACTGACAAGCTGAAATTACTGAAGCTGACAGAACAAGGAAGCTGCGTTATCATACATACTCAAAGTGACAAGCAGAATTAACGTGCACACAGTTGAAATTTCATGATTGCTCAAGCATCCCTCAGTAATGATTATATCGACTCATGTTTATTCAGTTTCTTGCCGCTGTCAAGCTGCATAACTCCTCCCAGTTACTCTCACAGCTGCCTTTTGTGCGCACCTTCTACTGCATTGTTTTAAATCAAGGTAATTTGATAAATAATTTGAAGTATAGTTGAGTTTTAATAAATATTGACAATAACAAATTTTAATTTAAACATGCAACAGAATTGCAACAACAAAACTCTTGAGAACTTTTCCGTTAATAGTGACATTCAAAATGATATGTTTTGCTATAATTATTAATCTTATTGTTAATTGTATACAGCAGATGATGTAATGTGCCAATTTCACATCAGAATTTGAGAAGTTTGTAGATTTGGCTGTCTCAACAATTCTCTTACAAGATTACAATTTTATAAGCAGTCATTTCCACCCTGCCCCACAACTTCCCCACCCCCCCACCACACATACACACACACACACACACACACACACACACACACACACAGTGATACATCTCTAACCTTGTGAGTTTTATTTTGAAATCATTTTGGCGGATCAATGTTTATTTGGCGGGGCTTCTCATGCAAGATGGTCTTACCATCTATCAAGAATCTCTGTTAATATAGGTCTCTTCAGTTTTTGATGCCAATTTACTCATTTTGGTGTTTTGCATTCGTCAGCAGAATCTTTTTTTTTAAAAAACCCTTTATGAATTATTATTGGGTCAGTGCATGCAACTTAGGGTGGCACGGTGGCTCAGTGGTTAGCACTGCAGCCTCACAGTGCCAGGGATCCGGGTTCAATTCCCGCCTCGGGCGACTGTCTGTGTGGAGTTTGCACATTCTCCCCGTGTCTGCATGGGTTTCCTCCGGGTGCTCCAGTTTCCTCCCACAGTCCAAAGATGTGCAGGTTAGGTGGATTGGCCATGCTAAATTGCCCATAGTGTTCAGGGGTGTGTGGGTTATAGGGGGATGGGTCTGCTTGGGATGCTTCAAGGGGCGGTGTGGACTTGTTGGTCCGAAGGGCCTGTTTCCACACTGTAAGTAATCTAAGCTTCTTCTTCATGATATATAGAACAACTTTGAACCCTATTTACTGTAACCTGTGTTGCTTAACACACCTTGAAGAAGATTCAAGTGGCCATTTTCTGATTGTTAATGCACTAAATTATATAATTGTGTTTAATTTATCCAATAATCTGAAATTGTTATCTCCACTTAAATTACCGTGCACGGGAGAGTTCAGTTCTGAGTTCAGTGCTAAATACACTGAATTTGCATCTAACGATACCACGTATGTATTAAGATGCACCTACAGACCTGTTCTTCTACCTGTACATCCCCGAGAGGATTTAAGGACAGGGCGCTTGTGCGATGTAAACCATTTGCTGATCTCAGTTTTATGATTTCACTTAATCTGTTGGGAATGCATATTGCAGCTGACTTTACAAGACTGAAGAGTGGAGTGAAAATCTGTGTTTAACCATTTGAATGCCGTAGATTAACTAGTTCTGGTTGGCGTCAAGGTGCAGTGGCTACTGCTGCATGTGAGTCATGAAGTTGTAGAATGTGGATAAGTTCTGGATCCTGATTCCACACTGAAGCTTTTATGTCTAAATGGGCTAAATGGCCAGGAGGCAAGATTGATGTCCAATTAGAGCTACCAAAACCCTCAAAGATGAAACTGCAAAGACAGGCAGCAGCCATGTTGAGAGTTGTCACTGTCTTGCTGATAAGTGTGTGCATAATTCCTTCGATAGTCATGAGGTTGAAAATACTGGCAAGTGGTTGAAACGAGATAACAAAGTGTGAAGCTAAATGAACACAGCAGGCCAAGCAGCATCTTAGGAGGATTAGGAGCAGAGATCATGCTGAAGCTGCTTGGTCGCACTTTGTTAGCGCAGAGAACGGAACCATTTACAGGCATTTCAGTTTGATCAAAACATCACTTACAATTGCACTGCTGAATAGATAGACTCCTTACCAGGCTTCTTCATGTGCTTAAGGGACCATTAATTATTGGCAACCAAAACTCTTGCTACTCCATAACCCATTCCACCACCTTACGAGAGGTTTGAAAGTTGTAATCTGACCCAGAGGTTAATACTTAATGTAAACAATAAAATGAAATCTGGACTCTCAAAGCGCTCATCTAACACTAATCCCTCCCTTAATCAAGAAATATTTTTGAACTCTATCTTTTAGTTTACTTTACAAACGTGTTTTTATTTAAGTCATATCATCAAGTCTTTTTCACTTTTACTTAAAGTCTCACAAACTCAAAAGCAATTAAAATTCTTTGAAAGATTAAGAATTCCTAAATAAAACAGAAAGTGTTTGAAAAATTTAATAGCTACTCATCTCAGTTTACTGCAGGCTGCTCTCGATGCATTCTTTTAACTGCTGAAATCCAAACGGTCTAGTCTCTGTATTTTTGTCCCTCTACCTCGATTGCCCAAGGACTACCTTCACATATAGCAGCACCCCTCAACCGTGTCAGGAAATTTCTAAACCTCTAGTGGTATAAGAAAAGGTGAATTTGAATCATGGTTTAATAATACACGTCAACATACAGCTGCTGACTGGAAAATCTGAGTCTATCAAGAGCCGTGGCTGTTTAGCAGATTTTGATGCAGATTCAATGCATTCAGAGCTGGCTTGATAGCTGACACAAAGCAACATTTTGATCTTTAGAAAGCTGGTAATACAATCTGGCCAGGGGCAAAAGTATTATGATTTAACTTGTCAAAAGTAAGTCAACTCCGCATCTGGATGGAACAGCTCAGAGAAATTTGCAAAATGCCTTGCACAGTCCAACCATGCTGAATGATAATGAAATAAACAAAAAAAAAGTCTGTGAATGAGATCATGAAGTCATATCTACTTGAATTTTGTGATGCTCAGTATTGCAAATCTAATTTTTGACAAATTTGTTATCTAGTGCCAATATGCTTTACAGCACTTGGAAGCCGAGATGAAAATTGTTCTGAATGTATTCCTTGCTATTTTATGGACCAAATAAAGGTGAATTGAACATAATCCTCAAGTAAATGTTCATTAGAAGAGCACTTGAAACCATGAAAAGGGACAAGAGAAAATAAAGGCGGGCAGAATGTATTGCGAAAATTGGCTGGCTGAAAACTATTGATACCAGTTCAGGAATTGCAATCCTTAATTGATTTCTAAAGAACCCAGTACAAATACTAATATTGCAGTCAGTGCCTATAGAATCCAGCTCAGAATAGATCAAAAATCAGAAAATCCAAGTTTCAGCCAATTAATCCTTGAAAAACTTTTAGTGTTGTTGAACTGTCTTTTTTCCCACTTAGGGGAGGCTGGGTTGGTGGGGGGTTGGGGTGGGGGGTTGGTTGGGGGGAGAGAGGGTGGGGTGGTTTCCAGATAAACAGGCTTTGCTTTAAAATTAAAAATAACTGTCTCCTCCTCCAAAGGTCTGGAGGTTGCATTGGCTTCCCAACACAATTTTCACAAAATTTGCCAAAGAGGCACAAAAGAATGAGGAATTTCAAACATAATTTTGAGTTCTCCGAGCTTTTGTTCAAAAATCATAATGTAGAATCTAGCCCTACCCACAAAACCACACCCCAGATTGAATTAATCACCATAGTAAGCTTCTGTTAATTAGGACTCTTCATGATTCTTCAAAGAGCTTAAAAATAAATTGTAGTTTATTAAATGCAATGGCATGAGTGGACACGATTGAAAGCTTTCAAAAAGGTACCCTTTCAATTCACTGGGAAACTGACTACCTAACACCAATGTAACCATTAATAGTTTTGCATATTTTCAATTTGTTTGCAGCTATTGAAAGCTATTTTTTTTTAGAAACAGTAAACTGGACACTGATAGAATATGCTTATTTTTGTGATAAATCCACTTTTAATTATAAACTTGCAGCAATTTACAGCTCTGAAATTTGCCTAGGAATATGTTCAATGTAATGCTGTGACAAAATTATGTTCTACTGGGATGGCAAATGAAACCAGGTCACAGAAGATTTTGCATTCGGTGATGTTTAAGCAGAAACTTGTGCAAAGAATTCACTTTGTGCAAATTTGGGTATAGCTTCACCCAAAGAGCAAAAGAGAGAAAGTCAGTTTGGAAAGTAATCTTTTTCATGACCACAATGAGAGTAGTTTTAGTTAATAACGTAAATATATTTGAAAAGAAACTGGATAAGTACATTTACAAAGGAATAGAGCTTTTTGCTAATGGTGTTAAATCCAATGAATAGAGTAGGAAGATGTAGTGTGGATCTTCAACATTAGTATAGACAAATAGTCTGTTTACCTGCTGTTAATTCTGTGCAATTAAAAAACATGCTCCCAAACTGATCCATGATTTAGGAATCATTCTTTTTATGAAATACAAGTGCTATTGTCAACCATGTGTTTGTTGAAATGATCCTCGTGTACTGATTGGCCAAGGATAACCAATATATTTTTGGACTTGCTGATACCGTTGGAATTTAATCTAGTGCTAAAGAATATTTCAGGAGAATGATTTCATTTGTGTTTGTCTGCTTCAAAGTAGCATCAAGATATACAGGCACACAGCAATTTCACCAGTATAATGGACCACAATGAAAAGAGTTTTAAAGTGGAGCAGTGCAAACAAAGTTTTCCCCTTTGATTTCTGAGTCTAAAATCACAGTACTTTAACCCAAACATCAGTGATTGCTCAGTGAAAGTCTGAGTCAGAATCAAAGGGTTGTGTTCTTTTCCACTCTATATTTTGAGGTCAAAAGTCAACATTAACACTACTGTGCATTACTGAAGGAGTGCTTCACTATCAGAGGTGTCACCTTTTGGATGAGATGCTGAAATGAGGTTTTTTTTTGCCTCTCTGAGGTCGACATAATGGATCTGCTATTTTGACAAAGAACGGGGCAGTCATGCAACCATAGGAGCCCAGGTTAAGCTAGATCCCTGAATCAACATTATAAAAGCAGATTACTCAATTAATACCGCACATGCTCATGGAAGATTGTGGTATACAAAATTGTTGTCATGTTTTCTACATTAAAAGAATAAGCAAATGTACAAAACTACTTAATTGGTTAGTGAAGATCTTTAGCATGTCCAGAGGTGTTGAAACGTGCTGTATAAATGCAAACTATTGAATTGTGCATACACTTATATAAAAAGCAGTTCATGTCTGCAATCTATTGTCATGTTATAATCTGGATTCATTGTACTAAACCCAGATGTGATTGGTTATCATGGAAAATAAAATATTGCAAACTATTTTGTTAAGGGAAACTGCATTTGTGTGTATAATAGATTGTTTTCCTTATCAATCAAAACAGACTTCCCCCAATATTTTGTCAATGTCTTTCTAATGTTGAAAACTTCGATCAGAATTGCTCTTATGCTTCTTTTTCCTATCAATAAAAAAATTCCATTCCTCCAGTTTCTCCTTTAATGACAGCTTTTCATCCATAACATCATCTTGTTCAATCATCCCAAAGGCCAAGATATTCTTCCTAAATTCAGGCATACAAAACATGATGTTCCGTCTGTGGGCATGACAAAAATACTTGTTTCTCTGTCAGCTTTCTCCCTTTTTAGTTTTAAATCCTTCATCCCCAACCTTCCCAGCAGTTCCCTCAAAGTTGTAATACACTGTAGTTCTTTACACCAGCAACAACCCTATATATATTTTGCCCAGACGGCCATTCTCTCTTGGATACCAAGTTAAACAGAATAACAGAATACCATATTCAGGGATCTGTGCTGCACCCCAACTGTTTTGCATCTCTGTAAATTGGACCCATTTGAAGTGCAAGTTGGTTAAAGTTGGAGACAATGCTAATCTAGAGGGACCAGAGAAAATTATGAAACATCTATAAAACTACATTGGTATTAAAGGCAGAATTTGAGGTAAACAGAAATTTGAAGCAGGAAACTCCAGGCAGATAATTGTAATGTGTTATCCATTGCAAACTAAAATTGAAGAACATATCTAACCAATTACAGATCAGCAACAGTGTGACTCTGAAATATCAGTCAACACAATATTCCATCGAATCATTCATGGATAAAGCATGAAAAGATTGCTGTGCTATACTGGAGATGGATTTCCTTCCTAATATGCAAGGAAAATGCTTAGCTCCAAGGTGGGGAAAGACATAGGATTACATTTTAAAAAACTCATTAAATATTGATGAGATGGTTCTGTGGCACTATGGGTAGCACAACTGCCTCTAAGCCAGAAACTCCTGGACCAATTCCCACTCCAGGTCTTGATAGCTAAGGAAGGTGCATTTGGAACATAATCAAACAGATTAGGTATCAACATTTTAATTTTCCAGATACACTAATGGCAGGCAGTAAGAAGGGGAGAGATTCCTGGACACCTGTACGTTGGAATCAAGATTGAATCTCCTGCCACCACTATCCACAGTACCACGCATGCAAAAGAGTACATTGCCATAGCAACCAAGACTTCTTTGCAGTGGCCAGTTGGTTGGAAAGCTGCTGTGGAGCAGATTGATGCTACTAGCTTGAGGTTGATCCCCATTTTAACTGGAGTAAGTTGGGGCCTGCATCACTGTCCTAGTTTGTAGATATTGCAGCATTATAGAATCCCTACATTGTGGAAGCGGACCATTTGGCTCATCATGTCCATACCGACCCTCCAATAGCATCCCACCCAGACCACCACCAGTGAGTCCCCACACCTTACCCCTCTAACCCTGCATTTACTATGGCTAAACCATCTAGTCAGCACATCCCTGGACACTATAGACGGTTTAGCATGACCAGTCAACCAAAACTGCACATCACTCAGGAAACCCACACAGACATGGGGAGAATTGGTTAACTCCACACAGACAGTCACCGAAGGGCAGACTCAAACCCAGGTTCCTATCGCTGTGAGGCAGAGACGCTAACCATTGAGCTACCATGCCACACTTACGCATCAGATTTGTCTTCAGTTGGTCAGAGAACTGAAGAATAGGAGGGTGTTGCTAACCCTCATCTTTCCTATTTTTCCAGGTGTATGAAGCTGGGTCGGATGTTGCTGGGAGGAATCATTGTCAGTCTTCCCATAAAACAGAGTCTCTGATGGGATAAGCAGCAAAGGAGGCAACCTAATGTTTCTTCAAAGTAATTTCCTTTCAGCCTCTCAATGGGTCTTTAAAGCAGGAGGCCATCTGATGCAGGCCCAAAATTTCCAAAGACTGTGGCAGGTTTCATTTCTGCATCTCCGCTTTTGTCTCAAGCCTTGGGACAGGGGCAGGCCATAATTCAAGGTAACCTGAATAATAACAACTTAGAGCACTTTTAGAAAAATAAAATATTGCAATGAACTTCATAGGTGCATTCTCAGTCAGTGTTTCATGTCACTGAAAGGACCATTTGGACCAAAGCCTTTTCAAAAGCCTGTTCAAAAGTCTGAAAGGAGGAGAGAGAAATAGAGTGGAAAGGAGGCTTTTGTGGAAGAATTTGCTAGGCAGGTGTAAGTGCACCTACGGATGATGAAGTGATAAAAAATCAGGAAGGTACAAAAGGTTAGAACTGGAGGAATCTGGAATTACACCCAAGGCAAGACAATTGGGTAAGTCTTTCTGGGAGCATTTTGCATTGGGGAGTTGAAACTCTCAGACTATTACGTTGAGGTTATATATTGTTGCTGCTAGATTTCTCCTTTCTGTTGTAATTAATTCTGTTCATTGAAGTGTGGGGTCCCGAAAGTTGTGCAATGCTAATTTCAGCATTGTCAGCAAGAAAAATGAGTAAAATCTTAAATTCAGCTTTGGAAAAGAGATACAACTTCCCTTCTTCGATTGTAATCATCAAGTTTGGTTGACTGTAGAGTCAACATTTCAGACATTTGCTATAGTTTGACTTGGCTGAGCTGAGACCCAGGGCAGAATACATTGCCACCTTAACACCGAGGTGAATAGTAGTCTATTATTTATGCACAAATAGTGGACCAAATTCAAATGAAAGATAGATGTGTGGTTAAGTGCAGAACTCCCGTGCAATACGCATGCTCCTAGCTTCATGAAACAACACCGTTCTGTCTCCTTCGTCATTGAAAACAATTGAATGCATAATGTTGTTATGCTGATCCAGCAGATATCAACTGAATTTGCCCCGGAAAATTAAGCAATTTACTTAAAAGAGTAGGCAATTCTTATCATTGCCATAAGTATTAATCATCCTGGTACTGAATTACAAAATATGGAGCCTTGTTCCTTCAGGTTTGCAGTTTTGTCTTTTTCCCCAAATTTTACCCCTTCTGCATCTGTTTTGACACAACTCACCTTCTTCTTCCCTCCTTTGTACTGTTAATTTCCCAACGATTCAGTTTGGTATGGAGACACCCCAGTTGTTAGCCCTGTTTGTTCAGTTTACAGACTTTTTTCATTCCCTTGTTACCATTTTGGCAGCTTGCACTTTCAGAAAGTGGGCTAACACTTTTTGTGTTGGAGGGAACAGCAGTTAGTGTGAGTTGCATTCTCGCAGCAATACCTGACCACATGATGGTTTCAGTGGCAGATCTGAGAACATGTTTTGGAGAATGTTCTTCTGTGCCTTTATTTATGAATTGGGGCATGGTGCAAATCTGTTCAATTCACTATGGCGGTGTCATACTCAACTGTCCAATCAATCACTTCTGCTTCAGTCGGCACCAGTCCAGACAAAATTAAATAAGGCAGATTGAATGAAATAAATAAATTATATTCACAAGCAGTGCATCACCAGTTATTGGCAGGCATATGACTTTGTTACACAAGTGACACATTACTGAATCATATCCTTCAGTTTGAAGCTCCAAATTATTATGTTCTGTTACTGCTCCATTGTGAGATGGGGTTAGAAGATAAATTACCTCTCACCACGCTGATGAAGATCAGCCGAATAACTAGGATTCATTGCATCAATGAGAGCTGCATCTTGTTTCATACATTATTTAATCGAGTGGTTTAATTGGTCCACATTTTGCCTGTTTAAGCTTCAATGTTCTAAAACAAAACAAATTGCAAAAGTAGTAGATTAGATGGTTGCCTTGGCAACACTTACCTAATTACTTGTTAGAAAAGTGTATTAGAGTTATGAAACCAAGGTAGATAGATTAAGTTAAGATCCAGATTCTAACTGATTCAATTGAATGGCTGAACAGGCTTGAGAAGTTGAAAAATCTAATTTTGTTTTGATAAATTCACATTTGTCTAAGCTACTGCCAAATGGAAAAATGTAATAAATGATTTGCTCTATAGGTTGCTGGGCAAATCTGGTATATGAGGCCATTGAAATAGAAATGGGGAGGTGAAGAGTACAACCAAGTGATTGTCCAGAATGAAGACGTGGAAACGTGGGTAGAAGAATTGAAGCTGTATGGTAGGTTTTGGGTCAAAAGAAAATGACTTTACTTGGGGTTACCAATCATCTGCCTGTAAAAAGCTCACCAGCAAAGAACATGGACTTTACCAAATTTGTCAATGCTATCATCCGGATCATCATCCAAAAGGAAAATTCCTGCACAAAATTTATTCAACTGTGTAACGCTTGTCCTTCCTAATAAAACAGTTACAAAGCCCCGGCACCTCATACTCAGGGCTATAACGATGGCCTTTTAACATCACTTACAAATAAAGTTTAAAAGATGATACCACATCAATCAAACAGTTGCCATTTAATCCAGGCAATGTTCCCAATGGTTAATCTGCCACCATCACTTGCCTCATTTGAATGATTTACAAGTCCCAGCAGAGTCTGGGAGTCACGTATGATAGTCAGTATGTCAAGAGCTGCATGGACAATCCTTTAAGGTATTAGTTTTCCCTGGTATGCTCAATCACATGATCCAACTCCCATCTTGTTAAAGAAGCAGGGGCAGTTGCAGCACTGACTAATGGCCTCCATCTCACCACTGTACCAAGGCCTGCCAGCAAAGCAATCACAAGCAGTGCACCTCGCTTTCCTGATAAAACAGATTTCATAAGTAAAAAAAATAGCTCCATGGCACTGTGCTTTAGTTCACGGCTCATGCTGTGAATTGCTGGACAGAAAATGGCAGCCAATGTCAACACATTAATTCCTTCAGCTTGTTAGATGTTGTGAAGTTGCCAAAGTAAAACCAATGCCAACTTTGAACAGTCTTTCCACTTATATTTAGAACTTACTGGCACCAAAGCAGTATGAATCCAAGGGAACTAAAGGAAGCCAATTTTATGCCTCATCTTCGCTCTAAATAACTGACCATTACCAAACTTCATAATAATTTCATTAAATTTTGTTTGTTTCAATTGATGTTTTACTATCGCCCGATAAACCATCTCCTGTCACTTTCAGAGGATATTAGGGGAATGACTGAGTGAAAGATGTATAATTGTTAAAAGCTTAAAATGAGACCTAACATACATATGTAAAATATGTAGATAGCTGGGAGAATTACAAATTGGGTGGTAAAAGGCTTAAATCAATGTCTTGTATTCTGCCAGACCATATCACATCATGTGAATATGTGACAGAAGGTCCTGGACAAACAATTCATACATGCATGTGAAATCGTCAAAAAAGCAAAGTTGACTCTATACTCACACTCTATGCCTTCATGTCATCACAGTAATACTATGTTAGAATGGCAGTGCCGTCCTCCATTTAGCTCCTCTATTTGAAGTACTTAAGCTGCTGGTGAAGACATTTAAAATTTGTATCATATCGTTCTAGCTGTGATAGTAGGAAGCAAAACATGAAATTATTGTAATTTCGAGCTATTGTTACTGCAAAACTACTTCATTATCCTGCACGTAGATGGATATTTTTCCTGGAGATACAATGTTAATTCTATAATGCTTTTGTTTCAAAAGGCTGGAAGCTTACAATGATGAGGTTTTGCAATAAATACCAGGTAGATTAAGATCATTTATCTCTCAGGCAGTATCAATTGTTTACCACAAGACAAAATTCTCCATCTCAGGTTAACAATATGAAAATAGACGTGTATTTATATAATATCTTTCATGACCAAAAATATCCTAAAACACATTGCAAATCAGTGAAGTTTTAAAACGTAATCAATGTTTGAAAGAAACATGGCATTCAATGATCACATACAAGTTCCAACAAACAACTGAGCAATTTTGACTAAACCTATGAAAGGGAATGTAAATATAAGCATCATTAATCAATCCAAAAAACATATTGGGGAAATCTCTTCACCCAGAGAGCAATGAAAACATGGATCTTCTTAGCAGATGGTGTAAATGACATATGTAGCGGAAAGGCTGGGATGCTTCTGTTTGAAGTTAAGGTGTGGTAGCAAATGAGTTGTACAGTATCATTTCTGCCACAGCCCAGAGCAAATTAACTTGTACAATATTCCACTTTACGGCTCATTAACGTCGCAAGCGAGATCTCAGCAAATCATGTGGCATGGGTGACTGAAATTCCCAATACTGTTGAAACTTTCCACTTCCAAAGTCTCTGATGCCATGTCTGAAATCCAGATGAACACCACTTCAGATACTGCAAAATAGAACCTCCCCCTTTCATGGTAATGCTCACTTTGAAAGTCTCAGCACTTGTGGAGAACAAAATTCGGCTATTCCCTTCTCCTCAGAGACTGATGTTGAGACACTTGGTTCGTGGAGTGATGCTGAAAATTTCATTCCTTTTCCCTGCTAACCCCAACAAGCAGTCACACCATCAGACCCAACCAGCCTGCGCAGAGATAGCTATCCTAGCCAGTGTTGTATCCAATGTAAAGAGGGATATCAGTCAATCCAGAAACAAGGTGAATGGCCTCTTGCATTCTGCAAGCCTAATTGGCATCAACCATTGTCTGCCACATGGCACATAAAGGACCATCATGCACCCTAACTTGGTCAATGCACATGCATCTCACCAAAGATAATGGACTATAACTCTCAGCATTACATGCTTCATCGAGGTTCAAGGACCTTGTAAGGAGCACAGTGTATTTTTTTATTTAAAAATATAACCCAGAAATGGAAAGTAGTCTTCTTTTTATATGTCAAAGGAAGTGGAACAATGTGGTCACTTAATAATTACACAAGTGCTTATAACTTTGCTGGATGAATGAATGAAAGAATGAACGAACAAATGAATGACTAATTTATTGTCACTTGCATTTTACGGTAAATAAAACAGTAAAATACAGTGAAAAGCTTCAACAGTCACTGCAATCTGGTCCCATTCTGAATAGTTTAAGAAAGAAAAGGATAAAAGGTGTACCTGAAGGAGAGTCCTGTGCCCTGATCCACCTCACCAATGACCTGCACTGCTGCCCTTCCTCCACTGCCCCTCTGTCACCTGCACCAGACCCACAAACATAACAGTCACCACTCTTTAAAAGCCACCTATGTGCCACTGGGACCTTCTCACCAACACCACCAATGCTGACGCCGGGTCCCGTGCTGAGCCCACACTCATCCTGCAACGAGAGTCCCCAGCTCTGCTGCTGCCTCGATGAACGCCAGGAGTCCCTGCTCTGGGCCTGCTGCAACAACCAGTCCATGGCTTCACTACCAGACTGGGCCATCACCACCATCCCTTCAAAAGTCCCACTCTGGCTGCTGTCCCTCCGAGATATTGCCTTGTCGGTCTCGCCATCTCGAAAAGTCCGCAGCTGCCACCCCCTCTAATCAGTGGAGGAGTTTTGCTGCCACCGAGAGTGCCCAAGGCTGGGAAGACATCCTGCCGCTGTCACTGCTTCCAGTCACCGTAAGAAGCCTCATCCGCCATTGTATCCACCTGCCATTCCCTGCACAGCCTGCTCTAGCTGCCACACTGATTTCACCATCTAACACACTGCCAAAGGCTTCAAGTAAAAGAAAAAAGCAAAGGCAAATAGAAAAATAAAAGAACAGAAGTAAAAAGGACGAAAAAAGACAGAAAGAAAGCATGAGGGAATGAATGAGCCCTGGGCAAGAGCCTGCACATAGTCCTTCATTGGCACATCACTGAAAAAATTGAGAAAGTCACCTAATTTCCCCATTTTGGTTTGGACTTTGATCCACAGACTTTATGTCCTTTTTGTCTATGTTTTGCACCTGTCATATTCCTAAAACAACATTTGTCTTAACTGTATGCCTGCCTGACTGTGGAGGAATATGTGTTGTTGAGATTTAAAGGGGATAGGAATTAAATTTGCATTTTCTTAATTAACGATCTGTTTCTGCTGCATGCTAGAAGTTAAGCTTTGTATAATAAATAAATTATTCGATGAAACCTGTTGAAGTTTCTTTTGTATCATGTAGTGGCTACTGTTGTGTTTGTCTGACATTGCGCAGCAATGTTGTATGTTCTATGTTCTACGTTCTATGTGTCTGGTTGTCTCCATGGACAGCATGGCTGTTGTCTTGGAGATACATGTCCACTGAATGCTCAGTGACTGCCAGATGTGGGCTTAGACATGCACTTCATTGCTTCAGCTATGCTTGCCCAACATAAATGGCAAGATAAACTAAAAACACAGTGCTGGAGATATTTACCAGTTCTGGTAGCTTAGCTATAGTGCCTAGAGTTCTGAAATGTCATACTGAAATGTTAACTCTGCTTCCTTTCGACACATCCTGCCAGACCTGCTAAGTTTCTCCAGTACTTTCTGCTCTTAATTCAGATTTCCAACATCCACAGTGTTGTTATGTAAGAATGGCAAGATGACAGCTGGATGACGGATATTGACCTTAGTCCAGATACAAGTTCCTTTCAGGGAGACGAGATGGCATTATCAGAAATGGTGGTAGAAGGAGTTATTAAGAAATTACGTGGGTAATGATTTAGCTGGGCTGAAGGCTACAGCTTTGACCACAAATACAGAAAGCCTGAGGGAGCTGGATCAGTTATAAGAAGAATTCAATAGAAAGCTGGAAAAGCGCAGCAGGTCAGACAGCATCTGAGGAGCGGGAAAGACAATCTTTCAGGCTGAAAGCCTTCGTCAGAACTGGAGCTCAGGAGGAGGAACACTTCTTCAAGTTTGGCATCATTAGAAGAGACGTTGGTTTTCAGTGATTTGAAGACAATAAGTACTGTAGATGCTGGAAGCCAGAGTCAATAAATGTGGAGCTGGAAAAGCACAGCAGGTCAGACAGCATTCGAGGAGCAGGAAAGACAATGTTTCGGGCTGAAACCCAAATGTTTACTTTCTTAGAAGCAGGAAAGCTGACGTTTCGGGCCTGGACCCTTCAGGAAGGGTCTAGTCCTGAAACGTCAGCTTTCCTTCTCCTCAGATGCTGCTTGGCCTGCTGTGTTCATCCAGCTGTACACCTTGTTATCTCGGATTCTCCAGCATCTGCAGGTCCTGTTATCTCTGTTTACTTTCTTGCCCTTCAAATGCTGTCTGACCCGCTGTGCTTTTACAACTCCACATTTATTGACACTGGTTACAAAAAGAAGCCTGAATTATTTTTCCATCACCTGGTGATGAAAGCAATGTCTGAACATAACCCATCGCTAGAAATCAAAGAATATCACAAGAAAATATTGGAAATAGCCAAACATTTCCTCAGTGGTGAGAAAATTCAAAGTAATTTTTTTTGCCGTGCCTTCACTAAGGTTTGGAAAACAGATCCTGAGTCAAAGAAGTTTGGGACAGACAGCTCACACTTAAACAGAGGCTGCAGGAGCTCCAGAATGTTATAATATTAAGACCGAATTCTGATGAGGTTTTGCATGCCTTTGGATGAGGAATGGATTACCATTCATCAAACTGCAATATTGACCAGATATTATAAAGAGATCTGGCAAATAGTGCATGAAATTATTATTACAGAACATATAGGAAATCCAGAACATTAATGAGCAGGCATTTAACTGGCCAAGACATTATAAGAATGTGGTGCTTTTACGTAAAATATGTCATACATTTCAGGCAGTAGGGAAAATCAATTCACATTCTTTCATAGTCATATCAGTTTGAGAACTATTCAACTGAGAGTTACCACATTGTGTAAGACCTGAACCTAAACAAAAGTAAAACATAGGTGCATCCTTATAATATGGATATAACAAACTTGAGCATTCTGAAGAAAACTTACAAGACTTGAAATATTGACTGCTTTCTCTTCACACATGCTGCCAAACATTTCTGTTTTTGCTTTGATTTAATTCCCCATCCCTATAACTAGCAGGGAATCATGAGTTTCTTGAAAACATATGTGGTTTAATAGGAATCTGTGCCTAATCACAGCATGCTAGCTTTAACTTTAACAAATTTGTTTTGGGAACAGACAAATCCACTACCATCAGCTGAATACCAAGAAGCCATTGCGATGCTGAAACCAATCCTAACAAAGGAACTGGTGTTGGCTATGCTTAGCTTTAAAAGAACCCTTTAAAATAACAATTGACACTAGTGACTTGGCGTAAGGTGCAGTCTCATTGCAACGTAATGGGTCAGGAGTGCAAAAAGTAGGTAGGTACTTTTCCAAGAAATTGAACCAATATCACTGGAAGTATTCTACTGTGGATAATGAAACTTCCAGCTTGCCTGTCAACACTTTGAAATCTATGTCCAACACTGTTGTAATGAAACATCAATCATTACTGACCATTGTCCACTGATGTTCATTGAAACATATTAAGTTGGAAATGCAAGTCTGTTCATATGGAGTCTAAGGTTCAATCACGCAACATAAAGATTGTTCAGATTGCTGGTAAGGCTAACGTGATCGCAGTTACTTTGTCCCAAAAATAATGTGATGAAATAAGATGAAGATTTAAGAGACAATAAAAGATTGTACAAGACTTGAACAGATAGGGGTAAGGATGAATGCATGGAAGTCTCATTTCTTGTTGTTGGTTTCACGTTACATGCAACAAAACAGATTGTTTGAAATAACATTTCTGCTCTTTTAAGGCTGTGAAGACATAGATTTTTAATTTAGTTTTGCATTGCACTATGGGCTAAAAAACATGAAAATACTGGTTTGATGCTATGGAGACTGTACGAAGAAATTGTAACTGTTTTAAAAACCAGGTTAACTGGAGCGCATTGTGACTAAATAAAATGAACCAAGTTTTCCAACAGGCTGACAATTGTTATTCCAGCATGAATGGGAGTTGTGTGTCAGATCACAATGGACTCCCACCATAACAGATTCTGAAAGAAATTGCTCTGGAAACTGAAGATTCGACTGGGCAATTCCACTACACCTTGAACCTGGAACCTGTTGAGAGTCGCTATTTAAATCAAAGAGTTCAAAGGCTTCCAATGAAAAGAAGTAAAGGCATACTGAGGAAAAGTTATACTATTAAATACATAGTCCAACTCTTGTGTATTCATTCAATTGACAGCACACTTACCACACACCAGTAACTACACTTCTGTGAGATCACTTCTTTCCTCAGGGCTGACATTACATTCTCCCTTTCATAACACCCATTACTCTGGTCCAGACCCACTCCTACCTTTCCTAGCTCTGGAACCACTTCCCTACCCCAGTTCTTGTCTGTCTCCAACCCCACCCTGGGACCTAGCCACTTTTCTGCCAACCCTGCTGGCCATAATTGCTTGATAACAACTTGATTGCCTGCTCACCAAATAACTAAGGTTTGTCTAAATAGCAAAGAACTAAAGACACTTGGAAAAAAATTCAGAGAAAACACAATATTGAATCCCGTAATCCAGGCTGATGCCACCGAACTGTGTTTCCTGACTTTTTCTCCCTGTCTACTTTTATTATTCATGTCTTTGCATGACTGCTTGTGAAGGGGGATTTGGAAAAGGTTTGTCATTGGTTAAAGCTGCACTATTTGCTATAAAAAGCAGCTTTCTTGTTCAGTACAGAAGACAGGACCTTGTTTTCTTTTCACACAGTTTGCCCCCCAGTCAGGTCCATTGGGAACTTTGGATATGTTGATTACATTTGGGGCTTGTTTTTCAGTGCACTACCCAAGTGAGTTGTATCAAATGGGAATATCAGATTCTGGTTTTAAGTTTCTGATCAGAGTAAAAACTTTTGCACTCACACAAAACCAAAGCATATTGTTGATTACATTGTAATGTACAATTACATGTAGTCTCAATTTACTATTGGCATTTTACAATAATCACTGATCTCCAGATGAAGTCAAAAATTAAAGGTCATTTGAAATGAAGACTCAGTTGGGTGAAAGTTAGAAGTCAGATGACACCAGGTTAAAGTCCAACAGGTTTATTTGAAATCACAAGCTTTTAGGGAGCTGCCTCTCCACCAGGTGAAGTGAGAGAGAGGCACACAGACACACAATAGAGATATCAAAAGATCACACAAATAGTTTGAGTGGAGTGTTGACAGATCAAATAATAGGTCTCTCTTAAGGCGACCAAGAGTGTCAGATTGTGTGAGTAAGGTGTCAACAGCTGAATAACAAGTGAAGAGATGGCCTATAATCCGATTAAATGAGGCAGATGGATTATTGCAAAAAATAAATATAACGTGATGCTGGATACAAACTAAATGCCTGGAATAGCTTTATAGATAGAAGAGTCACATGCTAAGGGTTTAACCAAAGTAATAAGTAACCTAAAGCTGTACAAACTAATTAAAGTATAGAGGTCATACTAATTTATCAAGGTGGCAGTGTCAAAACAGGACAGCAAGAAAGATTTTACAGACACAGAACAATGTGGTTGGGTCACATGTATGTGAAATGCACCCAAGAAGCTGTCTTCATGAGTATGTAACTTGTCTATGAGTTTTTGCTGGCAACTCTGCATTGTTGGGTATCTCGAAGGCCACGTTGGAGGATGCCTATCTGAAGGTTGGAAGCTGAATGTCCCTCACCTCTGAAATGTTCCCCAGCTGGGAGAAAGCATTCCTGTCTGACGATTGTTGTGTAGTGTCCATTCATTGTTGTCTTAGAATCTGCATGGTCTTGTCAATATACCATGCTTTGGGGCATCCTTGCCTACAGCGTATCAGATATACCACATTAGCCAAGTTACATAAGTATCTGCCATGTATGTGGTGCGGGGTGTTCTCAAGTGTAATGGTAGTATCCATGTTAATGAGCTGACATGTCTTGTACAGATTGCCATTGGCAGGATTGTGTGATGTTGTGATTGATGCTGTCCTGAAGGCAGGACAGTTTACTGGACAATGGTCTGTTGAAGGTTTGTCGGTTGTTTGAAGGTGAGAAGTGGAGGCATAGGGGTGATCTTGGAGAGATGTTCGTTGTCAATGACATGCCGAAGGCTTTGAAAGACATGGCATAGTTTCTCCACTTGGGGGAAGTACTGGATGACAAAGGGTACTCTATAGGTCATACCCTGTGTCTGTCTTCAGAGGAGGTCATTGGGGTTTTTCACTGTGCAACACTGAAATTGGCAATCAATGAGGTGAGCATTATGTCCCTTTCTTATGAGGGCATCCTTTAAAATCTTTGGGTGTCCATAGCGTTCCTCCTCATCTGAGGAGATCCAGTGTATGGACAGGGTTTGTGCTTAGGAAATGGCTTCTTTGACATGTTTGGGATGAAAGCTGGAGAAATGCATCATTGTGAGGTTATCCTTGGGCTTATAGCACAGTGAGGTACTAAGGCATCCATCCCTGATAGAGATGCTTGTGTCCAAGAATGAGAGTGATTCTGAAGAGTAGTCCATGGTAGGTCCGATGGTAGGATGAAACTTGTTGATATCATTATGTAGTTGTTTCAGTGATTCCTCGCCATGAGCCTAAAGGAAGAAAATGTCATCAATGTATCTGGTGTATAGTGTTGGTCAGTGGTCCTGTGCAGCAAAATAGTCTTTTTCGAATGTGTGCATGAAAATGCTGGCATATTGGGGAGCAAATCTGGTCCCAGTGGCTGTTCTGTGTGTCTGGATGAAGATCTGGTTGTCAAAGGTGAAGGCTTTGTGGTTGAGGGTGAAGTGGGTAAGTTGTAAGATGGTGCCTGGAAACCGACAGTTGTTGGTATTGAGTACTGAAGCAGTTGCGGCAATGCCATCATCATGGGCAATGCTGGTGTAGTGTGCCAGAACGCCCATTGTGATGAGGTATGTTCCTGGTTCGACTGGTCCGTTGGTGCTGAGTTTCTAAGAAATTGGTGGTGTTGCAACATAAGCTGGGGGTTCCCTGTACAATGGGTTTCAAGATGCCCTTGACATAGCCAGAGAGGTTCTCACACAAGGTCCCATTGCCTGATAAGATGGACCATCTAGATGTGTTGGTTTTGCGCATCTTCAGAAGGCAGTAGAAATCTCTTGTGCAAGAAGTACGTGGGATGAGAATGCATAGAATACTCTGAAGATCAGGGTCAAAAGCCTTGATCAGTCTGTTGAGTTGTCGGGTGTGTCCTTTTGTTGGATCCACTGGTGGTTGTCTGTACTATTCCTGGTTGTTCAGCTGTCAGTACGTTTCTTTGCAGTTGGCTGTTCTATTCTGTATGACAATGGATCTTCCCTTATCTGCTGGCTTGATGACGATGCTGTGATTTGGTCTTGAGGGTATGGACGACGTTGCATTGTGCTTGGATGATGTTCAGCACTATCTTGTGAGTGCAGCTGATGAATCTGACATTAACTCATCTCCTGACAGATTGAGCATACGTGTTGAGCCTGGGGCTGTGGCCTTCCAAAGAGGCCTAAATCAATGTTTTCTTCTTTGATTGCTGCACTGCAGATCTCTCTGCTGACTGCTCTGGTTCATTGGTCGTTTCATTGGTCTCACAGTTGACATCTTGGGGTTTGTGGAAGAATTCCCGGAGCCTCTTTCACCTAAACAAATTCCTCTGTGTCTGCGGCAAGAACAATGGGGTCCATTTTTGTAGTGGGGCAGAAATTGCGCCCTCGGCTCAGAACTTTGATTTTGTTAGGTTGAAGTATGCGGTCAGACAAGTTGATGATGGATTTCCCTTTGGTTGTAATGGTTTCAACCCAGGGAACCAGTTTGTACCAGAGGAGGCTTGGCTGCTGCTGGCAGTGATGCCAAGTTTCTCCAGTTTCATGTTCTTGGTGTGCATGTAGGTGGCATAGTCCTGTTGCCTCATCTGCTTGGCAATGTCTTGCAGCTGGTCTGCTGTATCCTGAGTGCATGCTGAGAATATGGACTCTATCTCGATTTCAAGTTGCAGTGTCTGTTGTAGAGCTGGTGTACGAGAAGATTGAAGAGCGTATGAGAGGTGTGATGGCAGAGACTCTCAGCATCGTCTGTGTTGTAGGCTGATGTGAGTGGATTCATGATTTATCATCCTTTCGGGATCTTCTCTGCTTTCTTACATCTCTATAGAAACTTGATGCCTGTGTTGATATGTGTGATCTTCTTGGAGATCCAATTTACTTTCAGTTGGCAGTTTGTGATGTTGATGGAAGTCATGATGTGTAGGTGCCAGTGTCGGATTAGGGTGGACAAAGTCAGAAGTCAGACAACAGCAGGTTATAGTCCAACAGGTGTATGTGAAACCACAAACTTTCAAAGTGTTGCCTCTTTGTTAGGTGAAGTGAGGGAAAGCACTCAGGCACAGAATTTATCGGCAGAGAGATCCATGGGCAGAGAGAGCAAAAGATCATACAACTGGTGTGAGTGGAGTATTGATATGCCAAATAATAAGTTTCTGCAGGTGACTAAGAGTGTCAGATGGTGTGAGTAAAGTGTCGACAGCTGAATAACAAGCAAAATGATGGCCTATAATCCAATTAAATGAGGCAAAGCGATAATTACAAAAAATTAAAAATAAGGTAGTGCTGGAGACAGACCTAATGACTCGGCCCACGTTGGCCATCTCATGGTGCTGAGCCATGGTATATTGGCAAGACCATGCAGACACTACAGCAACAGATGAATGGGCACTGAGCAACAATCACCAGACAAGAATATTCCCTCCTATTCGGTGAACACTTCAGTGGTCAAGGGCATGCAGCCTCTGAGCTTCAGGTAAGCATCCTCCAAGGTGACATTTGAGACACACAATAATGCAGAATCACCGAGCAAACTGGTAGCCAAGATTGGTACCCATGAAGACAGCCTCAACTGTGATTTTGGGTTCATGTTGTGCTATATGTGAGCCCACCATATTGTTCTGTATCTGTAAAATCTTCCTTACTGTCCTGTTTTGACATCATCAACCTGTAAATTTTTTTTATGATATCTCTATCTTAAATAGTTTGTACAGTTTTGGATTACTTTTTACTTTGGTTAGACTCTTAGTATGCAACTCTTATAGCTATCATGTTATTCTAGTCATTTGGTTTGTCTCCAGCTCCACCTTATTTTAACCTTTTGTAGTTATCTCTCTACCTCATTTAATCAGATTATAGGTCATCGCTTTGCTTGCTATTCAGCTGTTGACACTTTACTTGAACTGTCTGACACTTTTGATCACCTGCAGAGATCTATTTGTTAGCCTGTCCACTCTGCACTCACACCATTTGTATGATCTTTTGATTTCTCTACACATTGTTCTCTCTGCTTATAAATTGTGCCTCTGTGTGCTTTTCTCTTGCTTTACCTGATGAAGGGGTAGAGTTCAAAAAGCTTATGATTTCAAATAAAAGTGTTGGAGTATAACCTGGTGTTGTCTGACTTCTGCCCTTGTCCACTCCAGTCTAACACCGGCACCTCTGCGTCAATTGGTGATGACATAATAAATTGCAATCATCCCTCACAGGGCTTTAAAAACAAAATTTGGTGATTCCCCTGTCTGCACTAAAGCAATAACCGACTCCGAGATAACGGGAACTGCAGATGCTGGAGAATCCAAGATAACAAAGTGTGAAGCTGGATGAACACAGCAGGCCAAGCAGCATCTCAGGAGCACAAAAGCTGACGTTTCGAGCCTAGACCCTTCATGAAGGGTCTAGGCCCGAAACGTCAGCTTTTGTGCTCCTGAGATGCTGCTTGGCCTGCTGTGTTCATCCAACTTCACACTTTGTTATCATAACAGACTCCCCCTGCTTTGCATGTGGTCATAGACATTTTGTCAATTTATTGTGCAATTGAGTTTCCAGGCTTCATCTGTGACCCACATTTTTCTCATTCCCCATTGTTTGCTGATTTTGTGGCTCCAATGTCCCTTCAGCCTGCTACATGTCAAATGAACCCCTCTACATAACTATTGCATCCATTTTGGAGTGCATAACTCAAGAAGTTCCTTGTCCTTGCTAATCCTCTGTACAGGCCAGAGTAACTGTCATCTGCTTGAGCACCACCCACAATCTGATCTTTGAGAATCCACATTCCCCCCCACAAAAATAATGACTTCTTACCTTTTTGGCTGTGACTTCCTCCTATCACTGTTACCATGCCCCCACCAATCCAGCACATTAGAACCCATTGCCAGTCTTGAACTGCTCACATTCCCCAGGACTATATGGATCATCCACTGAGAATCCCCTGGATATTAATGTCCAAAATCCCAGGACTGACCATAGTTCTGTGCCCCCACTCCGCATACCCCAACTGGATTGACTTAATCCAATAGCCTCCATTTCTGATGAAGGGTCTGGGCCTGAAACGTCAGCTTGTCTGCTCTTAAGATGCTGCTTGGACTGCTGTGTTCATCCAGGTCTACACTTTGTAGCTGGAATGACCAATTGTCACTCCCCCAGATTAATCCATCAACAGTACTCTGACTAATTTATGTATAACCCCTAGTGTGATGGCATTGGACCTGGATGGCAGACTGTCACACAATCCTCACACTGCAAAGACAAATACCCAAATTTGGGTGGGACCAAGGTCCGACATGCCCATGGCCAATCTCCTCGGCCCTAATCAGGCTAGCCCTTGACTAATTGTTGACTGACTGCAATTCGCCCTTACTCCAAAAAACAGCCTTCCTCACCGACATTCACATGTCACCAATTTCTGAAAGCACACACAGTATGTTTGCCACACAATCTGCTGGCATGTGCTGCAGCTCCAATGTTGACACTGCACCGTGCCGACCAGTAGCATGCCCACCCACTCGCTGACTAAAACATTTAATCTTCAGTGCTCTCCACCTACTCAAGCTGTTTGACTCTCTTTCTGTGCTGAAAATTAAGCCAAACTGCAAAGGCTGCCTGCTTCCAAAGAAGCACCAACATCTTTGCAAACTAGAAAGCAAGCCTAGACCCAACTAAACCTGGTTCCACGGCAGCATTAAAAATCCTCGAGAGATATAACAGATGGCTGGCCGTCTCTCAGCTCAAAGTTATTTGCCAGAAACATGCAATTTCTGGCGGTCCTTCAGCTCCAAAGGCAATGCTTGAAACCCCAAACTGATGACTGAGTTGGACTAAGAACAAGCATGTTGATGCTGGATGGATAGTGCTCATGCTGAGTTGCATGGATGAAGGGTCCAGCAATACCCGTGGGCACTGACTAAGGAAGGGCCTTGCACAGATAAAAAAGTTGATCTGCAAGAAAATAATTAAACGGCTGGCTCAGCCATTCTGTGAGCTGCAACGGGTTGCAATGAGACAATTAGTCAGGCACCTGCTCTGTTTGAGTAGCTGAGATTCGCACAGTTGACTTTTTCAGCCATGGAGAGGAAGATTGGAAGTGCAATGGTTATATGCCAAGTTCGACAATGAATGAGCTGCAAATGCCTAAAAATAAGCTTCTTGCCGCACAACTGAGAGATTCCCAATTTGTCAATTGAAACTTGAGAACGTATACACGAGAGTTTTTCTCAATGTCAAATCTCATTAAATTAAATCATGTTCATTGCCAATATTTTAGACATAGCGAGGAGAGGAAAATTCTGTCCCATGATGTCATTTGAGGAAGTTAGATAAACCATTAAGGAAGGAAGCTGAAGGGTATACTGGGTGCAATGAAGTATCGTACGAGGAAGCTCACAGGGAACAGAAACACTGACACTCATTAATTGGGTTGAAGGCCCTGATCTGTGATAACATTCTACGGACAGCCGGGTGCAAAACATTGAGTTTACAATTTCTGGTAGCAGGATTTACAAATATATTTATTTCTGAATCAGTATTACAAGCTGATCATTGCACACTTCTGATCAATTGAGAATTTATCAATCTACATTTAAAGGGTCATATTTAAAATTCCACTACAATTCTGCTCTGTTAAATTGGAAATACTTTAAAAGATGTCTTACAGATCATGGTAGCTGGCTGCAACTAAATGGTTGAAAAGAAGAATGCATTCTGTATAGTTGTGAAATAACCTCTTGCTCGTGTACAATTGCCCCTGTGCATTGTAACCATGGCTCCCACAATGGAGCAAACCAGTGCAGGGAACACTTCTTAAGGAGAAACCTATTCAGCACAAGATTGGTTCAATTAATTTGATTTAATTTTATAACTGAATCATAGCTACTTTGTTCCCGCATCCCCCCATCCCCTTGCCCCACTTGCCATCATTTTCTTTAACAATAGAAAATGTCAAAAAGCTGATATCATTTTCTCTTTCATTCAGCTCCTTTATACATGAGTTGTTCAGGATATTACATTAGAAACTGCTAACTATGATTAGCAGACAGGTTGTAATGTGGAAGAAATAACAAGTGCTGTGGTTCACTGAAGGCTCAGTGTCCTTCGAAGAGAGTTTCTTATGTAGGAGCAGTTTTATTAGCACACTCAACCTTTAACTCTGAATCATTCGAGTGGCAGCGCATAATTGTCAAGGCAACATCAGGAAGTCGTACTTTAATTTAATTTAAATCGTCCCTTCAGCAGAAACAATGTATACTGCAGCTAAGCAAGGCAGCAAACATCTGTAAAACTAAATCAAAATGTTAGCGCAGTATTATCAATGCAGTAAACAGGAGTCTTTTTATTAAATAACTGGAAGCATTATACATCTGCATTGTAACTGTAACCTTTTAGTTCTTAATAACTTATGTGACTAAATGGAAAAGGAAACACTGCTGAATAACTATTGTCCATAATTAATCCTGTGGATAATATCATGTTAGGTTGCAAGGATTTATATGGTTAAACAATTTGTCTTTATAATTATGTTTAATTAAATGTTCTGTGAAGACGATGTAAAACACCAAGCTAAATTTCAGATAGACAGTGATGCCTTGATCTGAAAATTTTCAATATCTGTTTAAAATACGATCATGATATCGCACCTCCTTATCTACATAATCTTCTCCAATCTCACAACGCTCTGAGATCTCAATGCTTCTCTAAATCTCATCTAATAAGTATCTCTGATTGTCATCACTTCTCAATTGGCACCATTACCTGTGATTTAAATTCCAGCATTTCCTCCTTACACCTCTCTACATTTCTCTTCCTTAAAAGCTACCACTTTGGTCAACTGCCTCAGTGTCTCCTTTTATAATTCGAGGTCAAATTGCATTTGTAAGCCATCCCTGAGGTCCATTAGAAAGTCTTAATCTAAAACCAAACCAAGCTATTTGAATCCAAGTTGTAGTAGTTCTTGTTTTGGGGAACGCCCTTACAACGCACTTACAGGGAGACGATGATCTAGCGGTATTATCACTGTTAATCCAGAGACCCAGATATTGTTCTGGGGACCAGGGTTCAAATCCCCCTATGGCTGATGGTGAAATTTGAATTCAATAAACATCTGGAATTAAGGGTTTAACAATGACCATGAACCCATTGTCAATTATTGGGGAAAAACTCACCTGGTTCACTAATGCCCTTTAGGGAAGGAAACTGCCATCCTTACCTGGTCTGGCCTACATGTGATTCCAGATCCACAGCAATGTGGTTGACTCTTAACTGCCTTCTGGGCAATTAGGGATGGGCAACAAATGCTGCCTAGCTAGGAATGCCCTCATCCTGTGAATGAATAGAGAGAAAAAAACAGCATATCTTTGACTTGCTGTGATTACCTGTGATTCTGAGTGAGGTAGACAAGTGTCATTCAAATAGAATTTATATAGATGTGCATTTAGAAAATAAGCACTTCAATACATTTTATGAACTTTCACTTAATAAGCAAAAAAATGTCACTTGACAAATTTTCCATACACTGGGAAGAATTAGCTGAACTGAATATGAATTCAAAACAACTCCAATGGTTAAGTTCTGGTTAATTTCTGGTTATGTTTTATGCCATATTCAGAC
Source organism: Stegostoma tigrinum (assembly GCF_030684315.1). Lineage (NCBI taxonomy): Eukaryota > Metazoa > Chordata > Chondrichthyes > Orectolobiformes > Stegostomatidae > Stegostoma > Stegostoma tigrinum. The sequence goes on from NC_081359.1 coordinate 20,672,216, forward strand.
ACTAATTCAGATGCATACATTCCACATGAAACTGCAAGTAAGGTGTGTATTTGTAAGGAGGCATTTACTGCTATGTGCAAATGCACAAAGCATGTTTATCAAAATTGAGTTCTGAGGCATGAATGTGTTGGACTCAAAACATTAACTCTATTTCTCTGTCCATCAATGGTGCAAGGACTATTGCGTTTCTCCAGCATTTTCTGTTTATATTTTGCATTTCTAGCATCCACATAATTTTATTTTTGTACGTAAAGTGAAGTGCCTGATTGGTATTTAATTTGGCGGACCTTCCCCAAAAAAGTGGTGAAGTAAGGCTCCCATCAGCTCTGGTGAGACCTCCTTTAAACATTGCTCCAAAACTTTTCATACCCTGCTGTCTATCTAAATTTAGAACATTCCTTGCACAGTTTTCTTACAGTATCTGTATAACAAGAGTCATAGAGTCATTCAGCATGGAAACAAACCCTTCAGCCCAACCAGTCCATGCTGACCATAGTCCCAAATTAAACAAGTCCCACCTGCTTTCAGTTGGTCCTTATCCCTCTAAACATTTCCTATTCACGAACTTATCCAAATGTCTTTTAAATGTTGTAACTTCCTCTGGCAGTTCCTTCCACACAAGAACCACTCTCTGAGTAAAAAAGTTCCCTTCGTGTCCTTTTCAAATCTTTCTCTTTTCACCTTAACAATATGCCTTCTAGTTTAGAGCTAGGAAAAAGAACTTTGTCATTCACCTTATGTATCCCCTCATGATTTAATAAACCTCAATACAGTCATCCTTCAATCTCCTACACTTCATTGAAAGGGTATAAACCTGAAATGTCAACTTTCCTGCTCCTCTGTTCCTCCAGCTCCACATTGTATTGTCCCAGCTTTTCCAATCTATTTTTATATGTCAAAACCTCCATTCCCAGCAACATCCTGAGCAAATATTTTCAGAGCCCTCTCCAATCCAATAATACCTTTCCTGCAACAGGGCAGCCACAACTGCACACAGTACCCTAATGGTAACACAATTGAAATTAACAATTAACACTTAAAATATGCAGCAGCAGAAAGACCTACCAAGTGTCAAATGTCCAACACCTGAATGCTTCAAACAGTAATTACTGTTGGTTTAATAAGATGCAACTTTGAAGAGTATTGCTGTGTTAAATACTTGCTTCACAAGCACAATGGGACACATAATATAACCCAAAATGCCTTCAGGCATCTTTTTTCCTTTTTCCTGTCATGAGAGAATGTAAGACTTTTTTATTTTCTAATCAAAACCCCTCCTGCTGTTCAATTGCTACAAAACAAACTCTTCATACAAAAGTAAGATAACAAAGTGTGAAGCTGGATGAACACAGCAGGCCAAGCAGCATCTCAGGAGCACAAAGGTTGACGTTTCGGGCCTAAACCGGCTCTCTGATGAACGGTCTAGGCCCGAAACATCAGCCTTTCTGCTCCTGAGATGCTGCTTGGCCTGCTGTGTTCATCCAACTTCACACTTTATTATCTTGAATTCTCCAGCATCTGCAGTTCCCATTATCTCTCTTCATACAAAAGTGTTTGGCTATTGAAACTTGGTGGACTTTACCAGCATGGGCAATAAAAGCTGGTTGCTACGACTATTTGAACTGAGGTGAAAATTTGCACAAAAACTTCAGAAAACTAAATAATGTCAGAGAATATAGGCCTCTAGGGCAATTGTGTTTATGCCATTGCAATCAATTCCTAAGGAAGTCCTGAAACATGTTCCCAAATATCTGTGTCATTCCATAAAAATAATTGAAGGATATAAAGTCATTTGTGCTTCAAAGGTCAAGTTGCAGACCTTTAAAATGTTTGGTTCTTTTTCAAGGGTGTCATTTACTTATTGAAAGTGGTTATGAAGCTTCCAGTGATTGTATATTTATTTGATGAATCTACTGTGACAGTCTATTGTTTTGTTTTATTATTGGGCTGTTACATTGAAACATGTGTGGCATTTGTCCCTTTAAATCAAATAATGTGTAGTTCAACTTTGCAATGTACAAAATGTGTGTAGCAGCATGCATGAGCAGATACTACAACTAAATTGTTGTAGGCTTGCAGTAATGAATAATCATCAACATTGTGCTGTGTTTGACTGTGATCAATATATATAATTTTAAACTGTAAATACAGGCTGTACATGTAGGCATTCTGGAATCTTGCTTTGCCTTTTTATAAGCGAGAGTCAAGATCTGATCTATTGTATCCAACTCCCTGTGCTCTATACAACTTTACACATGTTTGTCGCCTTAGTCTCTTAGCCAGGCCTTGTGTAGAAGTTGCAGCAGAGGAAAAGGAATTTTATTCCATTGACATGCCAGTGATTTTCCTCCAAGCACTTCTCCTCCCAACTGACTTCATTTCATTCTTTCACCACATCTTCCTGCTCATTTCTGTCTTAGGCGATTAGGTAGCTACCCTGTACATACATCCAGGCTTGCCATAATAACTAGTCCATACTAACTAGAATTCCACACGCTCACAACTCTCAAAGTAAATCTTATATTCCTCATTAGATTTAATTTGTAAGTTTTTACATTAATGGACTTTCAGTTTTGGATTCTCTCAGAAGATTCTCTCGGAAACATACCCTCTATTTCAAGATTGTCAACCCCCTTCAAAATTTTAAAAATCTCTATTGTTAATAAGCAAAGTTTCACCCTTTAACCTATTTTACTCCAGTTCAAATTATAGCAAGAGGGACCAGTAAAAAGAAAGAAATCCATTCCAGTTATCCCCAGACTTTCTTTTCAGTTAGCAATTTAGCAATTCTTCCTTCTCTCAATACTTTCATTGCTAAACTTATAGCTGTGCATTGTTCACCGAATTAGCATCACATTAAACGAGTAGGAAACAAATTATTTCTATATGGGAGGAAAACAGTATACATGTATTTAAGGCTATTAGGGTAACAATTCAGACATTGAAGCATTTTAATAGTTTTCTTTTCTACAATATGCTGGGTACTAATGTTTCCTATAGATACAAAAGTTATTTTTTTAAAAATTAACTCCCCTGCATTAATTGTAACAAGGTCAGCCAGATAGAACTTATAGAGCATGAACTCCCTGATTGGGAATATTAAACTGGTCCAGTCAGAGAACGCTGGCTGACAGCTAAGAACAGGAGGGTCAGACAACCTCAAACTCTGAGAGGTGGCTTGGAGGGAGTTGAATCAGTGTTGAGGACTTACCACGTGTAAATAAAGGGTGACTTGGAAACGGGATAATGACCTCTCCAGACTTATTTCATCTCCCAGTCAGGATAGCAGAAAATAGCCACTACACTTCCTCAAAGCAACAAAATACACACTTCAGTCTGCAGTAAGCACTAAAAAATTTTATTGTTTCAATTTTAGAATTGCATAGAAATTTTAGTTTCATATTAAAGGTAGAACATTGCTCTTGTTAGTCAACACATAAATATAGAGATATTTGTTTCTTCTTAACATTTAGTAAAATCTTTTTACTAATATTTGTTTAATATTTAATATTTGTTTATTAATATTTATTATTAATATTTAATATTTAATATTGTTTCTTCTTAACATTTAGTTAAAAGATTTATCAACATCAATTAAAATGTTAGATAACACAGGGAAGTTATATTGGAACACAAATATAACTAATTTAATCTGTCAATTGTCATTTATGGAAATAAATCTGCCATCATAATCTGGTCTCCTTTACACTTGACACCCTAACTTTTTAGCACCTCATGAAGTAAACAAGCAAGCCATTGAAACTAGTGAGAAAAACAGATGGACCACTTGCCATCAACCAAAGCACTTGACACCCTCAGCCTCATCAACACTGCAAAATCCTTATCACTATCAGTCAGAAATGATTGTATAAATTGGAAAAGCTGGACCAAATACAAGTCATGCAGCGGCCTCATGCCATCATAATCAGTCAATCATACCTGTCAATAAATTTCCAAGACTCTTCCATTATTTTCCCTCGATACATCTGTTCTACCAACCAGACAGACTCACTACAAGTGTCCACACTGTATTATACATCCGGGAGGGAATGGCCCTGGGAATCCTTAACTTTGAGTTTTGACCCCATGCCATTTCATAACATCAGGTCAACTATGGACAAAGAAATCCTTGTGTTGATTATTGTTAATCACATTCACCAGTGGGCTCTTCAGGTATTGGTACAAGCTGAGGCCCGCCTTATTACTAACTATGAAAGAAATTTGTAAATGCTTGTTTAAGCTTTGGAACAGAGGTCTTCTTGCTGCAGAAGGTCTAATATCTTAGTAATATCAAACAAACGACCACTAAAGTCATAGTGACATCATGCTTTACCGCAGAGATCAACTTATGTATTTGTCAAACCTTCTCACAGTTTCCAAATGAAAATACTTTCTTCATGTTCGATGTTATCGAAAGACATTCTCATTTAGATTGAATATAATTTCAAATCCAATATATCCTCCCATGGTTATTTGTCACCGATTCAAATACAGAACCAAAACAGAAATTGCTGGAAAGGCCCACAGGTCTGGCAGCATCTGTGGAGAGAAATCAGAGCTAATCTTTCAGGCCAGGTGAGACCTTCCTCAAAACCAGTGAGAAAGGATCACAATACCCGAAACATTAATTCTGGTTTTCTCCACAGGTGCGGCTAAACCTGCCAAGCTTTTCCAGCAATTTCAGTTTTGTTTTCTCATTTACAACATCTGCAGTTCTTTCGGTTTTCAAACACTGAACACATGACAATTCTCCCTGCACCAGTCATTTGAAATAGTGTGAAAGCACAATGGCTCAAAGGGTGGTCTGGACACACATTTCCTGGACCTTAAACAAAAAGAACAACATTGGAGCAATGGGCTGAATCTTATTTTTTTTTGGATGTGTGAATTTCACAGAGGATTTCACGCTACAAAGATCTCTAGCCATATCTCATCAAATTCACGCCCTGGGCTATCTGCCATGGCACCAAGGTATCCCTCTCAATTTATTTTAGCCCCATTCTACTTACCACCTTTCCTGGAAGAACTTGCCATCACTGCATTCCATCAACAAACACATTGACTTGGAGCCAATCTACCATCCCCTGAGAAAACGAACAGGAAATGACATCACCAACCCAAGGAAACCTAACCAGATAAATAGAAAGCGGGACATAACACCAGCGCTTCGTCGGAGGCTTACTGATGATGTTACCTAGAATGGTGACGAAACGTCTGAAAACTAAACTTCCAGCTCAGCGAGCAAACTCACATCCACATCCATCTGCCAGGAATCCAACATCCCTGGGATTTGCACCACTTTTAAAAGGTCATTGTGCATAAGGATGAGTGTGGAAAAGAGCCATAAATCCGCACTGTTAATGGCTAACACTCTCTTGCACAAGCAACCACATTCTCTTACCCTGTTCACCGTTTAACTAGCAGGCCTCACCGTTTATCTGTCTTTAATTACATCTTGTTTAGCCACCCTCTTCAAGTGACAGCTAATCAGCCCTAATACTCACTGTAGACCCAGAGATTGTCATTGTCCAGCAGGAGGACATCACATAGCAGCTAAGCAATCAGATGAGGTTTCTTTTACTGCAAGCAAATGTAAATAAAAACACAACAAATAGAGAGTGCTTTCTCCTCCCCACTATCCCAGTCTCTTTCCTACTTGGAAGAGTGCTCCTATTTCTCCTAATTTGCCAGCATCTAGCTCATCATCTCATTGCCTACTCCAATTTTGCAGACCACAGTATGCAAGGATGATGCAGCGCACTCTAGCCCTGACTACACTGGAGGTTCCCCTCTGCCCCTAACAGAGCAGAACTGCACAATTATATGCTCGACCACAGCCTCGGTTGAAGCGTGAGCGGCATTGTAACTGTGCTCTGCATCAGTTAGGAGTTTTACAATGGTGTCATGAACCAAAATCAGTATCCTTTCTCTCCCGGAAACTAAGGTTGTAGGACTCCTGGACCCTCAAATGGACCAGGCACATGTTAGTGCTCCAAGTTATGGAAGCTGTCAGGGTAGTGGACATGCACTCCAGAAAGTGATAACAGTGATCAAAAAATCACCTGGACATTATTGGAATAAGACCACTTCAAAAGGTGAGTTGTGATTGAGTGATATATATATGATCCTGAAAGACCATGACAAGGTGAACAAACTCAGCCTTTTAAATTCCAATGGAAACAAAGCCTAAATGTGCATTATGTCCTCAAAGCTAATCAGCTCATTCCAGGTCTCATTCCAGTAAAACATCTTTGAAATGCCTCGATCACATTTACATAGTTCCTTAAATAAGGAGATCAAACCTGAACCAAATATTTAGGATGTGGTTTCATCAACACCCCTATAAATGAATAGATGTTTCCTCTTGTGGGCCAGGCCAAAGTTAGGGACATTGTTTTAAAATTTGTCATCATCCTTAACATCAGAGGTTATGTAGTTTTATTTTAAAGAGGATTGCCTGACTTTGGAACTTTGTACCATAGCAGGTGCTGGAGGGAGGACTATTGAGAAGTTTGAAGCCTGAGGCTTGGAAGCTTAGGGAATGAAAGGTTGTTGGGGAAGGATGGTAATGTGGAATTCAAAATGCAAACAGATTAGCCATGACCTTGTTAAATCGTGAAGCAGCCTCGAGCCAAATGGTCTACTTCTGCTCCAAAATTATATGTTCTTGTGCAAATACATCCCTTCACAAGACTTGCTCAAGGACTGTGAAGAATTAATAATTATTTATTCAAACATTGCTGTTTTAGCTGGAGATTCGCAGTCAAGACCGCTGGAACTACATCTGGAATGGCCGTAAAATGTTCCAGATGAAAAGATGAAATATGTGGGACTTTAAAATTACCTACCATCACATCTGACACTGGCTTTGGGCCCCTATACAGAGATGATGGATTATCTGTGCACTCAAACAAAAGTAGAACATAATTGTCATGTTTCAGTGCTGCTGAGGAATTTTCTAAGCAGTTTAAGGAGATTTTGTGATCTCCATACTCTTAGGAAAATATATCAGGTGCATCAGTGCTGCCAAATTAAGCTCCAGTGTGGCCATCCATTGAAGCTGAAAGTTTTGCAACTTGCATCACTTCTTCAGTACATAGTGCTCCCTCATTAGCACTGCCAGTCACACAAATTGGCCTAACTTCAAGACCAAATGTGGGGTTCTGCTCTCTCTGACTTGGAGAGAGGAATGTTGATATGTTGCATCAGGAACTGAAAAGAGAGCTTTTGTAGATCCATTTCAGGAACAACAAAACTCAGTCTGATTCTAACATCGTTACGTTTAGTCTCTGGGTGTGTCTGCTACCAAGTGAACTCTGAAGAAGAAAGAGTCCCATCCTCTTGATTGGTGAAGTTTCATAATGCTGATCAAAGTTTTGGAAAAACTGGGAATGCTCCTCACAAAATATTTTCTTGGCAGAGAACATCAGTAGGCAAGACAGTTGATGGAAATCGTCGCATAATGTTGTCCAATCTTCTTTTGACAGAAATTCATATTCCGGGAGATGCTGAGGTAAAGCCACTCACAATGGAATGTAATCACCAGAATGGAATATATATAATTGCTATTTTGACTTGGAATGTCTTTGATCTAGACTGCAACACGTAGTAGGCTACTGCAAAAGACTTGGTTGGGGTACAGGCTTGATTACTCAGAGGATTTTTTCTAATTCTGCAATACATAAGTAAGGCCCTTTTAAACTCAAACTTTATAGGCTAATGCTGCTCTAGAACAACCAGTAGCCAAATGAAAATGGCCCCAAAACCCTGGATCTTGATGGCTGAAGATGTATAGCATGAAGCCATTATAAATTGTCAGGAATCAAAGTCATATCTACTCTCGAATCATAGGAAAATAATTATCAAGGTTTTTGATTTCGAGTAATCCTGGACCATCTGATCTTCTTATATTTTTGGACCAGCACCACCCATTTGCTGTGTAGGACTTTGATGTCACCTGTTTATGCATGTTCAGGCTAGGAGATTGGACTAAGAAGTGGCAGCTGGAATACAATGTGGGAAAGTGTAAGGTAGGAAGAAGGAAGAATAGAGGCATTGGTTGTTTCTTAAATGGGGAAAGGCTTGGGAATTCTGAAGCACAAAGAGACTTATGGATCCTAATTCAAGATTCTCTTTGGGCTAACATGCAGCTTGAGATGGCCGTTAAAAAGGCTAATGCGATGTAGGCTAGAATACAAGGGCACAAATGTACTGCAGAGGCTGTTTAAGGCTTTGGTCAGATTGCATGTGGCACATAGTGTGCAATTAGAGTCCCCATATCTAAGGAAGAATGTGTTGGCCCTGGATGGTGTTCAGAGGGGATTTACAAGAATGATCCCACGATGAAGGGCTTGGCATAAGAGAAGCAGCTGAGGACTCTGGGACAGGACTTGATGGAGTTCAGAAGAACGAGGAATGATATAGTTGAAGCTTACACAATACTGAGAGGCCCAGATAAAGTGGAAATGAGAAGATGCTTCCACTAGTAGGAGAGACTACGGCCCAACCGCACGATCCCAGAGTGAAGAGACAACTATTTAGCACCTTGAGGAGGTGGAATTTCTTCAGCCAGAAGGTAGTGAGAATCTGTGGAGCTTATTTCCTCAAAGGTCTGTGGAGACCAAATCTTTGAGTGTATGCAAGACAGTAATGAATAGGTTCTTGACTGGTAAGAGAATCGAGTGTAACAGGGAGAAGGTAGGAGAATAGGACTGAGAAACTTATAATCATGATCACATTGTGGAGCAGATTCAATGGGTTAAAATGTCCTAATTCTGATCCTATATCTCCGATCTCCTACTGTCTTAATTTGTTGAACTCTCCACGTTTTGGCAACTGTCATTTCAAAATTACTGACATGAACATTTCCATAATGAAGACATTGACCATCGTCTGTGAAACAATCCTTTTGACTGTGATGCTTCCTTGCACCTAACATCAGCACTTCAAAATGGCAGTTTCCACTTTATTCTAATTTTTGGTAGACTTCTTCTTGGCAGGGTGGGCATCTTTGGGTGAAATTCAATTTTAGGGTGGGACTGATGTTGGATTAGTGCTTGGTCTGCTTTGTGTGGTGACTCATCTGTTCATAGCTCTTTTCTCCAACTACAACAGTTCAAGCATCATGCCATCAGGTGTTCCAAAGAGCTCACTTCTTAACGCTATATCTTTGCATGAACTAACTACGCTAAAGAAATCTTCAATGGAGTCTGACACGAATATTGGCCAGACCGAATGTACACAGTAAAAAAATTTGGGGGGGCTGAAATCTTGGAGTCTTGTAGATCTCCAGTGGACCTATGCTCCAGAGATATCAAGCCCATACCCAAACCTTTCCAGTACACTGGCAATACTACCTTTAATACAATAAAGTAGAAAATGGAATATGTTTTGTTCACAAAAAGCAGGATAAGTCCAATCACCCATAACCACTCCATCAGCCTTCTCTCAATCCTCAGTAAAGTGATATAAGGTGTTAGTAATGCCAATAGCAGGCTGTGCATGCACAGCATTAACCTCCATACTAAAGTCTGGTTTGGGTAACACCAAGGCCACTTGGCTTTTGGCCTCATTACAATATTGGTTCAAACACAGATAAAAAAAATCCTAATTTAAAAGATGGGTGGGAGTGGAATCAAGGCATCAGTTAATCAAATGTGGATTTAAGGAGTTCGAGCAAAACTGAAGTCAATGGGAAAAATCTCATTGACCAGTGTCACAGTGATTGCAAAGGAAAATAGATATTGTTTCTAAAAGCCAATCTTCTCAAACACATAATTACTGCAGAAATTCCTCTGTGTAGTTTTGTAGGTGCAACAATATTCAACAATTTCCACCCCATCATGATATCAGAAATTGAGTTATTCCTCGAGACTGCAAAGTGTTCAGCTACATTCACTACTCTCTAGAAACTGAAGAGTCGATGTTTGCATACAACAAAATTTGGGTAATATTCAGATGTGGGTTGGTAAGAGACGAATGATAGTTGTACTCGGGAATTATTAAGTAATGATTATCTTTAATATGGATTTCTGATTCCAGTGGCTCAACAGCACCTTGTCAAGGACAATTTGAGATAGGTGATAATTGCTTGTTTTTCCATCATATCTCACGGGTGAACTTAAAAAAAAGTGATGAGTCCTGTTTTAAATATCATTGAAAAAAACGATAAGTACCATTTTTGAAAAAAAACTTAGAGATTTCAAGCTTGAGTGATTTACATTCAACCAGTCAGGGCAACATACAGCTCACACATGGTAAATTGAGTTGAGAAAGCGATCCAAGACTAGGTAAATAAGTGTGAGTGTTAAAATGCATTCCAACTGATCAAAAATAATCTATTGTACCTCTTGTGGTAAGCAATGCAAAATATTTTATTTTGAAATGTAATATGGTTCTTTGAATTACAGTTTAGTTCTAAAAGCAACATGAAGCCAATTTTGTCTTCATTGTGAAATACTGTGAAAGCTTACATTACATTAAAGGATATTGCTCAACTTGCATTCAAGATGTAGAGTGATTGTTTGTAGCAGATGGGATTACGATGATGTAGGCGAATATGAGGCACTGAAATGCACTCCTGAATGGTAAATTAAAGTCATGCCTCGAGATGTATTTTTAACAGCAACACAAACTGCAGAAATCTTTTATACATTATTCATAGCTATTAGGTTTTACTTTTCATGAGTTACATTAGGTCTGCCATTAGTAACTGGGCTGACTGTGGTCCATTCAAATGGCTATCTTATCTTTAAAGGAAGTAATTCATTTTATGAAATAGGTATTTGAAATAAACCAATTAATATAAAGCAGAATGAGAAAGGGCATATATGGTTGTCAGACATAAAAGCGATCGACACAAATACAGAAGGAAAAATGAAAATCAGTTGACATTAAGTGAGTTTTAGCAGAGGATTTTTTTCCCCTTGAAAGACTTATAAATGTGGGATTTTGCAGCAGTTCTAGCTTTTGTGGGTTGATTCTGTAGCACAGACAAGACTTCAGATCTCCTCCGCACTGCAGCTAAGACTGACCCAATTATAAGTTATTATCTTTCCAGGTGGATAAAACACATTAATAATTAGCTTACATAATTAAATAGCCAAAACTGCAGCACAAATTCAGTGTTGATTAAGCAAACATACTGTGGTGAGCTCACCTCTACAGCACAGGTGATAAGTAAACTACTGGAATTAGAAAGTAACTGTTATAAGGAGACCAGCATTCAATTAATCCTTACCATGATATTCTGTATGTATTGCATGCAAAGAAGCAAGATACGAAGAAAAGATTTATGGATAAAACAAAAGATTGCCATGAGATTTCACTTGAAATACTATGGAAGAAACATTATGAAGTAAGAAACGTATCTATTCTTGTGGCACCTTTAATGACCCCAAGATGACCTAAAGGCTTTACATCTGATACAGCGCTTTTGTGAAAAAAAAGGGTTTCCAATTACTATATTGTCAGGAATGAGACAGTTACAACTGCACACAGCAAGGTCCTACAAAAAAATAATCTGGCAATGATCAGATTGAGTGATGTTTAGTTGGGTGATAAATATTGGCTTGAACACTGAGCAGGGGTCTTTGGAACAATACCACTGGATCTTTTCTGAGATGCCAGATGGAATGATATTTTTTGTCTTATCTGAACGGCAGCTCTGAAAGCACAGAACAAGATTTTTATGTTAATTCTATTAAGTGTGAAACTTTAACCTGCAGTTTTTTGATTCAGATGTAGGAGTGTTCATCAAAACAGCAACTGAGAATATAATTATACCACCCTTTAAAGGATTATTATTGTTACATTTTTGCTCCAATTTTTTTTTGCAGCAGTATTTGTGGATAATACATCTGAAGAGTTGCTTGGAATGAGCCAAAGGGGAGCTGAGCAATAATAAATTGGTTGCCTATTTCACAATCCATCCAACATTGTTTTCCATTAAAGTCAATGGAAAATAAACAATGACAATGACTTACATTTGCATGGTGCCTTTGATGTAATAAAACTTCCTAAGGCACTTCACAGTAGTGTAATAAGGGGAAAAAATTGATACCAAGCCACATAAGATGACTTGTACATATAGCCAAAAGGTTTGTCAGAGAGGTAGGTTTTAAAGAGACTCTTGACAAAAGAAAGATGGGGAAAGATTCAGAAAGCTTTAGGGAGTCAGCGGTGGTGTGATTAAGATTAGAATTGCTCAAGACAACAGGAACAGGTAAGCAAAAATATTTCAGAGCATTGTGGGGCTGTGAATATTAGATAGATAGGCAGAAGTTGAATTAGCTTTATTGTCATATGTACTCAAATGAGTACAGTGAAAAGTTTATAAGTCACCACTTACAGCACCATTTTAGGTACAATGGTACCTAGGGACAATCCTTAGTTATAATCCAACAGAGAAATGGAAAGAAAAATTACATGGCAGCAATACACAGTATGAACATAGGTCAGAAAAAAAGCAAGAAGCAAAGTTAAGAAGATCAACATCAGAGGCTCTCTCCAAATGCTCTCCACCACAGGCCAGCACAGGGGGCCACCATGGGGTCTGACCGCTGGCTGTCACCACGCTCTGCACTGGGCTACTTCTGCCACACTTTTGCACCAGCCCGCTAACCCTGCTGTGCACTGGGCCATCGCTGCCACAGTCTGCACTGGGCTGCTGGTCACTGCTGTGCCCACTTCAGGGGCTATCAGTCAGAGGCCGGAGCTGGGTGTCCAATGCTGAGAAAAGAGAGAGAGGGAGGTGAGAGATTTAAAAGAAGAAAAGAAAAAGAATGGGCAGAGAAGAGGATCTCCGGCTGAAATGTCATACTCCGCTGCCATCTTACTGGATGAGGCCATAGGGAAGATTTAGATACAAGATAAGAATTTTTAGAACTAGACATCACTTAACAGGGAAACAATAAAAATTAGCGAGCGTGAGGATGATAGTCGAATAGAATGTATTGCAATGAAGGACATTGGAAGAGCTAAAGGGGTGTTTAATTGTCTATTGCCAATGTTGTGGTCCAGTCTCATCCCTTGGTGTCTAAAGATATGAGACAACTAAGTTACAGTTATTAACACAGAGTGCCTTAACATTTCTATATTTTGAGCTGATTTACTCCATTAAGCTTCTTTGCACAGATCTTTGCAGTTGCCTGCTAGTCCACCAACGTTATCTGAATCTACTGTTTTCAGAAGGAAACAAAAATGGAACCAAGATGCAAAATTAATATAGATTGAATTTGAAACAGTTTTAAAGGTATTGGAATTGGTTGCCTGAAGAAGGATTGCTGGGATTGGGAGGACAATGGTTGTAGTTATTGGAGGTCAATATAACATTAGGACAACTCTACAGGAGTTCCTAACAGTAGTGTACAAGGCCCAATTATCTTCAGCTTCTTCATTAATGATCTTCCCTCCAATATAATTTCAGAAGCAAGAATGCTCGCCAATGATTGCACAATGCTCAGGCTACTATTCAAATACTAGGATAGCCCTTGCCAAAATGTGGCAAAAGCTAGGCAATATCTAGACATGTGCTGATAAGTGGGAACGTATATTCGTTCCTCACAAGTGTCAAGCAATGACCATCTCCAACATGAGACAATCTAATCAATGTCCTTTACGTTGAGTGGCAGTCACATTAACGAATCTAGACACTTACTATTGACCAGAAACTGAATTGGGCCAGCCAGATACATACTATGGCTACAACAGCAGGTCAGAGTCTGAGAATTCCATGGCAAATGTCTACATCCACCATACAAATTCGGAGCAAGACTGGACTACTTTGTCCCTCAAGCCTGCTCCTCCATTCAATAACATTATTGCTGATCTGATATCTCTATGTTGCTATAAGACGCATTGCAGAAACTGACCCTGGTTCTTTGAAAGCACCTTCCAAACCTATGACCTTTGCCTCCTTGAAGGACAAGGGTAGCAGATACATGGGAATACCACTGCTATAAGCTACAGCTACAAGTTCCCTTTGAGGAAACATATCAACCTGACATGAAAATGAATCTTCAAGCCTATGCTATTATTTGGTCAAAATTGTGGAACTTCCTTCCTAATTGATCTGCGGGCATCCTTTCACCACAAGAACTACAACAGTTCTCAAAGGAAACTCAACATCACCTCCTCAAGGGCAATTCGGGTTGGACATTAAGAGCTGGCTGAGCCAGTGGTGCACATATGTCATTAATAATTTTTTTAAGAGACTGGAAATCCAAATTAAGACTATTCTAATTTGTGTACACACATAGAATCATAGAGTTATACAGTGGCATGAATTATAATTGTTGTCTTGTACAACTTGTATTGTCTGTCTTCGAAAAGTACTTCTTTTTATTTCCTCCTTTGTGTCAGCAATACTTTGTACATAAATCAAGTTTTAAACCCTGTTTTGTCCAGGTATTTTTTTTTTAACTTTCAGTTAAACTGGCTATTGTTTCTTCCACAAGAACACAGATACGACCACTGAAATATCCAAAGGGGTCCAACATTCGATTGCTAGAGGTATGACTCTGCCAGAAAGTATCTTTTGATTCTTTTGCAACAAAGTATTTAAGCAGTCACTTATTTCTGATGTGCAATGCATGAGAACACGTGAACAGCAAACAAGACAAGGTCAACTAGCCTTTTGAGATCTTGGCTGATCTGTAACCACTCTGTGAATCCTATGCCACATATCCCTCAGCAATTGTAAACAGCAAATACTATTTACAAGTTACATTAATCCATTATCAATTGCCATTTGTGAAAGAGAGTTGTAAATTTCTATCATCCTTTCTTTACAATTTTTTGTATATTTGACTCCAGACCTGACTCCAGTTTGTAGACTATTCCCCCATCCTAGGTTCACCAACCAATGGAAATAGGGTCGATAAAGATAACCTATCTGTTACCCACACTATCTTGAATACGTCAATTATATCACCTTTAACCTTTTAAATTCTGCAGAATATAGGAACTGTTTGTGTAATCACTGCTCATAATTAACTCCTAGAATCTAGATAACATTATGGTCAGTTTGGGCTGCACAATCTTCAAGGCATAGTATCTCTTTAAAGGTGTGCTGTCTACAACTACTCACATAGTTTATTTGAAATTCAAATATCTTGCCTTTAAAAGTACATTTTCATCAAACTTGCGTCAGCTATCCTTCTCCTTTTGTGACATACTAGTTTAAAATCATGAATTATACCAATGCTGCAGATAAAAATCACTTGAGACTTGGAAAAAGACAATAATTTTCATTTGTCCACTTTGTCTGGTATTTTCATCAACATTGTTAACTTTGCTTTGAAGAAAATGCAAAATTCTACAAATGTTAGAAATCTAAAAGTAGAAAAAGGAAAGCACTCAGTAGTTGTTGAGAAAGAAACAAACGTTAATGTGATAGGTTGATGACTTCACAAGGTCAGAAAGTTTAAAATAGCACATCCCTGCTCAACAAGGGTCAGGGTTAAACTAGAGAGAATAGCATAATGTATGTTCAGAGATAGATGGATCAAAGGATCAAATCAGTGAAGGTGAGTTGAGAATATAGCCTCAATAGTCAGCAGGCTAAATCTTCCAGTTCTGATGAAGGGTCATTGGCCTATAATGTTAACAGTGTGTGCGTGTTTGTGTGTGTGCCTCTCATTCTACAGGTGTTGGATGACCTGCAGTGTGTTCTCAATGTGTTCTGTTCCTATTGTGACTTTTACTCATGGTCTAATGGGCTTATGTGCATCCAAAAGTGTTAATTTTGCAGACTAGCATGTCAATGCAAGGTGCTAATTTCAATGATGGTTGAATCTATCTTCTAATTTTACAGAGGGTTTAGTGCACCAATGAGTCTTGGAAATGTTATTTTCACGATGATGAGGGTCAAATTTATAATTTCATTGAGTATGTTCAAATATCACTTATAGCCATGCGAGTTTATATTTGATTGTCCAGTGATTGTCATATGTTAAGAAAATAATTTCATTTGCTTCCCAGAAGAAACAATGTGATTGAAATTTAAATTTAAATATAGTTTGTTTATTTGTGGGATAGGGAGGAGGAAGGGTAAATGAATTGATTGTTTAAGACTATCAATTTTTTTTTGTGGGGTAGACATAGAGGGAATCTTCCCACTTGTTTTGCTATTTTTGCAACAATCAAAACCGCTCCGTCTGATTTTGGTTCTTTGTTACTCTGTCTCACCTTCTGAACTATCCAAGGTTTTCCTATTTTTTATTTGCACCCCTACTTCCTTTTAGTGTCATTAAGGCCATCACATTTTCACATTCCCTCAGTTCTGAAGAAAACAAACGCGCTGCAAAATGTTTCTGTCCCGTCAGATGTTGTCTGATCTACTGGGTATTTCCAACACTTTCTGATTATGATCCCACTAACCAACCAAAGTTAAAGATTTCAAATGTAGGATAATCATGAATAAATCTTCGAGGAACTTCTAATAAAGATTTTGAACAGACCTAGCAACTCAATACTGAGCATCCATGAGATGCAGTGGCCCATCAGCACCAGCAAAATTGTAGTCCAAAACAATTTAAAACCTCATTGCCTGGCATATCCCCCACTCAACAATCATGCCTGGGGATGACTGCTGGTTCAAGGGAGAATGCAGGAAGTCATGTCAGGAGCAGCACCAGGCATACCTAAAAATGAGGTGTCAGTCTGATGAAGCTTCAAAACAGTACTACTTACATGCCAAACAGTATAAACAGCAAGTGGTAGATAGGGCCACATGACTCCACAACCAAAAGATCGATTCTAAGCTCTGATGTCCTGCACAACCAGAAGTGAATGCTGGTGGGGCAAATTAAAAATAAAAATCACTGGAGGAGGACGCTTAACATGTATTCCCATCCCCAACATATCAGTTATACCATTCTTTTAGATTTCTCATGCCAGCCCACATTGCTCAATTCTGCATGAAATTCTGCCCTTAAACACCTAATTATTTTCAAGATATTATAAGAGTTGACATGCTACTGTGGCCTTACAGACTCATGCTCCAATTCCATGTCATCTAATAACATAACGATGTAGCTCCTTTCACACATGCTTAGTAATGATTCTTAGATTAAAGACAGAATCCACCCTCATGTGGAACATAACCATGAGAATGGATCAATTTGACTGAATAGTCCATTTCCATGTTTTAGATTTAATGGAATTCTATAGAATCATAGAATCCCTACAGTGTGGAAACAGGCCCTTTGGCCCAACAAGTCCACACTGAACACCAGAGAATCCCACCCAGACCAATCCCCCCATAGCCCACCTAATCTACATGTCCCTGGACACTATGGACAATTTAACACAGCCAATCCACCTAACCTGCACGTCTTTGGACTGTGGGAGGAAACCAGGGCACACAGAGGAAACCCATGCAGACAGAGGGAGAATGTGCAAACTCCACACAGACAGTTGCCCAAGGCTGGAATCAAACCTTGGTCCCTGGTGCTCTGAAGCAGCATTGCTAACCACTGAACCACTGAGCTGCCTTAATGGATTCAGGTTATTTCTATTCAAATACTTTGAAAATCTAGTACCACATGTCCTAAAAATCTGAACAAAATTATTAATGCTGGATTTTTTTGACCAAGGCCCAACACTGGTTTGGAATTACTAAGTATCTGCAAGTAATTCTGGGCCATGGATGGTAAATTACAATAACACAAAAAGTGTACAAAGTTGTCATTCCTGTCACCATCTTAATTGGTGCAAATCTACAAATACATACTGTTGCATATAATTGATGTAATTCAATTCATATTGCATGCTAGACATCGTGACATCTTATAGCCACATAAGGCAGAATCCATATTTTCGTTACAATTGGTGGGATGCCTAAAAATCAGTGCAGTTTATTCTTTAGGTGATTCAGTGATTTCTCTTTCTGGCATTGTCTGGGTAAATAAGTAGTGTCCAAACAGCATCAAATATGCTATCATACACTTATGGAACTTAGTATAAAGTATGGATTTCCCCCAAATTTTACCTTACAGCTTTGGTCAGGTTTTTATAAAGGCATATTGGATTGAAAGCATCAGTCAGAATAGCAAATCATGATTGGACTATTCATTCTATTCTTTTAAAAGGTAGCAAATGATCATCATGAATGCTGTTCCTTCTACCCTCTAGTGAGATTCATCCATCACAAGTGGATTGGAAAATGTAATGCTTTTGCACTGGTTCAATAACCGTAAGCAGGTCACAAAGAATTGCTTTCATTCCAAGTCATCAACTTGTGTGATAAGGCCATTTTCAAAACTCCAATGTCACTGGGTGAGTTAGGAGTTCATTTATAAATCCATAATTTGCTTCCAAATCACACGCTATTTATGGAAATGCAGAAGTTAGCACAACAATGTTAATATCATATACTAAAACATGGTGCCTGAATAACAACGTCATGCTAATGTCAGATTTCTTGATGGTTTTGTTGATAAATGCATCACTTGGTACTGAGCCATGAAACAATAAAGATCACAAGTCTAACAGTTAAACAGAGTCAACCAAGGTGAGACTTAGTGATCTGCAACTGGCTGCAACACTCTTGGACAACAGAGAGGTAAGTTAACCTGGGTCCTTGTGTCTTGGCATTATCCAACGGCCCCAGTTTTAAAACACACAGCTTGAACAGCTTTTATCAGACTCATCCACATTGCCCCAAAGCTAAATAGTTCGGCAGTATTTATGCTCAAATTTAGCTCATAAGCAACAATCTTTTGAATGTGATTTTTGACGAATTACCCCACAAGGCCCTTGAAAGTGCACGTTGGCTTAATTTTATATTGTAGGGGCAGAAACAGCAAATAAAAGAGCTA
This sequence comes from Stegostoma tigrinum, assembly GCF_030684315.1. Taxonomy (NCBI): domain Eukaryota; kingdom Metazoa; phylum Chordata; class Chondrichthyes; order Orectolobiformes; family Stegostomatidae; genus Stegostoma; species Stegostoma tigrinum. The sequence goes on from NC_081359.1 coordinate 20,691,037, forward strand.
ACTCATTCTAATTTTACATAATTACCTTATCCCTTCCAAAAGGTAAGCTTTTTGCTGTCTTTGGAAGGAAAAGCTGAATTATCTGAAATAGTAAAATTGCCTTCAATAGCATGAATATTTTGAGAGCTGACATATTTATGTTGATAAAGCAATGCCTTTTCTCAAATTTCTCTCAACTTTTTCAATAGATTTACCTGACAGTATCTTGCCTTTCTGTATGGAGAAATGATCAGAGGGAAATATTGCAATGCAACACTTTTTTTTTGCTAACATAGAAATCCTTAAACAAAATAGCACAAATCATCAGAGACGATGCTTTGGGGCACTTTACTAAATCAGATTTAAATTGGTTGTCATTGCTGGATAATGCATACTTTTATTTTGTCTAAAATAGAATCTGACTCAGCAGATGGCTTTGCAAATTGGCATATTTGGCAATCAATAAAATCAGATTCATATTGTGGAAAGACCACTGTAAGTTTCTGAAATTTACAATTAAGTATTGTACACCATACAGAAACTTCAATCACAGTCCTTTGCTCATTTGAATTGATTTTAATGAATACGATGTTTTATGCTGTTGCAGCTACATCCATGAACGATGTTATTTCCATAGACATAAGCATGCATCACTGCCCCTTCCTGGATTCTATCTCACATTGGTTCTCTGTGCATTAGTTGCCTATATTGCATTCTGGAGGCTTTTCCATCCAACCAGACCAAATCTGCTGCACCACTGTTGTATCCTTATCTGAAAGTAAACAGAGGATATGAAAGTTAAATAGTAATGATAAAGGACTAGAAGTAGAGAGGCTCAAGCTAATGGCCTGGGTTCAAATCTCACCACATTAGTTGGTGAAATTTGAATTCAATTATTAAGCCATTATCAGAAAAACTCAATTAAGCCATTATCATAAAAACCCACTTGGTTCACTAATTCTACTGAGAGAAAGTAATCTGCCATCATTACCTCATCTAGCCCACATAAATGTAATGCGGTTGACTCTCAACTATCCTTTAAAAGGGTCCAGCAATCTGCTCAATTTAAGTGTAATCAGGGATGGGGAACAAACGATGGCCCCCTTATACCAAGGGGGAAACAATATCCGTCATTCTGTTTAGGTCCTCTACGATCATCTCATATTACATCGTACTGATTGTAGCTCTCTTCTTCAAGTCCTGATACAAATGACTTCATAGAATAGCATCGTCATTAACATATTAATTTCCCATTGTGCTACAAGATTTACATTTAAATTCAGATCCAAGAAGTTGTAAGTGAATTTGCCCCCAGCAAGGGTATTTTACTTGATTGGCAATGCTTGCATTCTTCCTTCTAACACAGGAACGAGATGTGATGTCAAAGAATCTAACAAAGCATTTATTACAGCTCTCTGTTATATACACACTTCAGATTTATGGACACAGAAGTATCTGATCTTAACAGTCACTTCTTCAGTTGCAAAGAACATCGTGTTTCCTTCACTGTGTCAAGTAACAGATGTTAAGATGTAGTCTGAAACCTTGTAACCCTCAGATCACATGTTATGATTCAGTGAAAATATTATGACTATGTGCCTTAAAGGTATACTGACTGTGGAAAAACACAGCAGCAAGTGGATTAACAAAGATTTGGGCACAGAATGTGAATAATATTGATGTACTAACCTGAGTGGTTGGGTTCAGGTCAAAATGTTCAAAACATTGAAGTATTCAACATTCTAACCAAATGCAATCATTTCTAGGGTTTAAATGATGGCCAACCAATCCAATTCCTAGAAAATTGGTTGTCAATTTAAGTACTGCAATGAGGCTGGTGTCCTCTGATTTAATTTGCTTTTTTACTTTTGCTGTAAGAGCGCCAGTTTTCCATGTCTTGTGACCAATGTTCATTCAAATCTCTTTTGCATTGTGTAGTCCACTTGTTGAAGCATATAATCACGCGCATGCATGCATCTTAAAGAGAAGGCTATGTATGGCCATGGTGAGTTAGTCCCATGCATGTCTATGTATCCACACAGCTCAAAACAAATATTGCAGCTAAAGGAAGGCTTGATCAAGTTTGGTGAGAGAACCAAGGGATATTTGAGGGACATTCGTTCCTAAGACTTCAAAAAACTTGGCTGTTATTGCAAATACCTAACATTCAACAACGCCCTTGGCCCCTGCTCCACATTTACGTACTGCTCCCAACAATGCCCATTCATGGCATTAATTTTGTATATAGCTGTAGATAGCTTTTGGCAGTTTAAATAAGTAAGGAAAGCTTACTATTCAATTTTCTTTAAAATCTTTTGAAAGACATGAATTCTGGTGAACAGAATGACTCTATGTCATAGATGACAAAGGAAGTGCATTTATTCTATTAAATAAAAAGATCTTTAGTTTACATATAACGTACGATTTCAACCCTGTTCACACAGCACGTACGGTGCAAGTAAAGGATAAAGACAGTGATTGGGTTAAAGTGGAGGGATCTCATAAAAGTCCCCGCTAACTTCTCAATATTTTAATTCCTACTCAGCAAATTGTCCTCAGAAATATCACATTTTGAAGTTCAGTGATGTAATTCAGACACCATTTCCACTTTAATGAAAAGAAGTGCACATCACACAGTCTCCGAGGCACCAGCAAAAGATTGTGTTAAACAGAATCAGGTCAGAATGAAATAAACTTTCATTTATATAGCACATTTCACAACCTCAGGATGTCACAACACAATCTACAGCCAAGGAAATAATTTTGAAGAATTGGATGGAATTCTCTCCTCCTTAGATGTATTGAAGTGGCAGCAAGGGCATATCATTGAATACGTTATCCCAGATTAGTTTTTGTTTATTCCATCTTGTTTCTATGTAGCTTCCTATCATTTCCTAAGAAACTAAGTAGCATCAATTCTCAACATGAATGCCTGAGTTGTTACCTGGTGTTATCAGCCTCTCCAGATCCTCAGATAATTCCACCCTCACACATAGTCCCTGCATACTCCAGGAATATTATCTACCTTCATGCAGGTTTGTGTCACCAAACCATCAGCCTCAATGCATCATAATGGCTTCTATTAGACCAGCTCAAACACATTTCAGCTCTTCAGGACTCCACTTTCAAGCTCAAGGACACTTATGACTTGCGTGCTTCTTCCAGGATGTATCACAAGCAGGGGCACACATGCATCCTATTTCCCTATACGTGAAGCATTTTATGGCAATGAGTATCTCTGTTCATTCTCCAGTTCTGAAGGCCACTAGACTCGAAATTCTAACTCTGCTTTCTCTCCACAAATGCTGCATAGACTTGCTGAGTTTCTCTGTTTTTGTTTCTCCAACACTCTCTGCACTTTTTTTGAGGTATTTTATTCCTCTCACAGATTGCCATTGAGGCTGAGCACTTGCAGCTGGAATATTGAATTAAACTTCCATGTGGATATCCAACAGATACTGAGAGTGCTGAACTTGGATCTCTATGGAGGTAGCTTGCCTTTCCAAAGAGGTAGCCAGAAACACAGAGGCTGTAGCTAGCCCAGAGCTGATAACGTTAGTGGATTCCTCTATCCTTCAATTCAGTTTACCAACCAACTGTCACAAACCTGCACACTGTTACTGAGTCATTACTGGCTGAGACCATGGGATTGTCTTCTGCCTGGCACTGAGCAGTTACCTAGTTTCCAGCAAATCTCTTCTTGTTGGATGTTAGCTGCATGCCTGCATAAGAGAAAAGAAGAAATTAGTTGAGTTAAACCGACAAAAGCGTACGCAAGTTAAGAATTAATTAGCACTGGAGTTAATGGCAGAGCAACTCAGCACAACACAGTGAACCTCTCTGGGCTACTTTTCATGGAAACCTAGCATTCTGATGATCAAGTGGCCTCTTCGCCAGCCAAGTCATTTTTCTTTTCTCATATAGGATGAGCAGCCAAGTGGTTACCACAGCAAGAGGTCTGCTCCAGCAGTGCCTGGGCTAGGCCAGGGAGGGGCGGTAGTGGTACTAGGTCTAACCAGGAAGGGCTATGATAGAAATGTTGTGGTAGTTTGGAAACGGATTGTGGTGAGAGGGAGTCTTGAGCCCAGAAGTTAGTTGGGTGGAGTGGTCAATGTCGAGTTATGGGGGTGTCAGCTACCCAGGGGGAACAATCTGCATTCTCTGACTTCATTGGATTTTTTTAGGGGTGGGGGGTTTGGTGGGGGGGTGGGGTGCTTTGATGATTGTTCTAAGTCCAAGGGAGTTGGCCATTAGAAAATTCAATTTCCCAGACTATTTCTACAGAGCAGGCTGTGTCAGAGATTTCACATGGTTCAGCAGACAACTCCAGTCTACCTGGCTCCAACAACTCTCTAACCATTGGAATATATGTCCCATAGATTTTTCAAGCTTGTTAACTATTGTTTTAACTAGCATTTAGCAGAAAAAGGTTTCATATAAATGAGTCTTAAGGGTTAACTTCTGTTTACAGTTTTAAACGTATCTGCAGTGTCGGGCATAGCCTTCTACAATGTTATAAATATTTAAGATGCTCAATCATATCAAGTGATGGATATGAACAATGGTAGTCATTTTACGTCACAAAACAAGAGATTTGTTACCAAATACAATTTTGTACAGAAGATCATAGTGAAATATAGATTAACAAAATCAATTGCTAAGAAGTCTAGAAATACTCAAACAAGTGTTAATCCAACTAGGAAGTGAAAAATTATTTGAGAGTTGAGAGATTTTCAGGAAATATGGTTATCAAAAACAGTCTTGTTCATGAGCAGAAGCAGGATGCTTTATATATATAATCTACAAACAGGTTTACAAGTCTCGATTTCACACTGTGCCCCAAGGCATAACAGACTTAACTGCTAACAAGCAAAATCTGATGTCTTTTAAATTCATCAAGGATAATTTCACAGATTCAAGCCCCTGGTCAGAAATTTGTGCCAGCATTCCTCATAACTTTTCATTCACATTCAGTTCACATGGGTGAAATGCTGCAGCAGAAATGTGAGATTGTAAAATTAACCCCCTAAGTCCCAAGAAGAAAAGACATATATTTAAGTCTATCTGTCAGATGAGGGCGAATTACACCATGAGATTGGCTATACAATGCCTCCAGGAGCACCTAAACTCTTTAATTTTGGGCAATTTCAAAAATACATTAATTCAATACATTCCATTCACCATATCATTCAAACAATTTTGTTTTTTTCTGGCAATAGGTTACTCAGGCAGAATTGTGCAATGAAATCCTCAAAGAAGTATTAGATCCCTAACTTGGTTAAGCAATGGGCCTTGTACAGTTTTTTTTGAGCAAAGTCAGTGCTCACCAGTTTGAACTTTCCTGTTCACCTTTTGAGTTGAAAATGCCCATGTTTATCATCTCAGGTGTTGGACAGTCTTCCAGTTGGTACATATGTGACTACTAGGTCTGACCTCTGCCTTGAAGAATTCTTCACCAACGTGGCAGAAAACACATACTTAACATCAAGGAGTGAGAAATATGATACTCTGGCCGTATTATTAGAACAGATAGCAGACAGTTGTTTGAGAGTAAGTTTTATCAAGAATGTAAGTGAGGGAACATGGATAACAGGTAGACTGGAAGTAGTTGATTTCTGCCAGGCCAGACAGAGATGGAGATTCCTGTCAGCTTACCCTTTGGGAAGAATATTACACAAATGAATGGTTCATTTTTGGGGAAGCTAAGTTTGAACTGGCTAATTACTTGGAGTCAAACGTTGGTCGAAAGAAACTAAACAGATTCAGGAATTAGACAGAAAACTCAATGTTTCTGAAATGTGATGTTCTGGGCTGTGTAGATTCTCACATATTGAGAACTAGAGGTACATCTGGTTCCTGGTCTCTGATAATTCAGCTCTGTAGGTGGTGACCAGTCAAAGTAAAATGACAATCTCAATTATCTCCTTCACGTATCTTGCCAGTCCCCAGTCTCCAAAGAAACATCTGTCCTAATTTTTACATAACAAGGTAGTACACCACAGCAGTTCCTGATTTACAGCATCCGCAGTTCCTTCAGTTTTTATTCAGTACACCACAGCATGTCGCTCAAGACAACAATTGATGAAAAGAGATTAAACCAATGCCTGTTTATCATTGATATTCTGCTGAGTCATTGACACCTTTCAGTAAATTGATTAAATTAAGAACATCTCTGAAGATGTTCTTAAATTGAAAAGCTTAACAAAGTTCAATGAGGCTTGCACATTTACAAAGAATCCAGAAGTCTTTGCATTATAAGAAAAAGTCCAGAGTTTAGAAGAATTTAAAGTAATTTCATTGAAACATGCAAAATTCTAATGGAGTTTAACGGTGTAAATGTGGGAATATGATTCCCCTGATTTCTGAGTGGAGAATATCGATACAGATACTGTGAGCCATTTCGGAATGAGATGAAGAGAATCTTTTTCCAACCATATGGTTGTGAATCCTTAGAAAATTCTAAGTCAGAATGGGTATCGGTACAAATATATTCAAGGACGATGACAAAAGCTGATCCAAGGAGATTAAAGAGATATGGCCATATTGCAATATTCAACCACAGAGTTGAGATTCCTTTGAATTGTCTACTCGAGAGAGATATACATACAAATAAATTTAAAATGGAGCTTGATACATTTTTGATCCTTTGTGAGTCAAGAGGTCTGGCCATAGTGGAAGAAGGTGGAATTAAGGTATATTGCATCATCTTTCAAGATTGGTATGTCCATGTAACTTTAAGAGACATATTCATAATATCATCACTATATCATTGCTTAATCCATAACTTGGATCACTTAAACATCACTTGTTACAGTACGTTTGCTACTCAGTTGTGACCTCATAACTTAATATTAGCTCAGATATTTATATGCCTGGTGAATGCAATGCTTGTGTATAATGGTAAGGTATCATAAAGATCTGTTGTATCCTTCAGGCCATAAAATGCATATGGTACTGAAGATAACATAAGCATTGTCACGTAAGTTAACATTCACTGTTGAACATAAACATACACCATGGTGCTGGTCACTTACAAGAAGACTCCAATATTTTGGTGGCAAATATTTGGGAAAAAAATGAAGGTCAATGAGACAACTTTGAATAATAAATTTGGACAAAGGGAGTGTTCCTTGTCCTGAATCACCATCAATTTCAATTTCCATTTTCTTTGTTAGATTGTAAGTCCTTTTAAGATAAAATACATTTCTACAATTTCCTTAATTAATCAAGGTAAGGGGTGAAGCCAGTGCAGAACAATGCAAAGAGATGGAAGTTTAGAATGCTCTGATCCTAACTGTTCATAGTCTGTAAGGCCACTAGCTGCAAAGTTTTAGCTATTATGTAAAGTATAGTTTTCAATCAACACTGACACAAAGTAAGAGGCACATCACCGAATGTTGCACAATGTTTTTTAAGGTGGAATCATGGATGGTAGAAATGTCATTACGGAATGGACATCCAGCGACACCCTGAATAAACTACAATTATTCAAATAAAGCATGCAATTTTATCTTACAGATTAAGTGGTAGATGACCTCAAGGAAGCAGTTCTGAAAAACATTGTCATTGACAAAGTGGGGCTGGTGAGGAATTTCTTTGCAGAATTGACACATTGTCTGTTCCATGGATGAACTAAAGAATCCAGAAAATGTCTGAAAGGTTCTCAGAGTCAAACCCAAGATAAAAACTAACTTCAGGGTTAACAGACTTCACCTTATACCATGCAGACAGGATAGTAAAAGCTAAATTCAACACAGGAATATTGCCAATGTATTATCACTATGTTAACTTGAAAGACATGTACCTCAGGAAATGACACTTCATGCTACATGAGACTGCCTCACAATGTAAACATTCTTGAGCACTATGTCATACGTTAAGTGACCACAGGGTAAGATGGAGTGTAAAAGTTTTATATGTTAGTGCCACATGCAGGATAGACTGATATGTCATAAGCATACCTCTTAACGGTATATTAAAATTCTGACCTTAGGAGATAACACAAGTATCTGAATTTATGTTGGCTCACTCATGATCACTAAATAAGGCACTTTTATTGTAATACATCTTTATTTACTTCTGAGCGCAGTAAGCCATCAATGCACCCCTCTACAGCAGTGGTTAAAATCACTCTCTTCACAGTTATTCTATTTGGTTTGCATTATTTCAATGTTTTCATTTTATTTACTGACATTGAAATCATAATTCTTGATATCATTTACATTGTTACTACCTCTATCATTGTTATCACAATTATTTCAATTCCAAGCCTCACCCACCCCAATCAAAGTCGAAACCTCACAGTTCAGAGTGATCTGGAACTCTGACTAAATGTCCCAAATTTGGATGATGATATTGTACCATGTCTGGAATAGCTTCTACAGTATTTAATATAATACGGGTAATGCTATCCCACATGCTGCAATAATCAGACTCAATCTCACTTATAGAGTTGTGTAGGTCAATGCATTCCTGTTCTTTCCAAATGTACCTCTAGGGTTTGTAACAATCTAAGATTTATTTATCCAATGAATATGTCTTCTGACTTGTTATCCCTCACCCAGATTTTCTGATTGACAAAGTTTTTGCCCTATGTCTAAAGTTGAACCACGTCTGCTGTAATGTCGCTGTAGCTTTTCTCTAGTTGATTCAACCTCTCTTGGTCTTGAGAGGTTATGTTAGGCTTGAAGTTGTTTTCTAAAACTCATACATCTGTCTTAACCTCCTACCCATTAACATTTCAATCAACTGGTGAGTACCCATTATTCTGTGATGTTGCGGTGTGTCGGGGATGCCCATGACTGAGTAGCACAGAATGGCAAATGGGTGCCCATAACTGAACAGAAAATGGCTGACGACTACCGATGGCTGAAGCAGAATAACAGGGCTGACTGTAACATTTCAAGGATGCTAAATGTACATAAATACATAGATAATAACATTTAACATTTGATTAATCACAAGTAGAACAGTAACAGCTCTGTACACAGATAACAACATTTAACATTTGTTTCAGCTAATGCATAGCTCAAGGTTGCAGCTAATGCATCACTAAAACCAGTTTCTTACAGTAAAAATGCCGCTCTCTCCCCATCTTATCACTGCATAGAGGTCAGAAATTAGCAGACATTTGAATGTGGATTGAATGAGACAATTTGTTAGCTAAAGAATTCTAACATTCAGTGTGACCACATAACTTTGATGGAACTGATCAAAAATCAATATTATTTTGTATTCCCTGTAATGAGAAATTCAAAAGTTCCTGAAATAATTAATTGGTAATTAACACAGTACAGCTGTCAAATGTTACTTGAATACTGTATCCTTTGTGAAAAGCCTCAGGGAGAAAGATAAGAGTCTGAAAAACATGATCATCAAGGGTGGACCTGTCTATTTCAGTGATTAGCAAGCTTGAACTGTGTAAGAGATTCAGTACGAGAGACCCAGTTACAGATGGACACTTCATCACCGCTGACCGATAGTAATCAAAGGCGGGGAGGAGTGGTGTGGGTATGGGGCATGTGCACTCTAAGGGGTTGAAGTGTTTAAGTTAAGACATTCCAAAGCTTTGTGTGTGCCTTTGTGCATTTATGTCCTTTGTTTCTGTATGGTGAAACTGTGCTGTAAATTGCAAATTAAGTTCACTTGAATCTATCTCGCAACTCAGACTTTCATTGAAAGTATGAAATTTAATAATTTATAACAAGAGTAGAGCTAATTCCCAGTCTGGACATCAGAGGCATAAGGCATCAGAACCTTCAGTTTTGACTGCCCTTTCCACCTCCCTGGTTGTTTGAGGATGTAATGGAGAACTGATCGCAAGATTGATGTCTGCATTCAAAGCGAATTTCATAAAGTTTGTGAATTGAGGTCTATTGTCCAATATTAATTCTTCCAGGAAATCTTCTATGGCAGAGATCCTTTCCAGAGCTTGGATGCATTTAAAATCTGAAAATAAAAACCAAAAGAAATGCGGATGCTGTAAATCAGGAACAAAAAAATGGAAGTTGCTGGAAAAGCTCAGCAGGTCTGGCAGCATCTGTGAAGGAAAATGAGACTTAACGCTTTGGGTCCAGGGACCAGTTCTGAGGAAGGCTCACCGGACCGAAACATTAACTCTGATTTCTCTGATTAACTCTGATTTCACAGATGCTACCAGACCTGCTGAGCTTTTCCAGCAACTTTGCTTTTGTATAACAAGTTTTCTGCCAGTATGCAAACAGCTGCTCCTGTATCAACTTTAAAAGCCTTCAAATTGATGGTCCAGATTCTCTTTGATTCTCTTTGACCTTGTCTCAAACTTTTGACTTTCCTCCAAACTTTTGTATTTTTGGCTTCTTGGATTGCACTCCTGGTGGTTTGATTTCCACTTCTTCGAATTTTTTTTTTCCTTTTGCACAACCTTTCATTTGGTTTTGATGTGATGACGGTACTATTTACTTAAAATGTTTTCTTTTGTTACCCAACTAGCCACAAATATAACACTTAACTCGACATGCTGAACATTTGCTCTACTCATGATTTTGCTTGGGGGTCACATCTTGTACAACCTAAGATAGTTGATGACATTAATTTCTATTCATTTTGCACTTTGGCGGGTTTTTGGGAAAGTTACAATACTAACTTGGGGACTACATACCTGACTGTGTTGGAAGAACCCTCCTCACTCTTCCTTTGCTGTACTGACTAATTTTGGGCCTCAGTTTCTGCCTATGTACTGAATTATTCCTCCTTAGATTAAAGAAAATCTGATTAGTCCTCATCTCCCTTATCAACTACAATACATCTCTGATTAAGCCATTCTTCAAAGTTATGCACACACAATATCGTGCTAAATGATATAAATCTGTGAACTGTCCCAAATACTGACCTCAGCAATCAAATCCTGTATATTCTATAACTAAAATTTCTTTTGGGGCTTGAGTATGTTCCAAATACCTTAATGAATGTATCATTCTCCATAGTACCTTCTTCTACAATCTGTCTCATGAGGTCATCATCAGCTCTTGGACCTATAGCATATAAAATCCTGCTGACCTGATGGTATTGTTTCTTTTCATGTAAGCATGACCTGTTTTAAGGTATTGAACCTGCCCCTCACAGAGATTCCACTTCTAGCATGCTTGCGGGTCTTCCAGCATTATCAAATGAGTCATAAAATGGCAATCTCCAAAACCTGAGCTGTTATTCCCATGGACTATTGTGCCTGACAAAGCTGGCTGAGTACTTGCAATTTTCTTTCTTTGTATCAAAAAGCTCTAATTCTGTGTTTTTACTCTCTGTGATATCATTGGTTTGTAGCCAGGCTTCAAAGTCTGACTGTATATCTCTCAACCTTTTGACTATTGGCACTCCATAGCATTGTATCCAAAGTTTTCTGCATCATTTTTCTTTGCATTTGGATTCTTTTCCTTACTCATTTTTCTAAAAGCCTACCGAAGTCTTGGCTTGACTTTGGAGTCTTCCTTTTCCTGCTGTGACACATGGGTTCATTTTGTAACTTCATATCTTGACTCCAGAGGTATTGTTCTGAGCTACCACCATGTTTTATGGTGGACTTGAAGCTCATGCTGCAATCTGCACACTGAGATACCAATCTGGAGCATCACAGACTACGCCTGCCTGCACGTATACTACCCTCAAAGTTTATCACCAAGTTAGACACTTCAATCCCTCAAGTACTGTGACACTCCTGAAGGTATTTTGCAAATTGTGCACTAAGACTTTTCTCCTCATATTCTCATTTTAAAGTGGTTTCTTCGCCCTTGCTGAATTCAGAACTCAGAATCAGATCGTCAGTTGCATACTGATGATAAAACCGAAGTTCCCTGAAAATGTTTATGAACTTATCGCTTATTTTCGCGAGGAGAGCGAGAGAGCCAGACAGAGAGAGCACCAGGAGGCTGCCGGGAAGGCAACATTTTTTTTACCACGTTAAAAAGCTTACCTTGAGCGGGAGCAGTCTTCATTTATTTGGACAGCGGCTGAACCCGAGATACTACACGTGTAATATCTCCCACCCGCCCTCCTCCTCTAACCAAAAAAATGTCTCGGTGGTGTGTAGATAAGGTAAAGTTCTTTCTGTTTCACGTTTCTTTATATATATATTGTGTGATTGCCAAAAACCTTTTGGTTCCTTTTTCATTTATCTAAGTTAAGCTTAATAATGTCAGGAGATCTCACACCCGTGTTGTGCTCTTCTTGCTCAATGTGGGAGCGCAGGGACAGGGCTGATGTCCCCGACTCCTTCACGTGCAGGAAGTGTGTCCAGCTGCAGCTTTTGTTAGACCGCATGACGGCTCTGGAGCTGCGGATGAACTCACTTTGGAGCATACGCGATGCTGAGGGGGTCGTGGATAGCACGCTTAGCAATTTGGTCACACCGCAGATTAGGATTGCTGAGGGAGATAGCGAATGGGTGACCAAAAGGCAGAGGAAGAGTAGGAAGGCAGTGCAGGTGTCCCCTCTGGTCATGTCCCTCCAAAACAGGTATCCCATTTTGAATACTGTTGGGGGAGATGGCTCACCAGAGGAAGACAGCAGTAGCCAGGTTCATGGCACCATGGCTGGCTCTGCTGTACAGATGGGCGGGAAAAAGAGTGGAAGGGCGATAGTCATTGGGGATTCAATTGTAACGGGAGTAGATAGACGGTTCTCCAGTCGAAAACGGGACTCCCGAATAGTATGGGTCAGGGATGTCTCCAATCGGCTGCAGAACATTCTGAAGGGGGAGGGCGAACAGCCAATTGTCGTGATGCATATAGGCACCAACGATATAGGCAGAAAACAGGATGAGGTCCTACAAGCAGAATTTAGGGAGTTAGGAGCCAAGTTAAGAAGTAGGACCTCAAAGGTAGTACTCTCAGGATTGCTACCAGTGCCACGTGCTAGTCAGTGCAGAAATGAAAGAATAGCTTGGATGAATGCATGGCTTGAGAGATGGTGTAGGAGGGAGGGGTTCAGATTTTTGGGACATTGGAACCGGTTCTGGGGAATGTGGGACTATTACAAATTGGACGATCTACACCTGAACTGGACTGGAACCAATGTCCTTGGGGGTGCTTTTGCTAATGCTGTGGGGGAGGGTTTAAACTAATGTGGCAGAGGGATGGGAACCAAATATTGGACAGAAAAGAGGTAGTAACGAAAGCCTGCAGGGAACTAGATAATGGAGTCAGTGTGACCAAAGGGAATAGTAGTCGGGGAGCAGATGATGAACACAAAGGGACAGGTGGTCTGAGGTGCATTTGTTTTAATGCGAGAAGTGTAGTAGACAAGGCAGATGAGCTTAGGGCTTGGATCGGTACCTGGAGGTATGATGTTATTGCTATTACTGAGACTTGGTTGAGGGAAGGGCACGACTGGTAACTAGTTGTCCCAAGATATCGCTGTTTCAGGTGGGATAGAGAGGGAGGTAAAAGGGGTGGAGGAGTTGCAGTAATGGTCAAAGACAATATCACAGCCGCACTGAAGGAGGGGCCCATGGAGGACTCGAGCAGTGAGGCAATATGGGTAGAACTCAGAAATAGGAAGGATGCAGTAACAATGTTGGGGCTGTACTACAGGCCTCCCAACAGCGAGCATGAGATAGAGGTACAAATATGCAAACTGATAATGGAAAGGTGTAGGAGAAACAGGGTGGTAGTGATGGGAGATTTTAATTTTCCCAACATTGACTGGGATTCGCTCAGTGTTAGGGGCCAAGACGGAGCAGAATTTGTAAGGTGTGTCCAGGAGGGTTTTCTAGAGCAGTATGTATGTAGTCCAACTCGGGAAAGGGCCAAACTGGACCAGGTGCTGGGGAATGAACCCGGCCAGGTGGTTGATATTACAGTAGGGGGCTACTTTGGAAACAGCGACCATAATTCCCTAAGTTTTACAATACTCATGGACAAGGATAGGAGTGGTCCTAAAGGAAGAGTACTAAACTGGGGGAAGGCCGACTATACCAAGATTTGGCAGGATCTGAGGAATGTAGATTGGGAGAAACTGTTTGAAGGTAAATCCACATTTGATATGTGGGAGGCTTTTAAGGAGAGGTTGATTAGCGTGCAGGAGAGACATGTTCCTGTGAAAATGAGGAATAGAAAAGGCAAGATTCGGGAGCCATGGATGACAGGTGAAATTGTGAGACTAGCCAAGAGAAAAAAGGAAGCATACATGAGGTCTAGGCGACTGAAGACAGACGAAGCTTTGCAAGAATATCTGGAATGTAGAACGAATCTGAAAAAAGGGATTAAGAGGGCTAAGAGGGGACATGAGATATTGCTGACAAACATGGTTAAGGAAAATCCCAAAGCCTTTTATTCATATATAAAGAGCAAGAGAGTAACTAGAGAAAGAATTGGCCCACTTAAGGACAAAGAAGGAAAGTTATGCGCTGAGTCAGAGAAAATGGGTGACATTCTTAACGAGTACTTTGCATCGGTATTCACCAAGGAGTGGGACATGACGGATGTTGAGGTTAGGGATAGATGTTTGCTTAGTCTAGATCAAGTTGACATAAGGAAGGAGGAAGTGTTAGGTATCCTAAAAGTCATTAAGGTGGACAAGTCCCCAGGTCCGGATGGGATCTATCCCAGGTGCCTGAGGGAAGCGAGAGAGGAAATAGCCAGGGCCCTAACAGATATCTTTGCAGTGTCCTTAGACATGGGTAAGGTCCCAGAGGACTGGAGACTTGCTAATGTTGTCCCCTTGTTTAAAAAGGGCAGCAAGGATAATCCAGGTAGTTATCGGCCGGTGAGCCTGACGTCAGTGGTAGGGAAGCTACTTGAGAAGATACTGAGGGATAGGATCTATTCCCATTTGGAAGAAAATGGGCTTATCAGTGATAGGCAACATGGTTTTGTGCAGGGAAGGTCATGTCTTACCAACTTAATAGAATTCTTTGAGGACGTGACAAAGTTGATTGATGAGGGAAAGGCTGTAGATGTCATATACATGGACTTCAGGCATTTGATAAGGTTCCCCATGGCAGGCTGATGGAGAAAGTGAAGTCACATGGGGTCCAGGGTGTGCTAGCTAGATGGATAAAAAACTGGCTGGGCAACAGGAGACAGAGGGTAGTAGTAGAAGGGAGTTTCTCAAATTGGAGACCTGCAACCAGTAGTGTTCCACAGGGATCTGTGCTGGGACCACTGTTGTTTGTGATACATGTGAATGATCTGGAGGAAGGTGTAGGTGGTCTGATCAGCAAGCTTGCTGATGACACTAAGATTGGTGGAGTAGCTGATAGTGAAGGGGACTGTCAGAGATTACAGCAGAATATAGATAGACTGGAGAGTTGGGCAGAAAAATGGCAGATGGAGTTCAATCCAGGCAAATGCGAGGTGATGCATTTTGGAAGATCAAATTCAAGGGCGAACTATACAGTAAATGGAAAAGTCCTAGGGAAAATTGATGAACAGAGAGATCTGGGTGTTCAGGTCCATTGTTCCCTGAAGGTGACAACGCAGATCAATAGGGTGGTCAAGAAGGCATATAGCATGCTTTCCTTCATTGGACGGGGTATTGAGTACAAGAGTTGGCAGGTCATGTTGCAGTTGTATAGGACTTTGATTCAGCCACATTTGGAGTACTGTGTACAGTTCTGGTCGCCACATTACAAAAAGCATGTGGATGCTTTGGAGAGGGCGCAGAGGAGGTTCACCAGGATGTTGCCTGGTATGGAGGGTGCTAGCTATGAAGAGAGGTTGAATAGATTAGGATTATTTTCATTAGAAAGACAGAGATTGAGGGGGGACCTGATTGAGGTCTACAAAATCATGAGGGGTTTAGACAGGGTGGATAGCAATAAGCTTTTTCCCAGAGTGGGGGACTCAATTACTAGGGGTCATGAGTTCAAAGTGAGAGGAGGGAAGTTTAAGGGAGATATGCGTGGAAAGTTCTTTACACAGAGGGTGGTGGGCACCTGGAACGTGTTGCCAGCGGAGGTGGTAGACGCAGACACGTTAGCGTCTTTTAAGATATATTTGGACAGGTACATGGATGGGCAGGGAACAAATGGACACAGACCATTAGAAAATAGATGACAGGTTAGACAGAGGATCTTGATCCGCGCAGGCTTGGAGGGCCGAAGGGCCTGTTCCTGTGCTGTAGGTTTCTTTGTTTCTTTGTTTATGGCAAAGACATGCAGAGTTTAAACATTCTCCCAATAAAATTTCTTATTCTACAATCCACTCCTATTTATTTTTTGTCAAGATCATCTTTTTGTAATGTTATTGACCATTACACAGAATCTATTATTCATTGCCCAATTACAACTTGCCAAATCCTGAAGATATCAATCAGGCTTCTGTACAATACTGGATAACCAATAAGAACATAGCCTCTTAAGAAATAAGAGCATGAATAGTCTATGTGGCTTTTTGATTTTCTGCAAATTAAGTCCAACTTCCTACGATCTGCCCATTTCCTTTAATGCCCAAAAATCTATTAACCTCTCTATTCTGTGTTTGAAAATATTAAGCATCCACACCATAGTTAATCTCAAAAATCCACAAGTTCATGACTGAAGAAATTTTTCTTTATCATAGCCCTAAACGAACGATTGTTTATTCAGAGGCTGTGATGACTAGTTGATCTCTTCAACCAGGAGAACTATCCCTCTCAGTGTTTATTTAAAGCTGTTTAAAAATGTCACATATTATAATAAGGTCAACTCTCATTCTTCTAAATGCTAGGGGAAAATAGTCCCAGAGTACACAATCTTTCTTCATAAGGAATGTTTCTCTTTCTAGAAATCCATTTGGCAAATCTTTAATAGATTTCCTTCAAAGGAAGACTCGTTCTTATGTGAGGAAACTGAAACTAAACATAATATTTATGTGCATAATATATCAGGATTTTTTAGTTTACGAACTATGCAGTCAACGGTTATTAAGGCCTTTGCTAAGAAAAATTGTACGTCGTCTTAATTTATCTGTAATTTATTCACCCTGAGAATGCTAATGATTTTGTAAATGCGAACATTTTCATTTGCGTTCGGCAGTATTCCTATTTGGTAAAGTTCATGACACTAACTTTCTCAAGGTGGCATTTTGGCATCATGTTTGCATTCATAGAACCATAGATTTACGCAGCATGGAAACAGAACTTTTGGTCCAACTCATTCATGCCCACCAGATAGCCTAAGTAAATCTTGTCTCATTTGCTAGAATTTGGCCTATATCACCCTAAGCCTGTCGTATTCATATACTCAGGCCAGATGCCTTAATCATACCAGCCTCTACAACATCCTCTGGTAATTCATTCCATACACACACCATCCTCTGCATGAAGAAATTGCCCCTTGGGTCACTTTTACATCTTTACCCTATGTCTCTAAGTTTTGGGCTTCCCAAAAGAAAGGCTTTGGCTATCCACCCTCTCAATTCCTCATGATTTTATAAAACTCTCTTAGATCATGCCTCAGCTTCCAATGCTGCAAGGAAAACAGTACCAGCCTATTCAGCATCTCCCTATAGTTCAACTCCTCCAAGCCTAGCAACGTGTTGTAAATATTTTCTGCACCATTTCAATATCTTTCCTATAGCAGAGAGACCAAAATTGAATGCACTATTCCAGTAGTGGCCTAACCAATGTCACATATGTCTGCAAGATGACATCCTAACTCCTGTACTCAATGCACTGACTAACAAGGGCAAGTGTACTAAACACTTTCTTCACCAACCTATCTACCTGTGACTCCACCTTGAAGAAAATATGAACCTGAACCCCAGGTCTCTTTGTTGCAAACACTCCCCAGGACCCCACTATAAAGTGTATAAGTCCTGATTGGCCTTACAAAAATGCAACTTACATTTATCTAAATTAAGCTCCATCTGCCACTCCTCAGCCCATTGACCTATATGATCAAAGTTCTATTGTACTTATCACATTTCATTGAGATTTGACCACCAAAATCTTCATAAGCTGTTAGGTGGAATTTTCCCAGTTATTTTGAAGAATGTCTATTAACTTAAGTCAAGTGCTCATTAGTTCTTTCCTGCAGTGGAAGAAAATTTAATTCAGACCTTCTTCAAGGACAATGTGGATACTCCTAAAGTGGACACTGCTGCATACAAAAGAGGAAACTGTTGTCACCTAGTTAAACATCATTAGTCTAACGGAGAATCTTTTGTTTTAACAAATCATTTATTAATTCTTTTGATGATGTACATGCTTTGTCAATACAACCAGGAAATGTATTGCATTGTGAAATAATTGCTGGTGATTCACATTCTGTTATTAAAATTTCATGTATTTCCTTGACTAAAATTCTACAATTCATTCAATACTTATTGACATGTACCAGAGTAACAACTGAATACATTTAAGAATGGCTTTCCAAGAATACAAAAAAAACCTTTCACCTTTTAGTTTTCTTCTGCTTTTTTGTGTGAACATACTTTATTTATGCCTATTCCTTTCCCTTATGAAATTTTTTCTGGATCAAGAGAATTTTGGAAAATTAACATCAACATGTCTACTATCTCATTAACCACCTTTATTAAGACTGTAGGATGAAGTCCAGCTGGACCCAAAGATTTGTCAACGGGCAGTTCCATCAGGACGCTCAGCAACACTTCAAAGAATCATTGAATCCTGACAGCATGGAAGCAGGACATTCAGCCCATCAATTCTACACCAACCCTTCAAAGAGCATCCCACGCAGACCAACCCCCCTATCCAGTTCCTTTAATCCTGCATATCCCATTGCTAACCCACTTAACTTACTCATTCCTGGACACTATGGACAGTTTTGCATGGCCAATACATGTAACATGCACATCTTTGGACTGTAGGAAGAAACCAGAGCAGCCAGAAGAAACCCATGCAGACATAGGGATAACATGTAAACCCCACATAGACAGTCATATGGGGTTGAGTGGAGCCAAGGTCCCTGGCACTATGAGGAGCAGTGTGAACCACTGAGAAACCATTTAGCGCTTACTTAGTAATTTGTAATTTCCGAGGGTCCTCTGTCCCAGTTACGGTTATTACCAGAATATCTTTGTATTCTCTAGAGTGAAGACAGAAGCAAAACATGTGTTCATGTTACCTGGCATTTCCATATTATTTCCTTTTATCCTACCACTCTCACTTTCTACAAAGCTACCACTCACTTTACTTAGATCGTAGGAACTGCCGATGCCGGAGAATCTGAGATAACAAGGTCCAGAGCTGGATGACCACAGCAGGCCATGCATCATCAGAGGGACAGGAAAGCTGGCATTCCAGGTCTATGAAGAAGGGTCTAGATTCACTTTACTTACTCTTTTCTCATTTAAATGCCTGTAGAATTTCTATTATTCTCCATGTTTACATTTTTATCTCGCTGCCTCTCAGCATCTGATTTCTTCCTCTGATCAGTTTTGTAGCCATTGTCTACATTCTGATTAATCATCTCAGCTGCCATTCATCAATGTACAATTATAAGCTTTATCCTGAATTTTGATGCATCTCTACCTCCTTCAATTAACCAAAAATGGTGGGTCTTCCCTGTAGAATTTTGCCTTATAGCAGGAATATTCTGAGTATTATGAAATATCCCATTAAATGTCTACACCTCTATTTATTGAACTCCTCACCAAGCATGCCAATTCATTTCAATTAACTCAGCTTCCATGCTCACATAGTGGCTAAAATATAAGATTAAAATACCAGCCTTAGACCCAACTTTCTCCCTTTCAAATGAGCAATACATTTACAATTACTTTCTAGTTATTGTTTTCCCCCAAATTTTCCTTCATCCAGATCTACTTGACTAAGTCATTTCTAATCATTGCTCAAATGTCATCCTTGAATACTAGGGCTAGCCCTTCATTTTTTACAAATTTCTTACTCTTCCTAGACAATTAGATCATAAGCTACAGGTGCAGAGTTGGGCCATTCGCACCCCCCCACCAATTCTGCACCTCCATTCAATCACGTAACCTTTGATTCCCTTACCAATCCCTTACCTATCTATCTCTGTCTTAATACACTCAATGACTCAGCCTCCACAACCCTCAACAGTAATGAGTTCCACAGATTCACCACTCTTTGACTGAAGTAATTCCTGCTCATCTCAGTTCTAAAGGATCGTCCCTTCATTTTGGGGCCATGCCCTCAGGTCCTAGGCTCCTCTACTGGGGAGACATTTTTTCCACATCCATTCTATTCTATATTCGCTAATTTTAAATCAGATTCTCCCCTGAATCCTTCTAAACTCCTTCTTGGATGGCAGACGCTCCTTATATTCAGGGCCCAATTCTTAACATCCTGCAGTCACTTCTCCTTAATGGCTACCTGATCATACCTATATATTTCAATGTGAACTTCACTTTTATTTACAGTTTTAAAATGGTACACACATTCAAGTACAAAGCCTTCATCTTTGCCTTTTTGTTAACCTTATGACATTTAGTTCAGGCAGTTAATGCAGACTTACTTTTTCTACTTTATCCCTTCCTGCCATTCCCTAACTCATATTTTCAATACTAATATTTTCCTCTCTTACGTATTTCAATGTTTTGATAAAGACCATCTTAATATTAATTTCTCTGATACTCATGCCAATACCCTTTTCTCCCATATCAGCATTGAGACGGGCATTGATCTCTCTAATTTTATGTAATCAATGCTAATTTTCATGCAGCCCAGGTAATAATGCAAAGATTTTGTTTTGTTTTAATTTTGTACCTGACTTCTCATATTCTGTATGCAGAACCTCCTTCTTATTTCTACCTATGTTATTGGTGCCTAAATGGTGCACCACAAATGATTCCATCTCCTCTGCCAATCTTCGCAATGCCACCTATCAGTACACAATTACCTGAATTTTCTTTATTATATAATGACGTTGGTAATGAAGGCTTCGTAGTATCTGGCTTTATTTTTCTCCATAGCCAACAGTGTGCACAAGTGAATATTGAAGTGAATTTCTCTCAGTAAGAGCGAGATATTTGTTTATGAATACTCTCATATACTTTTGATCTCATTCTTACAGCTTTGAAAACATATATGCATTGGTATATTTCATTTGCAGTTTAAAAATGCGATGTCTTTAACAATTATAATCAAACTTGTAATGTTTCATGCTTGGTGTTGACAATTTACCCTATCATAAGGATTCATGAAATTTCAACTTTTGCTTCAAAACTATCCCTGTATGAACGTCATTCGGTATTTTTGAAATAGCTGGCAATTTTACCAAACTTATTTTAAAATATGTTTCTACGAGCTTCAAGGTATTATTCAAATTGGATCAAAATGATAACATAGATGATTTATTACAATTAATATCATGCCATTATTTCCTTGAAAGGATGTCAGAAAACATCAACTTCTACAGTTTAATTGCATTCTAAAAATGCTCCACAGAATAAAATATCTTTTACCTTCATAATAATAAAGTGTGAAGCTGGATGAACACAGCAGGCCAAGCAGCATCTCAGGAGCACAAAAGCTGATGTTTCGGGCCTAGACCCTTCATCAGAGAGGGGGATGGGGTGAGGGTTCTAGAATAAATAGGGAGAGAGGGGGAGGCGGACCGAAGATGGAGAGAAAAGAAGATAGGTGGAGAGGAGAGGTAGGGAGGGGATAGGTCAGTCCAGGGAAGACGGACAGGTCAAGGATGTGGGATAAGGTTAGTAGGTAGGAAATGGAGGTACGGCTTGGGGTGGGAGGAAGGGATGGGTGAGAGGAAGAACAGGTTAGGGAGGCAGAGACAGGCTGGGCTGGTTTTGGGATGCAGTGGGGGAAGGGGAGAGTTTGAAGCTGGTGAAGTCCACATTGATACCATTGAGCTGCAGGGTTCCCAAGCGGAATACGAGTTCTGTTCCTGCAACCTTCGGGTGGCATTATTTTTTTTGGCAGCAAGAAAAATACGAGGGATGTTTCCTGTAGTGAGATCATACATAATGGAGCTTCTATAATCAGTGATACAATTCAAGATGAATTACCACTCTCATGCTAGATATTTGGTGAAAAATTGATAAAAGTGATTGCTTTAATGAGAATTGATCTTTACTGAAATGCATACTGTGGGAGTTTTACAGATGAATAACTATGATGGTAGAGGAATGGAAGGCACTTACCACATCTCAAAAAAAAGGCCAGCAGAAAGAACTAGTGATAGATTGTGAGATAATAAGGTGTAGAGCTGGATGAACACAGCAGACCAAGTAGCATCAGAGGACCAGGAAGGCTGACATTTCGGGCCTAGTCCCTTCTTCAGAAAAAAAATTGTAGTTCACACTGAAGCAAACAAATATGATCAGATAGCCATGAAGGAGAAGTAACTGCAGGATGTCAAGAATTGGGCCCTGAATATAAGGAGTGTCTGCCATCCAAGAAGGTGTTTAGAAGAATGCGGGGGAGAATCTCATTGAAAATTACAAAATATAGAATAGAATGGATGTGGAAAAAATGTCTCCCCAGTAGAGGAGGCAAGGACCTGAGGGCATGGCCCCAGAATGAAGGGACAATCCTTTAGAACTGAGATGAGCAGGAATTAGTTCAGTCAGATGTTGGTGAATCTGTGGAACTCATTGCCTGGGAAGGCTGTGGAGGTGGAGTCATTGAGTGTATTAAAGACAGAGATAGATAGGTTTTTGATTGGTAAGGGAATTAAAGGTTACGTGATTGAATGGAGGTGTGGAATTGATGGGACGAATGGCCCAATTCTGCTCCTATATCTTATGGAAAGTATAACACAGAAAGTGATGCTCTGGTTGGGTATTGGTGAAAAACTATCGATGCTCAAGTGGCAAAGTATTAAAAAGTTTTAAATGAACATTTCCTCAGATCTCATAGAGTTGCCACGGAAACATTATTCCTTCAACATTTATGTTTTCCTGATAGAATTTAATGTATTTGAGAATTTGTTTTATTCAATGCAAGTGAAGAAACTTCAACTGTATTTGTCTATGTTTATGATAGGCTTACAATCAATAATGTCCTTGAATTTCATTTTAATGTATACTCTGGTTGTGTTTTGATTGGTTTCGATGCTGGTGCTTGTAATATTCACACGTCTGTAAATCTACCATCAAGGAGTTTTAAGCGTGAGAGCTGAAATTGAGTTTTTTCTGGATAAGATGAAATAATGTCTCCAATCCATCTCTTGTTTTGTTCGGATTTGGAAGATGCTGGAAAAATCGTAATGACAACAATGCAGGCCAACCAAACTGTCTATTACTGCTTATTAAATGTTTCCCTGCTGTATGTCTCACCCACGGAGTGGTAAATACATCCCTGGAAGAACTTGACAGAAATTGGTCCAAACCTGAGATTTAATGCTTAACTGAAGAGGTATTGTGCATTCAGTTGAGTTCATAAGGCAAACTGATAGGAGGATATATTTAACCAATCTTCTCAAACATTTCTAACAGTTGTCTAAATCAATGCCTTATCGAATGCCGTGCTTTCGATTAATTCCAGCCATATATCCAAACTTTTGTGACTACAGTAAAGTAGCCCAAATGTCATATTCTTCAGATGATAAAATAATTGTCAATGTATGTCATTGTACCAGCTATTCTAAATTCCAATATATAGTGCAGAAATGTTTAATGTGTTCCAACCCAGTTTTTACTTCTGCTAAAAAAATGTTTTTCAAATTTCTAAATATACTCGCACATCAAATGTTGACCTTTTGAGATGTGTCAGGTGGTTGTTTGCCCTTGCTTCAGAGTAATGAATGGATCCACTTCCTAGATCATTGGGCGAAACTACAATGACAAGGGCATCAGTTATTGATGCAGACAAATTTTGGACTTGTATTCCATGTAGCTTCTCTCAAGTTTTCTTCAGTGGGCTGGCAAGCTGAAGTGGTATGCCACGTGTCATGTGAGAGACTACATCAGGCCTGGGTCAGATCCTATTTTGCCAGATGGGCTGATGGTCATCCTATCAACCTGGACGGAGACCTGTGTAGGATCAAACCAGCAACTCACAGTGAGGTCACTGATTTCTCAGAAGGGTGCCCAATAGATTGTTGTAGATTTGAGTGCAAGCTATCTAGTGCCCAGTCACAGCATTTCAGCAATGTGCTTAATAATGTACTCTGGGTGTGGTTACAATTTGTATGATAGAAAGGATGGTAAGGTCTTTAAATTAGTGAACATGGCATGAATAGATTTATGATGTAATGCACGAAGGAAAGGGTGAGAGCAAAGATCAAAGCACAAAATGTAATGAAGAAAAGTAACATATACTGAGGGTACAGAAAAGATTTTTGTGCGTAATAACAAAATAGTTGAAACAAGCAGAGTTTTAGCATTACAATGTTGTTATAGTGCATAATCAGATTTTTCATGATCTTATTAATTTAGCTGTGAACTGTCTAATGTTATCCCCTAAGCAGTGAATAGCAGAATTGAAAATATATGACTGCTGGCACACACTGCACGACAAATCAAGCCAAAAACTTAGGCTCTGTGTAATACTTTCTTTATTTGTATTGCTCAAGTGATATTTTTATTTAAGTGATAATGGGAACTGCAGATGCTGGAGAATCCAAGATAACAAAGTGTGAGGCTGGATGAACACAGCAGGCCCAGCAGCATCTCAGGGGCACAAAAGCTGACATTTCGGGCCTAGACCCTTCATCAGAGAGCTCTCTGATGAAGGGTCTAGGCCCGAAACGTCAGCTTTTGTGCTCCTGAGATGCTGCTGGGCCTGCTGTGTTCATCCAGCCTCAAATTTTATTATACTTTTATTTAAGTTGCATCTTGGACATAATGGAATAAACTTTCAAAACTATATCAACATTTCCCCATAGATCAAAATGTAAGGATTGGATTGACAAATACAAGAACCAGAGTTACTCAAGTTTATATATTTTATGTTGTTTTAGGTAATTAGGATGGAGTGGGTGTGCTGACACTCAAACTGACTTGCACTTTCAGGATTGAGGAAAAGGAAGAGGCATTCAGCAGTCCAATTACAGTTTGCATCTCAATGTTAATTTCTTTTCTTGTTAATTTCATTTGCATTGGAACATCTGAATTAGGAGCAGGAATAGGCATTCAACCCCTTGAGGCTGATCTGCCAGTCAATAAAATGAAAGCTGATCTGATTGTAACCTTAAATCTGCATTCCCAAAGTAACATATAATTGCGCAACTTCTTGCTTATCAAGAATCCAACAACCCCTGCTTTTATAACATCGAAGGATTCTACTCCCACCAGTTTTTCAGGAAGAGACTTCCAATTACTTGCAACCCTCTGAGAAAAAATGAATAGTCTTATCTTCATTTTAAATGGACAACTCCTAATTTTTAAACTGTGAACCCGAGTGTTACTTTTATTCTCTCCAGTGAGAACTGATGCAAAATACTTGCTTAAGTCATCTTCGATTTTCCAAATTTTCCAGGTTTAACTCTCCAGTCACATTTCCTTTAGGGAACAATGCTCAATTTGTTAGAGATAATGGGAACTGCAGATGCTGGAGATTCCAAGATAATAAAATGTGAGGCTGGATGAACACAGCAGGCCAAGCAGCATCTCAGGAGCACAAAAGCTGACGTTTCGGGCCTAGACCCTTCATCAGAGAGGGGGATGGGGGGAGGGAACTGGAATAAATAGGGAGAGAGGGGGAGGCGGACCGAAGATGGAGAGTAAAGAAGATAGGTGGAGAGGGTGTAGGTGGGGAGGTAGGGAGGGGATAGGTCAGTCCAGGGAAGACGGACAGGTCAAGGAGGTGGGATGAGGTTAGTAGGTAGCTGGGGGTGCGGCTTGGGGTGGGAGGAAGGGATGGGTGAGAGGAAGAACCGGTTAGGGAGGCAGAGACAGGTTGGACTGGTTTTGGGATGCAGTGGGTCCACCCACTGCATCCCAAAACCAGTCCAACCTGTCTCTGCCTCCCTAACCGGTTCTTCCTCTCACCCATCCCTTCCTCCCACCCCAAGCCGCACCCCCAGCTACCTACTAACCTCATCCCACCTCCTTGACCTGTCCGTCTTCCCTGGACTGACCTATCCCCTCCCTACCTCCCCACCTACACCCTCTCCACCTATCTTCTTTACTCTCCATCTTCGGTCCGCCTCCCCCTCTCTCCCTATTTATTCCAGTTCCCTCCCCCCATCCCCCTCTCTGATGAAGGGTCTAGGCCCGAAACGTCAGCTTTTGTGCTCCTGAGATGCTGCTTGGCCTGCTGTGTTCATCCAGCCTCACATTTTATTATCAATGCTCAATTTGTTAACTATTTTCTTCTTTAAAAGTTATTGAAAATCTGACTAACTTTTTTTTATATCTGGCCAGCTTTCTTTCATATTCTAAATCTTTCATCTGATTATTATTTGATTTTCAATAAAAAAATCTGTCCAATTTTCTGATCTGCCTAAATTCCGTCTTTGCACAATTATGTATATAAATTTTCTTTCCATTTGACACTACTTCAAAAATTTAAGTTAACCACGCATGGTGGGTAAATCTTTTGGAATTTTCTTGTTTGTTGGAATGTATCTAATTCTGTGCATTTGGACTTATCTTCTTAAGGGTCTAGCTCTGCATCCCTATTGATCAAGCCTTAATTTGCCAATTTACCTCAACCAGTTCTATTTTCATGGTGCTATAATTCTCCCCATTTAAATTTATAAAAGAAAAGACTTGGTTAGGGAGCCTGTCCACCACTCCTACCAGTAACTTTTGCCTTCATTACTTCTCATTTCTATTCAAACTGTTTCCACATCTTGGTTTTCTAGATTTAGGACAGCGCAACGTATTATTCCAGCACCATCAGTGACATCCCTTCATCTTTTCCCTCGTTTCCTGTACTTCCTAATTATCATTTAGCCTTTGAGGTTCATGTCTCAATCCATGCCATCCTGTAACTGTTCCCTGTGAAGTCTCCCAGATCATAGTTATTCATTTCTATGAGCACTCTCAGCTCATGTGCTTTGTTTTGAACGCTAAATGAATTAAAATACAGAGGTTTATATTTTACCCTATTACTGTCTTCCTAAATTCTAGCCTCCCCTATTGGTTGGCTCTTAGGTTCAAATTTTCTCTCCCTTCCTGCCACAACATGTATATCATTTTCCACATCGATACCTCGCTCTTTGGCCATGTCTCTCCTCTTTGATTTACATGTCTTTCCAAATTTGGTGCCTAACACCCACTGTTGAATTTAAAATCTTGTCTACTTCCCGAGTTCTACAGTTGGCAAGAACTCTGGGCCCACTTTTCAGAGTGCTGGATTGTCAGAGGGTTTTTCTGAGTGCGGAAAGATCAGTTACCAAATGACACAGGTTCAAGGTGAGCAAGGGAAATTTTAGGGGAGATGTGCACCTAAATTTTTTCACACTGAGGGTGGTGGGTGCCTGAAACGCAGTGCCAGTGGAGGTGGTGAAAGCAGGGATATTAGCAACGTTTAGGGCATACCTTGATAGACATGAATGGGAGGCAAGCAGAGGGACAGAAAGCATGAATGGGCAAGGAGTAACAGGTCTAATGAAGGACTAGGAATCAGTGCAGGCTCGGTGGGCCAAAGGGCCTCTTCCTGTGTTGTGTTGTATTGTATTGTATATTGTTTTGTTGTCAGTGTCACATTGAACTAGAAACATCTTCTCCAATATTAGTTTTTGAGCTGCACACTCATCTCTGAAATTGGTGTCAATTCTTACATGGCTATAATGTAGAGATTATAATTTTGAGGTTTTACTTCTTAATTTGACACCTAGCTCCTTATACTGATGGTGCATAACCTCCTTTGTCCTGCCTATGTTGTTGTTTTCTACCTGGGCCAGACTGGTTCTCCCCACTGCAAGTTCCTCTCCTGCCCTGAGCTGATGTTTCGAAAACTGACACCAGGTGAGAACAAAACCAGCTTCAGCCTTGGCATCAATCCATTTTTGCATAGCTTCCTGTACATTTACAAGGCTGGCATCTGAAGTACAGATTGTATATTTTCATTTTAACTCACAGGGGAATTTATGGTGCAGCAGTCCCTTTGCTTTTTGACAACCTGATGGTTTCTCTGAAAACATAACACTTCTGTCAGCAGCAGTTTTATCCGAGGTTAGCAGAAAACTAACTGTTAGGGTTGCTGGGGGATGTTTGCTCCAGGGAAATAAACAAATTCTGCAAGCTGGAAATATGCAGAATGGACACTTGGGGAAAAGTAAAATCTGGTTCTTTGTTGCCTGAGGATATGCACTGCGCTACAACACAGCACCACTGGAAAGGAGGAGAAACAAACTGAACAGTGAATAGCCACATGCTTAGTGCCATCTTCCTTGAGTCAAAGTAACCAGCTTCCAAGGTTGCAACTAACGTTTTAATTCCATAAATACTGACACTGCTGTAGCAACCATCGAGTTGGACGGGAGGCAAAGCCTATGCTTTTAACTTACTCAAGAACTATTGCCAACAGAGTCATGAAATGCAGATATGATTACAGACTAGGCACCTTACAAGAATGATTACTTGGGCAGAAGGGCTCCCCACTGCAACCATGGTTCTTGACCCCATTGAGCAATAGCCCTGACTGATGAGGAGTGTGCAGACAAAATGCTACCCCTATCACAACCAGGGGTATTGTGGAGCAGCTAACTGTTGATGTTACAGTTCTCCTCTTGGATTACCCTCCAGTGTAGCCTGGACAGAGTATGCCATATCATCCTGGTCTGCTGTGCTCTGTACAATTGGAGCATGAAATGAGGCGATGTGCTGGGTCGTGAGGAACTGTTAGAATTGGAGCAGTCTTCTGAGAAGGATGAGGACGTGGCAGAGGAGAAACATGTTCTTCTCCATGCCACAACTAAGCTGCATCGGGTGCTACAAGCGAGACAGGACCAGGTTGACACCCGGTTCCTCGTAGAAGGAAGCTGAGTGCAGCAGACCGTAGTGGATTGGAAAACAAATATTGCTCATGTGGCCAAAATCTACTTTTCTTTCTTGAGCAAACTGCAGCTTCTATTGACTGGAAATAAAAGCTCATCTTTGGATTTGAAAGATCACTTGCCTGTATGTGGACAATGTCAAACTGCAGGACCACAGACAGCACTGGGGACAGGAAAGCACTGAACTTAGACAGTGCTTAGAAGAGCTCTAGCTATGAAAAAGTAAGGTCTGCTGTGTGCTGGTTATACAGTGACTAGGGTTAGAGGGTGGTGTAGGTGTGATGGAGTATCAACTATGTTGCCCATATGCTGTGTGCAAAATGGTCTCATGGTTTCTGTGCCATGGCTTTACTGCTGTAGCAGATCACCTATGTGTCAATGCTTGTCCAGGTTCATAGCCTTATTCTTAAGATGATTTGGGCTCAAGCTGCATCTGTCATTGAGTCAGAGTCATAGAGTTGAACAGCATGGAAACAAGCCCTCTGTCCAACTCAGGAATCCCTACCAGATATCCTAAATTAATCTAGCCTCATTTGACAGCATTTGGTCCATGTCCTTCTAAACAATTCCTTTTCATATATCCATCCAGATGCCTTTTAAATGTTGTAATTGTACCAGCCTCCACCACTTCCTCTGGCAGCTCATTCCATACATGCACCACCCTCTGTGTGAAGACATCACCCCTTAGGTCCCATTTAAGTCTTTCCCCTCTCACCTTAAACCTATAGACTCTAGTTTTGAACTTCCCCACCCCGGGAAAGGGCCTTGGCTATTCACCCTATCCATGCCCCTTATGATTTTATAAACATCTATAAGGTCACCCCTCAGCCTCCGATATCTTTCAGTGGATAAAATTGCAAGTTGTTCTTAAAATAACATACAGTAAGATGAGGCCGGCAAGGTGATGAGAAATCTCACCAGATTTCAAGGAGAAAGTCCCTCTAAAAATCTTGATGCAACTTGAACAGTGAAAAGCACGTAAGATTCAACCTGTTATTGTCAAGAAGCTAACAGTTTTTCATTCCTGGGAACAACTTCTCAGGTTCAACAGTTAATCACATATTTGCCACTGTCTGAAGGTGTGAAGAAATAACAGGATGCCCCATTAGCCTCAAGCTTATTTTCACAGCAAATTCTGAATCACTATTTCATTCAAAATGATAAGAGCTCCAAAAAGGAAACACTGCTGCTTTGGTACGGCACTGAAATATCAATATAAATAAAACATCAATGGTGATGATTTTCTTTTGTCGTTTAATTTTGTAAGCACTTTGAGGATGATTTCATTTGTTCAGTGTTCATCGACTGACACTTTTTGAAGCTGCATTCTCTTTGTCCATGACAGAGCTCAGCTACATTGGGTGCTACAAGCCAGACAGGCACTGATTTCCAGTGGATGAGAGCTGGGTGCTGCAGACCATCATGGAATGCAAAAACAAGTTAATTGTTATGAAGTAATAATGGGAACTGCAGATGCTGGAGAATCCAAGATAATAAAATATGAGGCTGGATGAACACAG
The DNA here is from genome assembly GCF_030684315.1 of Stegostoma tigrinum. NCBI lineage: Eukaryota > Metazoa > Chordata > Chondrichthyes > Orectolobiformes > Stegostomatidae > Stegostoma > Stegostoma tigrinum. Next base: position 20,721,346 of record NC_081359.1, read on the forward strand.
CAGGCCCAGCAGCATCTCAGGAGCACAAAAGCTGACGTTTCGGGCCTAGACCCTTCATCAGAGAGGAGGATGGGGTGAGGGTTCTGGAATAAATAGGGAGAGAGGGGGAGGCGGACCAAAGATGGAGAGAAAAGAAGATAGGTGGAGAGGAGAGTATAGGTGGGGAGGTAGGGAGGGGATAGGTCAGTCCAGGGAAGACGGACAGGTCAAGGAGGTGGGATGAGGTTAGTAGGTAGGAAATGGAGGTGCGGCTTGGGGTGGGAGGAAGGGATGAGTGAGAGGAAGAACAGGTTAGGGAGGCAGAGAAAGGCTGGGCTGGTTTTGGGATGCAGTGGGTGGAGGGGAAGAGCTGGGCTGGTTGTGTGGTGCAGTGGGGGGAGGAGACGAACTGGACTGGTTTTGGGATGCGGTGGGGGAAGGGGAGATTTTGAAGCTGGTGAAGTCCACATTGATGCCATTGGGCTGCAGGGTTCCCAAGCGGAATATGAGTTGCTGTTCCTGCAGCCTTCGGGTGGCATCATTGTGGCACTGGAAAAATCAGAATCACATGAGTGGGACTCCAGAGGGGCCAGTTAGGTAAGCTAAGAGTCAAGTTTGGAAAGATATGAGGGAACTTGTTTGGCCACGCATTGAACAGCCCTCCAAAAGACTCATCACATCTTGGACATAGCCAAAAAGTACAAGTTTCAACTCACTGTAACTATGTGTACTCATCACTGCCCAGATATGATGGCATTCCTGTTGTTTGCACATTAGTTAAAATTAAATTGTGTATCTAGTGAAGATCTGGCTGTCCAAAACTTGCCCCTGCACAGTCCCACACATCCTTCCTAGGAATGACACATAATGGAAAATTGGCACCCACTTTGCAGACAGTGACTAGGGACACCTGGTGCAGAGGGGAGCTTTCAAAAGGACCATCAGAGAAGGCCATGACACCAGTCTCTGTCCGAACAGTGCAGGAACACCACCTGGATCCTTCAGACCCAGGTCAAAAGGAGGAAGGTTAATTCCAAAGATTGCTCTTGTCTGAAGAGGAAAATTTGAGCAGTTTCAGCCTTTACTGGCTCGCGTTTAGAAGGATGTGAGGAGATCTAATAGAGATACATAAGAAGCTAAAGAAGACTGACAAAGTAGAAAAAAACAGATGCTTCCCCTTGTGGAACAATATACAATGAGAGGTCATAGTTTTAGGCTAAGGGGTGGCAGATTTAAAACAGAGATGAAGTGGAATTGCTCTACTCAAAAGCTCATGAAGCTGTGGAACTCATTACTTCAGGGTACATTGGATGGCAGGACACTCAATAAATTTGAGGAGATAAACAAATATTTGATTACTGATGTGTTACAGGGTTATGAGGAGCAGGCAAGTGGAATTGAGGCTGAGATGAGGACAACCATGATTGTATTAAATGGCGAAGCAAGTTCGAGGAGTTGAATTGCCTACTTGTGTTCCTTGTTCTTACATTCTTATGAATGATCTTCTCTACCCTCCCAGGACCACAAACTTCTCCAACTCTGATGGTGAGCTTATACACTCACTCTGCCTTTGTTACTGTACCCACATGTCACTAAGCATGCTCTGCCACCCTCATGTTACATGCATCATCTTCCCTCATTCACTACCAATCACCCCAACGCCCCACCTTACTAACTATGCTTGGCCTCGCACTACCAACTCATTCACCTGGGGCATCTCACCACCTTTCCATCAGCTGTGCCAGCAGCAACAGGTGGACCATCCATGGTCACACGAATCGGTCTCTCTCTTGCTCTCATTCCAGGAGAAAAGGGCCCATAACAGGGCAGAAAGGGAAAGGATGCTTGGTAGGGTGCTCAAAATGGAGGGAGCTCTTTATTTTCCTCTGAAGAAAGGATCCTGACCCTCACTGGCAAAGACCAGGAGTGGTCCTGTAAGGACACATATACCCCATGTCCTGGCAACCAAGTAAGAAGAGCTACCCAAAGTCTCGCTACTCTCCCATGACCCTCCCTTAATATTTAATATTAATGTGTCACAACTTCTATCCCTTGCCCCCAGCATTCACTCTTTTGTCTTCTGTAAGTACCACTGGGCTGTCAGCAATGGCCATGATCAAAATGGCTGCCTCACAAAGCATTCCCCCCTGTACTTCTGTGAAAGAAAGAATAAATGCCTTAGATGAAGCACTGGTAAGGCTGCCTCCTGTAAGCCTCCCTAGCTCAGATACTGACCATGTTGGTATGCTAGTTAGATTAAAGTCAGGACCTAGGGAGCACCTCGCTGCAACGGGCAGGCAGAAAAATGGCTCAGGCTACAGAAATTCGGTGGACTGGCAGAGAGGAGGCACCTGGTCAAGCCCAGACGGGAGAGGACCCACACTGTGGCAGCAATTAGGGGCTTCATACAAATGCACATTAGGCACAGAAGCAGCGGGTGGGTTTGTCAGGGGCAGTGGGCAAATTAACTGAATTGCAGCAATGCTGTTTGTGTCATGCCACCTCAAGGAGAGTGCCAAAAGAAAAGCAGAAATGCTGTGAACATTGAAGTAGGCACAAAGTGACAGTACACTAAAAAAGTGAGATGGTAACCTGCAATGTAGCCTGGTCCAGTCTGGGTGTCTGTCCCTGAGCACAATTAATGCTGCTGCAGTCTGAAGTGCAATGTGACATTTCAGAAGTGTATTCGAATGGGGTTTGATAGTATGCCCTGAGGATATAGAGAGATTGGCATTTGCCAGATGCCAGCGTCCCTGGATATGAATTGGGGTGGGGTATCCAAGTTGGAGGCCCAGGAGAGCGCATGGAGATCTGGAGTCAACAGATACTTGCTCTGACATTTATGTCAGGAATTCTTGGCATCTAGTTACTTTCTGGCACATGGCAGAATGGTAGTGTGCAGATAGTAATGAGGGTGACAATGAGTAATAAACCCCACTAATAGGCCTCTCACAAGAATCTCATTTTGACATCCAAAATTTATTTGGAAAATGTGCTTCATTGCTTGAGGCAGATTTTCCTTGGCTTTTTCATGAGACTCTCCCATATTACTTGCTGTAGCCCATGTTATTCAGGCACTGGCATAATTCAGCCATTTAGGGATAGGTCAAGATCCTTTCTTCAGAACTGAGGAAAGATAGAAACATAATAGGTTTCAAAGTGAAATTGTGAAGAGGGAGGAAGAACAAAACAGAAGGCGTCTGGTACATTGGAGGATGGGGAAGATTAACTGGCAGGAGATTTTGTGGTACAAAAGATGCAAAAGGAAATGGTGATAGTTACAGCAAAGTAGCAAAAGGCTTGTCTGCAGAGTTGGAAATGACTGAATAATGAACAGTTGAGGCTAAAAGAAAAATTGTGAAAAGCAAAGTTAAGATAGACAAATAAAATGAAAAGAAACAAATGACAGCACAGAATTTATGGTCTAAAATTGGTGAACCAAATTATGATTGTGTATGATTATTTAGAAGACTGGTGTGCATTTTTAACGAATATAAAAATAGATTGTCCCACAATGGATCTTCACTCTCTTCTCCATGTCAGTTAGTATGACATTAATTATTGTGACAAATCATTCCTAAGAAACAGGCTTCAGTCGTAGAACATTCATATTTAAATCAGTGGGGCAGCGCAATTAAAATTGCAAAAACCATGATATGTTACATACAATAGGACGAGATTGTTGGTGATGCAAACCCAACATCGACAGTTCTTGCCACCAACGGTGCTAATTAAGCCAGTGATCTTTTAAGATTAAATGTATTATTCTCATTCCCACATCACATTAACTTGTTCATCAAATTAATGCAAAAGTACAGTACTAATAGCTGTAAACCTCTATAACATGGTGATTTGATTGCTCAGAAGGACTGCAATATCCTCTAATTGCCATTATGTAGTTTAACAGCATTTTGCAAATCTTTGAAGTTAGCTAATGGAACTTGTTACCTCTAGTAATCAGGAAATTTCAGGGAACAAGGTTGTTTTATTTTTAATGTCAAACTTGTATGATTTTAAAAAATACATATCAAATTGTGCTCGACACTGTCCAGTATGAATTGTCCTTGTTCTGGTCTATTATCCAAGCCCCACAACCAAATCCCCATTATTGGTAGCCATGTTTCCAACTGTTCAAATTTAGACTCTGGAATTCTCTCAGTGAACCTCTGTCTCTCTTATTCTATAAGACGTAGGAAAGACCACGGCATTTTTTGTGCTTTTTTTAAATTGTGGAAAGATTTTTTTCCAAATTCATTTTTGTGGCATGTGGACATTGCTGGCTGGCCAACATTTATTGTCCATTCCTAGTTGTCCTTGAGAAGGTGGCAATGATCTGCTGTCTTGAACTATCGCAGTCCATCTGCTGTGGGTTGACCCACAGTGCCATTAGGGATGGAATTCTTCACTAAGCATGTGATTGGATCTCAGACAGCTAAATAGATTGGCATTGTGAGTAAGGTATGGATAAGTTTTCAGACCTCCACCAGCGTAGGAGTGTTCTTTATACTCTCCAGTAAGCCACTTTAAACGTGAAGAAAACTGAATTATCTTTCCATCAAAACTTGCTGTAAACTGTGAATTTTAATTGCTAACTCAGAGCCCTTTTATAACTGAACCATTATTATGTACTTCTTGCAAATCGGTAGATTCATCCAGAGAAGACAACCAAAAAGCAGCATCCTGACCAATACAAGAACCAAAAAGATTATCTCAGCAACTCTTGTGAACAGGAGCTACTGAACTGTTTTCCCATTTTTCCTGCTGTCCATAAGCCATGTTTTATTTTTCCGTCTGGATGTGTGACAGGGAGTTCACGGGAAGGTTTCATGTTTTAATTAGTAGATGGATATGCCAAAGATTTGTAACCTTTTACATGTAGCGAGAGACTAATTACTTGTAATGAATAGTATTTTTTTTCATTAAATGTACAAACCTAGTCCAGGTCTCCTGTTAAATGAAGTCCAGGAGACTGGAAAATTGAAGAATTTTCTGCACTTCTAAAATTCTTACATTTGTGCTGCTTTCCAAAATAGCAGATCTTGATTTCCAGTGTGCAACCCTAGTGAGTCACAACAGTGCCCTTTCAGACGCATGCTTTTGGACACCTCCTTGATCCTCCTCCTTCAGCTCAGTTTAGCATTTGTCTAATTATGTTCCTACAGAGTACCCTGGAAAGTGCTTTTCGACTATAAGTTATTCTTGATGTCCTCATCTTTTATTTATGAACAAAGACATATTTATTCTGTGGATGATTTTATTGCAAAAAGTTATCTGTCCAATGAAACAAGTAAAAATATTAACTGAAGTATGATGCTATCATCACCGCTCCAATAGCTAATTGCAGATAAATGCTTCCTTCACTGAGCAAAGCATTGACTTTGATGCACCATGGGTCTTCATTATTAGCTTTAAGCTGTAATGTGTACGTCCGTAAGATCTATTTGGACTGCCTGGAAATTATAGTTCATTTGGATGAAACCATCATTTGCTAATCTAGGGCTTCAGGAGTGTTGATTAGATTGTGAAAATAGAAATAACCACAGAGGTGGTGATAGAAACAGATAAAAATCTTAATATAGGGACAGATTAACTGACTTAAAATAAATACCCAGCCTGACAAATTGTATCTTTACAGTGTTATATCTTGACATCCCAAGGACCTACTCTGATAAAATTAAAGTCATTTATTCACAGTTTCTATGGGGAAATAAGAAATTTGTGGATTAATATTGTCAAATTAAAATGACATAAATGTAAAGAGGGATTGTGGGTAACAGACCCGTATTTATGTTACTTTTTATTAATGTTTCAAAGCTTTGGTATTATTCGCAAAGAAAAAAAGCAACAAACTGTTTTTTTCTGCCTGGATGATGTGGGAGGGGAGACACATCCTCTACCTTACGATCTATTCACTTTGACTGTTTGATAAAGAAACACAAAACTAATTTAGCTCCTACAGCAATGTACGGAGAAATAAATTCTTTGGAGTACATAAGTCAACACTAGCCCTCAGAGAATCCCACCCAGATTCATCTCCCTATAACCCACTGCATCTACACATCCCTGAACATTACAGGCAATTCAGCACAGCCAATCCACCTAACCTGCCCATCTTTGAACTGGAGGAGGAAACCAAAGCACCTGGAGGAAACGCATGTAGACACAGGGAGAATGTGAAAACTCCACACAGATAGTCTCCCGAGAGTGGAACTGATCGTGGGCCCCTGGCACTATGAGGCAGCAGTGCTAACCGCTGAGCCACCTGGCTGAGTTGCAACTGCCCTCTGGGCAATAAATACTGGCTCACCAGGCAAATTCTGCATCCCATGCATAAATTTTAAAAAAATTTAGTCCTATCTTGACATATACACACACCTCTGCTTTGAACAGCAGACAAGGTACTTGGTGTGTTTTCCAACTTGCTGATTGTTGAGCCTTCTAAGGACAAATAATTCAGACATTACCTGTTTGACATTGATTGCAAAATTTGCAATGGCATTTCTTCAGTTCGAAAGCCTAATGATTTTGTCACTTTTCAATGACTAAAGCAAGATACAGAATTGGCTGGCCAACAGAAGACAGCGAGTAGTAGTAGAAGGAAAATATTCTGCCTGGAAGTCAGTGGTGAGTGGAGTTCCACAGGGCTCTGTCCTTGGGCCTCTACTGTTTGTAATTTTTATTAATGACTTGGACGAGGGAATTGAAGGATGGGTCAGCAAGTTTGCAGACGACACAAAGGTCGGAGGTGTCGTTGACAGTGTAGAGGGCTGTTGTAGGCTGCAGCGGGACATTGACAGGATGCAGAGATGGGCTGAGAGGTGGCAGATGGAGTTCAACCTGGATAAATGCGAGGTGATGCATTTTGGAAGGTCGAATTTGAAAGCTGAGTACAGGACTAAGGATAGGATTCTTGGCAGCGTGGAGGAACAGAGGGATCTTGGTGTGCAGATACATAGATCCCTTAAAATGGCCACCCAAGTGGACAGGGTTGTTAAGAAAGCATATGGTGTTTTGGCTTTCATTAACAGGGGGATTGAGTTTAAGAGTCGTGAGATCTTGTTGCAGCTCTATAAAACTTTGGTTAGACCGCACTTGGAATACTGCGTCCAGTTCTGGGCGCCCTATTATAGGAAAGATGTGGATGCTTTGGAGAGGGTTCAGAGGAGGTTTACCAGGATGCTGCCTGGACTGGAGGGCTTATCTTATGAAGAGAGGTTGACTGAGCTCGGTCTCTTTTCATTGGAGAAAAGGAGGAGGAGAGGGGACCTAATTGAGGTATACAAGATAATGAGAGGCATAGATAGAGTTGATAGCCAGAGACTATTTCCCAGGGCAGAAATGGCTAGCACGAGGGGTCATAGATTTAAGCTGGTTGGTGGAAAGTATAGAGGGGATGTCAGAGGCAGGTTCTTTACGCAGAGAGTTGTGAGAGCATGGAATGCGTTGCCAGCAGCAGTTGTGGAAGCAAGGTCATTGGGGTCATTTAAGAGACTGCTGGACATGTATATGGTCACAGAAATTTGAGGGTGCATACATGAGGATCAATGGTTGGCACAACATTGTGGGCTGAAGGGCCTGTTCTGTGCTGTACTGTTCTATGTTCTATGTTCTATGTTCTACACAATTCATCTGTTATGAGGCAGACAATGTTATAATTTTGTTCATTGACCATAATGTTTATTCATTCTCAATCAGAATTTTAAAGAAGAATCTAATTATTTTAATGGCATGTATCAATTGTAGGTATTATTGTTCCATGTTAAAGTTGCATTGAATACTCTATAATGTATCGGAAACTGGAAGCAAAAGATGTTTCCACATTATTTGCAGAACTCAGTGTGATCATTTGACCAAAATAATCCATGATAACACTTCTTAGCAAACTCCTCTCATCCTTTAAACCTCAATTTAGGAATATATTTTTCTGTTCTTTTACTTTACCTCATGTACTTATCCAGTATCTTCTGAGAAGCATTGTTGCTGTTTGTTTCAATCACTCCACATGGCACCGAGTTCGACTTTTTCATTTATCTTCAGACAAGGAACTTCCTTTATGCATCGAGTTTAGTGAATATCCTCAAACAAAATTGAAAAATTATTATAAAAATATACTGTCAATAGAGCCACGCTTGTTGTATTGTTGGAGATTAATTGGCTTTAACATTTTGCGTGTGCTTTGGACAATTCAACCAGTTTACCTACGTGTTCTTGTCATTGAGGCGGACAAAGGAACATAGAATTTGGTTTGCGCTTCAATTCGATTTTATCAACAAATCATTACTAATTAAAAACACTATGCGAACATTTCCCAAATTCCCACAATATTTGCTCTCTATCTAGTTCAATCCATGTGAGAAAGGTTGTTACCTGCAATGATCCATGTACTTGAGTTGGGCCATTGGAATCTTCTTTCTCTCTGGTATAGGGTTGGCTCTTGTCCATGAAGGTGGGTCTTGCAGGTCAGGGCGGATATTTTCTCCCACTCTATCTTTACGTCGGAGGTCTATTGCTGGGCCAGGTCGAGTTTTGCTGAGTCTACACTGCAGAGATGGTATTCATGTGGGTGTTCTTATGCCTCCTCACCCATGACCTTCCAGAGCATTCTGTAGCTTTTGGCCATTGGAGTCATGAAGTTGGTTCAAATCATCCAATGTGGTTGCACCAAACACCCTTCACTATTGCCACACCCAGAGGTGTAATGTGTACATACTCAGGCAGTCAAGTTGCCAGAAAGTCTGATCAGCACTTTTCTAGTACACAACTGTTGGACTGGTTATAGCTGTTTCCTCATAAACCTTTGCAGCCTCTTTGGTCTTGGCTTCCACTGTTCTCTGTAGCCAATAGCTGCTGGCTGCTGTTTAATTTAGTTTGGCCTATTTTCTGCCAGGCCCAATTTCTCTGGTTGTGGGTCAATTTAGAACATCCAATTTTGGGCCTGTGGTCACTTGGACACAACACTGTATAGCATAATCATATCACAGGTGCTGCAAATGATTGAACTGCTAGTTTTAAATGAACTAAATATATTTGAAAAGATTTCCTCACTTACATTTGAAGATAACCGCCGAAAAGGCTTATCATTTAAAATTACAAACAAAATGTCAGTAACTCAGCAAACTGTGTTATATTTTTAAGTGAAATCTTTAATTAAGTTTATCTTTTAATTAAAGCTGGGACCTGGAAAAGCATAGCAAGTCTGGCATCATCAGTGCAGTGGGAAATGTGTGAAGTCCAATATGACTCTTCTTCCAAATTGAAGAGATGAGGAAAAGTAACGGGTTTTATGGTGTTGAAAAGGAGTATACAAAGAGGCAAATGGAGCAGCAGGGGAGGCGACGGTAAGATTTGGAGAATTCTGATGAAAAGTTATATCAGACGTGAAATGTTAACTCCTGGATGAATCTTTTGATTTTTTTGATGACTGTCAGTCTCATCTAGTTTCATGGAGGATTTCATTCTGTGAGGCCTTGCAAGATTTTTCATTTTATCTACCCAAGCTGGCTTCATTAACTTACCATTCTCCTCCCACAACCATCTCACTCGATTTTAGACTCATCTTCTCACTCACCATTCCGAGAACTACTCGGCACTCTCCGGGTATCTGCTGAAAACTGGCATTGCTGGTGCCCATGCCAGCTTTAGAAGGCTGCTGTGCTCCTGGACAAGCATTGGCAATCAAGCATTGTCCCTCACTAGCAACTTAATGGTATTGTATCCACAAAGACATGCCGTTTATGGCATATAGATCATCACTACTCTGTTCCCAGTGCCCACTGAAAATCCACAGCTTGCCTTTTCTCAGGAGGAGACCATCAGAGACAGGGAAACAATCAGACAATTCCATAGAAGACGTTTTATTTACAGTCAGCAAAGCAAACACAACAAAATGTATTGCAGCTGCCGTTTGCTCCTACAATGCAAACCAAACCATGATGAGCAATGCCTAATATATATTTCACTCCCTTCTACTGAAACCAGGTGTCAATCAGTCCTTTCTGGTTTGTAGCACCAACTGTGCTCTGTCATGGACAATGAAAGTTTTCTTTTTCACCAATATTCTTATTATATTCCTTGGAAGACTGCTCATCTTCTCCCAATTCCTCAGCTTTTAGCAGATCACCTCATGCACTGGTCCAATTGTGCGGAGTACAGCACATCAATGCAATGTAGTGTACTCTGTCCATACTACACTAGTGGCCGCACCCAGTTCACTCCAAGTAATGAAACCAACCTTCAGCAAAATTCCACCAATGCCAAAGGCAGATGAAGTGGCTTTAAATCTGCACTCCACATCAGCTATGGAGATGCACAATGGTGTCATGAACCATGGGTGCAGTAGGGTTTCTCTTGTCTCCCAAAAATCAGCCTTGTCAGGTACCCCAATCTCAATCCTATTGTCCAGGCTCTTGCACCCTCCTCAACAATTTATGCAGAGTCTCCAGGACGAGATGTCCCAGTCCTCAGACTGTCTTTGACAAACAGCTCCAAGATATCACTGATTCGACCTATGACTACTGCCTCTGCAGCTTCCAACCAACAATGTACAATTTCACTGGCTGCTTCCACAGCCCATTTCCCAGACTGTAGTCAGACATGTACCCTGACCATGACTGACTGCTGATAAGCCCCTGAGCCATTGTAATAGAATGTGTGTGCATGGCTGACACTTCTGGGATTCCTTAAACAGCAAAGACCCAATACTTGACTGGACTGAGCGCTAACTTGTTACTTTTCAAAATGTCCATTTGGTTGAACACATGTGCCACTTATTTGATATGCAGGTAGTTGGCACATGCCGTTGGTGTTAAATTGTGCATACAGGAAAATTCCCAATCCACCCCCATCCCCTCATACCCATCGCCACCACAGATGGATTGCAAAAATAAACATGGCATGTAGTATATCTATGTGTGTCTACAAAAGAACACATCAATATCACATCACTGATAGCCTATTGACACTGATTGAAGCACCATCTGATGAAAAGCATTGGAGAGTGAGGTAGGGAAGGCAAGGATGCTGTAAGCAAGATGTTGAATGCTAAGTGAATAGCTTCCATACAGAGGGTTAGCAAGCAGCTCTGAGATGCAGTCTGGTTCAGTTGTGAGCTGCGTGTTTGTCCCTGCATATGGATAGGTCTGGCTGGTGCCCTGAGATGGTGTTGTGTGATGAACTACACAGAGGGTCTTTGCAACCAGTGGTGGGCTGAATTTGCCAAGTACTTGGTCTGGCTTCCATGTTGAGAATTCTCAGTGGCTAGTAGGCAATGCTGTCTCATTTTTTGTGCTGCTAAGTGGAACTCCAAGGTCCATGAGCAGCAAGTAGCTTCCGAAAGCGAAAGCTATTCACCAGCATGGTGACTGACATGCGCAGATCTTCTCAGTGGCTGCCTCACCGTGCAGAGGTCATTAACAAGCAACAATTCCTTTTAATTGACAACTGTCTGCTGCCTGGCAAGAACCTTGCCTCAACGCCCAGAATTTACTGAAGTGAAGCAGTGAATTGCTCCAAGCATTGAAGTGAACCTCGTTGCACTTATCATGCTACATTTCCCACTATAAAACATGTTGTTTGGGCCTCTGTAAGATTCTGCACTTTATTTCTCTCTCCACTGATGCTGCCAGACTTGCTGAGTTTCTCCAGCCCATTCTGTTTTTATTTCACATTTGTAGCATTTCCATTTTTTTGCTTTTATTTAAAGCTTAGAGGGATTGGGAGCTCCAAGATGTCAGAGAAACAAAGATAAAGGGAAAGGAGAAGAAACAAAATAGATATATTTAATTAAGATAATAAAGTGTGAAGCTGGATGAACACAGCAGGCCAAGCAGCATCTCAGGAGCACAAAAGCTGACGTTTCGGGCCTAGGCCTTTCACACTTTATTATCTTGGATTCTCCAGCATCTGCAGTTCCCAATCTCTCAGATATATTTAATTGTTGATTTATTCATAATTACACCGGACTTAGAGAATGATTGTAAACACTGAAAATAATTGTCCTTTAAAATATTTAGGGAAAAAAACTTATTTATACATAACCATTTTTATTTACAAAGAAAAGTAATTTTATTAGCAAGAGGCGTCACAGACAAGCTTTGAGATATGGAATGCTTCCTCTCCTTTGCTTTATAACAGAAGCTTTTCAGTTGTCTTCGTTTGCAGTACTGGTCAGCAGAAACTGTGCTCAGATTAAGTAGATATGCTCCCCACATCCCCAGCACATTTCTTCAGATGCAGGCTTGATATTTCAATGAGGGATTTCATGTGGCAAATAATATTTAATTGATATCAAGGGAGAAAAGCATATGACACAATATATCCACAAAATCCACATCAAACTCCGAAAAACCTCTCAGAAAACATTGTCTGGAAATTCAGCGAGTGATGTTGTCATGAAACTATATGAACCAGATTCATTTCCAATTCCTCTCCATTTTATGTTTATTTAGGAATTAATTTGATCATACAAACAAAATCACTCTATCAACACAGAAATTAAAATTATGGTTGTATATCAAATGCATTGAGAATTGCTATAATGGTTTGACAGTGAATTAATATTAGTACCAAAAGCTTCTAACAATCAAAAAATCCTGAGCAGATGCAGGGCTCTTTTCTCTGGAGTAGCCAAAGCAGAATTGAAAGTGCTCTTTAAACTTATGAAGCGATTTGATAGGTTGGATTTGGAGAGGATGTTTCCTCTTGTGGGGTAAATGAGACCCAGGGTCCATAAATACAAATTGGGCAATAATAAATTCAATAAACGATTCAGGAGATATTTCTTAATGCAGATTTCAGCAAGAATGTGAAACGTTATCAAATAGAGTAGCTGACATGAATAGCATTGATACTATTCAAGGATAAACAGGGTTTGTACAGGAATGAGAATGGAGAGGACCTATCGATAGGATGAAATGAAGTAAAGCTAGACTCTGATAGAGAAAAGCATAACTATCAGCAGGATCTGTTTGGCCCATGGCCTGTTTCTGTATTGCAATTACTAGGTAAGTCATACATGACAGGGATACATTTTTTTTAAATGGAAACAGTAAGACATCAACTGGATAAGAGGATCATCTAGGTCATCTACAACATCAGAGACTCACTTAATTCTATTATTTGTCCTTTAATAAATTCAGCAGCAAATGTGGCTTGTCATCAAAGATTTACATGTGACAGAAGAAATTAAATAAATGCATGTTTTCTGTAAATCCAGAGCAGACCAAATATGCACCTACATTGACAACAACAATTTGCATTCTCTAATGTAATAATGCACTTCAAGACAATTCAGAGGAGCAATATCACAAAAGCAAATTAAGAGATAAATTGCTACATATAAAGCAAAAAAATTTCCCTATCAAGCAAAGTGCTTATGACAATGATCTGTACATGCTCCTTGACATAAAGTTAGAATTTTTTGTGCTGGTCATCCTATTTGATAGATGTGATTCACTTCCCTACTCCCTTAGCACCTGTCTGAATAAAAGGCCTGAGCAATTCAGTAAGATATTGTTCTCCTTCCCTAAATAAGGTAATATCCTTCAGGTCTAGTATCACAGAAAATTGTTCTGCACTTTTGTCCAATGTCACTTCTCACCGCAGATCTGTGCCAAAGGGATACAGGATGAGCAATGACTTGACATGCAGACACTGGACCCCAAGGATATTGCCTTGACTCATAGGTGCTAAAACATTGCTCACTGACAGCCTGCAGCAGTTAACTGGCAGCAGTGGCAATAACTGTAAGTAACAAACCTTTTTTTTGGCAAGGAAATTGTGTTAAAGTCAATTTATTTGGAAGTAATAAATACCTGGGAGTTCAAGAAGGCTTTGACTCTTCCACAGAGTACTAAAAATGCTCATAAATTCCTCTAACAGCCTGTGATTGCATCTGAACTCTTTCAATTGAATTATGGCTTTATGATCTTTTCTCAGGTACATTCCTTTCCATTTTTTTACCATTTATATTCCTCTGAATCTATCCAGTTTGTCGCCATTGCGTGTAACATATTGTTGTAGCGACCCATGACTAAAGTTGACAAGGTGGCCACTTGGGTCATTTTAGTTGACACAAGATGGCCGAAATGGGTTGGTAGCTACACAGAGCAGATGTTTACAGCCAGGCTTGTGGTCTCCATGCAGAATTACTGGATGAGATTATGACAGCTCCTGTGGGCATCTTAGAAGAGTCCTGTTGAGAAGATGAATTGGGGAATCTACTTGGGTTTCTGAAAACATTCAATTCTAAACACACAAGCAGTTTAAAAAGGGGGCATTTTTGAAGGGCCAAGTTAAACTACAGTCCTAATTTTGTTATTTAGTAAAAAAAAGAAGGAAAAGTCCGATCCTATAGTATTCTGAACTTTTTAGGTAATTGTAAGTTAGAAATGAAAACAAAAAAATGGGTGTGAAAGGGTTAGTAGAATTCCTTGAGCAAACGTTTGTTAGTAAAAAGAGCTCACTGCATCATTAGTGAAGATAAAGCAATAAAAGCTGCAAACATAACCTCTAAAAGACCAGCAGTGCAGGACGAAGACAAAAGAAAGTTGTAAAAAGAAAGAGATAACAAGGTGTAGAGCTGAATGAACACAGCAGGCCAAGCAGCATCATAGGTGCAGGAAAGCTGATGTTTCGGGCCTCGACCCTTCTGTAAAAAGAAAGGTCAGGACTGGGGAGAGATAAACAATTATATGGATAATTTGAATGAATTCTTACATCTAAAGATCAAGGAAAGGGCTAGCAGAGAGAGATTACAAAATACAAAGTGAAAATGTGATTATGTCCCCAGTTATTTGTAAAATGTAAACAAGTTTTGTTTAATGACGTGGTAAAGTCGTAAAGTGATTGAATTTCACCCTCACCAGTGGAATTTGAATAAACTCTTCCTATTAAAAAAAACTTACGGTGAAAAGTGTTTCAAGTAGAAAAAGTACAAGATTCACTCAATAACTAAACTCTGGTTTAGAACTCACTTATAATATGGGAATAGTGGGGGATGTAATTGCAACTGCAGGTCAGAAGAACTGTTTGTTTGATCTCTCAGACTGAAGTAAGAAAGAGGTTGTTCCCAATTTGTCAGCTGTAGTAACTTTATATTAGAGTTCATTTTAAAGACGTTATATCAGCTGCTAGAAATTAATATCCTTCCTATTCTTCCAGACTAAAGGTAGTAGAGAATTTGGAAGAGTTCTTAGTGGTAAGCGTATATTTAAGTTATTGGCAAATAATGCAGTACAGCTGGCAAATATCTGGGAAGGAGTATAGCTATCAGAAGATTCATAAGATTTCAAAGACAGCTGATGGAGGTAAACATCATGGGATCATGGGAGGACCTAGGACTGTCCACAGAATTGTCCATCATTGACTGGCTGTGTAGATTAGGGGAAATGTGGTTAACAATGACATCAATGTTGCATGCAGTTTTTGTAGCGTAGAGGATGTAAAAATGTTGTAATCAGCTGGGGAAAGTTACAGTTTCGTGGTCCTCTCCTCCAATCCAAGCAGAATTAAGAAAGTAACTGGGACTCAAGTGAAAGCCAGATTTGGAGCAGTTTCTAGCCTCTCCCACATGACTGGTAGAAGAATTCTGAACAATGATTACTTCCACTGCTGAACATAGCACCTAAGGCACCTCTTTGATATTTCTCCCTGCAACAAATGAAAGAAAAATTTAGAAGCAAATTCTGGTTTCCAGTACCAAAGTAGTTCTTGATCTGAAACATTTCCCCAGAAAGCATTTTAGGCTGTCTGTTAATTTGCCTTTGATTTTATCAATTATATACCTTTGAATTTATAACTCAGGTTCTCAAGTTAAAGAATATGAAATGGAAAGCAACAGCCATTCTATTCGCAATAAAAATAGAAAGTTTTAGAGAAACCTCAGCAAATCTGACAGCATTGTTAGTGTGAGGAGCCAATTTAACATTTCAAGTCAATAACAGCCTTCTTCAGATGTGAAGAGAGAAGTGGAAAAGTGATTAGTGCTACGATAGAGAAGAGTAGGGATGAACAATTAGAACAGAAGGGAAGACCAGGGAAGCTCAAAAGCCAAGGGAAATTGGACATTACCAGTGCCATATTGAAAAGGACAAAGGGAGTGGTAATGGCTGTAGAGAAGGTAGATAAATCCAAGGGTAGGTATTAACAACAAAGCATCGGTCAATTCTGCTGAAAGCAAAGCCAAGAAAGCTAGCCATTTGGTTGGTAGTGGTGAGTGGAGATATGTGAAGGGCGGGGCAAACAAAATAGAGGGCAGAATTCATGTTCCGAAGTTAGTAAAGCCAATGAAATAAGTAAACAGAGCGAATGCTGGAGAAACTCAGCAGGTCTGCCAGCATCTGTGGAGGGAAAACACAGGTAACATTTCGAGTCCTGTGACCTTTCTTTAGAACTTATTACTTTTTAAAATTTTTTTGCCATTTATATAATGTGACTACAAAACTGCACTGAATAAATTCTGAAGAAAAGTCACACTGGACTTGAAAAGTTACCTCTGTTTTGTCTCCACAGATGCTGACAGAGTTACCCCAGCAATTTCTGTTTTTGTTTGTTTCAGATCTCTACCACTGCAGTTCTTTGTTTTAGTAAAGTCAATGTTGTGTCCAGAGGCTTTAAAGTGCCAGGTTATATTGGGCTTCACTAAAATAATGCAGCCGGCCTAGGATGGAAAAATGAGTGCAAGAGCAAGACAGTGTACTGAAGTGACAAATGAATGGAAGGTTGGGGTCTTTCTTGCAGACCAAGTATAAATGCTCTGTAAAGTAGTCAGTTTACATTTGATATTTCCGATTGCATTGTGATAGTGAATGCAGTAAACTAGATTGTAAAAAGAAAAAAAAAGTACAAGTCAATAACTACTTCACCCAGAAGGAGTATTGGGCATATTGGACAGTGAAAAGGGAGTAGCTAATGGCTTTTGTTCATCTTGATCTCGTTAGGATCTGTAGACTGTTACCACAGAGTCCCTAAAACTCATCTTTTGTTTTATTTTGGCCTGAAGAAACTATTTTTTTTTACAAAAGCATCAGACTGGAATAACCTCAAAAGGCTTGTCCTTTAAATATTGGATATGGTTGAGGAGATGCTTGTTTCACCTTGTGAATGTTTAGAATTGTCTCTGGTCAATCATGCTTTCTGTTTCTTCAAAATTGAAAATATATATTTCTTGTCTTGTGGAAGGAGTAGACTGATAGTCCAAATGATTTTTATCCTATGATTTTAAACTTCTTATGTCAATTATTTCATTGCTAAATGCAAAAGTTAGCTTTTGTCAACAAGTAGAAATTATGGAGAATATTGGTGGGTTGTGAAGTGATGAGGGCGAGCCCTGGCCCAGTGCAGGTCAGTGGGTGGCATGGTGGCTCAATGGTTAGCAACGTTGCCTCACAGTACCAGGCAATTCGGTTCAGTTCCAGCCTTGGAAAACTGTCCATGTGGATTCTCCTCTGGGTGCTCCGGTTTCCTCCCACAATCCAAAGATGTAAATGTTTGGTGGGTTGGTCACACTAAATTGTCCATGGTGTCTTGGGATGTAGAGGTTAGATGGATTAAGGGTGATGAAGTATAGAGTTACAGGGATCGACTGCATCTGGGCGGGATATTCTTTAGAGGATTCATGTGGACTCAATGGGCTGAACGGCCTGCTTCGAATACTTAGGGATTCATAGAATCATAGAATCACTACAGTGTGGAAACAGACCATTTGGCCCAACATGTCCAGACTACCCCTCCAAACAGCCTCCCACCCAGACCCATTCCCCTAACCATGTATTTTCCATAGCTAACTCACCCTACCTAAACATCCCTGGGCATTATGGACAATTTGGTATGGACAATCCATCTACCCTGCACACGTTTGGACTGTGGGAGGAAACTGGAGCACCCAGAGGAAACCCACGCAGACACAGGGAGAATGTGTAAACTCCGCTCGGACATTCTCCCAAGGGTGGAATCGAACCCGGGACCTTAGTGCTGTGAGGCAGCAGCGCTAACCAGTGATTCTATGAAACAGGGCAATGATGTTAGCCAAGAATTTGAATGATCAGCCTGAAAACATTTCAGTAATCCTCTGAAGCAGCTGTCTCTGCTAAAGAATTGAAGACGATGATAGCAATTATTCATGATGAGAATGGATTCGCCCTTCAACTGGAAAGTTGGCAGAAGCCATGCATCACCTTCCTTGGGGAAGGTATCGGGTTGTATCAGGTTGTCAATGTTGGACCTTACACTGGATCATTGACCCTAATCAGATGCTGGCAATTGTCCACTGCTGGCAGCAACTATCGGTATTACACCTGACAGAGACCCAAAATCAGCAAAAGCCCTAAAGCGAGAGCTGGGTGAGGGGTGGCATGGGGATTGGAGGGTAAGTGTTGGAGAAGTGGGAATGATGCAAGTCAGAGGCATGGAAAGGGAGTGGCTTTCAATTTGATTTCCCATCCTAATGCTGAATATCCTGATCAGGCACCGACTGCAGTGAATGAGAAGCAGCTACCTGACCCATGTGGACAAAAACCTGGCAGGGGTTTGTTTTTCAGATTTACTGCAACTGACCCATTGGCTAGTGATTGATGAAGCCCTTGCATTGCTTTGGGACAAATGCAAGATTCCCTCTCCCACCTGATTAAATTACCCCATGTCGTTTTTCTCCAATCTCAATTCAAGGAAAGACTTCTTATTTTGTCAAACTCAGGAGATCAGACAATAAATTCATAAAGTTACAGCCACAGGAGGATTGAAGAATAAAACAAAAATGCTCGCAGAAATGGGTCAGCTCTAATGGAGATATACAATGGATATTAACGCTCCAATAAATGAAATAGGGAGAGGTGACAATGAGTGAAGCGCAGAGAGATAGTGCAAGATGCAGTAGCAATGAGAAATACTGAGTTGAAAAAGTCTGAGCAGAATGGGAGAGGATGCAGCAATGTGTATGTGCATGCATGAGTGTACATCAGTGCAGGGAGATGGAGTGGAATTAAACAGGTAACTCGAGAATGGTGATCAGTCAAGAATGCTAGAGCTATGATTGTCTTTATGAAAGGTAGTGGAGAATCGCGGCAGAGTGCAACAGCATAATTAGCAATAATATACGGCAAATAATGTGTGTAGCAGCAGAGTAAATAAGGACAACAGAGAATTACATGCATAATAGAATAGGAGTGGAGATTTGGCATTGGGAGACATGAAAATAATCAAAAAGGCATGCATTATGCAAGACAGCAATAGCACAAGTGCTACACACCGTATCTTCTCTATCAGAAATCAGGAAGAAAAACCTGAAACAAAAATGTAAAATAAAACACAGCGAGATTGAAGCAAAATAATACGAATACAAAATAAACACAAAGAATCACAGTGTTTCCATCAGAAGCAGAAGGACAAAAAATATAGTTAAGGCCTTGAGCAAATCATACAATTTACCTCAAATCATGCCACACAGGATTCGCAAATTTATAGCATTTTTTTTGTGGATACATTCTCTCTGGAACCAAGCAGAATGATAATATAATACTGAAACACTGTGAATTTTATTTTGTAGCCCTCACATATATCTAATAAAGCTGCACATTAACCACTTTTGTCTTTGTGGACACTGTGGTAAGGTACAAAAAGATGATACAATAGATGTAAGTTTCCTATAAATTCGATTGATATGAGCTTGTTTTCTTTCCTCAGGGAACTACAGA
This sequence comes from Stegostoma tigrinum, assembly GCF_030684315.1. Taxonomy (NCBI): domain Eukaryota; kingdom Metazoa; phylum Chordata; class Chondrichthyes; order Orectolobiformes; family Stegostomatidae; genus Stegostoma; species Stegostoma tigrinum. The sequence goes on from NC_081359.1 coordinate 20,741,013, forward strand.
AAAATAATATATCCAAGCAGTAAGGTGGCTCAACTCAATTTTTACTCATTTTCAAGCAATGCTGAAGGAGTCTACAGAAAATGCATTTACACCCAGCCTCGTCTACTGTTCTTACCTGCTCCAACTTTCCACTGAAATGTGCATCTAGTAGATGACACCTTTATGGTAATATTATTTGACCATCAGCTATATTGAGCTTATCAGTTGTCATGAATCAGCATCATGAATGCATGTTAACCAAATAAACCTCAGGAGCAGATATGTAGGCAAATTACAGAAAGTGCAGAGGAAAAGGGGATTTCAACTTTGCCCATTTTTATGGTATCGCCTTTCTGTGAAAAGACTAGACTTTTTAAAGTACATCCAGCGGAGGTTTTAGTACCAGTACATGGATAGTCTCACCAAAGGTGAACAATGCTTACCTAACTCCAGGATGTGAAGGCAATCAAGTGATGAAAGTATTAGCGGGTGAGCATTTTGTGGTTAGTGACCATAACTCTTTGGCTTCAAAGTAATTATGGAAAAGGATAAAGACAATGCAGAAGTTAAGTGCCTAAGGTGGGGGAAGGACAAATTCAATATCGTTTGACAGGATCTGGTAAACATCAAAAGGGTGCAGTTACTTGAAGGTAAGTCCATATTTGGAAAGTGGGAGTCTTTTAAAAGTAAACTATAATGATAATAAAGGGCCAGCTTGTTCTCGAAGCGCAAAGGGCAAGAGTAGCAAGCCCAGGGAACCCTGGATGTCAAGGGATATTGACAGTCTGAAAAAGAAAAAGAAGGAAGTATACATCAGGTACAACACATTAAAACAGAGGAGCATCAGAAGTGTAGAAAGTGTATGGGTGGGTGGGTGGGTGCTCACGTTCTCTCTAGAACCAATCAGGATGACAAAATAACACTGAAACACTGTAACCTTTATTTTGTAACCCTCACACATGGCAGATATCTTTGGCAGATAGGATAAAGGAAAATCCCAAGGCATTTTACAAGTATATTAAAAGTTTGAAGGTGAGTGTTGAAGGTTGGTGAAATTATGAAATCTGCTTTCTCTCCACAGAAGCTGTCAAGATATATTAAGTTTTTCCGGTAACATCTGTTTTTCCACCATCCATAGATTTTTTTTGTTTAGTGTTTAACTCACTGACACATCTCTCCCAGTAATGCTCACCTTGAAGAAGTTCTACTATCCCCCACCTAAATGAATTTTGGGCTGACGTAGGTTTGAACTCATCTTCTATTGCCTCAGTCTCCATTCCTTTCCCCATCCCACAAGCTCTTTCATCCCACGCCCAACATTATCCCTTCCCCGACCTAATCAGAATCAGTTCTGTAGAAAGGTCACTGGACCCAAACATTAACACTGCTTTCTCTCTACAGGTGCTGCCAGACTTTCTGCAACAATTTCTGTTTTAATTACAGATCAGATTGTTTTGACATCAACTGTAGGAAAGTTATTCTGACAAGCAGGATTAATCAACACTTGGAAAGACAGGGATTAATCAGGGATAGTCAGCACACATCTTTTAGAAGGAGACCTGTCTGATTAAGTTAGTTGCATTTTTTGAAAAGGTGATTAAATAATTGATGACAGTAGTGCAATTGAAGTTATTTGCGTAGACTTCAGTGAGCCATTTGACAATTCCACCGTGCCCTAAAACTGGAATTCCCTCCTTAAATGGCTCTGTGTCTCCTTCCTCCTTTAAATTTTTCTTAAAACCTACTTATTTGACCAAGGTTTTGTCATCTTTTATAATATTTCCTCACGTTAATTGCTGTTAAATCTTATTTGATGTCTCTCCTGTGCAATGCCTTGATATGTTTTTCAACTTAAGGATATTATAAAAATACAAGTTGTCACTGTTATTTGGGATTAATTTTGATCTAATGCTGCATTTTTCCCAGTGCTAATGAAAAGCATTGATTTTGTGCTTCTCAATCTATCTTTTTAACCTCAAATTTGATGAGCTTAGAATAGCTGTTTGATATTTTCATTCAGTCATTTATGCAGATATGCAGATGTTATTTGTCATCATTCACATTCATGTTAGTTCCACTCCTATTAAAGTGACTTTTGTACCAGAACAAAGATTATTATATTTCAGAAGTCAATATTTTAAAAGATCCTTATTGGGTTTGCAATTTTCATCTTAATTTGTCTTCCTTTTCTTATTCCAAATTAACAAGTTTCTATTGATGCCTGTGTTTACAAATGCAGCCAACATCAATCTTACTCTGAGAGCTCTATCAAACCATTGAGCCATAAACTAGCAAATCTAAACCATTTTCACCATGATTTGTAAATAGCTTGCGAGAGAAATCTCAATTTCTGTTGGAGCAACAAAAATAGCTTTTCGAAGAAACAGACAAATATGACAATTTACAGGTGCACTGAGGTGGAGTGTCAGAGTTATAGATTCCCCAATTCCCGAAGATGTGGAATTAGGTTGACTTGCCAGTGGACGACTGTCCACAGAAGAAAGAAAAGTTTACACAATTGAACTGAAAACGTTTTATTATCCAGCACACATGGGTCCATGAGCATGCTGGTTGATCAAATAATCCAGTGAATCAAGAGGTCCACATATCAATGTAAAAACACACATCAAGTAACAGAAACATAATGCGGGGTTGTACAAGTCTTTGTTATATTTTATTTAGAGCATAAATCAGTCAAATAATAGTACGACTTTGCACTAAATGAAACTTACCAGCATACAGCCTTCTCACTCACAGCCTCAACAGATATTGCAGAGATTGCAATATTAAACTTGCGGTATCTCAGGTACATAATTTTTGCTGCTTTATCAAAAATGCCAGTTTATAAGGCGCTGCTTAAAGCAAAGTTTGCTGCAGAAACATATGAAATTTACAGAACTGGAACCGTCCATTCAGCCCAGCCAATTAATACCAGAATTTATGTTCTCCATGAGAACCCTAATATTCTTCATCAAAGCAAAATGATGATTGGGGAAATTTCCCATCTCTGGAAAATGGTCATTGGTTAGAGAGACAAGAAAAATATGGATTGGCCCCAAATGGAAAATACTTGAGAGATGAACTGCTTTAATTTATAGTCTTTAAGTAACATAGTCATATCAGTTTCCTTATTGTTTGACACATTACAAATGATCAACCTTGATTGCTGACATAAATGATGAATACTTACATATCTAGAAAGTAAGTTACACTCATGGTGAGATAACCACGATGAGGAGACTGTTAAAACTGCAAATGTGAAGACCTCATACTAAATCAAAGAATTCTCATAGCTCGTAGATCACTTAATATACGGGTTACCTTAAAATGACTTTCAGATAATAAGAATGTAGGAACAGGAGCAGGTCATCAAATCCCTCCAGCTTGTTCCACTGTCCTCGATCAGAGATGATAATCTCGCTCAATGCCATTTTTACATATAATCTCTATATCACTAAATATTTTTAGCATGTGGAAATCTGTTGATCATTATCTTGAGCATACTCAAAGACACTGAGCTTCCACAGCCCTGAAAATTCAAAATGTTCACCAGTCGAATGAAGAAATGTTTCTTCATCTAAGTACTAAATGGCTTGTTCCTTATTCTAAGACTGTGCCACCTGGTTTTAATCAACCCTCCATACAGTTTCTCAGCTACAGGACACATCTGTTGTGCATCCACTGTCACAACATTTAAGAATTTTACAAGTTTCATTGAGATAACTTCTCATTCTTTAAAGGCTACAGTGTACAGGCACTGTCTCCTCAATTTCTCCTCATAGGAAAGGCTACCATTCCTGGAATCAATCTGGTGAACCTCCACTGCAGAGCCTCTATGGAATGCCCATCCTTCTTTAGAACAGGTGCAGTTCTACACAACTGTTGCAAGACATCTTTAGACCTGTACTGAAATCCTTTTTACGATATAGTAGAAACAGACGCCTGGAGGGAAGATGGGGTAATTTATTGATAACGTATATCACTTAGCATAAAACTATGAATACATGATATTAAAACAAGACATGACTGGAGATTAGATTATGATTTCAGTTCTGCAGAAACCCTGTTGGGTGTCCCGCACTCCAGGGAAGACTTGGCTTCAGCCAAAATGTTCAAAGTAGAGACACGAGCTGCATTAAGGGAACAGCATTTTTGAGGTGATAGCGAGGTTTTATCAAATGAAACATTTGAGATAGTACATTTTTCAGGCAGAAAAGTGAAAGCGCACGAAAGCTGATGCCCAAAAAAGCACAAAAGAAGGGCAGCAGATGCCAGCAAATTTTCAATGTGGGCATAAGAGGCTGTATTGGTCATATTTGTCAATATGTCATAATAGAAAGATGTTAAACTCAGTAGAGGCAATAAAAAAACACATGAAATCAATATTCAGAAGTCTGAAGAAGAATGGCAGAGAAATAAATTACGTCATAGTAATACATGAGAATGATAACGAAAATAATGAAGTGTTGTTGCAGAAGTAAATGAACACCAAACACATTTTAAACTTGATACTGGGGCAGATATTTCAGTTGTCTCCATTATGTAAAAATGCTTGAATCAAGGGGCACTCCAGACATCCATTATTCAACTCCGGGCACCTGATGGTATCCAACTAAAAGTAAAAAGGCAGTTGACTGTAAAACTGCAGTAAAAAAGACTGACAGAGCAATCATCAAGAATTTACACTTGATTCTACTGCTCTTGACTGAGTTGTGATGCATCCATGGAACTCAAACTTATTTCTAAAGTTGATGAATCAGACAGCATGAAAAAGAAAATGTTGTTCATTGGCAAAACATGTTCAAAACACCACATGTTTATTAGTATTAAAGAAACCAAAACATACCACCAGTTTTGGGATGCATGTGAATTTGCGCACATTCAGAGATTCACACTCAACCAAGATTTTTTTACCTTACAGATTGTGCATTAGAATGATTTTTAAAAATTTGGAACGAATACTGTGATCAATTTCGTGAAAGGGCTTGGTCTATGTGCCTATGATAGCATGATACAATCAATCAGCACTTCATCAATGTGAAGACCATTCTTTCTCCCATTGAAATTAGGGACTTAATCAAACCATTAAATAAAGAGAACACAGCAACATTGCTCAACTTTGAAGCAAGGCTGAAAGTTTAAGTGGAAAGTCTTTACTCAGGTTACATTACATGCAATGCACAGCAGACGTCATTTAACTTCACTACACAAAGAATGTGTGATAGCACAGGAAAATCAAAAGTTCATTAGTTGGCAATAGCTACTTATTTGACTGTCTATTATAGGCTACTTTCAGAATGAAGATAAATAGGGGAAATATTTAATGTTTATAAATGAGAGGCTCAGTCAGAAATTTTTAAAAATCAAATTAAGTGCTATCTAAAAAATCTAATCTAATCTAATCTAAAATAAAAGATGCAGGGCCAGGCAATGTGTTTTAAATGATATGGGATCTAGTGGAGCCTATTGTGGTTCACAATGACCACATTCGCAGCAAATATTGGTGGGTTGAGGAACTACAGCTCAGAGGTGGAGGCTTAACTTTAAACTCGATGACACATCAGGTGGGGGAGTGTTACCAGGAGGATCTGTTTCAGGAGGCAGTCACACTCCTCTAGGTTAACTATCTTGAATGTTGTCAGTAATCAGGCACAGGAGGGTGTGATTGTGATGTGATAATGGGAACTGCAGATGCTGGAGAATCCAAGATAACAGAGTGTGGAGCTGGATGAACACAGCAGGCCAAGCAGCATCTCAGGAGCACAAAAGCTGAGGCAGAGACAGGGCTGGTTTTGGGATGCAGTGGGGGGAGAGGAGCTTTTGAAGCTGGCGAAGTCCACATTGATACCATTGGGCTGCAGGGTTCCCAAGTGGAATATGAGTTGCTGTTCCTGCAACCTTCGGGTGGCAAGCGGAGGCTTGGGGACCACTTTGCAGAACACGTCCGCTCAGTTTGCAATAAACAACTGCACCTCCCAGTCACGAACTATTTTAACTCCCCCTCCCATTCTGTAGATGACATGTCCATCATGGGCCTCCTGCAGTGCCACAAGGATGCCACCTGAAGGTTGCAGGAACAGCAACTCATATTCCGCTTGGGAACCCTGCAGCCCAATGGTATCAATGTGGACTTCACCAGCTTCAAAATCTCCCCTTCCCCACCGCATCCCAAAACCAGCCCAATTCGTCCCCTCCCCCCCCGCTTCCCAAAACCAGCCCCGCCTGTCTCTGCTTCCCTAACCTGTTCTTCCTCTCACCCATCCCTTCCTCCCACCTCAAGCCGCACCTCCATTTCCTACCTACTAACCTCATCCCACCTCCTTGACCTGTCCATCTTCCCTGGGCTGACCTATCCCCTCCCTACCTCCCCACCTATACTCTCCTCTCCACCTATCTTCTTTTCTCTCCATCTTCGGTCCGCCTCCCCCTCTCTCCCTATTTATTCCAGAGCCCTCACCCCATGCCCCTCTCTGATGAAGGGTCTAGGCCCGAAACGTCAGCTTTTGTGCTCCTGAGATGCTGCTTGGCCTGCTGTGTTCATCCAGCTCCACACTTTGTTACCTTGAACTTGTCTAACAGGTTTCAAAGTCTCACTGCCTGTGTGGATGAGAGTGGAGGCTGTGGGGAAGATCAATAAAATGGCCGTAGCACTGTGGTACAGGGAGACCTTCAAGAGAGAAGAGAAAAGAGAAATACTGTAGTAATTGGGGATAGTATAGTCAGGGAAATAAACATTGCTATCTGTCACCAGGATTGAGAATCTCAAAAGCTGTTGCCATACTGGTGCCCAGGTTCAGGATATCTCACCTGGGCTGCACAGGAGCTTGGAGTAAGCGGGGAATGGATCCAATTGTCGTGGTCCATATGAGTACCATTGATATCAGTAGAAAGAGGAAATAGGTTTGCCAAGGGAATATTAGCAGCTCGGAGTTAAATTTAACAACAGAATCAGAAAGATAATCATCTCTGGTTTATCGCCTGAGCCACGAGCTAATTGGCATATGGTCAACAAGATTAAAGAGTTGAATGTGTGGTTGAAAGATTGGTATGGGAGAAATAGGTTTGAATACATAGGATAGTGGCACCAGTATGAGGGAAGGAGGGAGCAGTTCTGATGGGATGGGTTCCATTTGAGTCATGCTGGGATCAGACTCTTAGGAGAATTGCATAACAAGGGCTATGGATAGGGTTTCAATTAGTTCATCGGGGGGTGGGTTCGATCTCATAGAAAAGTATAGAAAACTTTAAACGGGGAAAATGCTCAGCAGAGGTTATTAAATTTTCCAGAACAAATAATAGGACGGAGAATATGGAAAGGCTCAGAAGCCTAACTTCAGGCACAGCAGATAAGGGGGCAACATTGAGAAAAGAGGCAGTTAATGCAAGACTAAGGGCATTGTGCTAAAAAACGCATGCAATACACAAAACAAGGTTAATGAGTTTGGAGCTCAGTTTGAAATTGGTGGGTGTGATGTGGGTATCACTGATATGTGGCTGCAAGTCCTAGGAACTAAATATCCAAGGCTACATGCCTTATTGAAAGGACTAACAGATGGGTAGAGGGTAGTGTTGTCTTATTAATAAGGAATGAAATTAAATTGATGACAATAGCTGATACAGAGTCAGAAAGTGTAAAATCTGTGTGGGTAGAGGGACTGCAATGGACAAAAGACCCTGGTGGGAGTTATATACAGGCCTCCTAACAATAATCAGGATGTGGGGCAGAGAATAAATCAGGATAGAGAAAGGGTATATAAGGAAAGTACTATTACAATAACCATGGGCAATTTCAATTTGCAGGTGGGCTAGGAAATTACTTTGACAGTGGATCTAAGAAAAGGAATTTGTGGAAAATCCATGACATTTTGTTTGGAGCAGCTTATGGTAGTGCCTGCTACAGAACAGGCAATTCTGGATTTGGTGATGTGTAATGAGGCTGGCTCCATTAGGGAGCTTAAGGTGAGGGAATTTCCTCGGGGGCAGCGATCATAATACAATTGAATTCGCACTGCAGCTTGATAGGGAAAGGGTGAAATCAGATATAACAGTATTGCAATTGAATAAATGTAACTCCGCAGACAAGAGGGAGGAGCTGATGGGAAGGGGTGACTAACAGGGGAGATACTGAAGCAGCAATGGTAGAAGTTTGTGGGGATAATTCAGGAGACACAACAGAAATTCATTCCAAATAAGAAGAAATATTCTAAAGGGAAGATGAGGCGACCATGCCTACAAGGGAATTCAGGGACAGCATAAGAGAAAGTACGTACAATATGGTGAAAGTTAGCAGAAAGCCAGGGGATTGAGAAAACATTAAAAACCAGCAGAGGATAAATAAAAAAAACAGCAAATAAGAGAAGAAAATGGAATCCGAGAGTAAACCAGCTGGTAATATAGAACAAAATTGAATAAGTTTTTTTTTACTTATATGAAACGTAAAAGAGAGGCAAGAGTGGACATTAGACCTTTGGAAAATGAAGCTGGAAAAATAGTAACAGAGAACTACAGAACAGCAGAGGAACTGAACATGTCCTTTGGATCAGTCTTCACAGTGGAAGACTGCAGCAGCATACCAGAACTTCAACAGAGTCAGGGTGATGGGGTGCAGAAGTGAGCATTGTAGCCATCATTAAAGAAAAGGTGCTGGGGAAGCAGAAAGGTGAATAAATCACCCAGATCCAGATGGACAACACCCGAGAGGTCTGAAGGAGATAGCTGAGGGGATTGTGGTGGGATTTGTGGTGACCATTCAGGAATTACTGGAGTCAGGGAGGATTCCCGAGGACTGGAAAATGGCAAATGTAACACCCCTGTTTCAGAAAGGAGGGAGTCAAAAGATAGGAAAGTACAGGCTGGTTCGCCTGACTTCGGTCATTGGTCAGTTTTTAAAGTCCGTTATTAAGGATGAGATTGCAGAATACTTGGAAGTGGATGGTAAAATAGGGCTGAGTCAGCACAGCTTCATCAAGAAGAGATTATGCCTGCTAAATCTGTTCGAATTCTTTGAGGGGGTAATGAGCAAGTTAGTCAAAGTACAATGAGTGGACATGATCTATTAGGATTTCCAGAAGGCTTTGACAAGGCGCTGCACAGGAAGCTGTTAAATTACGTAAAAATCTATGATGTCAAGGGCAAGGTATGGCATGGATAGAGGTTTAGCTGATTGGCAGAAAGCAGCTAGTAGGGATAAAGGGGTCTTTTTTTAAGATGGCAGCTAGAAACTAGTGGAGTTCCTTAGGGGTCAGTGTTGGGACCACAACTTTTTACATTATACATTAATGACCTGAATGAAGGAGCTGAGGGCATTGTTGCTATGTTTGAAGATGAGATCAAGATAAGTGGAGGGGCAGGTAGTGATGAGGAAGTGGAGAAGCTGCAGCAGGACTTGGACAGACTCAGACTGTGGGTAGAGAAGTGGCAGACAAAAATAAATGTGAGAAACTGTGGTTATGCACTTTGGTAAGAAGAGTAGAGGTGTAGGCTATTTTTTAAATGGAGAAAGGCTTCAGAAATCTGAAGTGTAAAGGGGCTTGAGAGTTCTAACTCAGGGTTCTCAAGGGTAAAATGAAAGTTCAGTCAGCAGTTTGGAAGGCAAAACAAACGTTGGCATTCCTTTGAAGAGGGCTAGAATACAAAAGCAGAAATGTGCTGCTGAAGCTATAAAAAAGCCTGGTCAGACTGCATTTGGAATATTGTAAGCACTTTTGGGCTCCATATCTAAGGAGGGATGGCTGGCCTTGGAGAGGGTCCAGGGGAGAAATAGAAGAATGATTCTAGGCAAGAAGGGCTCATCATAATGAGAAGTGGTTGAGATCTCTGCTCGATTGAATTTAAAAGGATGGGGGTGTGGAATCTGATTGAAATTTCCAGAATACTGAAAGGCCAGGATAGAGTGGACATGATGAAGATGCTTTCCTTAGTATGAGAGATTAGGACCCAAGAGCACACTCTAGAGTGAGGAGATGACCCTTTAAAACTGTTTGAAGAGGAATTTCTTCAGCCAATGAGTTATGAATCTGTGGAGTTCATTGTCACGAAAGGTTCTGGAGGTTGAGTCATTGAGTGTATTTAAGACAGAGACGTATTGGTTCTTGATTGATAATGAAACCAAGGGTTACAGGGAGAAGGCAGGACAGTGGAGATGAGAAACTTATCAGCCATGATCGAATGGTGCAGCAGACTCAATGAACCAAATGGCCTAATTCAGCTACTATATCACATAGCTGATGCCAGTGTTTATGCACCGTAGTACCCTCATCCCTCCCTCTCGGTCTCACACTATCAGTGTGACTCTTATCCCTGTGTCTCACCTAGTTATCTAGTTTACTCTTGAATTAGTCTACATTATCCACCCTAACAGTCAATGCTACCACAAAGTAATTTACATCAATTGCTTATTTGACATTATGGCAATCAGGAAAAGTGTTTGTGAATCCAGATGAAGATGTTGATTTAGATACAAACTTAGTCATTATGTTGAATCCTATCAAACAATCTTAAGGTCAAGATCATTAAGTCTGAATGATTCCAAATGAATGTGATTTAAAGGTTTCTCCTGAATCATTAAGCAGAATGAATGATATCCTTGACACTTGGACAATTTTATTGTATTTCATTCAAACAGAGAAGAATCTATACTGAAAACAACAAATGCTGGAGATCACAGCAGGTCAGACAGCATCCATGGAGAGACAGCAAGCTAACCTTTCAAGTCTAGATGACTTTTTATCTGTATTTACACTAGCTTCGGGCAAACGTCTTTCTCTTCAGCTTTAGTCAGCTTAAAGGAAAATAAGCCATATATTCTGACCACAACCACTTAGGAGTGTCATACTCAAGTGTTGATTTGCTGGAACAACTAAAACACATGCTAAAACAATATTGCCATAAAAGATATAATTTTAAACTCTTGCAGTGAAGAAATTCTGATGTTTTAGATAAATGCAAGCAGTTGAATAAATGTCTATACAACCTGGGGTCAGCACAACATTAAGATCTGGATAAAATTTGACAAAGCCGATATTAACAATGCCTTTGCAATCACATTTCAAATGCAGTAAACTCCACAATTTGATTTCAAGCTTCAACTTAAAACTGTAAATTTCACAATTAATTGTGCAATCTGATATGGCAAAAGACAATTATTAATGAAATGGAACAACAGTTTACTCAAAAAACAAAATCCCAAACTCAGTCTAAATAATTTTTGCAATTGCGATTAACCATTCTCAAACTGGTGCCTTCAACACAATAATTTAGTCCTGACCATCCCAAAAAAATTACCAAAGGATGTCAAATTTACAGGGTTTTATAAGGCATTTCTGATTTTACCAACATATATGCAATAGAATGCGATTGACAGACAGGAATATGAGCAATGCAGTATGCCAGGCATTTGCAACAGACTTACACTATCAATTTCTCCATTTTAACATCACAAAAGTGAAATGAATGGAGTGAGATTGCAGCGGCATCTGTGAAGTTCAGGACATTCTACTGTTTTCAGACCAGCCACGAACATCCAGTTATGCAGTATTTTTTCCTGGATCTAAGTGATCCTGGGAACGGGGTGGGACTAAAGCTTTGTTCAGGGCATGTCAGGTGAGATTCAAACAAAGCAGTATGGGTGTTAACTGCCATACATGATTTTATATAATGATGGTAAGACATAGTGTATTTCTCTGGTACTTTCTCAGATCACAACTTGGGTGTAATTGTTAACTTAGCAGATTGAACAAAATTTGAGTAAAATGTGGTTTCAATGGGCTAAATTTTTTATTCATTCTATTTTTAATTAGTTGTCCACTGGTTTCCTTGAGTTTCACTTATATCCAGTTGAACTTTGAGGCAATCATGAGGATAATGTCAGGCACGTTTTGTGAAACCTTGGTATTTTTAATTTGCATCAGAGGAAGGGAAGTGCAGGACTGTTGACAAAACCACTTTGCAGCAGCAGTCCACGACCATACCATTAATATAATGTAGATGTTACAGAATAATCTATGAATACATGGATTGTCTGATATTCATGATCTATGGCTGCACAATTAGGACATATATATGTATTTTCTAATTTTGCATGTACAATGTTTTTAAATTAGAATTTTGTGGTTTCTTTTGAGCATGATTTCAGCATGATTTGAGCAGGATTATTGTTTTATAAACAGTGGACGTGATTTTTTTTCAAATATGCGTTTAAATGTCAGCATCACTGGCAGGACCAATATTTGTGGTCCATCCCTACCTGGCTATAATTAGGGATGCTGTGACATTTCAGAGGGCAGTTAAGAGTCATGTGTTGCACCTAGCAGAACCAGCTAAGATGGGAAAGATGGACCTGGTGTAAATTTACAGTAGTAAAACAGCAACATACAGGTGAAGGAAGGCATCAAGGAAACCCTGATACAATATCTACACCAGTTCTTCTATGTAATCTCAATATTGCCAAGTACCTCAAAGATATTATTGGTGATGCCCAGCAAGTCCACAGATTGTATAACACCTAGCAATGACAAGGTAGGGCATTGGCTGATACTGTTGAAACAATAGATAACACCACTTAGACCATAAATTATAGGAATAAATTTCAGCTACTTGGCCCACCAAGTCTGCTCCGCCATTCAATTATAGAACATAGAACATAGAACATTACATGGCTGATATGTTTCTCAATCCAATCTCCTTTAATCCAGAGTCTATCTATCTCGGTCTTAGATACACTGATTGACATGGCCTCCACAGGCTTCTGTGGCAATACATTCCACAGATTCGCCATCCTCTCGCTGAAGAAATTTCTCCACATCTCAGTTCTGAAGAGTTGTCTCTCCAATTGGTGGAAGGCCGGGGGAGTTTGGAATTGAGTGTAAAAATACATCTATGGATTAGGATCACCTTCCATGACTTGTAACTGTCCAGTAAGTATATCCAGCAGAAAACACAAAATAAGCTGTATAACTCTTGAGTGGGTGGGTGACCTAAAAGGCTTTGTTATAAATGTGTGTGGGTCATTGAAAGTGGCAGGACTGGTGGAATAACAAGGCCATAAGAATAGGAACAGGAACTGCTCCACTATTCAATTGGATCATGGCTGATCTGTAATTCCTCACGTGAACTTTGCTGCCCTATCCACAAACCCTTGACTCCCCAGTGCTCAAGAGCTTATCTCTCTCAGCCTTAAGTACAACGACTCTACCCCCACAGCTCTTTGTGGTAAGGGGTTCCTAAGACCTACAACTCTCTGAAAGAAAAAACAATCATGCTTATTTCAGACATTTAAAAGACATTTAGATAAGCACATGAACAGGAAAGGGTTGGAGGGATTTGAGGGGTCAAGAGCAGGCAAGTGGGACTCATTTAGTTTAGGGATGTGGTTGGCATGGACTAGTTGGACTGAAAGGTCTGTTTCCATGCTTTATGATTCTATGACTTAAATTGGTACTGTTTAATTCTAAGACAATGCCCTCTGGTCCTAGACTCTCCCAAGAGGGGAAACATCCTCTCAGTATTTATCCTGTCAAGCTCTATAAGAATCCTATATGTTTTGAAGATATTACCTCTTTTTCTTCTAAATTCCAATGAGTTTAGTCCCAACCTGTTTAACCTTCATTCATTGGACAATCTCTCCATACCAGGGATCATCAGAGTAAACATTCTCTGAACTGCTTCCAATTAAATAAGGGACCAAAATTGCTCACAGCATTCCAATTGTGGTCTCACCAACACCTGTACAGATGCGATAAGACTTCCTCATTCTTATATTTCAACCCACTTGAAGTAAAGGCTGACACTTCATTAGCCTTCCTGATTATTTGCTTCACCTGTGTGCTAGGTTTCTGTATTTGGTATACAAGTATCCTTAAATCCCCTTGTGTTGCAGCTTTTGTAGTTTTTCTCCATTGAACTAATATCCTGTTCTCTTTCCAAAACAAATAACTTTACATTTTCCCACATTGCATTCCAATTGTCAATCTTTTGCCCACTTACTTAACCCATTGATATCTTTCTGTAAACTGTTTGTATCCTTCACACAACTGTCTTTCCAGTGAGAAATTAAGAACATACATATAGAATCTGAGGAATTATTAACAGGGTCATAAAGTAGAAGTGTATGAGGTCGTTCTGAACTTATTTCAGATATGTGTCAGACCTCACCTAGAGCATTGTGTGCAGTTTTGTGCTCATATATAGGATAGATTTGAGCAAATAAAGAACATAAGAGCATAAGAAGAGGCTTACAAGAATCATTTCAGAGTCAATGAACTTCAGTCGTGTGGATTGGAGAGGTTGGACCATTCCCCTCAGGCAGAAGAAACTATGATGAGATTTGCTAGAGATTTTCAAAATTATGAGTGGTTTGGAAAAGGTAGAGAGAAACTGTTCCTGCTTTTAAAAGATTGAGAAAGAGATGGAACCAATTTAAAGCAATATTCAAAGCTAGCAAACAGGATTTTAATTGAAAAGTCACACATTAAGTGATTAAGGTCTTGGATACTTTGCCTGGAAATGATGAAGGTAGATTAAACTGAGGCATTCAAGAGGGCAATAGATGATTTCTTGCATAGAAACAACGTGAAAGTGTATGGAGAAAAGGCTGGAATACAGCACCAAATCATAATGGTCATATGGAAAACCACTGAAGATGTGATAAACTGAATTACGCCCTTCTGTACCATAACACTTCCATAATTCTGTAGCATAGTGAGCACAAGGGACATTGGATATTGTCCCTGAGATCAGTAAGCAAGCATCAACAAAGGACACCTCTTCATAAGTTGCAGATGCAAGCAATGAACTTCCTAAAACCCTTCCTGTTTATCTAACATCTGCACAGCCAACCATCTATCAGTCCTTCATTTGTGTATATCACAAACACTCCTGACACACAAAAATATGTATTCCACATGCACCAAATGCACATTAAATAAATTCACTTGAATTTGATCTCATAATTTTCTATTCCTTTCTTGTGTGGTAAGATGTCCGTCTTTGAAAATGCATCTGATAGAACATCACTAATTTAACGCTGGCAACAATCTCAATGTACTGATTATAAATGTCTAAGTAATGGACAGTTATATAACTCATTGTAAAACCACGAAATGGACGTAAGTATACTAATCTTTCATTTTTCACACATTAGCGTGCTATGGTAGTATGCAACTTGCTGTCAACGAGGCCTGTGAAATAATACACATTCAGCCTTTTTGTAGGACTGTTACCTCCCTCTCCAAGCAGCAGCCAGTCAAATCAGTCTAAAGAAATGGTTCTGTGCTGAAAGTACTAGCCATTTAAGAATGTTTCTATGCATACGTGCCTTATTGTAACTGTTCTCTCTGAGGAAGATGGACACTGCAGTGTTTTCATGATACCATACAGAACTAGCACTTTACAGCTTTTCATCTGATTTTCAAAGGAACTGAAAATTCTAAAAGGGAATTGGATCTAGACTTGAAAGGAAAAGTATCATAGAATTGTGACAGCACAGAAAGAGTCCATCCAGTCCATTCAGTCCACACAAGCTCTGAATGAGCAAATCACTTAGCGCTATTCTCCTGCCTTCTCTTTGTAATCCTTTCAAATCACCATCTAATTTCCTTTTGAATACCTTAACTAAATCTGCTTCCATCACATTCTCACTTTGTGCAAAGTGTCTTCTCATTGAGGGAGGCAGTGGTGTATGGGCAATGTCATGGGGTTAGTAATCCAGTAGCTCAAACTAATGGCTTGGAAACACAGGTTCAAGTCCCACTGCATTTGTGGATGTAATTTAAATTCAATTAATAAATCTGGAATATAAAGCTAGTCTCAGGTGTCACACAATTACTATCAATTTTCACCTTTAAGTGTTTTTCACTAAAATCCTTTCAGGAAGAATATCTGCCATCCTTAGCTGCCCTGGCCTCCATGTGACTCCACATCCACAGTAACATGGTCAACTGTTAGCTGCCCTCTGAATTGACTGAGCACGCCATTCAGTTCAAGGGCACATAGTGATGAGCAACAAACATTGGCCTTGCACAGTTCTCTTGGAAGAATAAATAAAAATAACTCACCCTGATTCTTTTGCTAATTATTTTTAATCTGTGTCTTTTTTGTGATCCTTTCATTTCTAGAACAGTTTCTTCCTATTTTGGAAAGACAAAGCAGGGCAGGACTTATACACTTAAGCATAAGATCCTGGGGCATGTTGCTGAACAAAGAGACCTTGGACTACAGGTTCATAGTTCCTTGAAGGTACAGTTGCAAGTAGACAAGATAGGGACCCGGTATGCAATGTATTGATCAGTGCATCGAGTGTAAGTGTTGGGTGGTCATGTTGTAGCTGTACAGGACTGAATAGGCTTGGACTACTTTCTTAAGATTGTTGGAAACCTGAGGGGTGACCAAGTTTATAAAATCATGAGGGGGCATCGTCAGAAGTCACATGACACTAAATTTTAAAAACTTTGCATTTCACTATAAAGCAATTATGAGAGAACAACAGAGAGGAGGGACTAACTGGAGTGTTCTCTACCTGATGAAGGAGCAGTCTCTGAAAGCTTGTGATGTCAAATAATCCTGTTGGACTATAAGCTGGTGTTGTGTGGCTTCTGATTTTGCCCACTGCCGTCCAACACTGGCATCCTCCACCTCATGCGGGGCATAGATTAGGAGAATAGCCAAGATCTTTTCCTGAGGCTAGTGGAGTCCAAAATTAGAGGGCATAGATCTTAGGTGAGAGAGGAACGATTTAATAGGCACCTAACGGGTAGCTTTCTCACTCAGAGGGTCGTCCATGTATGGAAGCTGCTGGAGGAAGTGGTGCAGTTGGGTACAATTACAACATTTAAAAGGCATCTGGATGGGTATATGAATAAGAAATGTTTCGAGGGATGTGAGCCAGATACTTGCAAATAGGACTAGATTAATTTGATATCTGATTGGCATGGATGAGTTGGACCGACATGTCTGCTTCCATGCTGTATATTTCTATGACTGTCTATTCTCTCCAGCTCCTCATGAATTTAAAGACGGTGCATTTCACCATAACACAATTATGAGAGAAAAACAGGGAGGAGGGCTAACTGGAGAGTTCTGGGTAAGAGCAGGCACAGTCCACCAAAGAAGGACGGTAGTGTGGTGCAGGAATAGAGACAGAAATCATGGGGCTTCATTAACCCAGGCCCAACTCTAACCCCAACCTAATCATAGTAAGCCCTGAAAAGCCTGGGCCCTGGTTATTGTGCCCCAACATACATGTCCACCACAGGGCCTTGTCTTGTGGTAATATCACTGGATTTCCCAAGCTCAGGCTAAAACTCTGAGGACATGAGTTCAAATCTCACCTTGGTAGTGAAGGGATTTAAATTTAATGAACAAGTCTAAAATTAATAATAAGGCTCAGTAACAGTTGAAAGAAATGATTGCTGGTTTAAGACAAAAAACCTATCTGGCTCACTATAATATCCTTTAGTGGAAGAAGTTTCCCATCCTTACACTGTCTGACTGGCATGAGACTTCAGAGAAGTATATTGTCCTGGACTGCTAAATCATCTTGATAGTCACTCAGCTGCATCAAGCCTCCTGAGAACAATAAATGAGGAATGAAACTGGATGAACCACTTACCAATAATCTACATACCAAAAATTACAATGGCTTACCCAGCCAAGTCAACTCTGCAAGGGCCTTCTTACTGGTATTTGTGGGCATTTGCCAAAATTGGGACAGCAGTCCAACATTTTGAACTAGCAACAACCCTGACGTTGTCATTCTCGCAGAATCATAGGTTACAGACAATGCCCTAGACACAATCATCACTGTCCCTGGGTATGTCGTTTCCAGATGTTCACTGATGATTGTTCCATGTTCAGCACCACTTGTGACTGCTCAGACCCTGAAAGAGTCATTGCCTATGTGCAGCAAATACCTGAACAACAGCCAGGTTCAGACTGATAAGTGGCAAGTAACAGTCATGTCATACAAGTGAAGGCTGTCACTAACAAGGGAAAATCTAATCTTGATTGTCAATGGTATTGCCAGTCATGATTCCCCCATTATTAACATCCTTGAAATTGGCATTAACCAATCACTGATCTAGATTCATCACTTAAATATAATGGAGCCAAAAAGACATCATGAGACTGAAAATTCTGCATTGAGTAACTTAACTCCTGCCTCACCAAAGTCTGTCCATCATCTACAAGGCACAATTCAGGAGGATGATTGATAACTTACCATTTGCCTGAATGTGTGCAGCTCCAACAACACCCTAGAAGCTCAACATCAACCAAATAAAGCAGTTCTGCTGAAGCATCACTAGACCTGAAACATAGACTCTGTTTTTCCTCCACAGATGTTACCAGATCTGCCAGATGAGTTTTTCCAGCAATTTTTGTTTTTGTTCCAAAACAAAGTGGCCTGCTTGGATCATCAAGGCTCCTTTAGCCGTACCTTACAAACCTGTGATCTCCAGCCCCTAGAAGGACAACAGCAGCAGATGCATGAGAACACCACCATCCACAAGTTCCTCTTCATGCCAGACACCATCCTGACTTGGAACTGTATTGTCATTGCTTCATTGTTGCTGAATTAAAATCCTGGAACTCCCTTCCTAACAGCATTCTGAGTGTATTGACAAGAGGTATTTGAGAAAGTGGAACATAGCACAGTACAGCCCATCTGCCTGCACATCGTCTGTACCACTCTATTCTCTGCCTCTCTCTGTCCTAGTCAGTGCCTCTTAAACATTAACACTGTCTCTGCTTCAACTACCTCCTCTGGCAATGAGTTCTGGGCACCTACCACCCTCGGTGCAAAAATAAAATTCTTGGCACATCTCCTTCATTCTTTCTCCCTCATCTTAAACTTAAGCCCCCTTGTATTTGACATTTCCACCCCGGGAAAAAGACTCTGCCTATCCACTTTATTCACTCCTCTCATAAATTTTAGAACATAGAACATACAACATTACAGCACAGTACAGGCCCTTCGGCCCTCGATGTTGTGCCGACCTGTCATACCGATCTCAAACCCATCTAACCTACACTATTCCATGTACGTCCATATGCTTGTCCAATGACGACTTAAATGTACCTAAAGTTGGCGAATCTACTACCGTTGCAGGCAAAAATTTTATATTCTTCTATCTGGTCACTCCCTCAGCCTCCAACGCTCTTGTGAAAACAATCCGAATTGGTCCAACCTCTCTTTAGAATTAAAAGATGGCAATCCAGTGAACATCTTGGTAAATGTCTTTTGCACCTTCTCCAAAGCCTTCACATCCTTCCAAAGTGTGGAACAAAACTGTACACAATACTCCAAGTGTGGCATAACTAAGGTTTTTAGTTGCAACATATCTAGCCAATTTCTATATGACCCGACCAATGAAGACAAACTTGCAGTATGTCTTCCTTATCACCTTATTCACTTATGTTGCCACTTTTAAGGAGCCATGGACTTGCATCCCAAGATCCCTCCGTATATCAATGTTTTGAAGGGCCCTGCCATTTACCGTATACTAACCTCTTGCGTTTGACCTGCCAAAAGTCATTACCTCATGCTTGTCCAGATTAATCGCCATCAGCCATTCCTCCGCACAATTTTCTATACCTTGCTCAATCCATTGACAAACACCCTTACTGACCCCCGCCCACGGCCGATGGAACCCCGCCCACAGCCGACGGAACCCCGCCCACGGCCGACGGAACCCCGCCCACGGCCGACGACCTCATCGCTCCGCCCACAACCTCCACAGCCTGCAACCCCAGAGGAGACAGCCACACTGAGCCCTGCCGGATCTTCACCATCCCCCCAGACCTCCCACTGACTGAGGACGAACGGTCAGTCCTTAGCAAGGGGCTCACCTTTGTCCCCCTACAACCACACATCAACGAATACCAGTCACGGTCGGACATAGAGCAGTTTTTCCGCCGTCTTCGCCTCCATGCCTACTTCTTCAACCGGGAACCCAACCCTCCTTTCACTGACCCCTTCACCCGCTTCCAACACAAGTCCTCCTCCTGGACACCACCCCCAGGCCTCCTACCCTCCCTCGACCTCTTCATCTCCAACTGCCGTCGAGACAGCAACCGCCTCAACCTCTCCACCCCTCTCACCCACTCCAACCTCTCCCCCGCAGAACGGGCAGCCCTCCGCTCCCTCCGCTCCAACCCCAACCTCACCATCAAACCCGCAGACAAGGGTGGCGCAGTGGTAGTATGGCGCACTGACCTCTACATCGCCGAGGCCAGACGCCAACTCTCCGACACCACCTCCTACCGCCTCCTCGATCATGACCCCACACGCGAGCACCAAACCATCATCTCCAACACCATTCACGACCTCATCACCTCAGGGGACCTCCCACCCACAGCCTCCAACCTCATTGTTCCCCAACCCCGCACGGCCCGTTTCTATCTCCTTCCCAAAATCCACAAACCTGCCTGCCCTGGTCGACCCATCGTCTCAGCCTGCTCCTGCCCCACCGAACTCATCTCCACCTATCTGGACTCCATTTTCTCCCCTTTGGTCCAGGAACTCCCCACCTACGTCCGTGACACCACCCACCCCCTCCACCTCCTCCAGGACTTCCAATTCCCTGGCCCCCAACACCTCATATTCACCATGGACGTCCAGTCCCTATACACCTGCATTCCGCATGGAGATGGCCTCAAGGCCCTCCGCTTCTTCCTGTCCCGCAGGCCCGACCAGTCCCCCTCCACCGACACTCTCATCCGCCTAGCTGAACTCGTCCTCACACTCAACAACTTCTCTTTTGACTCCTCCCACTTCCTACAGACTAAGGGGGTGGCCATGGGCACCCGCATGGGCCCCAGCTATGCCTGCCTCTTTGTAGGTTACGTGGAACAGTCCCTCTTCCGCACCTACACAGGCCCCAAACCCCACCTCTTCCTCCGGTACATTGATGACTGTATTGGCGCCGCCTCTTGCTCCCCAGAGGAGCTCGAACAGTTCATTCACTTCACCAACACCTTCCACCCCCACCTTCAGTTCACCTGGGCCATCTCCAGCACATCGCTCACCTTCCTGGACCTCTCAGTCTCCATCTCAGGCAACCAGCTTGTAACTGATGTCCATTTCAAGCCCACCGACTCCCACAGCTACCTAGAATACACCTCCTCCCACCCACCCTCCTGCAAAAATTCCATCCCCTATTCCCAATTCCTCCGCCTCCGCCGCATCTGCTCCCACGACAAGACATTCCACTCCCGCACATCCCAGATGTCCAAGTTCTTTAAGGACCGCAACTTTCCCCCCACGGTGATCGAGAACGCCCTTGACCGCGTCTCCCGCATTTCCCGCGACACATCCCTCACACCCCGCCCCCGCCACAACCGCCCAGAGAGGATCCCCCTCGTTCTCACACACCACCCTACCAACCTCCGGATACAACGCATTATCCTCCGACACTTCCGCCATTTACAATCCGACCCCACCACCCAAGACATTTTTCCATCCCCACCCCTGTCTGCTTTCCGGAGAGACCACTCTCTCCGTGACTCCCTTGTTCGCTCCACACTGCCCTCCAACCCCACCACACCCGGCACCTTCCCCTGCAACCGCAGGAAATGCTACACTTGTCCCCACACCTCCTCCCTCACCCCCATCCCAGGCCCCAAGATGACATTCCACATCAAGCAGAGGTTCACCTGCACATCTGCCAATGTGGTATACTGCATCCACTGTACCCAGTGCGGCTTCCTCTACATTGGGGAAACCAAGCGGAGGCTTGGGGACCGCTTTGCAGAACACCTCCGCTCAGTTCGCAAAAAACAACTGCACCTCCCAGTCGCAAACCATTTCCACTCCCCCTCCCATTCTCTTGATGACATGTCCATCATGGGCCTCCTGCACTGCCACAATGATGCCACCCGAAGGTTGCAGGAACAGCAACTCATATTCCGCCTGGGAACCCTGCAGCCATATGGTATCAATGTGGACTTCACCAGTTTCAAAATCTCCCCTTCCCCTACTGCATCCCTAAACCAGCCCAGTTCATCCCCTCCCCCCACTGCACCACACAACCAGCCCAGCTCTTCCCCCCCACCCACTGCATCCCAAAACCAGTCCAACCTGTCTCTGCCTCCCTAACCGGTTCTTCCTCTCACCCATCCCTTCCTCCCACCCCAAGCTGCACCCCCCGCTACCTACTAACCTCATCCCACCTCCTTGACCTGTCCGTCTTCCCTGGACTGACCTATCCCCTCCCTACCTCCCCACCTACACTCTCTCCACCTATCTTCTTTACTCTCCATCTTCGGTCCGCCTCCCCCTCTCTCCCTATTTATTCCAGTTCCCTCCCCCCATCCCCCTCTCTGATGAAGGGTCTAGGCCCAAAACGTCAGCTTTTGTGCTCCTGAGATGCTGCTTGGCCTGCTGTGTTCATCCAGCCTCACATTTTATTATCTTGGAATCTCCAGCATCTGCAGTTCCCATTATCTCCATTAATTTTTGTGCTGTTTTGTAAATCCCAGTATTCATACATGGACACGACTGATCACAGGCTAACAGTCAGAAAATTACCCCTCTATAACTACCTTTTCTCTTTTATGACCAAGCCAATTTTGTATCCAACATGTCAAATCACTGTCGATCCCATATGACTTAATCTTCTGAACCAACCTACCATGACGTACCTTGTCAAATGCTTTAGTAAAATCCTTGCAGACAACATCCATTGCCCTATCCTTACCAATCATTTTTAATTACTTCCTGGAAAAAATTCAATCAAGTTTGTGAGATAAGACCTCCCCCCCACAAAAAGCCATGCTGACTATCCCGAATAAGTTCATTCTTCTCCAAATGCAAGTTAATCCTGATCCTAAGAATCTTTTCCAACAGTTCCCCCACCACTGATGTAAAGCTCACTGGTATATAATTTCCTGGGTTATCCAAGTTGCCCTTCTTGAACAAAGGAACAACATTGGTTATTCTCCAGACTTCTGGGACCTTGCTTTTGGCTAAAGAGGATATAAAGATCTCTGTCAGGGCCCCAGCAATCTCCTCCCTTGCCCTATTCAGTATCCTGGGAGAGATCCCATCAAGGTCTTGGGTTTTATCCACTTTAATGTTTTTCAAGCTCCTCCGTCTTAATATTGATATGGTCCAGAAGACCAACAAACATCTCCCTAATCTTGCCGTCATCCATGTCCTTCTCCTGGGTGTATACCAATGCAAAGTTCTCATTAAGGATCTCACACACTTCCTCTGGCTCCACACATAAATTCCCTCTTGTGTCATTGACTGGGGCTACTCTTCCCTTGATGCCCTTTTCCTCCTAGTATTTGTAAAAAAAATTGCCTTGAGATTCTCCTTAACCTGACGGGCCAAGCACATTTCATGCCCCTTCTAGCCCTTCTAATTTCCTGTCTAAGTTCTTTCCTGCTTCAAAGGCGTTGTTCAATTTCAGTTTATTCTCAAGGAAGTTTGGAATGGACAAAATGTGCTTGTCCACATACCATGAGATGATTTCAACTTTGAAGCGTTATTGCGAGACAGATGGCCTTCTGCTGTGCTGCAACAGAGGCATGAAAATTTCACATTGCTATTGTGCTTGATATGTTTTAAATTCAGGTGTGGATTTAAACAGAGTGAATATTCCATTCTATTTAGCTACACCGATCTTCAGCACAAAGAATGAATGAAAATCAAAAAACTTCAAACCCACATGTGACTGCTGAAGTGGTTTGAAAGTGAGTACATAGCAAACAGTGACTGCACAAACAGTCAGGGCTTGTGGGCTGTGAGGACCTGGAAAGACATTCAGAGCTAAACACGAATCACCAATAACCCCTGCTATCATGAGCAATTCACCACTTTAGTACATTATCTGAGGAGAATAAAGCAAATGTCGGCCACTACCTCCCTGTTATGCATGAACCTCAATAGATTATCATCTATATCATGGCCAGAGATTGATTGTGCTGTGGTGAATCCATCTCCTACAATAACTATTTTCTGCATAACTATGTTCTTTCTGTGTCCTGTACATATAGACTGACTCTGTTCCAGCCTTCTTCCCACTCCTTCTTGACAGCTCAGATACAATACTCACATATGTGCTCTCAAGCATGAAAACTCTCTTATTTTACTCACTTCTCTCATTGATGAAATGATAATTCATAAGTTTGCCCTTCATTTAGGCTCAGCGATAATGAGTCTGACCTAGAGCTAAATACACAATTTTCAATTATCTCCTGTTCATTCTATTATTCCACGGGCTTTTGACATGGTTAGATTTAGAAGGGAGAATTTAGCAGTTCTGTGAACATTTTTATGATGTTTGCTTATGCATTTTTAGAGGTAAGAATACTTATGGATGGTTCAATAATTTATTTGCCTGTTTACCTGTAGTGCAAATATTTTGTTTCTGCAATTTGCAAAATCAAATTTAACAATTAGATGTTGAGATATTTCAATGTGACACGATCACAGTTCACAGGATGTTATTGCACAGATGGGGCCATTCAACAAGTCATATGGATGATGGCTTTCCAAAGGAGAAATTTACCTCGGGTCACTCCCCAGCCTTCTCTCCAGAACACTGCACATCTTCTTTCTCAGGTAACCCAACTCTTCTTTAAATATCTCAACTGAAATTGTCTCCACTGCAGTGCATTCGATCAGTCAGCTCTTTCAGTGCATTCAATATCCTAACCGCTCCTCCATAACATTTCTTCACACCTTCATTGCTTCTTTTACCAATGACTTCAAATTTGCACCCTCTATTATTCCTGATTTTTCTAACTATGGGAAGTTTCTCCCTTGCTATTTTATGGGGACATTTCCTGATTTTCAATGCCACATAACAAATCTTCTCTCAACTTTCAATTCTCCGAATGAAATCAGTCCCATCCTCTGCAAACTATCTAAGTAACGGAATGATTTTGTCCCTGGAAGCATTTTCATGAATATTTTTCTGCATTGTCCCTTATAATGATTTGGTTTAAAATTATTCGTTCATGGGATGTGAGTGTCGCTGGCTGGCCAGCATTTATTACCCATCCGTAGTTGCCCTTGAGAAGGTGAGCTGAATTGTTGAACTGCTGCAATCCCCCTGCTGTGGGTTGACCCACAATGCCATTAGGGAGGGAATTCTAGGATTTTGACCCAGCAACAGTAAAGGAATGCCAATATATTTCCAAGTCAGGATGGTGAGTGGCTCGGAGGAGAACTTGAAGGTGGTAGTGTTCTCATAAATCTGCTACCCTCGCCCTTCGAGATAGAAGCGATCATGGATTTGGAAGATGTTATCTCAGGAATCTTTGGTGAATTCTGCAGTGCATTTTGTAGATGGTAGACACTGCTGTTATTGAGGGTTAATGGTAGGGGGAGTGGATATAGTGTCAATCACTCAAGTTGCTTTATTCTGGATGATGTCAGGTTTCTTGAGTGTTGTAGTGGCTGCGCCCATTCAAGCAAGTGGGGAATATTCATTACACTCCTGACTTGTGCCTTGTAGATTGTGGACAGGCTTTGGAGAGTCAGAAGGTGTCTTACTTGCCACAGTATTCCCAGCCTCTGACCTGCTCATGTAGCCACTGCGTTAATGTGGTGAGTCCAGTTGTGTTTCTGATCAATGATAACACCCAGGATGTTGATAATGGGGTATTCAGTGATGATAACGCCACTGAATGTCACGGAGCAGTGGTTATTTTGTCTCTTATTGGTGATGGTCAAAGCCTGCCATTTGTTTGGTATGAATTTTACTTGCCACTTGTCAGCCCAAGCCTAGATATTGTCCACATCTTGTTGCATTTGAAAATTGACTGCTTCAGTATCCAAGGAGTTACCACTGGTGCAATCTTCGGTGAACATTCCCACTTCTGACCTTATGATGAAGTGAAGGTCATCAATGAAGCAGCTAAAGATGGCTTGGCCTAGGGCACTACCCTGAGGAACTCCTGCAGAGATGTCTTGGAGCACATTTGACTGACTTCCAACAACCAAGATCATCTTCCTATGTGCCAGATATGAGTCCAACCACCGGAGAGTTTGTCGCCAGATTCCCATTGATTTCAGTTTTGTCAAGGCTCCTTCATGCTACACTCAGCCGAGTGCAGCTTGATGTCAAGGGCTGTCGCTCTCATCTCATCTCTGGAATTCAGCTGTTTTGTCCATGTTTTAACCAAGATTGTAATGAGGTCAAGAAGTGAGTGGCCCTGTTGGAACCTAAACTGGGCATCACTGAGCAGGTTATTACTGAGCAGGTGCTGCTTGATAGCACCATTGATGGCATCTTCCATCACTTTTCTTATGTTTAAGATTAGACTGATGAGGGCAGTAATTGTATGGGTTG
Source organism: Stegostoma tigrinum (assembly GCF_030684315.1). Taxonomy (NCBI): domain Eukaryota; kingdom Metazoa; phylum Chordata; class Chondrichthyes; order Orectolobiformes; family Stegostomatidae; genus Stegostoma; species Stegostoma tigrinum. Next base: position 20,767,289 of record NC_081359.1, read on the forward strand.
GATTTGCCTTGTTTTGTTGTGCAGGACATACCTGGGCAATTATCTACATTGTTGTGGAAATGCCAGTGTTGGAACTGTACTCGACCAGCTTGGTTACTGTAATGTTTCCCTACAGCCTCCAACCCAGAGTTGGTAATTGCTTCATCGATCGCAGTCTCTGACTGTCATCTCAGTCTCAGCCTTTCATGCACATCCCACTTTCTCTTTAGGTGCTTTGCGTGCAGGTCAATCACACTGCTGCATGACTTCCCCTTCTGAAAGGTCCGATGGTGCAGGGAGCTCAGAGGCCAAATAGAATGAAGAAAAATAATGGGGTACTCTGCCATGCTCTACAACCAGTATCTGACCTGCAGAAGCCAACCCTTGGCCCCAGGAACAAAACACAGCCACAGAAGTCACTCAATGTGAAGCTGGAAAAATACAGGTCAGACAGCATCCAAGAAGGAGGAAAGTAAACATTTCGGTCCAAAATCCTTACTGATGAAGGGTTTCAGCCAGAAACCTTGACCTTCATGCTCCTCGGATGCTGTGTGATGTACTGTGCCTTTCAAGCTTCACATCTATTGACTCTGGCTTCCAGCATCTGCAGTCCTTACTGCAACCACAGAAGTGAGGTCCCATGCTTCCATAGTTGAAGACACACAGCAACATTCCAGATCTTCCAGAGTCATGGATCGAGAGGTCTACCTGTTGTGTGACCAGCAGCAGAGACTTGTTAATGACAACAAGGTGAAGCGAATGCAAGGGAAAGCAGCTTCCCGATCCACACTTCAAACTCATGATTGATTGCAAGTGCAGAATTCACGAACTGAGTTCAACCAAATCTAAAACTCAGTTAAAAGAAATCTGTACTCTTCGTTCTTTATCCTTTGTAGAGTGCATTGCTAAACCAAGATGCGCTCTCAATTGTTAGCTAGTAGCTACTGCTGTCTTGATTTTTATCTTAGGTAAAGATGACGATAGTGTGAATTTAACAGGTGTATTTTATCCTGTTTTCTTTCAAGAGAGACATTGAATGAGAGCCATCGAGCTGTCTGTGGTAATATAAACAGCTTGTGAGGCACTAGGATTTTTTTTGAAGTTGGGACAACAAGAGCAGCTCAAGTGGGTGTGATCAAGCTCTCACTGATCCAGGATTTTTAGTTAGCTTTCAGTCAGTTGTTATTGAAGTCTCAACAAATTTGGAAGCTGCTGTAAATGTCTTCTGCCTGCTGCTCTCATTTGAGTTTTTGCTTGATGTTTTTCCTTCCGGGTTGCTGGGTTACACTTGAGAAAGTCTGATTTCTGAATTTGTATTTTTGGCAAGGGCTGTGTTTATGGGAAGTAACTATATTGGAACAGTTATTGTATCCATTATTCCATTAAGTTTTCCAACAGAAATTGTATCAATAGACACTAAGATAATAAAATGTGAGGCTGGATGAACACAGCAGGCCAAGCAGCATCTCAGGAGCACAAAAGCTGACGTTTCGGGCCTAGACCCTTCATCAGAGAGGGGGATGGGGTGAGGGTTCTGGAATAAATAGGGAGAGAGGGGGAGGCGGACCGAAGATGGAGAGAAAAGAACATTGGTGGAGAGAGTATAGGTGGGGAGGTAGGGAGGGGATAGGTCAGTCCAGGGAAGACAGACAGGTCAAGGAGGTGGAATGAGGTTAGTAGGTAGATCCCTCACCTTCCTGGACCTCTTAGTCTCCATCTCAGGCAACCAGCTTGCAACTGATGTCCATTTCAAGCCCACCGACTCCCACAGCTACCTAGAATACATCTCCTCCCACCCACCCTCCTGCAAAAATTCCATCCCCTATTCCCAATTCCTCTGCCTCCACCGCATCTGCTCCCACGATAAGACATTCCACTACCGCACATCCCAGATGTCCAAGTTCTTCAAGGACCGCAACTTTCCCCCCACAGTGATCGAGAACGCCCTTGACCGCATCTCCCGTATTTCCCGCAACACATCCCTCACACCCCGCCCCCGCCACAACCGCCCAAAGAGGATCCCCTCGTTCTCACACACCACCCCACCAACCTCCGGATACAACGCATCATCCTTCGACACTTCCGCCATCTACAATCCGACCCCACCGCACAAGACATTTTTCCATCCCCACCCCTGTCTGCTTTCCGGAGAGACCACTCTCTCCGTGACTCCCTTGTTCACTCCACACTGCCCTCCAACCCCACCACACCCGGCACCTTCCCCTGCAACCGCAGGAAATGCTACACTTGCCCCCACACCTCCTCCCTCACTCCTATCCCAGGCCCCAAGATGACATTCCACATTAAGCAGAGGTTCACCTGCACATCTGCCAATGTGGTATACTGTACTCGGTGTGGTTTCCTCTACATTGGGGAAACCAAGCGGAGGCTTGGGGACCGCTTTGCAGAACACCTCCACTCGGTTCGCAACAAACAACTGCACCTCCCAGTCGCAAACCAATTCCACTCCACCTCCCATTCTTTAGATGACATGTCCATCATGGGCCTCCTGCACTGCCACAATGATGCCACCCGATGTTTGCAGGAACAGCAACTCATATTCCGCCTGGAAACCCTGCAGCCTAATGGTATCAATGTGGACTTCACCAGTTTCAAAATCTCCCATTCCCCCACCGCATCCCTAAACCAGCCCAGTTCGTCCCCTCCCCCCACTGCACCACACAACCAGCCCAGCTCTTCCCCTCCACCCACTGCATCCCAAAACCAGTCCAACCTGTCTCTGCCTCCCTAACCTGTTCTTCCTCTCATCCATCCCTTCCTCCCACCCCCAGCCACACCCCCATCTACCTACTAACCTCATCCCACCTCCTTGACCTGTCCGTCTTCCCTGGACTGACCTATCCCCTCCCTACTCTCTCCACCTATGTTCTTTTCTCTCCATCTTCGGTTCGCCTCTCCCTCTCTCCCTATTTATTCCAGAACCCTCACCCCATCCCCCTCTCTGATGAAGGGTCTAGGCCCGAAACGTCAGCTTTTGTGCTCCTGAGATGCTGCTTGGCCTGCTGTGTTCATCCAGCCTCACATTTTATTATCTTGGATTCTCCAGCATCTGCAGTTCCCATTATCTCTTAAAAGACACTATCGTGTTGTGTCTACCACTGGCAACGCATTCCAGGCACAGACCACCCTCTGTGTAAAGAACTTCCCATGCATATCTCTGATTTCCTCCTCTCACGTTGAACTCATGACCTCTAGTAATTGAGTCCCCCACTCTGGGAATAGCTTCTTGCTATCTACCTTCTCTATACCCCTCATGATTTTGTAGACCTCAATCAGGTCCCCCCTCAATCTCCGTCTTTCAAATGAAAATAATCCTAATCTACTCAACCTTTCTTCATAGGAAGCACCCTTCATACCAGGCCACATCCTGGTGAACCTCCTCTGCACACTCTCCAAAACATCCACATCCTTTTGGTAATGTGGTGACCAGAACTGTAACAGTACTCTAAATGTGGCCTAACCAAAGTTCTATACTACTCTAACTCTTGCACTCAACACCCCATCCGATGAAGGAAAACATGCCGTATGCCCTCTTGACCACTCTATTGACCTGCGTTGCCACCTTCAGGGAACAATGGACCTGAACACCCAGATCTCTCTGTTCATCGATTTTCCCTAGGACTTTTCCATTTACTGTATAGTTCGCCCTTGAATTTGATCTTCCAAAATGCATCACCTCGCATTTGCCCAGATTGAACTCCATCTGCCATTTATCTGCCCAACTCTCCAATCTATCTATAGTCAGCTGCATTCTCCAACAGACGCCTTCACTATCTGCTACTCCACCAATCTTCGTGTCATCTGCAAACTTGCTGCTCTGACCACCTACACCTTCCTCCAAATCATTTACGCATATCACAAACAACAGTGGTCCCAGCACAGATCCCTGTGGAACACTATTGGTCACAGGTCTCCAATTTGAGAAACTGTGGAACACCACTGGTCGCAGGTCTCCAATTTGAGAAGCATTTTGAGGGGATCTGTTCTGGTCCATAATATAAAAACTATGTCCTTGCTGGCAATCATGATGACTGATGAACCTGGGCCATCTTAAAAAATATGTAGAAATTTCATGCAGAATGGGAAAACAAATTGCTGCCCACAACTGCAAAAGATACAAGTGTCTATTTTATGTGTTACCAAAGTATTTTCACAAGTGAAAAGGGGAATTTGGAACGATTTGGAATGAAAAGCAAGGATAGTTTTCCTGTGAACAATGCACTTTGTACAAAGGCTGCTTGGCAAGGAAAAAGTGGTTTTGTACGCTCAGCAGTCATTTAAATTTTGTCTAAATCAGGAGCAAAGGTGAAGGCTGCACTTAAGAATGATTTTGCATTTGCTGTCATCTGGCAAAGCTCAGGATGGCAAAGGTATTAAAAGAGTAATGTTTGCTGCTGTTGACTCTTTATTCAGAGACTTTCAAAACCACAAGACCACAAGAAATAGGAACAAGAGTAGTTTGTTCAGTACCCTGAGCCTGCTCCGCCATCCAATAGGATTATGGCAAATCAAGCACACCTCATATGACTTTACTGTGTTTTCCTTATAACTCTTGATGCGCCTACTGACCAAGAATACAAAGACAAAGAAGAAGTAATAATAACAATCCAAAACATTGCACTTGTGTTTCCACACTAACAAAATGAATGGAATTTGACATCTTTCAGTGACTACAGCAGGACCTGAAGAACTGTCAATGCCTCTCACTGTGGTTCAATGAATCCACCAACATGGTCAGCACAGCCCAGACCACTGTTTTGTGCAGTGATAATGGGAACTGCAGATGCTGGAGAATCCAAGATAATAAAGTGTGAGGCTGGATGAACACAGCAGGCTCAGCAGCATCTCAGGAGCACAAAAGCTGACGTTTCGGGCCTAGACCCTTCATCAGAGTTTTGTGCACATAGTTTTTAAGAAGATTACAACTGAAGATGATCTTCTCACCCTTTTTCTCCTGAAGGAGATAACAAGATGTGAGGATATCTACAACATGCCTGTAGGAAAATATTCTCATGAAGAAACTGATTGATGGTACACCAACCAATGTTTGGTGCTATTGCGGGCTTTGTTGCAATGATCCTGATTTCTCTTCTTCTGTCAGTTACTGCAGAACCGTTCACAGGCGCACATTAGTGAGCAAAATCATCAAACTTTCTCACATAACCAAACTTGTTATTAAGACTTTAAAGTCAATTCCATCAGTAGCCTTTCAGCACCACTTGCCTCAGTTCTTACTTGACAAATGTGATGCTGCACACAGTGAATTAATCCTCTATGGTGGTGTAAGGTGGTTAAGTTGAGGGAAGGTCCTGCAAAGATTTCACAGTGATGCCTGAAATCATATTTTTTCTGAGATCAAGGAAGGAAGTGGGCAGTAAGCTGTCAAACCAAGCATGATTGCACAACTTTAGGTTCCTTACATTCATAACTTCAAAACTAAATGAGCTAAACTGTGAACTGCAAGGAAATGAGAAGAGACATGTATGATCAGTGATCAGTGCTTTAACACAATCAAATTGAATCTGGATCTCTGGTCTTCTTAATTAAAACATAAAACATTGTGCTTTTTTTCACAGATTCAGGCAGTGTTACAAAGACAAGGAAAATGTCTCCATCCAGAAAACTACACTTCTGTGCAGACCTGAGGAAGTTAGCATAAAAATTCAAGAAATTTCAGGAATTAGATGCGAAGGAACAAATTTTCACATTAGTCTTAAATCCATTCAAACTGACATTGCCAGTTGGTAAAAAAAATCTATCAGATGTTTGTTTGACAAAGCAATAAAGTTTATATGGATGACACATTGTGAAGCTGGATGAACACAGCAGGCCAAGCAGCATCAGAGGAGCAGGAAAATTGATGTTTTGGGTCATGGCCCTTCAGAAATTAGGGAGGGGAAGGGGATTCTGAAATAAATAGGGAGAGAGGGGGAGGTGGATAGAGATGGTTAAAGAAGAAGATAGGGTGAGAGGAGACAGACAGGTCAAAGAGGTGGGTTAGAGCCAGTGAAGGTAATTTCAGGTGGGGAGTTAGGGAGGGGATAGGTTGGTTCAGGGAAGACGGACAGGTCAAGGAGGCAGGATGAGATTAGTGGGTAGGAGATGGGGTGGGGCTTGAGGTGGGAGGAATGGTTAGGGAGGCGGGGGCTAGCTGTGCTGGTTTTGGGATGTGGTCAGGGGAGGGAGATTTTGAAGCTTGTGAAGTCCACATTGATACCATTGGGCTGCAGGGTTCCCAAGCGAAATATGAGTTGCTGTTCCTGCATCTTTCGGGTGGCATCATTGTGGCAATGCAGGAGGCCCAGGATGGACATGTTGTCTGAGGAGTGGGGTGGGGAGCTGAAATGGTTCGCAACTGGGAGGTGTAGTTGTTTGTTGCTAACTGAATGTAGATGTTCCGCAAAGCGGTCCCCAAGCATCGGCAGTTCCTACAATCTCTACAGTTGACATGGAGATGATTACTCTGCAAAATGATATAGAGTTGAAAGTCAGATTAAGGGACAGTTATTTCTGAGGACTGGTTATCAGAGAAAAATACACATTTCCATTATCCTGTGTTTTTAAAGTGAGAGCCTACTTCGACTCCACATGCCTCTGTGAGACAGTGCTTTCTCAAATGAAAAGAATTAAGTTTAAACATTGCACAACAATCGCAGATACCCATTTGTTAGACTGCATATGATTAGCAGCACCAAACTCTTATCCAGGCTGCAAGACACTGGCAGATAACGTGCAGTCATGGATGCAACACTTGTGATTAATGGACAAAATGATCAGGTAGATTCAATAATTATATATGCTGGCTTCAGATTTATGTGACAGTAAAAATAAACAGCTTATTCTACATTTTCTTTTGTTTGCACTTAAATTCAAAAACTAATCTTGTGTCTATAATGGCTGGTGACTACTCCTTTAAAGGAAGAACTGACAAGCTTGGAGTTACCTTGAACCTTTCATGACTGCACACCCTCCTACAGCACTCTAATCATCTTTGAAATGTAGTCAATTGGATAGTGTTTGAAAAGTTAGATACAGCACGACCATACAGATAACAATAGGATAAATGAGAAGACTTTTTTACATGTTGCAGATTGAGTATTGGACAAGTTGCCAGAAATAACACATCTACTTTTATTCACTAAAGTGTTATGGGGTATTTTGAACCAATCTGAGATGGCAAACTGAACCTGAGTTTACGCAGGTTTGAAATGGAATCTGATAAAGATAGAATAATTTAACCGAAATGATGAAATTACAATTCCCTATTTAAATTAATTCAGAGGAGCGAAGTTTATAAGATCAATTTTGTTCCATTTACAATACCAAATGGAAATAACTTGATATAAATTTCACTATGCGTTAGATATAATTAACACAGTGGCCCTGATATTAACTAGGGAAGGAAGCTTTCCGTATCACTTGAGGAACCCAAATACATTTCAGTGGCATTTTAACAGACCCATCTCACCATTATTTTATTCTGGGTTTGGTTTCAATTACACAATAATGGGTGTGGCGTGGGCCTGCATGACTGTGATCATTCAAAAGCATTTAAAAACTCAATCCAAAAGTGAAATTAAGGGGAGTTAAGTGATTGTACTAAGAGAAGGAGAACATTTCTGAAAGTATCAGGATGGCTACAGACAGCTGCTTCCATTTGTCACAACTATCTGACATCCTTCTCTCTTTCCCAACAATAGGAGGAAGAAATCTGATCTCCCAGAAGGCGAGTGTGGTTGCAGGTAGCTGAGGAACAATTCCTGGGTTTGGTGCAACACCATCTTTAATGACCTAATCAGGACAAAAAAAAGTAATTACATCACAATGCGCTGCTGTGTAATGTTATGCAGATTGCATTACATCACAACCGTGAAGGGGACCGTGGCTGATGCATCAGGTCACCTAGAGCTGTCCCAATAAAACATCAAAGAGCTTGGATGGTAACACATAGAAGGAATTCTGGCACACCCACCTCAATGATCTTTTCTGGTTGCATACCAGCTGAGAATTGATGCAGTAGAAGAGTTGATGAACACTCTTGGGTGATTTGGACCGTACCCATATTGCCACGTGGGTGTAGGTGTAAGAAGGCACCAAGAGATTCACATCCGGCAGCCTGCTTATTCTGACTGGCATCATTGCAGGTAAAGTTCATGCTGTTGCGAGCTCTGGCAAATCATCAATTGTCTGTCTGATGTACCTGTGGGCTGCAGACTGGGAGGTCTTCAAGATATCTTCAGCACAGCCTTGGAAGATTGAAAATTGGAGGAAAGTGGACACATGGACAGCCACTGGCAATTCATAATGAACAGGTCCAGTTCGTGGTCTTCTTGCTCCAGGAGGCCACCTATTTGCCACACTAGATGTGACAACCTGAACGTCCTAAATCTTAGCTTTTCGGACATGTCAAGGAACCTTGGCCTTTGATTGAGCAGCCTGAATGATGCTACTTCACATCTGGGCTGCTTATTCTCACTGTTATGCAGCCAATGCAGGTCTCCAGCAAGCTGAAATTACGCCTTATAGTTACAATGGGAGTTAAACTCTCAGCAAATGTACTGTGAATAGATGCGTTTGCACTAACAAATTCGTATGCAGATAGCTATGAATACTGACTACTAATTCCATGGGTTTTTATTAGCCCCCACAATTACCCCTTTCTTTTCCTGCTTGGCTTTCTTTCCTGTGTTTTAGGGAGCCTGGGAAACCAGCAAATGCTTGAATCACAATTCACTCAGCACCCAGCCTGGACTGAAAATATTTCATTCAAGGGGCCTAATGTGTTTCAGTTAAACACAGAAATTGGTGACTTATAGCTTCCTGATATAATCACATTTTTAACAGTTCTGGTAGTTTTAGGTTCTTCTTAAAAGGAAGCTCCTAATCTATTAACTTTCACAGGCAAGCGAGCATGAATTTTTTAAAGTGGGAACAGGGGATGATTTAAAACTTCTAGTTCAGATGAAGGGATTAATAGAGACTAAAAAGCTTGAGTTATTTTCAGATGGTACTACGTCAAACCCTTTTGACCAGAGTCAGGTTAATCTAACTCCATTGCTTCTTTTGAATGACTACACCTTTGTGTGATTGCACACAATGCCATGTACTTTCTTGCTAGCTCGTATTAACAGGTAAAGCAGCAAATAAGCATTTGATTCTAATCAGAGCACATGACAATTTTCCATTGTATTCTTTCACTTCCTTCTGTGCCTGTTAGCCTGTTTCCCTCTCGTATTTTGGCCCCCCTGCATATTCTCTAACACCACTTCAGCATGTCTGAAAAAAATAAAGTGACCAACAGCAAAGAACCATAAAAAAATGAGTTTTCTTGAGGGATAGTTAATGATGTCTGACACTTTCTCAATGATTGTGACATGAATCAATTTGCCTAGCATTAAGTTACATCTTTAATTGATGCTTTCAAACAAAATGCATTCAAACTTGCCAATGTCTTCCTATTTTCTATTTTCCAGAAAGTAAAGTCTATTTCATTAAAAGTTGCTTCTTAATAAAGGATTTATTGCTAGTTAGCATTATGACAACGGATTATAACCCCAAATTACTTATTGAAGTTTGAAGTCCATCATATGCATTTATATTTTTGGAAAAGGGTATTTGAGATAAAAGATGGAAGAGAAGGTAAAATCAATGGGTCTCTTGTAGAAAACTGTGTGGATTACACTGAATTGTATCAGTGATAATGGGAACTGCAGATGCTGGAGAATCCAAGATAACAAAGTGTGAAGCTGGATGAACACAGCAGGCCAAGCAGCATCTCCTGTGATGCTGCTTGGCCTGCTGTGTTCATCCAGCTTCACACTTTGTTATCTTGGATTACACTGAACTCTGGGAGCAATTGTGGAATGTCACACCTGAGGAATTTCATGGGGACATCAGGCAGCAACAGATGCTTACAAAAGCATTGAACAATGAACTTTTGTGACTATGAGATGAGGGACTAATAACACACCCCAACCCCATGAAAATTACAACTACAGGGTCTGTCTAAGATTGCAGACAGAATCCTATATAGGCCTGAACAGTACTGCCCACAGCAAGGTGTGTGATGAGATGTCTAGCACAGCCTATCTCAACATCAGAAGGGATTCGCTGAAACTTTTATGCATTGGTGATTTTCAAGGTGACTTTTTCACAAGGCCAGAGGTCTGAGGTGAATATGGCCAGAGAAGTAATGAATTGATCATTGAGGAGGGTGCGAAGGTGGCTTGTGGGGTTTTAAGGAGGACTCACTGTCCAAAGTGATGTGAGTGTCAAGGTTAGAGGATGTGGGAAGCAGAGACTTGTATTGCAGTGGGAATAAAGATAATGTTGGAAGAAATCTTAGGGTCTGTTAGGGGGGATGGGTAAGTGGAACAAACTGGGGGGACCTTGCACACTTCAAGAGGGGTAATTATTTCTCATGGCCACCACCATTGGCTCAACTTTGGGGGAGTTAGAGGCCAGAGTAGGAATCATTATGATATAATGTTGGTGCTCAGGAAGCAGGAAGGATAATTTTGGAGGTAAAGTTCAATGTGGCGGGTCTCCAGATGAGAGGGATGGAGTGGAAAGGAGTTTTTAGTGTACTGTAAGGTTATTGGGTGCATGGAGGATGTAGGGGGTATCTGGCAACCAAGCAAAGCCTGGTGCTGATGATATCTACCATGAGTTGCTTTCACTCCCATCACTTGCTTTTAACCTGATGCATAGTACAAATTAAAAAATGGCTGAGACATTTCCCAGAAGGTGGTTGAGGTCAGTATCAGTTGTTGATGGGCAGAAGTTTAGGATAAATATGCTGGACATGGAAGAGACAAATAAAAGAAGCATGTCTAAGCAAACTCCAACAGCATTTCATTTGCAAACATTTCTTCACGTAGTTGCAATGCAAGTGGACTGAACATGTTACAGCTTTAAATGTTTGTGTAAGCACTATGCTATTGATACTTGCCAATCTAACATTGGCATTTCAATTATGTGGAAGTTAGTGGCGATGACTTAAAAAGAGGCAGTTGCTTGCCAGAAGTATCCTTTGACTCGAGAAATTTCCTGTAGGAGGAAGGGACTGTTGCTTCATTATACGTCATGTAAGTATGATGACTGAACCGAAAGCAATGAAAAGTTGAATGGCTGTTTACGGTCTGGAATGGGACGGAAATCGATAAGTTCTTCCATTTTGATGTTATGCAATGGTCACTCAGCTGGCACCTTCACAAATTTTATCCAAGTGGTGCAACCAAGGTGGTGGTGGAGCAGATAATTGGAATCCTGAAGACGTGACACCCATCTGAGGGTTTGGGGCAGGGCTTTAGTATAGTCAGGACACAGCATGCTACATCGTCCTGGAGTGCTGTGCTCTGCACAACTGGAGCAAGCACTGAGTCAATGTATTGCATACTGCGGAACTGGGGTAACTGAAGCATTTGTTAAGGACAAGCCAAAGACTGCTCGACATATTATTTGGCTTACTTTGATTACTTTTGGATTCAGCTCTTATTTCAGATCTGTATTTTTATGTGCAATATTTTGTTATCTTTCCTCATATTTTAGTAGCTGATAAACTCATATTTAAAATAAACCTCAAAAAAGCCTAATTAAGTTGGCCTCTTTTTAAAACGTATGTAAATTTGGCCTGGGAACAACTTTCCATGAGGGAAGTGATCCTTTCAAAATTAAACTTGCTGCAAAAAACTGAGGGGTGGAATTGATTGAAAGAAAATGTAGTCTGTCCAACCCCCTCACACAGGAACATAAACATTTAAGGATATTCCACCCGAACTCATAATGGATTAGAAACCCTCACAGGGTATCAGTAGGAAGGTTGGTTAAATATCTGATTTGACTCAGAGTGCATTAGAGTATTAGGCTGCATTTAGATACAGCTATTACATTAAACCAAATCAGCATAAATGTACAAAATCTTTACAAATTGCAATCTTATGGCAGAGTGTATTTCTGATGAAGGGTCTAGGCCCAAAAGTCAGCTTTTGTGCTCCTAAGATGCTGCTTGGCCTGCTGTGTTCATCCAGCTCCACACTTTGTAATCATATATAGATTGACAAGTTCAGTTTGGAAGCATGATTTAGAGGGAATTTAAAGGAGGCCATTCTATCATATAATTCGTTAAGGACTTTTGCTCATATAGCATCTTTTATGGTCTTGGCATCAAAGCTTCAAAGTTCTTTGAAATAAATGAAGAACTTTTGAAATGCAATAATCGTCATCACGTCGGAAATTCAGCAGTTAATTCATATGCAACAAGCTCCCATAAACAAGAATACAATATTGACCAGAGAATGTGTTTTTGTGATGTTACACTTTATTTTGAGAGAGGACATCAGGGAGGACCCCACTGTTCCTCTCTGAAATACTGCTGAAGGATTTTTATGCCCACCAGAGAAAGTAGGTTGAAATTTCATCCAACCAGCAGCACCTCTGACACTGCAATGCCTCCTTCATATTACAGACCGCCAATGCAAGATTTTAGTGTTGTATGAATTCATAAGTGTCCAATGCTAGGCAAGTGTTCCACAGTTTGTTTCCCAAATAAAGGCAAAATGCTGTAGATGCTAGAAATCTGAAAGAAACACAGAGGACACTGGGAAAATTCACCAGGTGAGGCAACGTCTGTAGAGAGAGAGACAGTTAATGCTTTGAGTTCAGTATGGCTCCTTTTCAGAGCATTAATTCAACACTTGTTAAAGATTTTGTATCTTTTATGACTTCCTCTGCCATTCCTGTGGAAAGCCTTTATATATTAAGCAGATAATTAACACATTCATTTCTGAACAAATTGACTTGCTTTTGTCACATCTACAGTCATGGGATAAGGGGGAGACCATATGGAGTGAATATGACCTCTTTGTACTCAACTTAAAGCAAACGATATTCCAACCTCAAGATGTAATGAATGAGTTAAACTTACTTGCCTTACAATGGAAACTCTTCAGAGGAGGAGCAGATAATCAGTGTTCCGTGCCTTATTATGAATTATCATTACCTTGGGTAAAGGTTTTTCTTGGTTATGGATTTCTCAATAATGCATTTATCAATTTCTTTCTGTGATCAGTAGCAAATAACCTCTGCCACCAGTAGGATATTCCCCTGCTATTAATTTTCGCACGAAAATTGGAGATCTTTTAAGTCTTGAAATTTCTCAGAGCCTGTGATGAATAAAAATGGCACAGGAAAGGCTTAGTTTACTATGGAATCTGTGCGGCAACTTGATTACACCGCACGAAAAACATAATCAGTGCTGTGTTTCAGGAAAGATAACTACGCTAAAGCACGCTGTCCACTGTGTCATTTCAATGCCTGATCATGAAAACCTGCACTTTTTCTTTCTCCCCTCTGGCTGTGCAAAGGTCGCACATTTACCCTGAAAGAATTTTGCAAAATGTTCTTTATGCTGGTGTCAAAATTAAAATCGTGGCAAACACTTTAACTGTCTCCCTCACACACAACGGAAACACGAACCAACTGGACTATGTTAAAAACAAAAAAAATCTCTAGCATCTGCTCGTTGCCAGGGACAATTCTCTTTTCATTAGAATAAAATGCATAAATTGTTGTAATTTTACTGCTCAATGACCTTTTAGGTTAAAAAACAGTTTGATGTTTAACTACTGTGGCAGATGGCAAAGTAATGAGACATGATGTTAGATAACAATTTAAGACAGATACAAGAACCACGTATATTCCACTGAAAGAATGAACAGTTAGTTTAGCATCGATTCTATTCATATCTATTGAGATTACCAAATACCTTAATCTCTTTAAATTTATACGGGCTGCCGCTGATTTTACACCAATCTAATTAACCTTGGTGTAATTTAATCTGTATCTGAAATACAAACGGAATTACAATATCTAGGCAGAGCTCTATCGTTGCAATTATCTTAGAGAGTTAATTGAAAAAAATGGTTCAGTAGTTCCAGGAGCTGATGGAAGAACAAAGGCTATCAGATTTGAATTGAAAGGCTGCACTCGTTTGAAGCAAATCTTTCAGAGTGACTACACACTACGACTCTAGTCGATTTGCAGGTCGAATGGAGATTAACAAAGATGCACCTTAAAGGAGCTCAAGAATACACCCTGTTTATTGCACTTGGATACAGCATCCACTTCTCATCAGGCTTTCGCTGTATTATGGATATTTCCCCACCCCTGCAGTTGAAACTACTCACTGGTTACATTGCTAGCGCTGAGTGCAGTACTGAGCGAAAGCTGTGATAAAGATGCTGTCTCCTGGATAAGACATTAACCGACGCCTTGTCTGAACGCTGTTGAAAATTTTAAAAAATGCAATGTACTACAAGTACGTACGCTCTTTCAAAACCAGTTGTGTAAAGTCTGGGCATTCTTGGAATGCGAAATGCATCTTTTTTTTTAGCCACGCAGCAATTCAGTTAGGTGCGGCGCAGTGCAAATCTGTTATGTGTGTTATGACGTTTCGGGCCTAGACCCTTCATCAGAGAGCCCGAAACGTCAGCTTTTGTGCTCCTGAGATGCTGCTTGGCCTGCTGTGTTCATCCAGCCTCACATTTTATTATCTTGGAATTCTCCAGCATCTGCAGTTCCCATTATCTCTGATAATAAAATGTGAGGCTGGATGAACACAGCAGGCCAAGCAGCATCTCAGGAGCACAAAAGCTGACGTTTCGGGCCTAGACCCTTCAGAAGCCTCTTCCAGGGCTACCTAACCTGAAGAAGTTACCCTCTCCCTCCGGATCAACCTCAGGGAATCTCTCTCCCATTGCAACTCTCTTGTCTCCATCTTCGGTCCGCCTCCCCCTCTCTCCCTATTTATTCCAGCTCCCTCTCCCCATCCCCCTCTCTGATGAAGGGTCTAGGCCCGAAACGTCAGCTTTTGTGCTCCTGAGATGCTGCTTGGCCTGCTGTGTTCATCCAGCCTCACATTTTATTGCCTGGACAGAGACCTCATTTCTGATGAGTGGGGGCTTGCTGTGTGCAAATTACCTGCCACGTTTCCGAACTTAAAATAGTGACTTCACTTCAAAAGTACTTCGTTGGTTGTAAGAACTTTACGACATCTGAGTAATAAAAGTCAATTTGAAAATGCAAGTTTTCTGTTTCATTGTTGTTATAATCTTCTATGAAGTTTATTATTTGCAGCATTTAGTACTTCTTTTCAAGCCAACGTGCTTGGAAATGCCTCCTGATGATCTAACAAAACCTTCAATATTAAAAAAAACACAATGATCGCAAATCTATACAACAGTGATACACTGTCCCTCCAGTGAACACCTATTTTTATCTTTATCTTTGAATAAAAGAGAATGGAAATATTAAATATATGTATATATACATATCAATGTTTTGCAAGTAATATTGCATTTAACATGTTATCTTATCTTCCGTACGATAAGAAACACTCATCCAAGCGCTTTTCGCCGGTTTACGTTGGAGTTATGCTTCAATGATATTTTGGTTTATTGTCTAAAATTTGGGTATCCATGGTAACACCTTTCTCTGCTAAGCCATAATGTCGAAGAGTGTATGTTTCAAAGGATGATGTGGTGTTTCAGTATTAGGCTGAACTAATTGTGAATCCAACTTGTTCACAATATACGAGGTGAGAATGACTTTTGCTTTACCTTGTCTTGTCACCACTATGCACTATTACTGTGACACCTTCTAATTTGACTCACACACAGCGTGCGCAATAATAATAACACCATATGGCATCTTCATGGGACCAGACTGCAGTACCAATGACACTTTTAGCGTACGATGAGTCCCAGGTGTACATTAGCAAACAAACTCTACCACAGTTAACTGTTCAATTCTTTCTTTACAACATTTCAACTTTTGTTCATCAATTTTTGAAAACGATTTTCTCTGCCCTTTCAGTATCTTTCAGCCAGAGTTTTATTGTCAAGCGTCAAAGCAAGGGGGCTCCTGCAAACTCATGCATTTCCATGGTTCAGTGTAGGTTACAACAGAAATTTTGAAAGATAACTTTTGGGTCTCAATTCCTATAAGAATGGTGTTTTTAACATTGTTTTTCTGCATTTGCCCATTGTACTTTAAAACAATATGCACACATATTCATGTATCATCAGCAATTACAAGTCTAAGCTCAAAGGGAGTTCACATGGGACATGGCATAACAATATGAGATCTAGCTTTTTGTGAATGAACAACAACAGGTTTTATTGAAAATAATTACATACAGATAATGGGAAAAGAGGGCACATACTTTCAGACCTGTATTCCTCTATGCTCTAGCATCACTATCACATTGTTACTTTCACAGACGCTCAGAGTAAAAGTATAATCCAATTTACTTCACAACAAGTTTAAGTTAGAGTTAGAGCTTTAAGTATAAGGCCCAAGCAGGATTATGTTGGTAGAGAGAAGCCAGAGTAAATTGTAACTGCTATCTATCATAGCTTCTCTCCAGTTCTTCAGTTGGCAGGGTATGTGGGGATAAGAGGAATGGTGAAAGAAGCAAAGTCTGCAAACAACCCGCTGTGCTCGTTGTGGCTTCCTCTACATTGGGGAAACCAAGCGGAGGCTTGGGGACCGCTTTGCAGAACACCTCTGCTCGGTTCGCAATAAACAACTGCACCTCCCAGTCGCGAACCATTTCAACTTCCCCTCACATTCCTCAGATGGCATGTCCATCCTGGGCCTCCTGCAGTGCCGCAACGATGCCACCCGAAAGTTGCAGGAACAGCAACTCATGTTCCACTTGGGAACCCTGTAACCCAATGGTATCAATATGGATTTCACAAGCTTCAAAATATCCCCTCCCACCACTGCATCCCAAAACGTGCCCAGCTCATCCCCGTCTCCCTCACCTGTTCTTTCTCTCACCTATCCCCTCCTCCCACCTCAAGCCACACCTCCATTTCCGACCTTCTAACCTCATCCCGCCCCCTTGATCCGTCCGTCCTCCCTGGACTGACCTATCCCCTCCCTACCTCCCCACCTACACTCACCTCCACAGGCTCCATTCCCTGCCCTTTAACTTGTCTGTCTCCTCTCCACGTATATTCTCCTCCATCCACCTCCTGCTCTCTCCCTATTTATTTCAGAGCCCTCTCCCCATCCCCCTTTTCTGATGAAGAGTCTGGGCCTAAAAAGTCAGCTTTTGTGCTCCTGAGATGCTGCTTGGCCTGCTGTGTTCATCCAGCTTCACACTTTATTATCTTGGATTCTCCAGCATCTGCAGTTCCCATTATCTCTGATACACAGAAATTCATGTTACCTCTGCAGAGATCTAAGATAGAAGAAATACAAAATATTATAGATCTTCTCCACTGTTGTTTCCTACATCCTGCCAATCTCTGTTGCTGCACCTGTTTAAAACCTATTAAATCTCAAACATTTTTTCAAGATGTAATGAAAGGCCACCAACCTGAAATGTGAAAAGTATGTCCTCTCCACAGACACTACCTGACCTGCTGTGCATCTTTATAGCATTTTCTATTTTTATTTTGAATTTTCAGCATTGACAGTTCTTCCTGAACCTCTTCTTTCCCACATTATCCCAGTTTCTCATTCAGAAATGCTGGAGTTTGTGAAAATAAAAAAAAAATTGGATCCCAAATACTTTGAAACTTCATTCCTACTAACAAGATCCTTAATTCCTACTAACAAGATCCTTTATATGTTGCTTTCTGCTTTCAGAAATGTCATCACAATATATTTTGCTGAATTCCAAAATCAGAAGGCTTGATATAGCATTGAATATAATTATTGTGGTAAAACAGGCAGCAGCAATTGAACATTAAGGACACCAAACAACACTAAATTCCCCTTAAAATGGCTGTCATTTATGAAACTTTTGTTCAGCCTTATTAACAGCATTAACACTTACTACCCTCTGCTGTGTTAAGTACTATTCAGGGCCTTAAGATTGCTTTTAATGGGTACCAGGCACAGCACGCCCTCTGCATTGTTCAATCACTCATGTGTAATGATTGCTCTGTGATGATTGTCAAGGGGGTCAACATCTCACAGGCCTCCACTCAGAAATGCTTGCAACCAGTGTACCAAACCATACAGAAGTTCAGACTCTTTGCCTGCTGTCACCATTATCTGAAATTACATGAGTTCAAGTCACGATCCAGATGAATGCACTGTGCCCAGTATAGTTCACCACAAAGAATCCTGAAATAGCACAGTACAAAAATATGGATACATTATACATTCTACTGGACGAATACGCATGACGCTCACTACAGTGTCCCAACCAAGAGACGTTTTTTTAAAAAAGAGGACATATTTGCATTTCAGTAGCAACCTCCCCAAACTCAACATACTGCGGGGTGAATTTACAGCCAATGAGCTGAAGTATATATTGCACTCCAGAAGATGTGATAGTCAATAAATGCACAATAAAATCCCACAAATAACAACTAGTAATGACCAGATATTTTGATTTAGTCCAAACGATTTTTGATGCTCAATAAATATTGGCTGAGACTGTGAGAGCGGAATCCTCTCCATTGCTTCAAATATTGTCATGGAATCTTTTATGGTGAGTTGGGGTTTCAATTTAATGTCTCTTTTGAAAGACAGCACCTCTTCAAGTGCAACATCCAGTCACTAGGTTTGATCCCATGACCTTCTGATTCAAAGATATGAGTGCTAACAGCAGATGCGCAATTTGCACAAACTATTGTTCTGGTCACAGCATTGCAGAAAGAATATCGTTTCACTGGGACAGGATGCAAAGCATGTGCCAGGAATTTGCCAGGAAACGTCAGTTTTGAGAGAAGATCAGACAGATTGGAACTGAATGCTTTGGAAGAGAGAGGGCCTGGTTGAGATTTAATTGTGTACCATATACAAAATTGTGACGGATCCAGATGGAGTGAATAGGAAGGACCTACTTCCTTTAGCAGTGAGATCAGGAGATGGGAGTGATTTGGGAATGGGTTGGTGGGTGGTGCAAACATTTAAAGTACTTGGAGGAGCAGAATTGAGGAGAAATGTTTTCACCAGAGGATTCTGAGGGCCTGGATCTCACTGCTTAAAATTTTCAGGAGGGCCAGAAACCTTTAGTACATTTACAAAATAATGTGTATATTAACTTGAGTTATTGTAACCTCCAGGATTCTAGTCCAATGGCTGAAAAGTGGTAGTAGGCTTAATTTACTTCGTTTTAGGTGGTGCATTTATGATGCGCTGAATGGCTTCCTCCTTCTTCCATGAATGGTCAAGATTTGCATTCTTCTACACAAAAGGAGAATACTGTTCTAGAGACATTTTTGAAGGATTTAAGAACAAGTTAGCCTTCTTAAAATCATGTCACATGTTAAGGGATGAATCTACAACTGAGTCCCTGCCAATGTTGTTTCGTCATAGAGGTCTGCAGTAAAAAAAAAGCCTATTGAACCATCCTAACTCTCCACCTAATCTAATCGCATTTTCCAGCATGTGGTCCATAGTCTTGTATGCCTCGATATAACAAGTACACACCAATTATTTCTTAAATGTTATGAGGGTTTCCAGTCTGTCATCCTTACAGGCAATTAGCCTCAGATTTCCACCGGACTCTGGGTCAAAATGATTGTCCTCCCATCACCTCTAAAAATTTTGGCCCTTAACTTAAAGCTACATCTCCTGGTCATTAATCCCTCCATCAAGGGGAAACATTTCTTCCTGTCTACCCTATTTATGCCGTTCAAAGTTTTACACATCTGATTATTGTAAAGAGCCCCAGTCTGCCCAATCTCCCCACTTAGTAAAGAATCACATAAACAGGACCCCATGGACCAGAAACAGGAAACCTCTGTTCCTTTCTCTCTCTTGTATTTATCTCGCTTCCTCTTGAAAGCATCTATGGTATTCATATTTTGGCATTGAGATCCACATTGTAACCATCCTCTGGATAAAGAAGTCTCTTCTGTACTCCCTTTCAGATTTATGAGTGTGTATCTTACCTTAATGTCCCGAGTTTTACACAGCCCCACAAAATCTGATATTAGACTGATTAAAAAATATCAATGCCCCTTGGCAGTCAAGACAGCAAACTTATGTAGGTGCTTGCCTTTCCCTACTGTCTCTGTACTTACATCCTGAGATGGTTCTGCAGGGATATGGTAGTACCCCTTCCCGCGAAGACCTTCCCTCAAAACAAAAGGATTTTAAATTAAAAGACAAAGAAATAGCAAATGAAAAGACGATTTAATGGAGGCAATTATCTTGATTAAAAGACTTTGACATGTCTGGGAGAAATTAGTTCCTCTCATGTTGAATTACAGAACAAGGGAGCATAAGTTTAAAATTAAAACTCCGTTGTTCAGGATTGATGTGAGACACTGCTTCATGCAAAGGGTGATGAAAATCTAAAATCCTCTCCTTGAAATAACTCCATGGAGGCCAGTATCCTGTCACCATGTCACCCTTTATTTACATGTGCACAGGGCAGCACGGTGGCTCAGTGGTTAGGACTGCTGCCTCAAAGGGCCAGGAACCTGGATTCACTTCCACCCTCGGGAGACTGTCTGTGTGGAGTTTGCACATTTTCCCCGGGTCTGCATGGGTTTGTCCCGGGTGCTCTGCCTTCCTCCCACAGTCCAATGATGTGCAGGCTAGACGTATTGGTCATGCTAAATTGCCCATTGTGTTCAGTGATGTGTAGATTGGGTGAGTTATAGAGGGATGGGTCTAAGTGGCATGCTCTGGGGGTCAGTGTGGGCATGTTGGGCCGAAAAGCCTGTTTCTGCGCTGTAGGGATTCTATGAGTATGTGGGCTTTGAGCTGGCAGATCACAGTCCATGTAAATAAATAAAGGGTGACTCGGTGACAGGATACCGGCCTCGGCGCAGTTATTTTGCTCCATTATAAAGATTTTGAGGTGATATAGGTCAAATGAAAATGTTAAAACGAAGGATTTTGTTGAATAAGGAAATTAAGGGTCAACGAACCGAAACAAATGAAGTCACACATTAGCCATGATCCACTTAAATGGCGAGATGAACTCAAAGATCTGCGTGACCTCCTGCTGATCCAATGATTTCAAATTACTTTAAATTCAGGGTCACATAATGTAAATGTTCATCCTTTAAGATTATATTCGATGAGTAGTAGAATGGGAGAAAGCAAATACCACTAAGTAGAACAGATAGTATCCAGCTTCTGCAGTATTTTGCTTTTGTTTAAATGTGAAAGCATTTGATTAGGTTGAATTTACAGATGACATCCCCAGGGAATTTCATCACTTCAAACTGCACGCTTCCCAACATTGAAACTGATTTCTGATAATGCAGAATAAACTGAAGGATTTCAGATGAAGCAAAAATAGGAAATGAAGTGGCCAAAACACATTTCAGACAAAATGATATCCATTTCCACAGCCAAGAGCGACACATCAGATTGACAGTACAGGAAAATCATCAAACATGAGTACATAATGGACAGTATCAAGATGTACTTCGCAAATAAAGAAATAACAGTAAAAATGTAAAGAATCTTAGAATATTAAAGCAGGCAAAAGTGCTGCCGTGGAGTTGCAGTAAATATTAAACTAAATAAATTTCCTAAAATCTGTAAATAATTCATGAACCAATAAGATAGTACTGATTTGATAAATATTACAAATACAGGACAAACCAGATACATTTTTCCCCTTAACGCCAAATGAGGAAGTGAAACTGTTGTGGAAAACTGGGACTGACTAGGTTAATGGGTATACAAGATATGTTAATAAAGTCATTAATTGTTTAAGCCAATTTCTGCTGCAATTCCATGTAAACGTCTTTTTATTCATTCATGAAATGTGGGTTTAACTGGCAAGGCCTGCATTTATTAATCATCCTTAATTACTGTTGAAAAGATGTTGGTGAACTGTTTTCTTGAACTGCAGTGTTTGGGGCATGGGTTCACCCACAGTGCAGTTGGATAGGGACTTTCAGGATTTTAATCCAGTGACAACAATGCAAGGGCGATGTAGTTCCAAGTCAGGATGATCTGTTGCTTGGAAGAGAACCTACAGGTGGTGCTGTCCCATGCCTTTGTCTTTCCAGACAGTAGTGGTCACTGGTTTGGAAGATGCTGTGGAAGGACCTTGGATATGTTACTGCAATGCACCTTGAAGATGGTACATACTGGTCTTACTCCGCATTGGTAGTGAAGGGAGTGAATATTGAACCTGGTGGATGTGGTGCCAATCAAGTAGACTGTTTTGTTCTGGATGATGTTGAGATTTTGAGTGTTAGAAAGCTGCCGTCATCTAGACAAGTGGAGGATATTCCATCACATTCTTAAATGATGAAAATGAACCATGATAAACCATTCCTTTTGGAATGCTTTCTGCTGTCACAGTCAATATTTGCAAGAAACTTTCTTGAATGGTACTTTTCAGGTGCCATTCAGGTGGCTTGAGGTGGGAGGAGGGGATAGGTGAGAGGAAGAACAGGTCAGGGAGGCGGGGACAAGCTGGGCTGGTTTTGGGATGCAGTGGGGGGAGGGGACAAGCTGGGCTGGTTTTGGGATGCAGTGGGTGGAGGGGAGATTTTGAAGCTTGTGAAGTCCACATTGATACCATTGGGCTGCAGGATTCCCAAGCAGAATATGAGTTGCTGTTCCTGCAACCTTCAGGTGGCATCATTATGGCACTGCAGGAGGCCGATGATGTACATGTCATCTAAGGAATGGAAGGGAGAGTTAAAATAGTTCGCGACTGGGAGGTGCAGTTGTTTATTGCAAACTGAGTGGAGGTGTTCTACAAAGCAGTCCCCAAGCCTCCGCTTGGTTTCCCTAATGTAGAGGAAGCCACACCGGGTACAGTGGATGCAGTGTACCACATTGGCAGATGTGCAGGTGAACATCTGCTCGATATGGAAACTCATCTTGGGGCCTGGGATAGGGTGAGGGAGGAGGTGTGGGGGCAAGTGTAGCATTTCCTGCGGTTGCAGGGGAAGGTGCCGGGTGTGATGGGGTTGGAGGGGAGTGCGGAGCAGACAAGGGAGTCACGGAGAGAGTGGTCTCTCCGGAAGGCAGACAAGGGTGGGGATGGAAAAATGTCTTGGGTGGTGGGATCAGATTGTAGATGGCGGAAATGTTGGAGGATGATGCATTGTATCCAGAGGTTGGTGGGGTGGCATGTGAGGACTCGGAGGGGGGGGGTTCTCTTCGGGCAGTTGTGGCGGGAGCGGGGTGTGAACGATGTGTTGTGGAAAATGCGGGAGACACGGTCCAGGGTGTTCTCGACCACTGCCAGGGGAAAGTTGCGGGTCTGAAGAACGTGGACATCTGCGATGTGTGGGAGTGGAATGCCTCATCCTGGGAGCAAATGCGGCGGAGGCGAAGGAATTGGGAATAGGGGATGGAATTTTGCAGGAGGGTGGGTGGGAGGAGGTGTTATCTAGGTAGCTGTGGGAGTCGGTGGGCTTGAAATGGACATCTGTTTCTAGCTGGTTGCCTGAGATGGAGGCAGAAAGGTCCAGGAAGGTGAGGGATGTGTTGGGGATGACCCAAGTGAACTTGAGGTTGGGGTGGAAGGTGTTGGTGAAGTGGATGAACTATTCGAGCTCCTCTGGGGAGCAAGAGGCGGCGCCGATGCAGTCATCAATGTAACGGAGGAAGAGGTGGGGTTTAGGGCCATGTAGGTGCGGAAGAGGCACTGTTCCACGTAACCTACAAAGAGGCAGGCATAGCTTGGGCCCATGTGGGTACCCATGGCCACCCTCTTCGGCTGTAGGAAGTGGGAGTTCATCCAGCTTCACACTTTGTTGTCTTGGACTGTCCAGCATCTGCAGTTCCCATTATCTCTGATCACAATTTTAACCTCACTGTGAAGCCTCTTCCAGCGATGCCTAACCTGAAGAAGTTACCCTCCTCCCTCCGGACCAACCTCAGGGAATCACCCACTGCAACTCTTTCATTCTGATAGTACTACTTTATACATCCCTTACACTAATACTACGTTCATTGTTTGAAAGTCAGTTTTTTTCCATGGATTTTGTGTCAGTGTCTTATCCTTTAAATTATGTTTATGTGCTCTTCCAAGCCACACTAATTCTTTCATCAAGCGGGTGTACATGCCTGAAACCCGTTCTTCATTACATGTTTGTTACCATCTCATGTTTGTTACCTCCAAGGTAACATTCACTTTTGCACACTTACCTTGGCGTCCCAAAACCATGTCATGCATTCTTGACTCCCACATGATCTATGAAGTTTCACTGAATTCAACTTTACTTAACTGCTTCGGCTCCTAGCTTGATCACAAATTAAAAGCTTCTTAAAAATAAAGACAAGCAGACAAACATCATCAAGAGAAAGCCATCAGTTTGGTACTCTCATCTAAACTTCCTTTTCACTAAAATGCATTTTAACCTCAATTACCATGTTAGTTCTAATTTTTTTTTTGTCTTCTGCCACCTGTCGAATATCATCACACCCTCAACTACTTTGCCTCATCCTATGTTGCAACTTAACTATTACCACCATATCTAATTCCAGAGATCTGTCGAGATTTATAGCCAATGGAACAGAATCTTATAAGATTCAAAAATAAAAGTTAAACATTTCTGTTTGATTCAGACACAACATATTTTGTTTGTTCTTTCTGTAAGATGTCCCCATCTTTATTTGGAGTTACTCAATCACTTATTCCAGATATTTGATATAAATCTGTGTAAATTTGTCCACATTCAACATTCTGTTTACTCTCTCAACATTACCAATCATTTTTGTATGCATTGAAACCATTGAGACTGTGTACATGCATTTTTAATTTTCAGGTAACTGTTCAATGTAAATGTTTTAGAATACCAGGGCATGTGAGGTTTAATATAGTTTTTGCCATGATGTGTTTAAGTGTACTCAGGATCAGCTTTTGAGGTTCCTGAACTCGCTCCAATTAATAGTTCCGCAGTAGTTCCCCAACAATGAAAAATGTCACTGATGGTTTGAGAGTGCCTCATCCATCATTGTGTTGCAATGATAGAATTCTGCAAGCGGGTTTAGCCCTCAGTGTATTCACTTTCTTAAAAAAAACAAGCTCCATCCATTCCATGTAAAGCAGAATGGGTTAACTAGCATTAATCTACCACAGATTCAGAAAGGTGGGGAGGGGTAATCTCATGGACATAATTACATCATCCATCTCACCTCCTCCTTGAAGGAAGAAAAAGCCCACCCTTTTGTTAAATTTGCCTTTTGTAAACTCCTCGCTCACAGAGAGTTGAATTTTTAACATTCTAACAACCACATCACTTGCATATTAACAATGAGTTAATCTTATCACCCGGAATTAAACATTCACTCTTGTTAAAATAATATTTGGAAGTTCACTGTGGCTAGACAATGAAATTCCAAACATGGTAATTTCTGGAATTAAAATTTACCCAAGTCCAAATACAACCTACAGCCAATTCCAAAAGGTAAGTTTTTACCAAGTTTTACAAACCAAATCTTTGAAACAATATGTTGCAGATTTTTTTTTTGTTTTACACAACCACTGATGGTTTCTTAAAAGGACATTACATCAACCATACATGCCCCACACAGATATAGGTATACAACATACTTTCAAATCACTATACATTCCCAAAATGCAAACTAACTTCAAAGTGTCCCCTGATCTCAAGCTCCAGGGAACAAAAACTGACAAACTGTGCAAGACAGCATTGAGCAACCAACAAGCAAAGCTGCATTCAAACCAGAAAACAAAGAGTTAACTCTTTGGCAAGGTTCAGTACACCTGTTAAGCCCAGAAACCTGACCTCCAGTTCTCTTTTTTTCAAGTTGTAACTATCTGCCATCCTTTCAGGGACCCTAATTGTGCTAACATATTAGCCACAGACCGGAATCCAAAGTCAGCCGCAATCCACCCTAGAATAAGGAAGGTCTCTGGAGCATTAGATTGTTTTTCCCTTTTCTTACAATTTTCCTGAACCCCAGCCTCACTGCCAAAAATGTCTTGGATCACAGCGTGTATCCAAGCAGTTATTTTCAGTTTCATGTAAAAATAATTTAAAAGATATCTTGACAACAGCAATTTGCTTAAACATGAACGTTTATTAAGTAATAATTATGATTGTAGTGGTAATACTAAATGATTATGGTGGTAATAATAAATGGAAGAGTAATGGGAAAAAAAGACAAGTCTCACACCCTTCTAGAAAAATCAACAACCCTCATGCTCTCCTGCCTGCTGGGAGCCCTCGACCCCTGGCTGGTCTGCAGGTTTAAGGCTGGTCTGCAGGTTTCAGTTTGTTCCTGGCAGAATGCACGATTCTGAGCCGAAGCGAAGTCCAGCGGCTTGGAACAACACTTTCTGTCTTATACAGTGTAACAAGCAGCAAGGCATAAAAAAAGCAAGTACAGAAAAACACGTTGATTATGCCAGCTTTAGCATGTTCAGGAATGTTTACAGGACGCTGTCAAATATCATCAACAATTTTACCCTTCAGTCCGTCCCATTCAAGTAGATATTAACAACTTATTTATTAACGGGCACGTTGGCGATTCTTTTGCA
Source organism: Stegostoma tigrinum (assembly GCF_030684315.1). Lineage (NCBI taxonomy): Eukaryota > Metazoa > Chordata > Chondrichthyes > Orectolobiformes > Stegostomatidae > Stegostoma > Stegostoma tigrinum. The sequence continues at coordinate 20,793,753 of NC_081359.1, forward strand.
AGTTTCTATAATCAAAGCATATTTACACCACAACTTATTCAGCATACTGTGTCTAAACCTTTTTAACATCCCATGCGTCATCGCTGTTGATAATTAACAGAATGACACAGCTTTATCTGTATTGGCATCCGTACGTGACACAGCATGAGGGGTTTAAAACTTAATGCTCTTCAAAGCATTGTATTTATTAAAGCTGCATCAAATTATAAGAGTCTGAAGTTTCTCAGAGGGAGACTTGTATTTGTCAAATCAAATATTATTAACTTAAGCTGTACTTCTTTAAACATTTAGCCTGTGTTATCTTTCTGTAGGGACAATATGACTGCAACTCCTTCTCTGCTCCCCATGACAACCTTATGGATGGATGAGCTGAATGGCCTTCTTCTCAGGCATGCTGACTGTCTAACTCATGTTGTGCCTCATGGGGACTTTTTATTTGCCTTCGGAATATCTAGCAGCAAGGGTATCCTGGGTGTTGCAAGAATCTAAGATATTGATATTAAGATGGGGTGGTTGATCATTTCCAGGAGTGACAGAGCTCTGAAGAAAATATAGGTAAAAACCTTATTTTTAAGACTCAGCCTAAGGCAAGTTTATTGATGACATCAACAAGTTTGCCAAATGGGCAGATACCTGGCAGAGGAATTTCAATACAGAGAAATGTGAGGTAACACATTTTGGGAGAAGAAACATAGAAAGACAATTAAGACTCAATGGTATAACTCTGAGGGGAATACACGAGCAGAGAGATCTCGAGGTTCACGTGCACAATTTTCTGAAGGTATCCAGGTGAGTCGAAACAGCTATTAAGAAGACTTGGGCTTATAAACAGAGCAAGGAAGTGATGCTACACTTCTACAAACCATTAGTCAGGCATCATTTGGAGAATTGTGTTCAATTCTCACAGAATCACAACAGTGTGGAAACACGCCATGAGGCCCAACAAGCCCTCACTGTCCCTTTGAAGAGCTATGCACTCAGACCCAGCCCCCCACCCCTGTATTTCCCCATGTCTAACCCAAACATCCCTGAACACTACAGCCAATTTAGCATGGCCAATACCATGCACATCTTTGAAATGTAGGAGGAAACCAGAGAACCCGGAGGAACACTATGCAGACATGGGGAGAATGTGCAAACTCCACACAGACAGTTGCCCAAGGGTGGATTCGAACTCAGGTCCCTGGCTCTGTGAGGCAGCAGTGCTAACCACTGAGCCACTGTACTGCCCTGGTCACCTTATCTAAGGAAGGATGTTAAAATCTACAGACAATGCAAAGGATTTTTTTTTTTCGAATGATACCAGGAATGAAGGTGTTTAGATACAGAGAATGATTAGGGAAATTGAGCTAATTCTCCTTGGAGAAGAGAAGATTAAGAGGTGACCTTTTAATTCAGGAACAGGATAAAGAAGATATTCTGTTTCCACCAGTAGGTATGTCACTAAGTGTGGGTCACAAATTCAAGATTGTCATCAAGAGAACTAGGAGTGAGAGGAGGAGATACTTCTTTACTCAGAGAGTTATTAGGATTTGGAATATGCTGCCTGGGAAAGTAGTGCAGGTAGATTCAATAGAAGGTTTCAAATGACAGCTGGATATATATTTGGAAGTGCTGAATTTAGACGGCTATGGTGATGGGGGTGGAGAATGATGGGGTACTAGCTGGGTAGCTCTTTCAATGGCTGGCACAAACATGATGGGTCAAATGGCCTCCTTCTGTACTGTAAAATTCTATGTTAAATTAGAAGAAAAGACCATGGCTTGATTCTCTTGCTTAATTCGAATACATCTGGAAACGAAGGTAAAAAAATTGGGTATTCGTAATGCTTTGCTTTTCACAGCTAAAGGACATCCTAACATACATTGCATTCAATGAAGTATTTTTGAAATAAGTTATTACTGTAAAGGAGGAAATGTAGAGGAAATTTGCAGATCCCACAAAAGTAATGCAATAATGAGCATGCATATACTCTTTTTTAAATAGTTGATAAAAGGTTGAGTATTGCAGGAATTCAGAAACAACTCCCTATCTTTCTTTAAAATATTGTTGTGGTCTCCTTTGTGTAGACCTGAGAGGGCAGATTGCCTTTTCTAAAAGATAGCACGCCAGGGTACCTTCCTCAGTAGAAATCTGAAATATTGCCCCAAATGTTTGAATCCTGGTTTCTAGGATGGAACTCGAATCCACAATCTCGGATCAAGAGTGTAAAAATAATTGCGTCAGGACCTGGCTTCTGGATACTGCAAGCAGATTCAACCTCACCTACAACTCCAATTCATCTCACCATAGTAACTTAGCCTTCAAATTTGGATGTTGTCATGATGGCTTTTCCTGGTCCTCAGTTTATGATGAAAGCATCTGTCAATATTTCTGCCATGCTGAGGTAACCTTCATTCACTCAATGTCCTCATGTATGATCACTATTTCTACTTTCCCTATTTTCTTTGATCTGCTAGATCTTCTTAAGCCTCTGTGCCTTCTGTCTCCACCTCTTCTTAATACAAGATTATATGTCACTCCTCCACTCTAACTTCTTCGCCACTTAACAGCTCTCCTTGTTTAATCTCCATTTTAAATTCCTTTTCTGTATATTGATGGCTACACTTCTTTTCACAAAAGAGCCTGTGCAAACTCCATTATCAGTTTCAGCCCCAAACTGCTCCATGTTTCTCTCTCACCCCTAAATGCCCCCTCTGATTTTTTTTGCTGAATCCAGCTTGTATATTTCAACTTAAGGTACCATTCATACCTCTTCACCCTGAAGAGATAACATGCGATTAGTCTTTGTTCTACACTCCAAGCTGACGTGTGGCCATGGAAAGGTACAGATTCAAGGGAAAATTGCTCACTGTTCTTCCCATCCTTTCTCTCATGGAAGATAACCCCATGCAGCTATTGTTCATCATTCAAGTTACATATAAATAAAAGTTGCTGTAAAAACATTAGGGTTGATTGAAATGCAATTGGTTGTTTTGGCAGGGGAGTTAGGATATGAGAGGAATGTGAATTGATAGGTCAAATTGTATTTTTCATTTTCTTATGCTCCTATTTTGAAAGGATGCATATCCTTGCTGCTGACGTTACAATTTGACAGCACAGCATGACCATTAACGCAAAGGGATTCTGTTTCTCATTTCTACAGGCTAAGTGTCTTCTCTTTGAAATTTTGATTCTTCTGTCTTCTTATTATCTGTCTCCTTCATGTTTATACAATTAACACTTAGGGAAATGGAATATGTGTAATTCTGCAGTTGTATGACAAATAGGATCAATTTATCCCTAATGCATGCACTAAGTGTATCAGTCTGTTATTTATCTAGAGAAAACATACTCTTCTTAACAGCTTTTTATTATTCCCAGTCAAATTCCTACTCATTTCTGTTACTATCAATACATTAATGTTCATGTACTTTAAAACAAGCATTTGGAGGAGCCTAATGTTTTGTTTGTTTCTCATTTCATTCTGAAAAGGAAACAAGTTTTCAAAATTAGAGAATATGCTCAATCAAAGTTTGAGAAAACAGAAATTGCCACAAGCAGTGTACCTCATTTTCATCTAACATAATTAGCTGGAAATAAAGAACTATCTTCACCAAGTTACAAAAAAATTGCAAGTTTTGCTGCTCTTGGCTTGATTTTTATGGAACTCAAATGATAGGCAACTACGTTATCCTATTAAGTTAGAATTTTAACTGAAAACCCACCCATGTCTATAATGTGCCACGCTTCAACCTAGATTTTGCTTCAAGCAAGACTTGAGCCCACAATCAACTAGCCCACAATGATTAGGATCAGCAAAAACTAAGCACATCCCATGTGTGTTGGTTTACTTGCCAATCATTTTCATTAAATGGATCCTATTGTCTCTAAAACAGTCCATGACCATATCATATAACCTTACAGCACAGAAATCCCATTTTGCATTTGTGACAGAGCTATCCAATTAGTTCCACTCCTCTATTCTTTCTTTGCAACGCTGTAATTTTCTTCCCATTAAATATTTGTTCAATGTCCTTTTGAAACTGACTATTGATTAATTTGCTTCAACTGTTAATTTCTGGAGTGTGTTCAGGACATCATAGCTTGCTGCATAAAAAGTTTTCCCCACCTCTCCTTTGGGTGCTTTTCCCAATTACTTTAAATCATGCTTCACAAAGGGGTTGACAACTTATGTTTTTTTTTCGAACAATCAGTGTCCAATTCAGTTCTGTCCATCATTAGGCATAAGGTCTTTTCTGATCATCCTCTGTCATTTGGCCTTCCATCTGTCATTGGGTCAAACCAAACTCTCTCAAAATGTTTCAAGAAGATTGCCGAGGCTCGAACTTTTCTTATTTTAAAGTTAAGTGTAAGGCATTGTATTCCAGATGCAATTTGACTGGTCAAACTACTCAACTTTAAGCAAAGCATACTTTATTTTTATACTATAAATAAATGCGGACAAAATAAGAAGAAAACAAAAAATGGCTTATCTGTATCTCTATCGAAAAGCTTAACCAAATAGTAGATATATTAATTACTGCTAATTAAGTATTCCAGTACAGTAACATCCCATAAACACACCCTTGTCAAAGGTAAATTCAGTATAATAGATTGCCTCACATGCAATTCTAGCATCAGGAAGAGAACTCCTAGTTTTAGCTGTAACAGAGAGAGGAAAAAACAGCTTCCACATCCAGTTTCAAGACAACAGCAGCAACCTGCAAAAAATTAAAACTAAAAATCTTGGTTCTGACGGGTCTTGACTCCACCCATTTGGGCTGCTTCTATTATTCCAACTTTAAAAAAACTACCCAAAGGCCTCACAGGCTGTTAACTTGATTGGCTTTGAGTGGCCTGCTTGACAAGTCGGTCTCATTCTTTGTTCATAAAAAACACCAGGACAAAATATACCTCTTAAAGCCACAGTATCATTACACATCCTAATCTTTGATTTGGTAATATTGTGGCCAAATGGCAAATTACACAGTCAGTAATTTTAAGAATAATTTATACTTATCCAATCTATGATCCAGAATAATCTCTGTTACAGTTGTGCAAATCTTGGCATGATTGGCTGGTGAACACTTCTGGCCATGAAAATGCACAGATTTGTGCAGTGGGCAGACATTATAATGAACACTACACTGCAAAATTATTATTCTTAAGTGAGCTAACAATTTTGGAATTTTCCACTCCTCAGAGCTGTGGATGCTGAAATATGAACTATTTAAGACAGAAATTGACATATTTTTCAGTACTAATGGCTAAAAGAGATATGGATGATATGCTTTTTGAGGCTTTCTATGTGTTGGTCCACGTGGCAGACAAAGTTAGTACAGGGCCAGAGAACCCTGGGAAAGGAAATTTATCATAGGTTCGAGTAGGGTCAGGGGTCCAGAGAAAATAGAGGCAAGGAAGCTGAGTGCATCATCTGAGGATCAAACCTGGTGGTGAGATACCAGATAATGGGGTTGAGGACCCACAGGGTAAGTAATCGTGAAGGGGGTCAGGGACCCAGAGTCGCAGAATAGTGAAAGAAAGAAGCAGCTGGAATAGGCTCAGGGACCATGAGTGAAATAGAGAGAGAGGAGAGAGAGAGAGAAAGCAGTAAATTAGAAGGAAACAATAGGGAAAATGTCACAGTGCCCAGAGTGGGAGGAAGTACTAAGAAGTAGCCCACGTGGGTTGACTATTGCAATGAGCAAGTATCAGATCCTCAGACCCGTGGGGCAGAAATACTGGGAGGTGGCACAGAAAGCTGGAGCTAAGTTTTAACCCTCAGCAAGGTTGCAGTGATAGACAGCCGCAGCTGGAGCTGCTGAGAGAGAGAGAATGGGAGAAGTTGAAGCTAAGTAAGGAGCTGGAAGAAAAGAAACAGGAACTGGAGAATGTAAAAGTCAAAGTAGAGGAGCAGGAGCAGAGGAACCCGGTGAACGTGGTGCACTTGGGGCTGTTTCAGACACAGTGTGATAGACCATACCAAGAGGCACAGTGCATGATCAGCGATCAGGTCACAGCTGACCTGCTGACAGAAAAATGCAAACTCCAACAGGTTGTGCTCAGAGTCCTGAACTAGCCAGGCAAAGAAAACAGAGGCTGTTCTGTGGTTTATTTGAAATGCCAGCACAAGTTTGAAAAATGAAAGCCCCTACTTCCCATGTAAATGGGAATGATATGTACATTTGGGACAATGGATCATCAGATGGTGACAGTGAATATGGGATAGCCTGGGAAGAAATGGAGAAACAAGCCCATGGATACAGCAGGAAGATCCGCTTCCCCACCTTCATTTCCAAAGGGAGTAGATCCTTTGCCAACCTTTAGTATCTACCACTGCCCCTTGAACCTTCTGACCCCAACTGATCAGAATGGGTCAGAACAATAGTCCAATTATACAAACCTGTTTACAGTGGTGCAATTGTTGGCATAAATACAAAAAAAGCAAACCCCCAGATTCAAGCCCAAAGCCCTTTATGTTTTCCAACAGGACTCACCAATAAGGGTTTTCCATGGGCTCAATGATGGTGACAAAGTAGAATTAATTTTAACGTGCCTGAGCCCCATATTCCATTCTGCTTTACCCAATCCTCAGAGTATGAAAGGAAGTAAGTTGCAGGCGGTGAAAGTGGCAATCCAACCCACTGCAGAATACCATAGGGGAGACCCCGTGCAGGGATTAATTAAGTGAAGCCAGTGAAAGAGGGATGCCCCAACTGCAATTGCCAGGCATGTGGACACAGTTCACAGGAGTCTTTGGGAGCCTAGATTAGACTGCACTGGCGTCACAAGAATAACGCAAATTTTCATTTCACATGTCAAGGCACGGCAAGGGAAGCTTGCAGAAACTTTGATCCTACTGACAACACCTACAGTTATCAAGGTGGTATCAGAATGATTGCCCAGGTTTGGGAGAAAGAAATTCATGAATCAGAGCATCCCCAAGTCAAGCAAGGGGAAAATGCACATGGTAGAATTCTAAACCCCCGGTCCTGTGTGGAGGAATGAAAGGGAAGACCAAAAAAGGGGGGTTATTATCAGAGCACATCCCGCAGCAAGAAATAGGAATCAGTAGCAAGGAGGTCTGAGGGGAAGCCACAACCACAAGGAAAATATTATATTTGTAGGAGCAGCGGCCACTTCACAAGAGACTGCAATATACCCAGGCAATTAGTGCCATCATAAGAGCCAGGTTCAAGTCTCCAGTATATGCTGCCGGGAAAAAAAAACGGGCAGGCAAGTACCGGTTAATTTGGAGGTGGAGATCAAGCAGCCAAATGTAGTGAAGGAAATATCACTGTTTAACTCTTTCTACCTTACCTGTGTTGGAAATACTCCACAAAGCATAACAGAGCCATGCTTCTCCTCAGTGGGTGTGCTGCACCAGATGGGATATTGTGGGGCAGTACCTGCTAGATGGTAAGGTAGGATGCCATCCTGTTGAGTCTTTAATGGGACATGGTGGGGGTGTGGGACAGTCCACAACAACACAATACATCTCAGGATTGGAGAGAGCAGGGACAGAACTTTAACTGGGAGAAATAGTCTACCATCGCCCAGCAGTGTTGGGTAATCTCCATATGAGGAGATTTAGGCTCAGATCTTATGACGAACTGTATGTGGACCCAAGCAATTATTCTATTTGGCAATTGCTCAAGCTCAATGAGGCTTCAGTAGCGATTGCAATAGGCACATACATATACAAGATTTGAGGAAATTGTGGATGAGACTCACCGAAAGAACTGAGGACCCAGCAGCATAGGGAATTCTCGTGGATCACACAAGCCTGTATTTGTGTTGAGGGTGAGGTAGCAATAGACGGACCAAATCCAAAGCCACAAGACAATACATCTTCCTCAAGCAGGAAGAGGGGGAGGTAGACAAGGATGTTAGCTGCTTCTCAAACAAGGAGTCCTTGGCCCCATAGAACCTATCAATAACTCGCCAATAAGGCCAGTTAAGAAACCGGACAGCCCTTGACAGCTCTGCATAGATTTTAGGGAACTGAACAAAACCATTACTACCAACAGTAGTAATTAGCCCCAAAGCCATGATGAGGCAGGTCCCATGGAGAAAATATTTCACCGAGCGTTAGTAATGGGTTTTAGTCTATCCCATTCCACTGACATCGCCAATAAAATTCAGTTTCACATTTCAGGGCCAGCAATACACATGGACCTGCTTGCCCCAGTGTTTTCACAACTCTGCATCATTTCAGGTATTATAGGTCAGCAGCAGGACTGTAGACTGTCCTTCAAATAGATTACATTGCACGCCCACCACCACGCCGGCCTCCAAACATTCTGTACAGGAAGATATAAATATATTTCTGGTCACTGTGGACATTTTTAGGAAATGGGTAGAGGCACTCCTGAGTTGTCCTCAAATTGTAGCAGGTATTTTAATTCAACACGTTTTGACCACAGTGCCTGTCCAGCAAGATGGATTTGGATCAGGAAACCCATACTGCAGACCAGGTAATGATGAATCTACTTATTGCCAGTCAAATGCTTCATACATCGCCTACCATCCTCAATCCAGCAGAATTGTAGTGAGGATGAGTTGTACTCTCAAAGTGATGCCACAACAAGGGCATCCAGCAAAACACCTCATTTTGGAACATAGCTTTACTCTCATGCTCATAAGGGACTAAGCCTCCAGTTGAACTGGATTCACACCCCCTGCCCCCAACATTCTAATAACTAGATGTCCCATGAGGGGTATTGAACCCTTAATAGGATATGGACTTGGCAGAGCCTGAGGTCAAAACTCCCTGCCGCAAGAAAACTTTTCAAATTCTACTAGAAAATATATCGGCTGCACACAAAGCAGTGGCCATTAGGATGGCAAAGAAAGAATGTGGAGAATTCAATAAAAGTAATTTCTTCTGCAAGAGGACTATATAAGTTGTTGCGTGGAATGCATTTTACTCTATTAAGTGCTACTAATCCCCAAAGAGTTTTGAGGGCAAGCCAATATCTGTAAATAGTGATAAAATCTCAATTTCTGTATTAGTTATTTGTATATAGCTCGGCTAAGCTTATTGATCTGTGTAAGTAAGACAGTTAATGGCAGGGTATTGTCCCTGTACAATGGTAACCTCAACACTCAGGAAGTTAAGCTATCAGTCTTGAGACTTGAAACATGCTGGCACAAGAGTAGAGTCTGAGTCTGTGATCCCATTTTCACTAAGCATTTCAAGGGATCAACAAGTGGGATTGCAGTCAAGAGATCATGGGCACAGAATTGGAGATTCGAAATTGATTCCCAGCCAAAGAAATCCGGCCTGACAGAAAATTGACCAAAGCAAATTAAACAGAAGACAGCAGCTATCTGCCTCAGACAACAGCAGAAACCAAGATCAATTAAATTACAAATGCTCAAGAGAAACCAGTTACAATCAGTCTGAGGGTTGTGCAACAGAGACATTCAGGCATCTCGACTGCCTGAGTACATGTACTTTACACCTCCCAACGCGGCAACAGTGAAGGGTATTAGTGCAGTTCTATTGGCGAAAGGCTGTAGAACTTCCCGGAAAGTGAGAGACAAAGGGAAGATAAGAACACACACCTGGACATGACCCCTGCAGTGAAGAGTCAGTGAAGTCTCCCAGGAAAGAGTCTCAAGAAGACTCATAGCAGAAGACTGTGCAGCAACCCAAGAAGACACACTTTGTGGAAGAGGCCCAGCTATATATCACAGATAAAAGAGATTCTAACAGCCCAATTCAGTATGGTCATTACAGGTAATATTCTTTCTCAGGTGGATTAAATATTGTGGGAGATTGTGAAACGCTCATATAGTGTTTTAATAGGAATATACTGTTAATAAAATCATGTTGCACAGTAAACTGTATTCTGTGTACCTTTGCCTGCCTCACGGGCAAAAGCACTTGGTATTTAATACATAAATTGGTAGAAGTGTCCAAACCGCAACAACACAATTATTTAATATGAAAGGAATTTAACAGAGAATTAAAGATACAATGTTCCAGTCATACAGGACATTGGTAAGACTAACAGGTTAAATACTGTGTGCCTTCAGGCAGGCAGAGGATACAGAATCTTGAACACATGGACCAGCAGGTTCAAGAACAGCTTCTTCCCAGCTGTTATTAGACTGATGAATGGACTCTCTAAATTCAAATAATGTTTATCGTGTTAATGTTGATCTTGTTTTGTGCACCCCCTGTGCAGCCATAACCTTGTATGCCTTACTCTGTCCCTGTTTGCTATGAACTGCCTGTACCGCTCACAGAACAAGACTTTTCTCTGTACTTAGATACATGTAACTGCAATAAATCAAATCAAATTAGTTTTGTTCACCCTAATTAAGCAAGTATGTAAAGTCAGGAAAGGCAGCTCAGAGGAGATTTGGCAGAAAGATACCTCTTAATATCTTGTAATAATGGAATAATTGCAACCAAAAAGAAGGCTATTCAGCTCAGCATTTCTGTACTTGTTCTTTGCAAGGCATTCCAGCTGTTCCCACTCCCATTTTTTTTCATCCTCTGCAGCTCTGCAGATTAAACAGAACATTGGATAGCATTCTCAAAAGCCATTTTCGCCCCAAATCCCTTATTTAGTTTATAAAGTAACGATTCAAACCCAATTTAAAGTGTATAGTTCTCATTAATAATCTGACACTGAAATACATTAACAAATAAAAAGCTGGATTTTTCACGTAAGAAATATTTTCTTTGTATTGACTTGCCTCGTTCTAACAGTTATAAATTATGGTTCCAACAGTTAAATATTGTGAGCTGACTGTTCACAGCTTTGGAGAAGGATTTTTTTTTCCTCTGGCCCAGTCGTGGCAACCTTAACACTTTGCCAGAATCTGTGTATTGAGGTCCGCTTGCCAGGAGTCATTGGCAACAGAAGGAGCATTTGTGGCATGCTTCAACAGGCTGATAATCAGCCTGGGAATCTTTCCACTACGTCCCCACTACTCTTCAAAAGGAATTGAAAAAGAAAACACAGCTTCAATTTAATTCAGGACCAAAAGGTTACAAGGAAAGCTCCGAATTGCTGCAATTTGTTGCAATTTCATTGGTTTGCTTTCCAATTTAAATCTATCGTAAAATAATAAACAGGCTGGGACTTCTCTCTCTGGGAAAAAAAGATGGTGGGTTGATCTGATAGAATTCTTAAAAGAAATATATGGAGGAGTCTTACAGGACAGAGGTGAAGAAGATGTGGATTCTAAAACCAGGTGCCAAAATTGTAAGATAACCACAAATAATTCATCAAATGTTTTCATCTCAGAAAATTGGATGCCCCATAACAAAGAGTGATTGAGTGGAATACTGTCAAAAAATTTAAGAGGGAGCTAGAAGAGTAAGTGAGGGAGACAGGAATAAAATGCTATTTTGATAGAATGAGCAAGGGACATGAGAAACCATGTGGATCAACAAAACCAGCGAGAACTATTTAGGTAAATTGGCCTGATTTTGGTTTGGTAAATGCAAATAAGTTTATCTTGTTACTGCGTGACTTTTGGATAGCAATAAAGCTAATAACAGGAAAGCCAAGACCATATCTACCTTTCTGTTTTGAGCTGTGTGTGAAAATTTTAAGGCTCACGTAGACCTGTAAAACTATTACTTTACTACTTTCATTTCTCTCTGCTCCAAAAGATTGAAAATTAAGGTGACTTAAAATGGACAGCTTAATCGCACAAGAGGTGTAAAACAGCAACATTTGCTTTGATAGCTTGCTTGCATTCATACAGAAATCTGGTCAACATTCTCCTCTTTTTGGACAAGTTCCATAACTGTGAATATTCAAGAAAAATAACAGCCTTTAAAATGTTGGGACAGCTGCTTCACACTTTAACCCAATTAACAGAATGAAAATGTGACACGTCTGGAGAAGACACCTTTTAGTATGTGTTACTTTTTTAAATATAGTGAAACGACAGATGGTGATTATTAAATAAAAGCACATGAATTGACTTAAAATATTGATGGAATAAATCTTCCATTTATTTTCTGCTGAACGGTTTGAACGTTACAAGTTTACAAGCATACAATGTAATTCATATCTGCTGGAGAACGTTCCTTACCTAAATCAATGTCGATTCAGTCAGTTTGAATTTTACCAATCTTTTTGTGCAGGAAGAATTGAACATACTAAATTGATACACCAGAATCTACTTAATAGGATATAACTTTGGAAATAGCTGTCACAAATTTAAAGTTCACTCAACCCATTGCATTATCCTTTCACATCAACTTGTAGGTCCATCCATTATAGCATCTCAATACCCCTTGAAAGTTTCCTGAAACATTGCCTTTCCTGCTCTGTCAGGGATTTCCACACTGCCTTGAAAAACCATGGATTAGCATAAATTTACTGCAGCTAGGCATGACTCTGGAATTGTCATACCACACATGGCACCTTCCCCCTGCAACCACAGGAAGTGTTAAACCTGCCTCCACAACTCCCCCCTCACCCCCATCCCAGGCCCCAAGAAGACTTTCCACATCAAGCAGATGTTCACCTGCACATCTGCCAATGTGATATACTGCATCCGCTGTACCAGTTGTGACCTCCTCTACATTGGGGAAACCAAGCGGAGGCTTGGAGACCACTTTCCAGAACACTTGTTTGCAATAGACATATGCGCCTCCCAGTTGCGAATCATTTCAACTCCCCCTCGCTGGATAGAGGAGAAGATAGGTGGAGAGGAGACAGACAAGTTAAAGGGACGAGGATGGTTTTGTTGATTCACATGGTTTCTCATGCCCCTTGCTCATTCTATCAACATAGCATTCTATTCCTGTCTCCCTCACTTACTCTTCTAGCTCCCTCTTAAATTTTTTGACAGTATTCCACTCAATCACTCTTTGTTATGGGACATCCAATTTTCTGAGATGAAAACCTTTGATGAATTATTTGTGGTTATCTTACAATTTTGGCCCCTGGTTTTAGAATCCACATCTTCTTCACCTCTGTCCTGTAAGACTCCTCCTTAGACGACATGTCTATCATGGGCCTCCTACAGTGCCACAACGATGCCGCCCGAAGGTTGCAGGAAGAGCAACTCATATTCCGCTTGGGAACACTGCAGCCCAATGGTATCAATGTGGATTTCACAAGCTTCAAAATCTTCCCTCCCCCTACTGCATCCCAAAACCAGCCCAGCTTGTCCACGCCTCCTTAATCTGTTTTTCCTCTTACCTCTTCCCTCCTCCCACCTCAAGCCGCACCCCCATTTCCTACCTTCTAACCTCATCCCGCCCCCTTGACCTGTCCATCCTCCCCAGACTGACCTATTCCCTCCCTACCTCTCCACCTACACTCACCTCTACAAGCTCCATCCTCGTCCCTTCAACTTGTCTGTCTCCTCTCCACCTATCTTCTCCTCTATCCACCTTCGATCCGCCCTCCCCCTCCCTATTTATTTCAGAACCCTCCCCGCCTCCCCCACTTCTGATGAAGGGTCTAGGCCTGAAATGTCAGCTTTTGTGCTCCTAAGATGCTGCTTGACCTGCCGTGTTCATCCAGCTTTACACTTTGTTATCCCTTTTACACACCACCCTGTTCCCTGGCTGACATCTCTGTCTTGGGCTTGCTACAGTGTTCGAGTAAAGGTCAGCATAAGCTTGAAGAACAATACCTCATTTTCCACTTTGGAATCTTGCACCCCTCCAGACTCAATATTCAGCTCAATAGTTTTAGGACCTGAGCTTTCCCATATCCTAACCCCCTACCCCACATACCAGGCCTTGTTATCACATAGTCTGCTTTTACACACTACTTTTAGCAGTCTCCAATTACAACTACTCACTGTTCTAGCCAGATCCTTATGTACTCCTTTGCCTATCCAACTGTTCTTCTCCCTCTTTGGGCTCTATTTCCACCTTTCGTTTACTCCTTTACCCCTCCGCCCATCACATCTTCTGCAAATAAACTAACATTTTTCCTAGCTACCATCAGTTTTGAGGAAGGAGCACCAGACTCGAAATGTTAACTCTGATTTCACTTCACAGATGCTGCCAGAACTGCTGAGCTTTTCCAGCATCTTCCCTTTTTTAAGTCAGCCCTGCTGTTTGATAGGTTTTCGGATATTATTGCAATACCATCCAGAGTATTGATTTTTTTTGTGTGGGGTTAGAGTAATATTTTACTCTTTCATTTTCAGATACCAATTTCCAAAAGGAAAATGAGATCTGCTTTGTATATTATGTTTCATAATGTTGGAATGTCCCAAAGCACTGAAGTATTTTGAATTGTGGTTAGTGTTTGATATATAGGAAACACAATAGCCAGTCTATGCACAGCAGGCTCCCAGAAATTTCAATGAGATAATACCAGATAATCTGTTTTACTTTTGTGATGTTGCGTGAAAGATAAATCCTGGCCTGAATACCTAGAATGACGATCTTTTTGCTCTTTGAAATAGTTATGCCTTACACATTTCCCACCATTTCTAAAACATTGCAAAAATGGAGCAATGCTTGATGGATATTCATATGGGAAGCATTCAAAAAATATGCTTGGGTCAAGACATTGAGACTGTGCCACAACTCACAAAGAATATTTAGGCAATGCCCCAGAAAGCGTAATGAAGTACAATTTTAAATTGAACATTTCACAGCAAGTATTTTAAGAGTTGGTATAACTTACAATTCAACATCCAGCAGTTGATGTTTGCCGTGCTGTTTAAACTTTTGAATTACACAGTCAAGAAGGTGACCATTTCAGCCATTGTGTTTGTGCCAGTTTTCAAAAGATTTACCTAAAACTTTACGCACAGCCTTTGCCTTTCCATAGAGCCTTTCATTTAGTTTCTTTTCAGACATATTCTGATTCCCTCTGACATCAGTAATGATATCTATCTCCAATGAATTTTCAAGGATAAATTCTCAGTGAAGGAAGTCTCATTAAGCTGTGTTTGAAGTGTCCTGTCAGTGTAATTTTTATTTGTTTAATTGATAACAATGTTGTTATGCGTTGTTATCTTTAGAAATCAACTTGACTCAGTGTCTATTTGCTGTTATTTTTACTGATCCATTCCTTGCTTTGTTAAAAATCGTCCACTAAAACTTAACCTGCTATATTGTGTATTTTGTATTTGAAATATTGCATTTATTTTAAAGCATTTATGTAAAGTATTTATAATTTTACTAACCAATGGTGAAATGAAGGTACACAAATATGAATATATCCTGTGTTATAGTTCATTGTCTAAAAATATGTGATAAATCCTTTAAACAATCGATTGATTGATGCGACAGTTATTATTATTTTAAAAATTGGGTCATGTTATCAGCAAAATAAGTTTCATGCACTGCAATAAAGTAAAATGCTATAAAATGTTTGCTTTCTTTAAGTCCCTGTAATTTGCCTAGTAAGCAAAGAATGAAACAGAAACTTTTCCAGAATTGCATTTTCTTTTTGCAACAGCTTGCTGAACCACAAAAAAATCCCGTTCATACCCTTGATTTACTGGTTCTTTGGTAAATTGTTTTAAATCTGCATTGACAGGTTACCATTGATCCAGTGGAAACAACAACTTCCTATTTAGTCTTTTTAAAGGAGCTTTGTGACACAGTGTTATTGTCCATATCCCTGGAAATGGGCCACAGGTTCAAGTCCACTCACGGCAGGAACGTGTAATAACATCTCTGAACAGGTTGATGAAAAAAATAGGCTAAGAAACAAGAAATCATTCTTGAGGGACTTCTTGTGGCACAGTGGTAGTGTCCTTTCCCCGGACCAGCGAGGCCTGGGTTCAAGTACCACCTCCTCCAGTGGTGTGCAATAACATCTCTAAACTGATTGATTAGAAAAATAGGTTGTATATAATATACACAGACATCATATGTGAGGGGTAGTTAATAGCGCAGCGATATTAGCATGAGATTGTCAATCCAGACACAAAGTTCTGGGGAACTGTGTTTGAATCCTGCCATGACAGATGGTGGAATTTGAATTCAATAATAATCTGGAAATAAAAGTCTAATGGTGACCATGAAACAATTGCTAATTGTGAGGGGTGAAAAAAAAACACATCATAATTGAAGTGTTCTCATTATGTGGAGAAATTAATAAGCTACAACTGATCTCTTTAGATAACAATAGATTACCATATATTTGAAGGAGGCCTGTGGTCCTGTGGCAACATCCCTACCTCTGAACCAGGAGATCTGTGTTCAAGTCCTGCCTGCTCCAGAGGTGTATAATAATATTTCTGAACTTCAGTTGAAAGAAAATGTATCTTAAAGTACAGTTGAAAGAGATGTTAAAATTGTGACGAGAATTGAGGGAAGTAAGTTAGGAAAAGCTGTTTTCTGAGGCAAGTAAGTGTATAAAAGGCTATTTGTGGAGGATGCGAACAAAATTCTTTGCAAAATAACCACAGGTGACTTAAGGAAACATGTGTGGTCACAGAGTCAATTGTTCTGAACCAAAATGCACTGCCTGAAATGGTAGGGTAAGCAGATTCTATAACAACTTTCAAAAGACAGTTGTGTACATTTTTAAAGGGAAGAAGTATTGAGCTTGGGGGACGAAGTAAGAAAGTGGGGATTAATTTGAAAACTCAACTAAAGAGGCCTTCTTCTTTGCTGTATCATTCTATGTTTCGGATACCTGTGCTAAATCTCTCATGACCTTCTATGCTCTAAAGGAGAACAACCCTAACTTCCTTAGTCCCTTCACGTAACAGTAATCTCTCATTGCAGCTATGGTTCTGGTGAATCTTTTCTGCACCCTCTCGCAGGATTTGACATCCTTTCTAAATGTGATACCTAGAAATAGACATAATACCCAGTGGTGACCTAATCAATGATTTATAAAGGGTTAGCATAACTTCTTTGCTCTGGTACTCAATGCTTCAACTTATGAAACTGTCATCTCTTAACAATTTTATCAATTTGACCTTCGGAGATTTGATCAGTCTGTTTACTAATATATTTCACCCCTGATAATTTAGTAATGATAGTCACAATTTTGAATTCTATAAATTCCATGTTTGTTTCATTTTTGACATGAAAGCAATCCAGGTTCATCCAATGAAGCTTTACAATCTAGCTTGAACACTAGGGCACGAAGGTAGGAAGAAATTACTGCAAATGCTGGACTCTGCACTGAAAAAAAAGTAGTGCTGGAAAGCACAGCAGGTCAATCAGATGCTGCCTGGTCCATTGTGATTTCCAGCTTTTTTTTTATTTCCAGGGCTCAATGGTGCAGTAGGCAGTGTCTTTACTTCTGGACCAGGAGACCTGGCTTCAAGTTCTACCTCGACCAAAGTTGTGTAATAACATCTCTGTGCATTGTTGGGGGGTGGTGGAAAGGAAGCCTTTAAATTTGAATGCCATGCTTTTTTTACGGTGGCCCATTAGTTGGCATAGTTATAATGTAGCTCTAGTGGTACTAAGCCCACAGGTTCGATCCCGGCACACTATGATTTTGTTGGTTTCTATGCTGGACCTTTATCCTGCAGCACTGGAGCAAGTGCGCAGTCACAAAGCTGATGATGTTACTCTTCGGGTTCAGTGATAGTGTCTGCACTCTTGAGACAGGAGAAACTGGGTTCAAGACCAACTTGCTCCAGAGGTATGTAAGAACATCTCTGAATGGGTTAGTCAGAAGGTAATCGAGTTTGAATGCTGTCTGGCTGTTGGCAGGAAATGACTTCAGATTTAAGCTAGACTTTTTATTTAGGATGGAAAGCCGCAGAGAAAGTGAATTATTGATCAAGTCCCTCAAAACCACTGAATTTGTCATCTGGCTAATGCTTTGAAATGAATAACTGAATCTGACTTTTCACTTATGATCTTCTTTGATTGTGAGAATACTGGAAACAACTTGTACAATTATTGAGACATTGTATCATAATTTAAATGAAAATTGGATGCTGTTGTGCTTTTTTTTCTACAGAGGTTTTAACTACAGAGCAAAATGAAGAATAAAAGTAAATGGTTTGACCCAACCATTGTTTTAGACAAATGCCACACAGTGTTTGCAGAAAAGCTCATGTGGAATTTGAGATGGCCGAAAACAATTAATTGTGGCCCATCGTGACAGCAGACCTTCTGGCAGGGGTTTGCTACGAGTTGCAGGAAGAGTTTTCTTCCAAAAACATTGCAAAATATATTTTTAAAAATCTTGCTTTTATGCAGCAAATTTATGTAGTAAAACATTCTAAGGTGCTTTCATGGGCCTTGTAAAACAAAACTTGACTCAAAATTACATAGGGAGCATGAGAAGACAGAACTAAACACGTGGTCAAAGAGGTGGTTTTTAAGGAACATTTTAAACATGGAAAATGGAGTAGAGAAGTGGAGTTTTCTGAGTCAGAGAATGTGTTTTCAAATACTTTTAAGAGATAGAATAGAAAAAACTAGGCTGAAGCTCTAAAGCAGTGCTGAGGGAGCATGAAACCATCAGAGACACTGCCTTTTTTGAGGTCCCAACTGCCCTTCTAAATGGATATATAAAGTCAAATGGCACAATTTTAAAGGGGCTCAGAGTGTTTTTTCTCTGGTGCATTGGTCCATTTTTACCTTCAAATCTACATCAGTAAAATCCGAATATTCTGTCATTGTCACATTGCCATTTGGGGGAGATTGCTACCATGTTTCTTATGTTACAATGACTATACCTCAAAAATGATTCCATTGCCTGTAAAAAACTTTGGGACATCTATGGTATGTTAAAAGCACTGCTCCTGGATAAACTTTTCAAAAACTGCTGTGTTATCAGTAATGTCATATTATTTTAGTGTGGAGGAGTTCTGCTTTAATAGAGTCAAAGAGTCCGATTTAAACAATAGGTCAATGTGACATCAGCTATTTTAGCTGGAAGAAGATATTGAGTGTAACAGATGCAAAGATGCTTGTGGAAATAATGTAGTTTATTGTTAGTGATTTTTCTAACCTGACAGTATATGCCATAAAACGGCATTCTCGGTAGTAAAACCAAGATAACATTATATTTTGTGAAGGAGGTCCCGCAGGCCCGACCAATCCCCCTCCTCCGACACACTCATCCGCCGAGCTGAACTCGTCCTCACCCTCAACAACTTCTCTTTCGATTCCTCCCACTTCCTACAGACAAATAGGGTGGCCATGGGTACCCACATGGGCCCAAGCTAAGCCTGCCTCTTTGTAGGTTACGTGGAACAGTCCCTCTTTCGCACCTACACAGGCCCCAAACCCCACCACTTCCTCTGTTACATTGATGACTGTATTGGCACCATCCCCTGCTCCCCAGAGGAGCTCGAATAGTTCATCCACTTTACCAACACCTTCTACCCCAACCTCAAGTTCACCTGGGCCATCTCCAACACCTCCCTCACCTTCCTGAACCTCTCTGTCTCCATCTCAGGCAACCACCTACAAACTAATGTCCATTTCAAGCCCACCGACTCCCACAGCTACCTAGAATACACCTCCTCCCACCCACTCTCCCGCAAAAATTCCATCCCCTATTCCCAATTCCTCCGCCTCTGCTGCATCTGCTCCCAGGATGAGACATTCCACTCTCGCACATCCCAGATGTCCAAGTTCTTCAAGGACCGCAACTTTACCCCCGCAGTAGTCGAGAGCGCCCTTGACCGCGTCTCCCGCATTTCCCGCAACACATCCCTCACACCCCGCCCCCGCCACAACCGCCCCCAGAGGATCCCCCTCATTCTCACATACCACCCCACCAATCTCCAGATACAACGCATCGTCCTCCGACACTTCCGCCATCTACAATCCGACCCCACCACCCAAGCTATTTTTCCATCCCCACCCTTGTCTGCATCCGGAGAGACCACTCTCTCCATGACTCCCTTGTTCGCTCCACACTCCCATCCAACGCCACCACACCCGGCACTTTCCCCTGCAATCGCAGGAAGTGCTACACTTGCCCCCACACCTCTTCCCTCACCCCCATCCCAGGCCCCAAGATGATCTTCCATATCAAGCAGATGTTACCTGCACATCTGCCAATGTGGTATATTGTATCCATTGCACCCGGTGTGGCTTCCTCTACATTAGGGAACCCAAGCGGAGGCTTGGGGACCCCTTTGCAGAACATGTCCGCTTGGTTCGCAACAAACAACTGCACCTCCCAGTCGCGAACCATTTCAACTACCCCTCCCATTCCTCAGATGACATGTCCATCATCGGCCTCCTGCAGTGGCACAATGATGCCACCTGAAGGTTGCAGGAACGTCAACTCATATTCCGCTTGGGAACCCTGCAGCCCAATGGTATCAATGTGGACTGCACAAGCTTCAGAATCTCCCCTTCCCCCACTGCATCCCAAAACCAGCCCAGCCTGTCTCTGCTTCCCTAACCTGTTCTTCCTCTCACCCATCCCTTCCTCCCACCTCAAGCAGCACCTCCATTTCCTACCTACTACCTCATCCCGCCTCCTTGACCTGTCCATCTTCCCTGGACTGATCTATCCCCTCCCTACCTCCTCACCTATACTCTCCTCTCCACCTATCTTGTTTTCTCTCCATCTTCGGTCTGCCTCCCCCTCTCTCCCTATTTATTCCAGTTCCCTCACCCCATTCCCCTCTCTGATGAAGGGTCTAGGCCCGAAACGTCAGCTTTTGTGCTCCTGAGATGCTGCTTGGCCTGCTGTGTTCATCCAGCTCCACTCTTTGTTATCGTATATTGTGATCTCTGTTTAACAGCAGTTGGTGCGTACACAAAGTGCAGTAAAATCATAACTCAGTTAAATGGTTGGAGAAGATTACATCAATTTATGTGCATTTCCTGCATTCTGTTATTTCTAAGCCCTTAAATAATCAGCCCAACAAATTCTAATTCAGCCCAGTTTTGTTACGCTAAATCAACAGTTTTTGCACTGGAAGAATTATGCAATTTGAAATGCGTGTTGTTGAATTATGAAAAGTCAGGAAACGATGTGAACAACTTTATGCAGTATTGGCTTTATTTTGTGCTTCATCATACAGGCCTATTTGCATTACATTATATTTCAGCACAATTCTGCATCAGCTCTCGAGCATAGTTTGCCTTTGTAGCATGATTTCACAATAAATATTTTCTATTTGAAAGCCATCTTTTGCATCTAGTATATTAATGCTAGTGGAACCAAGAACCATAATTGAGCAATATTCGAGAAATCGGGAAAATTGTAATGTGGAAAATAAAAGTAATGCTAACTTTTAGGATGCAATTGAGTTCCGAATATGAATGGACATAAAAAGTTATCCCTTGGCGTTGAACTAATAAAACTTTGGGAAAAATGCTGGTCTTGGGCATCAGCTGAAAACAGCCAATGGCACATTGACAACCCCTTATGGCTGATTTACTTCATTGAAGTAAAAGGTGAAGAGTATTGAGCGAGTTGCATATAACCTGTTGATTTGCTACCCTGTTCTGTTTCAAAGCAGTGATGTGGAAACTTTTGAGTCTGCTTGAATGGTAGGAAAGTCCCCTGTTTAATATGCAACCTGAAAAATGGTACCTCTAGCAGTGTAGCACTCCCTCAGGACAGCACTTACGTGTCTGCCAGGATATGCTTACTCAAATCTCTAAAGTGCGAATTGAATGTCCAAACCTTTGGATAAAAAAGCAAACGCAAAGTGCTGCTAACTGAGTTATGGCTGTTACAAATCAAAGGTGAAAAGAGATTTTATTTGATTTTTTTTGTATGAAAAGCATTACTGTTTCGATTATCAAATATCTGTGTAAACAAGAAAAAATTAGATTTTAGTTGCTGCTTGTTGAAAGACCACCAATTGGCCCTTCTATGTCTGTTGTCACAAGCCGTACCTTCATTTATAAGATGGAATTCCTGACTCAGTAGCACTCCCTCAAATGTCGTACTGGAATTTTTGTAGATTTTGTGCTCGATGTCCAGAGGGGAACAACAAGATTACCAACTAAACTAAGATGACAGTTTTATGTTGTCTTTCATATTATTACAAAAATACCCAAAAACTCACAAAAATCAAAATTTTGATACTGAAATCATTCCTATTTACTTTTGTTTGTCAATGCTTTTGATTTCTACCCTGACTTGTGCAATATTTTAGTTCCAAAGATCTAAAAGCCTAAATGTTTCCCTTCCCTCCATATTTTTGTGTATTTAATAGCTTTCTTGACAATGATGGTCTTTCAAATGCCTTCTGATGCCAGCAAGATGATTGCTAACTTAAAAAAATGTACCATTTACATTCTGTATAGTGGAAAAAATGCATTAATTTACATCTCACTCACTGTTCTTTTTCTATCAGCCTCAGTTCAGTGGTTAGTAGTCTTGCCTCTGAATCAAATGGGTCATAAGTACACACTTCACTCTGGAGGCTTCAGGACAAAAGTTTAGGTTAACAGTGCATTGTACTATTGTGGAGGGAAGGTGGGGCTGCACCTTTTGTTTAACATAATGAACTGACACTCATCTTCTCTCTGAGTAGAGATAATGGGAACTGCAGATGCTGGAGAATCCAAGATAATAAAGTGTGAAGCTGGATGAACACAGCAGGCCAAGCAGCATCTCAGGAGCACAAAAGCTGACGTTTCGGGCCTAGGGTCTAGCTTCACACTTTATTCTCTCTGAGTGGAAACAGAGTCCTATGGCACATTTTTGCAAAACAAAAGTCCTACACTGTGGTGCCCTAGTCAATATTTATACCTTAACTAACTTCACAAAAATTGATATAACAAAATGTGGAGCTGGATGAACACAGAAGGTCAAGCAGCATCTTAGGAGCACTCATCCAGCTGCACATTTTGTTATCTCGGATTCTCCAGTATCTGCAGTTCCCACTATCTCTCACTAAAGCTGATTTATTGGTCATTGTAAAATATCTTTTTGTGCGAATTTACTATATCTAAATACCAAAGATGATTAAAAACACCAGTTCATAATTATGAAAGGAGAGTGACATTATCAGTCCTTACACATCTAGTCAAGACATCGTGATTTTATTTTGTCTGTGTTAAACATTTTGAACGGAATGTTTATCGGTTTAAGACAATAAGTGAAGAAATGTTACAAATAACAAAGAGTTAAGATCGGCCTAGTTTTGCAAGAGAAGAGTCTTCCTGCTCTGGAGGTGTGTAATAGCATCACTGACTAGGTTCATTTGAAAATATCTACCATGTCTAAATTGGCTATCAGGTGTCCCACACTACAATAGTGTCTACACACTTGGAAATGCTTAACTGGCTGTAAAACATTATGGAGCATCTGGATGTTGTGAAAGGTGCTATATAAATTCAAGAGTTCAACTTTTGCAGCTTGCGCTCTATTTTCCTGCTGGTTACTCCCATTTTACAGCAAGAGACTTCAGTTGCATAGGTCAGTTAGTTCATTCTTAACCATTAAGGCATTAATTTAATTAATTCCTGGTCAGATACTTAATTTACTTGCGACTGTAAGTTAGTAGCTTCTTGAACTGAAAGGAAATTTCAGTTAGCTTCACCAAAAAGCTTCGCCAGCAAGTTCTCACCTGCACATCTGCCAATGTGGTATACTGCATCCACTGTACCCGGTGCGGCTTTCTCTACATTGGGGAAACCAAGCGGAGGCTTGGGGACCGCTTTGCAGAACACCTCCGCTCAGTTCGCAACAAACAACTGCACCTCCCAGTCGCAAACCATTTCCACTCCCCCTCCCATTCTCTTGATGACATGTCCATCATGGGCCTCCTGCACTGCCACAATGATGCCACCCGAAGGTTGCAGGAACAGCAACTCATATTCCGCCTGGGAACCCTGCAGCCATATGGTATCAATGTGGACTTCACCAGTTTCAAAATCTCCCCTTCCCCCACTGCATCCCTAAACCAGCCCAGTTCATCCCCTCCCCCCACTGCACCACACAACCAGCCCAGCTCTTCCCCCCCACCCACTGCATCCCAAAACCAGTCCAACCTGTCTCTGCCTCCCTAACCGGTTCTTCCTCTCACCCATCCCATCCTCCCACCCCAAGCCGCACCCCCAGCTACCTACTAACCTCATCCCACCTCCTTGACCTGTCCGTCTTCCCTGGACTGACCTATCCCCTCCCTACCTCCCCACCCACACCTTCTCCACCCATCTTCTTTACTCTCCATCTTCGGTCCGCCTCCCCCTCTCTCCCTATTTATTCCAGTTCCCTCCCCCCATCCCCCTCTCTGATGAAGGGTCTAGGCCCGAAACGTCAGCTTTTGTGCTCCTGAGATGCTGCTTGGCCTGCTGTGTTCATCCAGCCTCACATTTTATTATCTTGGAATCTCCAGCATCTGCAGTTCCCATTATCTCTCACTTTTTTTGGTTTATTGTATCATCCTGCCACACCAAGTTGAATATTCCCAGTGGCCAGGTCTGGATTCAAGTCCTACCTGTCTCAGAGGCACCTTGTAGCATGATGATTAAAAATTATTTTTAAGCACTTCACAGCAAAATATTTTCAGGCAGATAGAGAATAATGAGCAGAAGGATGTTAAAAGATGGATCTTTGCAATTGTCTAGTTTTTAAATGGGTTATAGGCTCAGAGATTTTCCCAAAGTTTGTAGCATTTAACAGCGAAGTACATTATTCTTCTCTTGCAAAAATAACTAGACAGAAAATGTGCACTTTACAACTGTGAATGATATTAATGCTATATAACTGATTAATTAATGTACTACACACTGAATTGTGAAGTACATCATTCTTCTCTTGCAAAAAATGCTGGACTAATCTTAACTCCATGTGATTTGTACCAGTTCTTCACTTAGTGTTTCAAACCATTAAACATTTCATTCAAAATGTTTAACACAGACAAAATAAAATCATGATGTCCTGATGAGATGTGCAAGGATATTTAATGTGACTGTCATTGAACTAAAAAGGAATAGTGATCAGTGTAACAAGGAACTCTGAATCCATAAGTAGGAGCAAACCGATCCATTTTAACACTTTCAGAACATGCATAATCTAACACAATGCTGTTTTCCCTCAAATTGTCAAAGGAAAATGATGCGTAATCTGTCACTGGATGATCAATAATTAAACACAAGTTGCACCGCTAAGCCCTAAAGGTTTTCAATTATTTGGCGAAATGGAATTTGATTCAAAATAGGACATTAAATGGAAACACTCTTTTGTTTCTCTCATTGTAGCACAGACTACAAATGCCAGAAGGCTTCACCATTACACTCTTTTTGATTTTCTTGCACGCAATTCCATTGGAAGAAAAAGGAGCTGGAATAGGTCATTCAAGCCCCTAAGATTGAATCACCATTCAATCGTATTTGGTCTTGTACCCCAGCTCCATGTTCTCTTCATTCCTGCATGTGTCCAAGAGCAATAGGAAGGTCTGTGACAGAAGAGAAAACAAGTAAGATTGACTGACAGAAGAACTTTGTTTGTTATATTTAGCTTCTAGTTAGCAGCATGTCTGTTTTTTGCACATTTTTGTTGCTTTTCTTCCCCGGTTTGACAGTGGTTAGAAACATTTACTCAGTTTCAGCTGAAAGACTCTGTTTACACAGAAGGCAACACTTTTGACCTGCTGAGAAAAGGTGATGGCAGTCTATTAATCTGCCGGAGTAATGGTGGCTGTTGAACTAATTGCACAGGGGTATGCCTTCTGGGATGTTGGGTTTTATTTCAGTTACTGTGAAAGGAGGGGAGATATTACTCCCAACAGAGACATGAAGCTAACACAGCTAACGAGGAATGAATAGTTCCCTCAGGGTTTTGACTAATATTGCTGCTTTTGGTAGCTGTATCAGGAGGAAGGAAGAATGCTATTTTTGACCTGAGAGTGCACAGATTCACCAAGGTAGCTGTTGCTGTTTCTAATAAACAAGAGAAGGCAGATTTCTTAACAAATATTAATCCCTCAGCCCAGCATTGTGTCAGATTGTGGCTAACTATGGTTCTGCTGAGGGTGATGACCCACAATGCTTCATGGTGTCCAGTCGTCCATCGTTAGATCTGTTTGAAGTCAGTCCCATTTAGTATGTTGGTAGTGTCACGAAACACAACAGAGGGTGTCCTCAGAGATAGCAAGAATTGAAGAGAGTCAGGAAGGAGTCAGAGATAACACAGTGTGGAGCTGGAGGAACACAGCAGGCGAAGCAACATCAGCGGAGTGGGAAAGTTGACGTTTTGGGTCAGGACCCTTCTTCAATGCCAATTTCTGGGTGTTGAAAGAGTTATTAACAGAGTAGCTGGCTTTAAATTTCAGGAAGCTCTGGCAAATTTCAGACTTCACCCACCATCTTTAGACTACCTTGGTTAAACAGGGCTGTTGTGAAGAGGATACAAGATTTCTTTAATACGCTCTCACCATCCCACACTCTGATTGCCAATTTTATTGCAACTTTACTATCCCATCACAATCCTCTATTACCGCTAGCCTGCAGTACGACCAGTATGTGAGTAGTCCACCAAATCTTCAACTTTTACAGTGCTCTTCTATCTCCAGTTTTTTCATCTCTTGCTCTATTTTTTCCCTTTGACCATAAGACACTGGATAATGTCTGGAGTCACCTGAACCTGGCATATATGCCTTATAACCTTGAGTGAGGTTCTCAGTTTCACGACACACCTAAGGATACTTAGTGATCACATTGTATTATGTTGTGAGTTTCATTTCTATGCAATATAATTAACTCTAGTTAACTTCAGGTTTTTTTTTAAATCAACTCTTTCCAACCAGTATTGATTTTGACTGTTCACTGTGACAATGTGTAATTAGACTAGTGTATCTTAGAGAGTACTAGAAATGTCACATTTCCTATTATGAAGATTTTCTCTTCTCCTTAAATTCTTAACTGTGCTGGGTTTCACCAGCTCATGATGTCTCCATTTTTGACCATTTAGAGATTCAGGAACCACACTGGCTCCTCTTTTGTCAAGCTCTATGTCCACTGGGACTCCATCCAATTCTACTTGGATTGCAATGACCTGTGAATTTTCAGCAGACGTTTTTGCACTTCTTATTGCGTGGCTCTCAAATGACTGTTCAACAATTTGCTGCAGTTTGACAGCCCTTATCAATGGTTGCTATTTTCTTCCACCAGCATTTTCTTCACTTACCTTCGCATGACCTGCCTTGGCTAGATAGCCTTTCATCTTTCAGTTGTGATTCAGTTGTTCAACAAATGGACAATTCTGTGCCCTATGTTGGCCTAAGCAAATGTAACAGGACTTTGTAACTGTCTTTGGTTTCTTTCTCTGCAGCTTAGTGCAGCTGACAATTATTTCTCCCTAAGTCCTGATCCACTATAGTCATGGATTGTAATGTTTGGCAAATTTATGCTGAAGATTAACTTTAGCAATATCAACAATTTGCTGCAAGTGACCTCGAGTTTCAAATCATACGCAGATCTGTCCCACAATTACCTCTTGAAACTCACCAAAATTACCATGGTTGGACGGTTTTGTCAAAGCTACGGTAAACTCTCCAATTCTTTCATTTGGTAACTGATCTCTTGTTTAAGACTGAAAGTTTTCTGCTCTGCCAAAGGCATCACAGTATATAACATCTGGTGATTTAACACTAAAATAACAAGTTTGGCCTCAAGACGGTGCCACTACGATTCGTGTGTTAGCTGTGTTGTGGATCAATTGGTCGCGCTCTCCTCTTGAAATCGATTGATTTATTGATTTGTATTATTGTCACATGTACCTAAGTACAGTGAATAGCTTTGTTTGCGAAGAGTATAGGCAGATCATAGTAAGCAGAGGCATACAGATCGTAAGGGGCATTGGCAGAGTGACTTATACAGGCGACACTGCTCAGGAGGTGCACGAAGCAGGATCAACATTAATAAGATCAACATTATTTGAAGTTAGAGAACCCATTCATCAGTCTAAAAATGGTAGGGAAGAAACCGTTCTTAAACTTGGTGGTGTAAGTGTTCAAGCTTCTGTGTCTTCTGCTTGATGGAAGAGATTGTGGGAGAGTATTACAGGAATGGGATGTGTCTTTGATGACAACTTTTCTGAAGCAATGAGATGTGTAAATGGATGCCATGGATGGAAGTCTGGCTTCCGTAATGGTCTGGGCTGTGAACACCACCTCTGTAGTTTCTTACATCCTGGGCAGAGCAGTTGACATACCAGGTCATTTTGCACTTGGATTGTATCGTTTCTATGGTGCATCTATAAAAGCTGGTGTGAGTCCATATGAATGTGCCAAATTTTCTGAGCTGCCTGAGGAAGAAGATGGATTGTTGTGCTTTCTTGAACATTGCATCTCAACGTTAAATCCTACTTTAGGGCTTAATCTGATGAAGAAGTAGGCTGCCATTTCAGTGTACTAGTAAGGAAACATGCCGTTGTTCAAGGTGAGAGATAGGCAAGAACTGCAGATTCTGGAGTCAGAGACAACATAGTGTGGAACTGGAGGAGTACAGCAAGGCAGGCAGCATCAGAGGAGCAGGAAATTTGACTTTTTGGGTTGGGAAGAAGGGTCCCGACCCAAAACGTCAACTTTCTTGCTCCTCTGATGCTACCTGGCCTACTGTGTTCCTCCAGCTCCACCCATTGCTCAGGGTGCTTTTTTCAGTTATAGTATAAAGCCTAGTTGCCAAGAGCCCTTTGGACCTGCTTTGGAGAAGAACAGGGGATTTACCTAATGTTATTCCAGTGTCTTACTCCATATCTAATCCTTTATCAAAATCACACATGCACATTGTCTGGCTTTATGACATTTGTGATTTTTAAAGTTTTGATGGAATTGGGATGGCCACTTGTGATGCCAACACAATCAAAGCAGGCACAGAAGTATTCAGTTATGGCGTAAGATTTCATACACACTTGCAAAGAGTATTATGTAGGAAATTCCCAGTCTGATTGTCAAGGGACAATGAGTCAATAAAATGACAATCAATTTTAATGAATCAGAGGAGCACTGGTTTAGCAAAATGGATCCATTGCTAAGACATATCCATTGCTGAGTCATGTACAATGTCCGACTCTTAGCTTTATTTACTGTGTCCACATGGACTAGGGCAGCAGAAATGCTGACATCAGTTATGTTGAAATAAAGGCCTAAACATCCCTGTGGGAATGAAATTCTGGAGCATCAAGAAGGGACAGTTATTTAATACTTCAAGACTGCTTTTTGATATTCAATACTTAGACTCAACAACAAGAGTACCATTCGTGGAAATGGTTGACTCATCTAAACTTCTCTTGACTCTAATATAGACTCAATATATAGCTTAGACAACCCATTGGTCTCAATGCCAGGTACAAACATCTGATATTTTGTAATATCAAGTAAATCCTCCTTAATCAATTCATACTGCAAGACATCTCATCAGAGAGAAAATGAAAGGTGGGTTTTATTTTAATAATTAGATCATGCAATTTCATCTTTGGGTATCAGAGTAAGGTGGGCATTTCAGCTAAAGACAAGAACCTGGATTTCTGCAATGTTCCTCGCATAGTGATGCAGTGAAGAAAACTATTAATTTTCTTGTAGACATGTGTACATCTATTCATTCATTCTTTGTTCTATGTTGCGAGTCATTTATGGTTTGAGGAAATCCTACTTTTGGTTTATCCTTGGCAACATTTATTGCTTTTGGCAGGCAGTTTCCAAAGTGCTATTTTGAGGCTTGTACAGAATTTCACAGCAATATCTTTCTTATCTCTTTCCTTCTAAGATTTTCAATGTCACTCGTTGGTTCTTGGTACTTTCCAATCACTTGTCTATTACTCACCAGCTTAGCTTTTTGAGTCAAATGTAGAAAATGTTCAAGAAACTCAATAGGCCTGGCAGCATCTTTGGCATGAGAAGCAAAGTTAATGATTTTAGATTAGATTCCCTACAGTGTGGAAACAGGCCCTTCGGCCCAACAAGTCCACGCTGCCCTTTTGAACATCCCACCCAGACCCATCCCCCTATAACCCACACATCCCTGAACATTATGGGCAATTTAGCATGGCCAATCCACCTAGACTGCACATCTTTGGACTGTGGGGGGAAACTGGAGCACCCGGAGGAAACCCACGCAGACACGGGGAGAATGTGCAAACTCCACACAGACATTTGCCTGAGGCTGGAATTGAACCCGGGTCCCTGGTGCTGTGAGGCTGCAGTGCTAAACACTAAGCCACCGTGCTTGATATGACTCTTTTGAACATTTCTTTAAAAGAGTTACATCAAACTCAATGTTAATTCTGTTTCTGGATCCACAGATGCTGTCAGATTTGCTAAGTTTCCCCAGTGTTTTCTACTTTTATTTCTGATTTCCAGCATCCACAACATTTTGTGTTCAATGTTACTGGGTCAATCCCAGAAACAAATCTGTCCTGATGGGCCATGTTTTACATTTTCTTATTTTACCATGCAGTCTTTCATTGAAACATAAGCGCACATGACAACAGAATTAGTTTTAACAATTAGGAAGAAGTTTATGATACACAAAAATATCAAACTATCTGAAAGGTTTCAAAAAGCAAAGCAATACAAAATGACGCTTATTTCCAACAACATCACATTACTGTTGCTCAATCCTTCCTTATTAAATCTTTAGTTTTCACTTAATGGCTTCTTTTCAGTTCTCATCCTGTGAGCATTAACTGCATTTTTCAGCCATTTCCCCATATTCCTAAGAGACCAATAAAGCTATCTGTCTACTTTCCTCTTAATGTTCAGGCTTAGATATAAGTGGCATGCCACACTTAGATATCATTCCAATAAATATGATGCATCTTTATGAAGCTATTCAGCAAAAGTACAGACTCATATTGACACTGCATGCCTATAAATCCTGCGATCTAAGGACTGCCTCAGGTGGTCAATCCATCATGAGATCTCTTGATGTGTCCTTGAAGCAGAAAATCAAGCTGTACCCACTTTAGCCCTCAGTTGTATTTGAAGACATTATATGGTTTCCTTGCAGTAACTGTGCGCCACATAAAATTATGTCCATTTTTTGGCTGTTAATGTTTTTTTAATACACCTAAACCTGCTCAAAATTGTACTTTCTGGGACTCACTTCCAGCATTACAACTGAATAAAAGTAAGCAACAGTCTAGCATGTCATCTCTAACACCCTTTTCAATCCCCAATGCTGGAGTGAAGGAGGCATCTTTTATGTTAATACAGTCAGTGGCATCATGTTCTCTCACATTTCCAGTATAGTTTTAAGAATCACTTTAAAAACCTTAGCAAATCTGTACCTTTTGGGCAGCACGGTGGCTCAGCAGTTAGCATTGCTGACTCACAGTGCCATGGGCCAGGTTCAATCCCAGCCTCAGGCAGTTGTCTGCGTGGAGTTTGCACATTCTGCCTGTGTCTACGTGGGTTTACTCAGGATGCTCCAGTATCCACTGCCCATAGTCCAAAGATTTGCAGGTTAGGTGGATTGACCAATGCTAAATTGTCCATCGTGTCCAGGGATGCGCAGATTAGGTGGGTTAGCCACAGAAAATGCAAGGTTACAGGAAAACAGTCGGGTGATGGGCCTCAGGGGATGTTCTCTGGAGGTCAGTGTGGACCCAATAAGCTGACTCGCTTGCTACAGCACTGTTGGGATTCTATGGTTGATCAATAATTTCCAATTCTGTTCTCAAGCCCATAATGTAGATTGGTCAGAGTAACGTCTTCTTTGGTATTCCCTTCCACCACCATGAGACAAATTCTGTCCACAGGACTTCTACACATCTTTTTTGCATTTGTTAATATGTATGTAAAAAAAGAACATTTGCATGATACAAGAAGAATAAATTCAAAAGTAAATAATGTATTGGTTTACAGGTTTTGCAAGTGTGAGCTGATAGTTTAATTGTACACATGTTTAATGATGGAACATTTCTGGGTTGAAAAATTCTAAAAGTTGACAATCCTGTCAGTGAAGAAATTTCATCTCATCTCAGAACTAAATGCTCTGCTTCAGATGTTATGGACCTTCTTGACTTCTCTCCAGAGTTTTCATGGCACTCTCCCATTTGGTTGCACTTAGGGGCTTTCTTCCAACTAGTAGTTTGGGATGAGCAACTAGGGTACATTTTCCAACCATTAGTTCAAATAACAAGCAAGCCCTATGTGTTAAGAGTATTTATATTAAAATATGAGGAACAAATATCTTTAAAATTCATGTAATGCAGCTTTTCAACTACATATTTTTGTCTAATTCAGAGCAGCTTGTATTTCATTACTCCATGAAACAGCTTGCCTTTGAAAACGACATCAAAGAGTACAGTTGACCAGTTAGCTAGTTAGAATTGTAAAGTGTTTTTAAGGAAGAAGCCTGCAGTGTGCTGAAGGCTAACAGCTAATTCTAAGTGTATATTGCCAACAGAGCTGTGAATTTTCACTTAAGGCATATGCTCAACAAACTTTGCATCACATAGAATTCTGATTATTTAAAATTGCTAAAGTAATTCACAACATTTTATGAGCTGAACAACTTAGTTGCCTTGAAATTAAAATCGTTATCACAGCTAGGGGGGCATCATCCTTATGAAGCAATGTTTGACAAAATCTTTTTTGCTTTATTTGTGAAACCACATTGCATCGCATTGAAAAATAATTCTCCCCATCTTTTCCACTCGTCCCCAAGCAGAAGAGTAATGCTATCAAACATCCTTGATGCCAGTAAAGCTGAAGTATTTATCTTGAATAACTATTTCTGATGAGATAAGGGAAGAAATGCAATATAGTAACAGGCTTTTTAGACCAACTTTGCCAAGGGTTATGCTCTACATGAATCTCCTTTCACTCGATCTATTCTTTTCAGGTTGTCATCTGGTCCTTTATCTCTCCTGTATTTATCCAGCTACTCCTTAAATGCTTCAGTGCTCCTGTCCTCAGCTACTACATGTGGCAGCAATGTCCAGATTCTAACTACACTCTGGGAAAAGGAGCTTTATCCGAATTCTTGATTGCATTTATTCAGGGCCAACTTATACTTATGGACTCGGATTTTGAATGCCCCCATTATTAGCTTTTAGCGATTTGTCTGTGCTTACCAGTGTCCCATCTGACCAGTACAAGCAACCAAAATGCTTCATTTTCGCACCGGTTATCTGTGTCAGCTTTGTTTGATGGGGGTGGATGGGTTAAACCTGGCTCATGGGCTACCTTTCACAACCTTCACTAAAAATGCCAATTTGACTATGGACAGGAGTAGAAAGCTGGTAGAATGACACTCATGCCATGAGTAGGACTTATCTACAACACACCGTCAGTACCTCATATGGATTGCAGATGCATCCCATTCTTGTCCTCAAGATTCTTTTCAGCTGCTGAATCTTGTTTCTCCTTGCTTGCAATACAACATAAAAATGAGCAGAATTTCAAAACCATGCTGGAACAGGAGCAGAATGGGGTTTGATGGTGATAATGAGGTAGCAACTACTCAAGCAAAAGCTTGATAGAAGGCATAATCCAATAAGTGGCCAAGTTATTCTATTTCTGACCTCATTCGACCAAACTTGCAAGTTAAATTATTCAGCAGGGTTTTCGACTAAACTCTCCGTGGATGTCTTCAATCTCACATCCTACATCTTCTGTAGTGCGGCACTATGCCCTGAATGATCGTAATCTGTGCTGCACTGTTTGATATGCTATTCTATATATAACTGCACTGGTGTTTGGCAGGATGCGTTTGCGATTCCAACTTAACTCGTGACACCGTCTGTCTCTTCACGCTGTTCCTCCATTCCTGAGAAAAATAAAAGTGAGAAATTCCAGCTTCTGTACCATTCTGGCAGGAACAACGCACTGCGGGAGATCCCAACAAATTCTAGCAAGCAACCACCCTCACCAGAAATTCAACACTTAAACACATCCGGCCCTCACGGCAGGCTGCCTGCGGGAGCTCACTAACACTTGAGCAAGAGTGTTCAAGTGCTTCTGCAGAAGCCGCCACTTGAATTTCTAATGAAGTGAAGGGAAGAGAATTGAATCTGCATGCTATTATCATACGGTGAAGGATTACAGTTGGAGCATGAGCAGTTTTGCAGAGTGAGCCCTCGAGGCACCATTACAAGTTTCCCAGAGTTTCTTGAGGTAGTATAGAATTACTAGTGAGCATGGAAACTTAGAGGGGGATCTTATTCTTAAATTAATGCATTGCCCAATGTTGGCAAAGGGATGTTTGATCTCTGCATGTTGAAACTGAAAGAAAATCGTAAGGCAAATGGAACACTGAGGGGAAGTTCCATCTGTAATAATCAGTCTCTTGTTGCAGAATATTTGTTCCTTTCTAACCTTTATCTAGATCAACAGCCTGGCAAATGTGTATACCTCCCTTTTATATGCTCCACAGTTATATCTGTTTTGATGACAGGTATTGGAGCATTCTACAATTACTGTTGGGCACTAGCGAGGCTTCAATATCGTCTGCAGTTTTAGTGTCTTTGTCTGAGGAAAGACATTCATGCTCGTGAGGAAGCCCGGCAAAGGATCACCAAGCTGACTCTCAGAATGGCAGGACTGACATGTGAAGAAAATCTGGATCAACTGAGTTTGCATTCAGGGGAATTTAGAAGGATGAGGGAGGATCTCATAGAAACATAGAAAATGCTGATGGGAACGGACAGGCTAGATGTGGGGAGAGTGTTCCTGATGCTGAGGAAGTCCAGAACTATGGGTCACAGTCTATGAATAAGGGTAAGCTAGTTGGGCTTGAGATGAGGAAGAAGTTTCTTCATTCAGGGAGTAGTGAACCTATGGAATCTCCAACCACAGAAAGCTGTTGGGACCAGTTCATTAAATATATTCAAGAGGAATTTGGACGAGGCCCTTGCAGCTAAAGGGATCAAGGGTTGTGGAGAAAAAGCAGGAGTAGGGCATTGAAACTGCATGATCAGCCATGGTCATATTGAATTTCAGGGTAGGCTTGAAGGGCTGAATGGCCTACCCCTGTTCACATTTTTCTGTGTCTCGACAGAGATTGTGCTACGTGGCAGAAGCAGCCCATTCTACCAAACATTCCAGAAGATGTTTGACAAGATGCCGTGGAGGAGGCTGCTTAATAAGATAAGAGCTCATGATTTAGGGGCAAGGTACTGGCATGTTTAGAGGTTTATCAAACTGTCAAAAGGCAGAGAGTGGGGATAAAGGCTGTTTTTTCAGAATTGGCAGCCGGTGACTAGTGGAGTTCCACAGGAGTCAGTGTTGGTGCCACAACTATCCACATTACACATTAACAATCTGGATGAAGGAACTGGAACAAACTCAGAAACCCTTCAGCAGTCTGGCACAATGTGTCATTTTCTCTGCCAGATCCTTATACTACTCATTGAGAGTACATGTTCAGGTCGCCAGATTAATTGAATTTCTGTTACAATAGAAGCCAGCAGACAAAATCACAGACTTCAATTCAAATGTTTTTATACCTTATGACTTACTTTCCTTAGCTACCGATTGAATCAAGTCAAAAATTTGGGGAAAAAGCAGGAGAGATAAGGTCAAAATGAATTGTAAGTATTGTACAAAAGTAGTAAATTAGGTAACTCATTTTTGATAATTACTATCATGCATGTCATATGTAATATAATTAATAATGGGGCCCTGTTTGGAAATCCCTAATCACTGAAAAGAGCCACAAGCCCTTACTTTGCACTCGGTTATTATAATTAGGTGCCTTTGGTAAATTGTCTCAAGATTGTCATGCTACAATGAATGCAGAATTAGAATTATAGAATCCCTACAGTGTGGGAGCAGGACATTTGGTCCATTGAGTCACACCGACTATCTGAGCAGCATCCCATTGAGACACACATCATCCCTGTAACCCTAAATTTATCACAGTTAATCCGCCTAACCTGCAGATCCTAGACACCATGGGCAACTTAGCATGGGCACACCACTTAACCTGCACATCTTTGGACTGTGGAAGGAAACAGGTTACAGGGCCATTGCTTACAGCGAATGGTAAGCAAAAATAAAATGATTTTTCTTCAGGCTTTAGATACTTTACTGGAGAAAAAGGCACATTATGTTCCTCCTGCAGTAGTCTGAAGTCTACTAAACAATACCATGGTGACACACAAACTTTTTCAGTGACCCAGGAACCAATCAGATTGTTGCTATCAGTCTGGTCCTAATCATCAAAAACTGGTCACAAATTCGCAAACAAACTAGCAACCTGTTGGCAGCTGAATTTTACTTTGCACCTATCCCTGATGCTGGCTCGTCTACAAACAGTCACCCATACTGCTTGAACAAATCAAGTTACTGACAATGAATTTCAATAATATGTTATTTTTTAAAACTGTGGAATTCCTTTCACAATCCTTGGTTTTGAAACAGTCCTTTCCCAAATTCACACAAGAATAAAAATATACATTCTTTACAGCTGGTTTGTTTTTCATACAGGAGCACGATTTTGAGACATGACCTATCTTGCTGCATTGTCGGTAGAAAGATAAATAGTTTTGTTTTCAGTGGTAAGTGGTTTTGGAAACACACCTGTGACAAATAGTTTTGAATTGAAAAGGTGTATGGTTTTTAAGCTGTAAAATCAATTGCTTTGGGAAAGGAACCATTTTAAAATCTTCAAGTTTTTCTTTAAATTCTCCAGATGATATTAGGTCCATATCACAATCTTTTACCATGTGTATAATGCCACACCATATTTGGGGTTTTAGAGACTGGTTGATCAGAAGGCAAAATCAAGAGTTATCTTCAGGGTTATCTTCAAAGTAACCTGTTTATTTTACAGTAATACTGAACAATGTGATACATGGTGATCAAAACAAGCCTTGAATTGCAGATATGGAAATTAGGGGTGAATCTAATTTTATATGTTGACATCCAAGTGCTTTATGTATGCTTTGCATGGAATAGAGAGGTCTAATCTGGTTTTGTATGGTCACTGGTGATTTTTGAACATGTTCCTTCTCATCTGTTCAAAATCTGTCACACTGTAGTATATATACCAAAATGATGTGCAGCTCTGTGTCATCATCACAAGGTTGCTCTGGGATCCTGAAACTTTTACACAACACGTGGAATCACTCATCATCTTGAACATTAATTGTTTCAGACAACAGGGATCAGTTTAACATTTAAGAATTAGCTAAGTAAGCCGTTGAAGTAAAAGAAAATGAAATGATCGGAAAGAGAAAGAGGGCATCAGTTCAGATAAAGTGGTGCTCATGTTGAAAATAAACAAGAACAAGAATGATTGGGTTGAACTGAATTTGTGTTGGTTATTTTTGAACTAGTTAGATTGGCTTAAATTACTTGAAGTTGCTTTTAAAATTTGTCAGTACTATCTTTCGCTGCTACCTTTTGTAGAAATTCAATGCCATTTCTCCTACTTCCAAATTCTTTAAGTGTTAACTGTAAGTTAATCAGTGAATGGTCGCCAGAGTAGCTGTCATTTTCAGTGCCACATCTAACTGACTGTGACTCCTGAAGATTCCAGGCTGGCAAGTATGCTGGCAGTGTTAAGCCCATACAGGAGTTGGCTAAGACTTAGATTTCAGTAGGTGGCATAAATTTTGTCAAATGCTAAAAAACATGAGTAGTTCTACCTTTGCAGATAGATAAATATCCTTTGGTGATTTATTGCTCACACACAAGACACTAACAATGACTGGAAATACCCTTAACTCAAGTCAGCAAATCTTTGAGCCATTTATTGCCCTCAAAGGAGATTGATGATGAAATGTACAGAGACTGAAATATGGGCATTTATAATTTATATAATTTTGTGTCCAAAGGCATAAATAAATTACAATTAAAGTTTTCCTTGTTAATTCTGCTCCGATATTGTATGGTCTTATAGCCATGAGTTAAAGAGAAAAAAACATTTAGATGCATAATTCTATTATTAAAGATCTCATTACATGATTTCAAAGAAAAGCAGGGAAATATAGTGCCCTGGCCAAAGTTTATTCCTTAATCAATATGACAACATTTTATCTGATCATTATTATGTTGTTGTTTGTGGGATCTTGCTGTGTTGCATTTCTTTCTGTTTTACATTTAAAAACTTACATTTAACACTTTGTGGTTACCTGAAGTTGTGAAAGGTTCCTTACGAACAAACTATGCTATTTTCCTTTCAAAATAAAGGTGTTTTTCATGGTGCAATAATTTAGCAAGTTGCTACTCATTAGCATCTTAACAAGTAACAAGCATTGGGTTCAAAGGTAACTAAAGCATCACTGAATTAAAACACGACCCTTTAACTCTGAGCTGTCAGCAAACCAACACTTTTACATCCCAGTAGCAATGCAACACCAAAATATTGCTTTTTTTTTCTCCTCATTGTATTTCTATTTATCTCTGTAATGTGAATCATCAATTAATTGAGGAGATTTTGTTTGCTCTCCCCATCTCACTTTGGAGTATGGCTATACCTGCACTGGACAGCATCTAATACTACAATCAACTGAACAAACTCTTTGTGGGCAAAGGCTTGGTTGAAATTTTGCTAAGTTTTCAACATATGCAACTCCTGCAGAGATGTCTTTTTTCTAAGCGAAATTATAAATGCAATGTCAGTTGAAAAAGTGCATTGATGTTCTGTAAAGCTTGACTCAAATCTGGGAGTATAGTGTGTGCTTGACATATGCCTAGAATTTACAGCGGACATACCCGGCCCCCATTCACTAAGTAACTTACAATTAATATTTAAAGGATTTGGAAGTAGGAAAAATTGCATTGAATTTCTACAAAAGGTAGCAGTGAAAAATGGTACTGACAAATTTTAAAAACAACATCAAGTACGTTGAGCCAATCTAATTAGCTCAAAACATAACCAACACAAATTTCCTAAAAATCAACTGCAGATTGCCATTGCTAAATATTCATTAAATAACAGTCATGAGTCCTTTACCATGTTTCAAGCCTGTGGTGCATTGCTGATGACTATGTCTACACTAACAGCTACTGCACACGTGAGTCAATATGTACTAGTTCACACATTAACCTGGAAGAGACGCATTTAAGCGAGAGAGATAATCTCCAAACAAAATCAATGGATTTTGAATGGATTCACTAACCACTTGATTGGCACTTTTGTGCTCTTGAGATGCTGTTTGGCTTGCTGTGTTTATCCAGCTTCACACTTTGTTATCGTTGATTGGCACCCTGGCAGCTTAGCTGCGTTCCTTGTTTGGATTTTTGTCTTGTGGTCGCACTTATCCATTACGCCATTAGTAATAACAAGTATTTAGTAATACATATACAGATGCAGCTTTTTTCTCGAATTTTTCATTCTCATTCAGACATTAAACAACAGCAGTATTGTGTAGTGCCGTTTGATGGAATAATACATCCTAAGGTTAATTGAAGAGGCATTTTCATGCAAAGTTTGAACTTGGTGAGATATGGAAATGTCACAACAGGAGTTGGGCAAGAAAACAGAGGATTTGAGGGCTACCTTAAAGGAACAGAGAATGATAATAGAATTCTCATGACAAAAAAAGAGACCATTTGGCCCATCATGTTCGTATCAGTTGTCTGCATGAGCAATTTGGCAGAATCTCTCTGACACCATTTTCCTGTGTTGTAAAGTGTAAAGTGGGTGTATGTACCTTGACTAACCTTGATCAACTTGTCGTAACTCTTTTTAACTCAAGCAAGTTATGCAGTGAGATAGGCAGAGGCCAAGACTCATGGGAAGGTCAAACACAGCATAATTGAACACTTTATCAAGGAAA
This sequence comes from Stegostoma tigrinum, assembly GCF_030684315.1. Classification (NCBI taxonomy): domain Eukaryota; kingdom Metazoa; phylum Chordata; class Chondrichthyes; order Orectolobiformes; family Stegostomatidae; genus Stegostoma; species Stegostoma tigrinum. The sequence goes on from NC_081359.1 coordinate 20,833,277, forward strand.
AACAATATTTATCAGACTTTGTTATTGTACTTTAATTAAACCCTATCAAACAGTAACTATCTCTTCACTCGAGCTTTCAATGAACATTCTTAAGTTTAAGCCAGTTGTCTATTTCTGACACACACTTCTGAGGATTCACTGCACCCAATCTACAAGTAGTTACAACTGTATTGGAACTGGTTGTCTGAAAGGGCTGATAATACCTGTTCAATAAGGCTGAGAAAGGCTCCTCCTCAGTCTTTGAGATTTGGCTGATGTTTCAAAATCCGCAGTTATCAATTTGGGCTTCCCCTGTCATCTAGGGCCGGCTCTGGTTTTCAGGTTGGCTCACTGAGTTGGTTTTCTGGGCCTGTTCAGTCTCATGATGCTGGCCATGAAATGCAAGGAGCTGGAGATACTGTACATCTCAGATGCCAGTCGAAGATGCTTTCTGGAGACATCACTGCCAAAGATGCAAAAGCTACTTGACCTGTGGCTTCAGTTACCCCTTTTAATCCCTCTTCATGCCCTTTGAAGGTTCTGTGGTCTGTCCAAAATTAACATTGTGTGGAGCCAAAAAGATCCAATCAGGTGACTACTTCCATTAATTGTAGCTCACAGAACAGGGTATTGAATCTTCAACTGTCAAGTGCTATCTTTGTCACGTTATGCCTACTGAGTTCGGTGCCATCAAGTCTGTGTAGCATTCTTCTACGAAAGCAGGGAAGGTGGAAACTTGAGGTAGAAACAACAAGTCATTCTGAAACAATGCCACTGCATGTACCTGGCCAGGCAGCTCCAAGCCTGTCTGGTTTCAACAGGAAGTTGATTGTCCAAGGCTTGGCTGCATGAATATTGTCTGTTAGAGCTCTGCAGTTTGCAAATTGCAGAGCCCAATTGGATTTAAACTCAGCTTCCACATTTTGAGTTTTAACCCGGAAAAATCAGTATTTCTGTAACAATCACGGAGGCCATGGTCACCTGACCACACGTGTAAACATTAGCGATTGTAATGAGGTCAGCCAGATGGAACTCACAGAACATGGGTTCCCTGATTGAAGCTGATAATCTGACCCAATCAGGGAACCCAGACTGACAGATAAAAAGAGGAGTAGCAAACATTTTGATGCTCTGAAAGCTGGCTCTGATGGAGCTGGACCAGTGTCACGTGTAAGTAAAGGGTGATAGGGTGATAGGGTATACCAGCCTCTGTTGAGTTATTTCAGTAACCTTTCTTAAAAATCTTCAGTTGCTTCTCTAATTTCCTTTCATAATTGAGTTTACCTCTGCCAAGCAATGCCTTCCAGATCTTAATACTCACTGTTTAATGCTTGTTTTAAAAAAAAGTTTCATATTGCATTTGATTCTGTTGCCACTCAGCTTAAATTGATCTCATCTTGATCTAGGCCCTTTGGCCAACAGAAAATGCGAGGCACAATTTACTCAACCCCTGGAAAAATAACATGGAGGAAAGTGAGACAATTGTAGAAACATGGCAAGTTTGAACAATGTTATTCCTAACATTGAGGAAGAAAAAGAGTTAGATTTTCCACTGGAGGCTTTAATGGTAACATAGGATTCTCACAAATGAGTGGTAAACACTTAAATGCAAGCATTATGTTCTGAACAGATCTCAGGCAAAATTCCTAATCTGTAACAGTTCCAGATGGGCAACCCCCAAATCATTAAACTCCCCTAAGAGAGCTTTTCCATCCTCCTTGGTTAGGTGCACCAAGTTTCATTTAAAAATAATTTCTTTCCTTGTGAACACCTTTTAGTCCTCGACCCAAAAAAGCTTCTATTTTAAAAACAGCCGGCATAACCAGGCCTTCTTGACTTAACAAAGACTGAGTTTATTAATTACAGAACATGAGAAGAATTAGTAATGCAGCATATATAATCATAAGATTAGAAATAAAATGGGAGTCCAAAAGAAAAAAAGTTCAACAAAGTTATGTGAATCAGCCTTTGAATTAGCCATGAAGAGTGGACTGTCAAACATTGTGGCAATTGCCATGGTGATTACCAGTAGAATCAATATTTGCATTTAAACAGCCAACCTTTGAGGGTCTTGGTTTTGTAGACTGACTGAAGTTCCTTTGTTGTGATTTCACTTCTTTAGCTGGTCTGCAGCACTCATCGTAAGACATTCTTTATGTTCAGCATTAGTAAATAGGGGATGGTTCACAGCACAATAATACCGAAAAACAAGAGCATTCAACCCGCAAGTCCACTCAGATAGGGTTGAAACTGACAGTTGAAACACTGATCTTGTATGTTATTCAAAAGAACAAAAAACACAATGTATCAGTAGTTTGGGACATAGTCCAGAAGGTGACCTGCTAGCGAGCAAAGAGTCATCAACACTTCACTATCTCTTGTAGTCACAAGAAATCACAGTCCAGTTTTCTTGGAGGACTGTTTGTCATCTTTTGGCAATATATCCAACTTGTCCAATACAAATGACATTGTGATCAGAGATAATGGGAACTGCAGATGCTGGAGACAACACACATCTGTAGTTATCTCGGCTTTTACTGATGTCGTCTTCATAGCAGTCCTCTTTCAAAAGCATATTTTTAAATTAGGGGCTCAAAGTGCCCAAACTACTTTGGGGGTTGTGATAATTAACATCTCAGCATGACCCAATCTCATTTATAACTCTTTACTATTTTATCAAGGTCTGGATACAAACCATATGGTGGCAATATCCAACATGACAGTCTGAACAGGTACTTGGTGGCCATTCACTCTTCCAGTGTCTCACTTAGCTGTTGGCCTTGAGAGTTGTGGGGAAGTGTCACCAAAAACGTTAACTCTGATTTTTTCCTTCACAGATGCTGCCAGACCTGCTGAGCTTTTCCAGCAACTTCTGCTTTTGTTTCTCACCTTGACCATCTTGGCAGTTTGAAAATTGCACAGTCCGGCTAGATTTAAACTTAGATTCACCATTTTGTCCATGGTCTTGAAAATAAAATCAATATTTCTGCAACAGGCCATAGCTCACTTGGCCACACCAGCCACAGCAGGGACCATGTTCCTGTGGCCATAATGCAGCAAAGGCACAGAAGATTTGAGAAGGCACAAAAGTACTAGCATGCTCAGGAACAGCAGTTACCTCCAGTAATCATGGAATGGAGTCCACATGAAGAAGCTGCAGCTGAAGGTCCCCTCAAGATACAGAAGAAATAAAGGTTGCCCGACACCTATATTCAATGCCATTTCCTCTAGATGAGCGAGATGCCTTGACGTCACAAGGGTGTTGTGCAGCATCATCTCAAAGCTTTGCCATTTATTGGATCAGGGCTTGTGAACTGAAAGAGTGGGCTGCCATTCTATAAAAGTGGCCGCCAAAGTGGCAGTACTGCATAATTTTTCATGTGAGTCGTTGCTCCCATAGCCCCAAAGTGGCCCTGTGTAGGATCTCTCAATTCTCAACCTACAGATATACCAAGGTTGTTACTGATGATGTTTGTGCCTGATCACACCACTTCATCTTGTATTCCAATATCAAGCTCAGAGCTGAAGCATGGGCAAGTAGGCATTGCAAGTAAACCGGGATCCCCTAAGTGCAATGCAGTGTTGATTGTATGTACGTTGCATTGAGAGCACCAGATCGCAATAGAGCAGACTTCATCAGTAGAAAAGGATTCCATACAGTAAATGTATAAGCCATCTGTGACCATCAGTACCACATCTGAGAAGTCACTTCCAAATACACTGGAAATTATCTTGATGCCTATAACCTTGCATGGGTGAGAAGTTGAGGGATTCTACTTTGGGGTGTTCTCATGGAATAGGGATCATCAGAGGAGGCTGATCTAGGGTTCAGAGGCAAAGACAAGGGTGTTACGTTCATCATTCACTCTCCACTTCACCATCATGTCCAACTGCCCACATTGTGGGGCAAATAGAGGCCTTCAGACAGCTGCCTAAAAAGCAGGCTGCTCATATGGTTATTAAATGGTTATTAAAATAACCACTTAAGGCCTCAAATAATGATGGTTCAGAAAGGCCACCCAAGGGCATTCCTATTCCAATCTTGATATCCTCAGTGGCAGGAAGGAGACGAGTATCTCATCTGTACCAACCCATCTGATTATTCATTCTGACTTCATCCTGCCCCACCACATAAATTAAGGGGATAATTCCAGTTAAGTCCAAGTCAACAATTTATACAGGCTCATCGTAACTTCCTTGTTTCTGCTGGGTTGATGATTTCCAGAACCTGTCAAGTTCTGTTTGTTAGTTTTGTTTCTGATTTGACTGAAAGCTCCTTCTTGTTCCCTGCCACAATACTAGTACACTTCCTTAATAGGGAGCTGGTGGAGATGTTCATACTTTGAAGACAAATTATAATGATCTTTGTTGAAACCTATCAGATTCTCTGCTTTTGTATCAATTGCTTGATGAATCTCTGCTACAGGTCTCACTTTGTCAAGATCTGTGTGAATTTTCTTTTCACTTGATACATGAATTATAATACGTGATGCCAGGTATATCCAATAACTTCTTTTTTATTGTTTCATATTCTTTTTCTCTTCTTTGTCCATAACCTTCCTGATATTTGGCGATGATTGCCTCTTTTGCTTTCAACTGCTTATCACTTGCCAGCTCCTAGTAAAATAACCTTGCCTTTCTCATCATCTTTTCAGTTATTTTTAGGACCTGCTGATTCAGACACACCATCTCTCTTGCCTTTGAAACTGAACTTGAGAGTGCAACTTGTATATTCCTTGTCAAATACTGAGTTGGTTACACGTTCTCCTTCAATTGAAGACATTCTCTAGATAGTCATTAAAGACCTGAAACAACATCTTTATCATCTTCTAGAATCTGTTTAGCAGTCGATAGGTGTTGTGTGAAACACAGGAAATCTCAATGCTACCGTTCCAGGCTTTAGACTAGCTTCAACTGAGGAGAGTGGATTTTGCTTAACATCTACTGTAGATCTTCCCTGTGGATGTTTCATGGGGCTGTCAACTTCATTGCTCTAATGAGTGTCGTTTCATCAAATTTGTTCAATGTTAGCCTTGAGGCTTCTTTTTTGAGTCATCAACTTGAGCCATTTGAGGCCCACAATCATCACCATGTACCATATAGGTCAATGTCTATTCGAAACTTCATATTTGCTTGAGGTTCTCCTTTGCAATTTATCACCTTTAAGCTTAATGATGCCAAACTTTTGATTCAGGCAGAGCGCTTAGTGTGACTTTGATAGAGCAGCCATCTTTATAGGCTTCTTTTGCTTTTTTATTTCCAGTTGAACGTTTACATACAAAATTGTTCGGCTTACTACAGCTAAAACATTGTTGCCTACCTTGCTGTCCTCATTGAAAAACAATGCCATCATCAAATTGAAAATATAAACCACAAAGGCTAAAGGCCCCAAAGGCAGTGTAAATTGAGTAAGCATGAAGAAGTGAAGCTAAAAGCCAGAGGATGCATCCTGCGCAAGAGATATATGTGTCCCTGTCCCAGATAGATTACTTGGCCATTTATAACTATGTTCTTTTAAAGAATGACTGCCAGGTCAGCTAAACGTGTTTTTCTGAAAGAGTATTTTTTCTGAAAGTTATACTGCAAGTCTCTGCATAAACATTTTGATAGTCAATGCAGAGCCTTGCACAGCAGTCCAGTTTAGACACAAATACAACTGGGGCCCTCCAGCTACTGCCTCAAGGCTCTATTAGTTGATGCTGTAACATGTAGTTAATCAACTCCCAAATCTGAGCTACATTTCCTGGGCCTGGACAGTTGGGAATTTTGTCACATGGAGGATCTTCTCCAACATTCACATCCTGTAGATTCAGGAAGGTGCAACCTGGCTTGCCTTTGCATGACCCTTTAAATAATATAAGCAGCCTTTGACTGATTCCTTTTGACAATAGTTTCATTTGCTTTCTAGCTTCCAAAACAAAACAAGCAAGAAAGAAAGAGAGAGAGAGAGACTTTACTTATTTTCCATCCACAGTGCAGATTGGCTCGGGGTTGTTTCAGCTGTGACACTGACTTCACAACTATGTCCACAAACAAGGCCAGAGTATATATTGGCTTTTAACCCTTGTTAGGAATTATTGAAAAGCAAAAACAGAAAATTTATATATTCTTGTCCAGATTGCTCTCTTTTCTCCCATCATGTTCACAGCCTGAGATAATTCATAGGAGATTGTAATTCATTTTGCAGTGTATTTCTCCCTTTGAAGGCTTTCTATTTGAAGTTTCCTTGGTGTCCTTCAGGGTGACATTCCAGTGTCTTCCTTTAATTGAGGATAATTGATGCAGATCTTCCAGACAGTCACTAAATTTCATTTCTCAGAAGTTACATTCTCAGTCATTTTTAATGGTTATATGTCATCTTTTTAAAAAACACATTGTAGTTAAAGTTCAACATGTCCATGGATGATCTAAAGTTATAATCCATCAACATGACAAAAAGCAGCAATCCTAAGACTGAACTCAGAGCACAAGGTGAGTACTTCCACAGGTAGTGGAGCAACTAAAAACACTGTGAACTAAAAGTTTTTAATATATGAAATTGAGATAAAGCACAGGCATACCTCAGAACCTTACATCAAATAAACAGCTGATTTTCAATAATTTCAGCTGAATTGTGCTAAACCTGTCAAATTGCAAACTCACTAGAATAATTGATATGTCATGGTGTCTGAAGAAATAACATCTAACAGGTAAAGAACAACTGGAAAGGCGTTGATATCAGAAAGTGCATATTCAGGAGTTTTAATGTTCTCACAATCGCATGAGTGCACTAGCATTCATTTGTGCATGGGGAATTTTTTACAATCAATTTCTCTACTTTGTCTGTTGATTTATATTTTTCATAATATAAAATTTAATGTTAGCTTCCAATAGCTTTTATTCATACTTGTAGAATTAAAACACGTCCATCAAAATGCCTTTGCATTCCATGACCCAAAACATAGCAACAATATGCTGTTTGTGTGCAATGCAAACTTGGTCGACCAGCCACGCTCACATTTCTGAGCTTGGTTCAAGTGCTGCTCCAGGAGTTAATGGCCAGTCTCATAACATGCCCAAATAGGTTCACTGTCAACTCGCAAATCATTCCCATACAATCCAATGGCAGCCGAAACAATTAGAGAGATTTCTAGTCAGCCTTGTGATGGAAGGAAAATTGTAGCCACTGTCACCAATATTCATAACTGAAGGACATATGTAAAAGTGTTGCAGCCACTGAGACTCCTTGGAGGGCTCAATAGGTTCAGTCGGTTGGGTGACCACAGTGGCTCAGATTGTTGCCAGCAGCCCGGTATTCAATCCGTCTTCCAGCTAGGCTGGATTGGGAACATGTCCCTGCCCTACCCTGTAGTGGAGATTGTGGCTTAGTGGGACAAATCTTCATTTGGTCAGAGAAACTAGGAAGAAGATGAAATACCAACAGGATTCTTAAAAACTTTGAGGCTTTCACTTCCAGTTTAACTGGCTACATGACAGGCAATCGAAATAACATTTTTGAAATGTCTTTCCATGAATTTTTAATCTAAGTTCAAACCTTTGAAAATACTTTCATTTGTATCACATCTTTCATGTTCCGAAGACAGGCCCAATATGCTTTACGGCTAATTAGGTATTGTCAAAGACTAGACATTTTTGTAATATATGAAACAGGAAAGGCAAGTTGTGTACAGCTAGTTCCTGCAAACAGCAGTATGGCAATGAGTAAATAATGTCTGTAGAATTCAGCCTCAGAAAGGTCACATGGTAATCCTCTGAAGTTAGTGAACGTGCATCTGACATTGGCAGCTAAATTTTCCAAGAATTTGGTCCAAGATCAATTTCAGGGATTTTCGTGGAGAATTTCCTTCTTTTCTCTTCCTTTCTCACACACTTTTATATTAACCACCACATCAATAATGCATCTTGCCTCCACTGCACCACTCTCACTCAATTTTATGCTCAGGACAGGCTGAAGTGGCAACACGCCATTTCAAATATTGTCAGTATCAGGAATAGTCACCTGGGTCAGTACAGTGATAATGGGAACTGCAGATGCTGGAGAATCCAAGACAATAAAATGTGAGGCTGGATGAACACAGCAGGCCAAGCAGCATCTCAGGAACACAAAAGCTGACGTTTCGGGCCTAGACCCTTCATCAGAGAGGGGGATGGGGGGAGGGAACTGGAATAAATAGGGAGAGAGGGGGAGGCGGACTGAAGATGGAGAGAAAAGAAGATAGGTGGAGAGGAGAGTGTAGGTGGGGAGGTAGGGAGGGGATAGGCCAGTCCAGGGAAGAGGGACAGGTCAAGGAAGTAGGATGAGGTTAGTAGGTAGGAGATGGAGGTGCGGCTTGGGGTGGGAGGAAGGGATGGGTGAGAGGAAGAACAGTTTAGGGAGGCAGAGACAGGTTGGACTGGTTTTGGGATGCAGTGGGTGGAGGGGAAGAGCTGGGCTGGTTGTGTGGTGCAGTGGGTGAAGGGAAAGAACTGGGCTGGTTTTGGGATGCGGTGGGGGAAGGGGAGATTTTGAAGCTGGTGAAGTCCACATTGATACCATTAGGCTGCAGGGTTCCCAAGCGGAATATGAGTTGCTGTTCCTGCAACCTTCGGGTGGCATTATTGTGGCACTGCAGGAGGCCCATGATGGACATATCATCTAAAGAATGGGAAGGGGAGTGGAAATGGTATGCGACTGGGAGGTGCAGTTGTTTGTTGCGAACCGAGCGGAAGTGTTCTGCAAAGCAGTCCCCAAGCCTCCGCTTGGTTTCCCCAATGTAGAGGAAGCCACACCGGGTACAGTGGATGCAGTGTACCACATTGGCAGATGTGCAGGTGAACCTCTGCTTAATGTGGAAAGTCATCTTGGGGCCTGGGATGGGGGTGAGGGAAGAGGTGTGGGGGCAAGTGTAGCATTTCCTGCGGTTGCAGAGCAAGGTGCCGGGTGTGGTGGGGTTGGAGGGCAGTGTGGAGCGAACAAGGGAGTCACGGAGAGAGTGGTCTCTCCGGAAAGCAGGCAGGGGTGGGGATGGAAAAATGTCTTGTGTGGTGGGGTCGGATTGTAGATGGCGGAAGTGTCGGAGGATGATGCGTTGTATCTGGAGATTGGTGGGGTGGTGTGTGAGAACGAGGGGGATCCTCTTTGGGCGGTTGTGGCGGGGGCGGGGTGTGAGGGATGTGTTGCGGGAAATATGGGAGACGTGGTCAAGGGCGTTCTCGACCACTGTGGGGGGAAAGTTGCGGTCCTTGAAGAACTTGGGCATCTGGGATGTGCAGGAGTGGAATGCCTCATCGTGGGAGCAGATGTGGCGGAGGCGGAGGAATTGGGAATAGGGGATGGAATTTTTGCAGGAGGGTGGGTGGGAGGAGGTGTATTCTAGGTAGCTGTGGGAGTCAGTGGGCTTGAAATGGACATCAGTTACAAGCTGGTTGCCTGAGATGCAGTGCAGTGTCTGTTGTCTGAAGGAACACAGAGAAGTGCCCCCAGAAGGTTAGTAACCTCTGATACTCCACAAGGTTAAGACCCATGATATTTTGTCTGCTACCTCACACTCACTTTAACTCTAACATTTTCCCCACCCCCTACCAAGGTTCAAGAACTGCCACTCTCAATATTGAATGGAGCACCTTTCCACAATAGCAGTCACCCACCCTGTTTCCTGATTATACTGACCAACCCTGTACCACCTACTCACTTACTCAGGGTACCTCAACACCTTTCCTAACATAGTATGGACCAGACATGGGCCGTCTTGATAGAACTAAGCACTGCACACCTTAGACTTCTCGGTATGACCATTTGTTTTCAGCCAATGCACTGTGTTGTTATTAAGCCGCTGGTACATGCTGTAGGTGTGACATTGACATAAAATTGTACCAAACAGCAACATGTCCACCCACTGACTTTTCACTGCTAATGACCATGAACAGCTGGCTGGCTCTCTTTCTGTGCTAAAGGGCAAAGCAGAGACACTGTAAGCACGGAATAAGTGCAAGTTGAATGAGCACTAAGAAAACAAGCTAAGAGGCCCTAGGTGCAGCCCATTTTAATGCACAAAATGAGGTGCCTGTCCCTAAAGAAAAATAAGCATTAGAATTTAGGGTTTCGGTAAGCCCTAAAATACCATATTGTGTGCTGAATTATATTATAAGTTAGTCCAAAATGTACCATGATGAGGTGGTGAGGGTAGTGTTTTTCAGATGCCAACATCAATGCACAGAGGATTCAAGTAATTGCTGTCCATGGCATGTGCCCTGAGATGTTGGGGAATGCTGGCCAATATTTATCCCACAATCAAATCACAAAATGCACAGAATATTGTTCCCTTGCTTTTAGCAGGAGTTTGGTGCACTGAATATGAGCACCATGATTTTTACAAATAAACAAAGTACACCTGCAAAAATGCTTCATTATCTGTAAAGAACTTTGTGCCTTCCAGTAGTCATAAAATTTACTATATAAATGCAAGCCTTTCTTTCTTCCCTCCTATTTAACCAGCAAATAATCAGGATAAAGGAATGACACCAGTCACAATCCCCATATCTATTTCAGGTACATCAGCATCCATACTTTGCTACTGCAATAGTTAAAACAAATAATGCTGACTTATTTTATTATTTCAAATAAGGTTTTGACCACATTTTGCAATATGGTAGAGATTTCAACACCTATCAAAATTAGCTTCTTTCTGCAATTTGTTGGAATATCAGTTGGCCCAGCAAGTGTCAAGCATACTATTAGTGGCAAAAGTGCCAGTCAATAATTATTTTTGCAGCCACAGACACATTCTCAAAGGGCGGCTTGCTAAAAGTTTGAATGATTGACTTTAGGTAACCTTAAGAGACATTTACAAATGTGTCAAATGATCAGAAAGCATGCATTGCAATTCATTAGTTCACTATGGAATGGGATTTTTGTTTATCTGTGTGCCTATGAACAGAGAATTAAACCATTAGCATAAGTGTAGCCCTTTGAGCACAAGCTGTTATTCAATTAGATCATGCTTCAATCTCATCTCAACTGCATTTATTTATCTTGGTTCCCTTCTCCCTTGATATCCTTGTCCAAGGAAAATGATTAAACTTAGTTTTGAAATTTCCAGTTGCAACAGCGTTTCAGGGGAACGATGCCCAGAAGAGCATCACTCTTTGTGTGAAGAAAAGTCCCTTGATATCACTTCGGAATGGCTTTGTTTTAATTTTAAGATTGCTCTTCTACTCTGGACTTGCCCCACCAGAGGACAAAGCTTCTTGCTGTTGACTCCATTAGCCTCTTTAATCATTTTCAGCACCTCCGTTAGATCTGTCCTTAATCTTCTATATTTATGAAACTTCAAGTCTGGTCAATGCAAACTTGCCTGAAAATTTAACCCTTTTAGATGTTGTATCACACAGGGTTGGGAGCTTGGTGTTTAGGAAGTTGCACATCTGCTGCAAGCTGACACTAGTCCAGGAATTATGGATACATGTGTTCCTCGTATGTTGGTGTGGATTGTCTTTGTGTGAGGCTCACACAGAGATGACAACAACTTCTGTGCCTGGATCCTATGGGGCTGGTTCTATTGAGTCTTTGTGGGCAATACCAGAAACAAAGGAGCTCCTCAGTGATGTCCTCAGCCAGCAGTCACAACACACCCAACTAACATTGGGACATGGAAGCTTCTGATAAAGAAGACAATTGGGTGCTTCTACTTGGACCTTTCTCTTCATTGACCTGATTCAGATGTATGTGGCTCAAGCCTTTTTGTACATATTCAGTAGGAGATTGGAAGTGTTGTAGCAAGAACAAAATCTTCTCCCCATATAACAACACCCCTCCAAATTAACCAAAAAAGGCAACATTATATATCAGATAATAACGTGCATAGTTCAAGACATGGTGAACAGCTCCTGCACCTTGTGTGGGCTGTGAAACTTTGGAAAGTGATTGCAAATTGTAGAGCCAAGATCAATCTTTACATTTAGCCTGACCTTACTTGTCCTTCACAACTATTATTAGGATTAATTTGTCATATGGAATAATATGGTCACGATTGCCTGTATCAAGGATTTTAGTTGAGCCAGTTGGTCAATGCATGACATGCTTATAACAGGCTTACATGATAACTGATGTCATCAAACTATAGAGCGAGTGTTTGTTTAATGCTGTTGCCCTTGAGGGACTACACATTGCTCAAAAGCTGATATACTCCTTCAGAGGAAATAAAAAGCACAAACTCAACACAGCCAGAGATTGCTGGAGGAGCTCAGCAGTTCTCTCAGCATCTGTGGAGAGAAAACAGAGATGTTGCAATGAATTTAGTTATCCTTCTATTTCAGATCTGCAGCCCTCACAGTCCTTTGTTTCATTTTAGTGACGAGCTCACCCAATCGGAGTGTGGTAGCAGCTATTTTACATTGAGATTGTGCACGTGCAATTCCAGCAAGGATGGAGGGCTACACAAATTTTGGAGTGAGCCTGTGAAGCAAGGTGATCCACCATTCCCCCTCAGAGTAAAAGCCTTCACATTCCTTTCCACCTTGTCCTCCCTGTCAACCCCGGCAGCTTTGATCTTTGCCACATACACACCCAGCTCTTCTATTAACTAACCATTTCTCCATTTTACCCTCTGAGCCCCAAGCATGTGCTTGAGGTAATGCCGTCCTCTCCATTGAAGCCACATTGGTGGTGAGCATTTATGATACCCACTCCTGCAGAACCTTTTGCACTTCAGTGCGCTATTTTCTCCCACCCTTGTGTGTTGAGTTTGTCCCGTTTACAATTATTGGATTTATTGCAATTACTTTTGATGCCATCTTGTTGCCTCCAGTCCCCACAATTAACTTCCCCAATATCACCACAACAGCGGTCCCTGAAAGACCTCTTTCACTTTCATTGAATACACTCCATACATTGTCTGTGACTCAACCTTGACTGATGAATAGCTAAATCCAATTGATTGCTGTACAACTCCCTGACTGACTTACTGGTTCTTCCTGGACTGGTTGCACTGAATCTGCAGGACTGACTGTGATCCACTTCCAGGCTGTAGTAAAGTAAATCCTCTGAATGTGATCAACTCACATGTTTGACTGACCATGACCAAGCCTACTGGTCTGAGATCAGATGATGCCCTTGACTTACTGAGCTGTTTCTCTTAATCGATGACAGGCACCTTTGACTTGACTGAACACTATTCACCTTAGACTTTGAGAAAATGCCCATTTGTTTGATGTAGCTGCAGTGTGTTAGCAATGTATGCTGCCTGCACATGGTACAGATTTGACATTGATGTAGCTTGGTGCTGTACAACAACATGTTCTCCCCACCTTGAGTGACTTATTAATGGCTAACATAACAGGCTGCATCTCTTTACATTTGTGCTAAAAGTCTAGGCGAGACGGAGTAATGTAAGCCTGTGCATTTTGAGTGGGGTAGCAAAGCAATGCAGAGATGCAGTAACCAGCTGGGATATTTGTAAAATGAGTGAGTGCTAAGACAGGAAACTAAGATTCCTAAGATTCAACCTTGACAAAACTTGAGCTGTGAGCCTGTCACTGTTCACAAAGTGTAAAAGTGCAGTGCATTTCAAAGAACAACACTGAAGTGATGAACTGTATTCTCAGTGAGTTGGAAACGTTCTATGACAATATAGTAACACTCGTGTATGTCTGATGTCAACCTCCATGGATGGGGAGTGCCCTGAGTTGCTGGCCAAAATGGAGGGTCAGAGGAGCAAGGAGTCAGCTGAAGACATCAGGAACTCATTCAGACTTCCACATCAGGAATTGCCCAGTTTCTATGGTCTGTCTGGTAAAGTAGAAGACTGCGCATAATTGAAGCAATATTAAGCAATAATGCGATGGTAATTTGTGCAAAGCGACCTCTCATCAAGTACTCGTGAGATTTTTGCCTCAGCATGCTATTCTTGGGTGGAAAATTGTGCTCTTTTCCCAATTTTGAGAATCTCTTGTCTTTGTGATTTAGCTGTATTTTTTTCAATTAACTACCCATCCCCAAAATTATTTAGGAAGTAGAAAACTTCCCTGTGTGTTTTTGAATGTTGCCTGCTTTGACATAAGGCACTGGCGTGCAGTATGTAAAAATATGCAGCAGCTCAATGGTGAATAGTAATTCAGCCATACAGTCTAATTGTGGTAATTTCCATGAGTAAATCTGAACAATCTCTGTTAGTGATATCATCTTCAGATTTATTCTCAGCTGGCTAATCTGTCTTAGAAGCTATTTCTTATCTGCTGTGCAATACTCCATGCAGAGATTTTGTTGTATGATTCATTGAAGCAAACTAGATCTAATATTGTTCTGCAACCTTTAATTTAGTGTGTCTAGAGGCTCATATACATCTGTTTATTGTGGTGCTCCAGCGTGGGAGAGAGATTAAAAATTTGCTGTTTCTGATCATGTAATTTTGTGTTATACGAACCACTTCTATCATTAAGGACTGAGATAATAAATTGCATCATGGGAAAACACAAATTATTACTGACCATGTTCCAGTTATTCAGTAAAGCTTATTTCACCATCATAATAATTATTAGTAACAATCATGCAGGGTGGGAATCTATTCACAAAACTTCTGCCAATTTGAAACATCATCAAGTTACATCCACAGCACAGAAATAAGCCATTCAACCAAACTGACCCATGCTGGAATTTATGTTTCTTACAAACTTTTATGTAGCCTCCTTCTTTTCATCATATCAGCACAGCAAACTTTCTTTTGTCTCTTATGAATTTATCTACCTTCTACTTTTAGTCTTCCCACAAATGAAAACATTTTTGTATTTCTACCCTTTAAACCACATTCATTATTTTTAGGACTTCAATCAGAACACTTCTCACTCAGTGTTTTGCTATAGAGAAATGCCACAAGCTATTCGATCTTTCCGGACACTCTCAGTTATGATGCCATCCGTTTGAATCCTATTTGCACTTTAATGAGTGCTTTTCAGTCATTTTAATTATATGGAGAACAGAATTGTGCATGCTCTACTTGAATAATGTTTATCATATTGGTTTAACATAACTTCTCTGCTTTCAATTATATTCATCTACAAATTAACCCCAATACTATTTTTAAAGTGATTGTATTAACCTGTGCCACTGCTTCTAAAGTATTGTTGGAATGTAATATACAAGGCTTTTTCCAGTTGATATGTTTTGTATAATATTTTTCTGGCTGTTTTAGACCATTGAAAAAATTACACAAACCACTTGAGTGCAGAGCCATGGTGTCATCGCGAGTAAATTATAATCACAAAATTGCCTTCATTTATTAAAATATCCAATTATATCTAATATGCATAGTTTCACGATTATTGTGAGAGACAGGTCAAAGATTATCATACTGGTAGAAAAGGAAAATATCAATTAATTAAATTTTCAGGCCTATTATCTGCATCTGCTTTATCTACATTATACGCAATTGAAAATTATGAAAGAATTGGGGAGAAAATACCGCAGTATAAATAATTCTCTTTCTTGAAAGTTGTTTCAATCCACAAAAAAAATCCTGGACTCCCTAAACTTTTGCACAATAATCAAGTGTTCTAATAGGGCAGAGGTCAATAATGAGGTAGCATAGGAAGTTTGACATATTACCGGTCAAAAGTTGTGGGCATCTTTAACTCACTGCCTGAATGAGGATTAAACTGAGAAACCTTATTCGCAGACAGAGAGAGAGAGAAAAAAATTCTTGGAAATTCACTCTAAGAATCCTAACTTTTGGACTGCAGATGAAGAGCTGCAAAGTAGGGTGAAAGTGAATAGGTCTTTTCAGTCAGGTCACAATGGACCAAATGGCTTCCTTTGTTGGCATGAATTTTCTTTGCTTATAATACGTCTTTTGTTATTGCAAACACTGTTGATGCCTTGATTCTTTACTTTTTATTCGATGATCATGAGCCCTTGACACGATTTTTGAAATGAAAGCATTGACAGACATCATAATGATTTCAAATAGGCTGATGCTTTGTTAGGTAATTGTCCTGGGCTCCTCGAAAGATTATTCCTTCTCTGTACTGATCAGTAAAAGACGATAAAGAATGCAGATTCAGACCACAGCTGAGAAACTCCAGCATACACCATGCATAATTTGAAGATCAGAGTTGACAGCATAAATCACAGTGATGCATTTACAGTGATAAGGGAAATTTCCAGTTTAAGAATTATATTATTGATGGTTTGAATAAATGAGCCATTAATCTACTGTTCTGGCAAGTGCAAGGATCAGGGAGGGTAGCTATTCTTTGTCACGAGAACATTTATCCAGCAGGTGATTCTCTGAAACATTTACTATGCAATTGAATGTTTGTCCACAAGCATAAGTTTGTAGGGGATAAAAAAAAGGACATGTATTGACACCAATTCACACTCATACACATATAAGCTCAAAAATACTATTCACTTTTCACCTGAAATTTTATTCTTGGAGAATGGCCAACATTAAAAGGAAACGGTGCAGAGATAAAATATGTTTCTGATACAAGGAAGTAAAATATCAGCATACTATTGTATAGTCAGTAGTTCTGATGAAAGAATGCATATGTAAACCATTCTCCACAGATACTGGCCAACAAAACTGTCCTGTTGATAGAAATAAAATAAAGACGTAAGAAATCTTCACAGGAGTGGACCGTTCAGCCCCTTAGGCCTGCTGTGCCATTCAGAAATATTCTAGTTTATCTTCTTCCTTAGCAAAACTATTCCCACCACAACTCTCGATTCCTTCAGCACCCAAACTAGCTTAAAATCTGTATTTCATGTATCACAGAGATAATGGGAACTGCAGATGCTGGAGAATCCGACATAACAAAGAGTGGAGCTGGATGAACACAGCAGGCCAAGCAGCATCTTAGGAGCACAAAAGCTGACACTTTGGGCCTAGACCACTACTGCTTTGTTAAAGAGTAACAAAAAGGAGATAATGCTGTCATAGGAACGGATCTAGTAACCCAGGAATCTAGACTAATATGTTGGGGTCCTGGGTGCAAATCCCAATATCGCAGATCGTGAAATTTGAGTAAAAGATGATAAAGAATGCAGATTCAGACCACAGCTGAAAAACTCCAGCATACACCATGCATAATTTGAAGTTCAGAGTTGACAGCATAAATCACAGTGATGCATTTACAGTGATAAGGGAAATTTCCAGTTTAAGAATTATATTATTGATGGTTTGAATAAATGAGCCATTAATCTACTGTTCTGGCAAGTGCAAGGGTCAGGGAGGGTAGCTATTCTTTGTCCAATATCAATACCAATTCCAATATCGCAGATCGTGAAATTTGAAGTCAATAAAAGCCTAGAATTAAAAACAATTTCAATACTAATTCTAGTTCCTGTTCATCCATTTTCTACTCTTGTATAAACAATTCTGGTTCACTCACTTTTAGGAAAGAAAATTTGCTGACCTTCCTGGGTCTGGCTATATGCAACTCCATATGCATTTTTATGTGATTGCCTTCCAAATTGTGCCCAATTTCAATTTGAGGGGAACTAAGGATGGACAACAATTGCCAGCCTTGTCAGCAATGCCCACATCTCACACAAGAATTTGGAAAGAAGTTTAATTCCTATAAACTGCTTACCCTCCTCAATGGATTCTCCTAGTGTTCGCTTACCATCTTGTAAGTACATTTGTGACAATAATTTGTAAGAATATAATCAGGTATTTTGATCCTCAGTACCCATCAAGGTGAAAATAATCATATTTAGGAATAAGCCTAGCTCACAGCTGAAAATAAATAGGTCCAGCAATTTTGTAACTCTACATCACAATAATGTGATTATATTAAAGAAAATTGTATTTGGTTCTGAATGCTTTATATGTACAAGTGATTTTGGGTTTCTCTTCTCCTTGAGAACATCTTTGAGTAGGACAAACTTTAACCTAGCCAGTGACAGCAACATCCTGTGTAAGAGTGAAAAATAAGTGTTGGCAATGATTATGCAAATTGATCAGAGAAGATGGTACCTTCTTAACTAATACGGTTTGTATTCATAACTTTCTTTGAAGAAGTTCTTAAAGTCTTCACATCAAATTAAGAAACACATGGATCTTTCTGGGAAATGGTTAACCAATTATGCCTGGCAGAAAGTGAAACACAGCTTTCTAAAGAGGATTAACAGTTACTTCCTCAGGTAATGGTGCTATTTGTTTATTTGAGTGCTATAGATCAATGTCACTGTTCCTCATGACAAACCAAAGCAAACCACCCATCAAAACAAAGTTAACCGTTCCAATCCTCACTTCAATTATATCAATAATCTGCATTTTTCTTTTACTACAATGGGTTTTGACATTTTCTGACCTTATAAAGATTCCCTCTTGATACTCATTCTTTATCGTCTTTTACTGATACAAGCTTCCCAATCTAGATTTAAAGTTATAAAATGCATGTGTAACTTCTCACCAGTGAACTGGTGGGACAATTGTCTTATGATTGCCCACCACTAAACATCAGATGATCACATGAAGAGCCATGAATGATCCATACCACATTTGTTAAAATAAATTGTGTCAAAGCATATGGCTGAAGAGGTGGTTAATTGTTGGGGATCGCCTTGAAAAGAAGACTGTATCAGCCAAGCAAGACATGGTCACATCAATCAATACCGTTGTCTATTTAAGGACATTCGACAGCAATTTTAGTTGTAAGTAATAGGAATCTAATGTAAGTAATAAATGGTTCATATTCACCTTGGAACTTCAATGTGAATCTCATGCCAGTTTCAGAAGATTAAGTTAAATTTATAAGGTAGTTTAAAACTCATCAACAACTCCTCCTTTACTAATATTGAAGGAAAGTCATTGCACACTAAGATGATTGGCATGTATTGCTTGGATCACACAATTTCAGAATTCAAGTGGAATAACAATGCAAAGTTAAAAAAAAACACCCTCCTTTCTTGACTATTGATCTTGATGACATCAGTGTTATCCCATTTCTTTTATTACTTCTCCACCATCATTTCCACTGTATACATAAATATTACAATTTGAGTAAAACATCTTAAAGGAGCTTCACAGGGGCATTTCTAAGCAAAACTAACAGTAAATCATATAAGAAGTTAGAAAGAAAAGCTTCAGCCCCACATCCCTTCGAAATATTTGCACTTATTTAATGTAGGGTCTTTGAGCATCTCTGATTTTATGAGTGAAGATGTGCCTGGAAAACCTGCGTTTTGCCAATATTTTTGGAACAAGAAATGACTCATTATATTGAGTAGGTCCACATAATTTTGTGTGGAAAAAATGTGATTATTAGCTCAGTGTTATTTGGGGTTGTTTCAAACACGTTCACAATACAAGTACGTCCTGATTTGCAGTTACAGACAATTGTTTTATCTAATTATTGCACTTTACTAAGATGTTTATTTCACAAGGACTGTTGTTCAGAATATTTTCTTTAGTAATGTTTTTTCTTTGTTAAGGTACTTTTGTCATAATAATATTCATATTATTATTACATTTTAGAATTGAGGACAAATGCATTTTTTGCCATTTTCAAAACAAGGAGTTGTGACATTGCTCAGTTTGGCAATTTAAAGTGGGATTTTCCTTTGTCCGGTGGTAGGGTGCATGTAATAACTTGAGCTGAGCCTACTAGCCTCAACATTGAGCTTGGAGGTGACCACAAATGCCTGCTGGATGGCAAGGTGTGCTGTGTGAAATGCCACCTCAGTGCTTTGAGACTTCTTCTCAATAGCAATTGGAACAATAAAGCACGTTAACCCTCAAAAATCAAGCCCCTCTCCCTTTGTTCACTTCCAAATGTCCATCTATGCCATGTCTTGCCTGCCACTCACTGCTATGACTCCTCATATTTTTCATGCCAAGCCATACCCCTCCTTGCACCCCATGCCCATTATATCCCCTATGCTGCCGCTTCATACTCCCCCATCCAACCCAATGCCCCTTGGCCAAGGTCTGGCAAACCTATGCACTTTAAAGCATCAATAGCAGAAGCGTTATGTACTTAAAACCTCCTTCTCATGTACAAACAAAGACTATGAACTGAATTTTATGATAAATCAACTGTCAATTTTGATGGATTCCTTTGAGGGTTCTTCCTCTGTAAGCCTTAATGAGATTGCCCACACATTCATTACTATACACCATGCCCCTTTGGTGGCCCTCTCCTCACAGGTGTAGGTAGCTGCCACTTCCAAAACTCCTCTGATTCCTGTTGCTGGCACCACCCTTAAAGCCCAGCCATGAGCCAGGTCAAGTGCTGTCAATGTGGAATTGCTCTGCAAACTTCTTGTCAGTTGGGCCAACAAGTCAGGCAAAGGAAAATTCCTAATTTGTATTGTTGATTGGGACCTGAAGGTGATAGTGGATGGGATGATGTAGAGAGTGGCAATTGTCTTCCCCTCAGGATCAGAAGAGGTGATTATGCCATCAGACATTGATAGTCTGGTATGAGGTTGCCACCTGGAGCAGTGGTGTTTCCGGGATCCAGAGGAAATTGTCTGGTGGCATTATTGCTGGACTGTTAATCCGGAGGCCTTGACTACATTCTGGGGACCTGGGGTCAAATACCGTCACAGAAAATGGTGGAACTTGAATTCAATAAATAGCTGAAATTAAGAATCTAATGATGACCGTGAATCTATTGTTGATTGTTGGAATAACCCATCTGGTTCACTAATGCCCTTTAGGAAAGGAAACAGCCATCATTACCTGGTCTGGCCTACATGCGACTCCAGACCCACAGCAATGTAGTTGACACTTAACTGCCTTCTCAGCAATTAGAGATGGGCAATAAATGCTGCCTGGTCAGTGACACCCTCATCCCGTGAATGAATAAAGAAAAAATACCCTCCTCTGCTCCACACGGGGCAATTCTGCTTCATGCTTTCTGAATCTCTTGCACTGCACCCATTTCCAATGAAGACTCCTGGTCTGCTATGCTCATATTGCATGTAACACCTTCCCTCACACATGCCCACCTACCCACCCCCACCCCTGCCTATTCCTGCAATACTAACCCTTTGTGGACTCTGCACTGTCACTTTAGCCCATGAAAGCCTCAGGAATTAAAATCAGATTAGGCAGATGATAGAAGGTAAATATTGATATTGACTATGATCATAAGACTGAGTTCTTAGTAAAGAATGCATGATAAGGCTTGGTTAGTGCCACACGCTTCTTAGCGAACAATGAAGAACATGTGTCCATCTGGAAATCGTATGCCCAATCCGAATCAACATGAACAGGAAGATTGTTATTATCTGAGTTTGCAAAAGGTTTTTTTTGATGCAGGAATATACAACCTGCTTGTAATAACCAATAACACTGCCATGCACTGAAAACCTTTTATCAGAGAAATAGAACTGTTATAATGCAGAAAGAACATGTTTGGCTCACATTGCCTGTACCTCTCTCACATGAGCAATTTTCCCTGTGCCATTCCCCTGCCTTCTTACCTTTTACTTTCTATTTTTGAGCTCAAATATCAGCCAAATTATTATAGTTATTTCTGATTTCAACGCTTAGATAATGATGAATGGACACAATTCTTTCCACCAGAAGGTAGAAGGCTTTCCTATGGTTTGGTGCTAGCAAATACAACTCCTCTTCGGCACTACTTTAGTTTGATGTTATGTCTTCCCCTCCTAAATGGTCTGTTTTATTTGTTTTTCCCTCAAGATCTGTCTTTGAAGATCATAGCTTATATGAATTGTGCTAGCTGTGGGCACAGCTGGTGAGAATGACTTTTAGCTGGCTAAGAACTGAGATCACTGCCAAATAAGTCATGTCAGAAGTGTCTCCCTTTGATAGTAAATTCAGCTCAGTTCTTTGCAAATATTGATCTTTCCTCCATATTACTAACAGGAGATCACACTACAGCCCATCCATGTAGCACACCATCAACATGAAAACAAGGCACAAGCACTTAATGGAAACTTATATAAAAAATGGCGGTCAGCGTTCATGGTCTGAAGTTGTTGAATTCAGTGTTGAGTCCAGACAGCTTCAAGTAGAAAATTATAGAAAAAAAAAGTGCTATTTTACCATTGAAATGTTGTAGAAAAATAATTTATAATCTAATGGTTTTGGCATAACAATTGGCAGTAAAACCACTTGATCAGATGAAAAG
Source organism: Stegostoma tigrinum (assembly GCF_030684315.1). Classification (NCBI taxonomy): domain Eukaryota; kingdom Metazoa; phylum Chordata; class Chondrichthyes; order Orectolobiformes; family Stegostomatidae; genus Stegostoma; species Stegostoma tigrinum. The sequence continues at coordinate 20,855,339 of NC_081359.1, forward strand.
GTTTTGTGCACAAAATGTTAACTTTGATCTTGATCATAGAATCCCTACATAGTGGAAACAGGCCGTTTGGCCCAAGAAGTCCACACTGACCCTCAGAGCATCCCATGCAGGCCCATTCCCCTATAACCCACCCAATCCATACATCCGTGAACACTACAGGCAATTTAGCATGGCCAATCCACCCAGCCTGCATATTTTTGTACTGTGCAAGGAAACCAGAGCACCTGGAGGAAAACCCTGCAGACACAAGGAGAATGTGCAAAGTCCACACAGACAGTCATCTGAGGGTAGAATCAAACCTGTGTCACTACGAGGCAGCAGTGCTAATCACTGAGCCACCATGTCGTCCAAATGGGCGCTGCGTGAAAAATTGGCAATTGCTGGATCATTGGTTCCAAAATTTCTTCTGTTCTGAGGTCAGGTCACTGGACCTGAAACGTTACCTCTGATTTCTCTGCTCATATGCTGCTAGACTTGCTGAGCTTTTCTAGTGATTTCTGCTTTTGCTCCTAAAATTTCTTTGCCAGCCAAGGTGAAACTTATGAAGAATCTGGTCTTGTTATAAAATACGTTTCTTTTTTCAGCCTAAATGTCATGCCGTAAGCATTACTAAGGCACCTGAAAAGAAGATATAAACTAACAAACAGTCATAGAGTCATAGAGATGTACAGCATGGAAACAGACCCTCCGATCCACTCATCCATGCCAACCTGATATCCTAAATTCATCTAGTCCCATTAGTCAACATTTGGCCCACATTCCTCTAAATTCCTCCTATCCATGTAACCGTCCAGATGCCTTTTAAATTCTGTAATTGTACCATCCTTCACCACTTCATCTGGCAGTGATTCCGTACACACACCACCCTCTGCATGAAAAAGTTGCCCCTTAAGTCATTCGTAATCTTTTCTCTCTCACTTTAAACCTATGCACTCTAGTTTTGGACTCCCCTACCCTGGGAAAAAGATCTTGACTGTTCAACCTATCCATGCTCCTCATGATTTTATAAACCACTATAAGGCCACACTCAACCCCCGATGCGCCAGGGAAAATAGCCCCAGCCTATTCACCTTCGCCCTATAGCTCAAACTCTCCTACCCCGCAACATCCGTGTAAACCCTATCTGTACTAGAACATAGAACATAGAACATAGAACAGTACAGCACAGAACAGGCCCTTCAGCCCACAATGTTGTGCCGACCATTGATCCTCATGGATGCACCCTCAAATTTCTGTGACCATATGCATGTCCAGCAGTCTCTTAAATGACCCCAATGACCTTGCTTCCACTCTTTCAAGTTTAACAATATCTTTCCTGTAGTAGGGCATCATTAAATATATAACTGCATGAAATGGAACCATAATTGCTAGACTGAATGTAGATAATTGGTTGAATTCCTTGTTAAATTGCACATGTGAGTCACTGAAATTGATTTTAAGCACAAAATTTATTTAATGCAACAGTTGTTAACTCAAGGCTTTGAGTTGGAAAAAAAAATCCCGCTTTTATTGAAAGACACTGTTGTAGTTTTGGGTAAAGGTGCTAATATGCTGTAGCTTGGAGAGATTCAACAGATAGTTTACTGTGGGGTGCTGTTTAAATAGATTTGGTATGTTGTTTGCTGCCAAATAGACTGAACACCTCTTCACCCAAAAACTTTTTTTGTGTTTGTATTTTTGTGGTGTTGTGGGAAAATTAAATGGATAGAGGACTTCTAGAAATTTGCTTTTTTGCCATATGATTATTGGTCTCATGGAAAAGATCTGTGTTAATTTGAATCACCATGGATTTGTTGAGAGAAAGTCATGCCAAACTAACTGAAGAGGATTTTGAGGAGATAATAGCAAATGTTGATAAGGGCAATGCAATTGATGTGGTGTACATGGTTTTTCAACAGGAATTTGACAAAGTATCACATAATACATTTATGAGAAATGTTATAGATCAAATGATAGGAACAAATAGGGACAAGAGATATGAATAAAGTAGATACAAAATTGGCTGAGTGTTAGGAAACAGAGAGTAATGATTATTAGGCATGTTATTGACTGAAGGGCTCCTTTATTATACACATATATGTATAAATTATGTAGACCTTAATGTGCAAAGGACATTTTCAACATTTGTAGATGATACAAAACTTGGGAGCATTGTAAACTTTAAGGAGGGCAATATACAACTTTAAAGGCTCATTGACAATTTGCTGGAATGGACAAGTAGCAGAAGTAGAGGAGAGTGAGGTGGTACATTTTACAACAAAAGACATAGAGAAACAGTATAGAATAAAGTGTGTTATAGCAAGCAATGCATAGGAACAGAAGGGAATGAGTGTAAGTGTCCATTAATTATTAAGGGTGTTGGACAGGTCGAAAGTACTCATTATAAAGCATCCAGTGCCTCCGTGTTATTAATAAGGATATAGAGTACAAGGGCAGAGTTATATCTCATATCTTCCAATGAGAGGCTGAGCCCGGTGTTTGATTCAGGTGCAACTTTATTTCGGTGCAAATTTGAGACAGCTTTGGATTTTCTCTACAGTAAGCATACAAAAACTTCAGATTGTATATGGTTAAAACTTAGGGCGCGCACACATTCTATCCCAATTTGATTCTGTTGGTCAGTGGCACTAAGATGTCCCTCTGTAGTTGCTCTCTGATGCAGCATCTTAAAGAGATGGACAGACTAGTGGTCCACCCACAGTCATGATGTTGGGCAGGGAGGTGGGGTCGGTGTACACTTCTACTGCCTGAGCCTTTTCTTTTGGTGATTTTTCATATACATGTGGATTTATTGCTGCTATGGAATCTGCATCTATGATTATCTGAAGAATCTTAACTAAAACCTGCTCTTAAATATTGTACCAGGTTGATTAAATAATTCAAGAGAAACAACGGCTGAGTGTAAAATATTCTTATCGATGTAGATTGCAGCTGTACGTTCCATCTCAACCATTGTCAGGAATGAGATTTCTAAATTCCTGGAAGTACAGGGTCAGATTAAAACAAGTCAGCATGGTTTTAGTAAGGGGAGGTCGTGCCTGACAAACCTGTTAGAATTCTTTGAAGAGGTAACAAGTATGTTAGACCAGGGAAACCCAGTAGATGTTATCTATCTAGACTTCCAAAAGGCCTTTGATACAGTGCCTCACGGGAGGCTGCTGAGCAAGGTGAGGGCCCATGGTGTTCGAGGTGAGCCACTGGCTTGGATTGAGGATTGGCTGCCTGACAGAAGGCAGAGAGTTGGGATAAAAGGCTCTTTTTCGGAATGGCAACTGGTGATGAGTGGTGTCCCGCAGGGTGCAGTATTGGGGCCACAGCTGTTCACCTTATATATTAACGATCTGGATGAAGGGACTGGGGGCATTCTGGCGAAGTTTGCCGATGATACAAAGATAGGTGGACAGGTAGGTAGTACTGAGGAGGTGGGGAAGGTGCAGAAAGATTTAGACAGTTTAGGAGAGTGGTCCAGGAAATGGCTGATGAAATTCAATGTGAGTAAATGTGAGGTTTTGCACTTTGGAAAAAAGAATACAGGCATAGGCTCTTTTCTAAATGGTGAGAAAATTCACAAATCAGAAGTGCAAAGGGATCTGGGAGCGTTGGTCCAGGATTCTCTAAAGGTTAACTTGCAGGTAGAGTCCGTAATTAAGAAAGCGAATGTAATGTTGTCGTTTATTTCAAGAGGGTTGGAATATAGAAGCAGCGATGTGCTTCTGAGGCTTTATAAGGCTCTAGTTAGGCCCCATTTAGAATACTGTGTCCAATTTTGGGCCCCACACCTCAGGAAGCACATACTAGCCCTGGAGCGTGTCCAGCGGAGATTCACACGGATGATTCCTGGAATGGTAGGTTTAACATATGATGAACGGCTAAGGATCCTGGGATTGTACTCATTAGAGTTTAGAAGGTTGAGGGGAGGTCTAATAGAAACTTACAAGATAATGTATGGTTTAGAAGGGGTGGACACTAGGAAGTTGTTTCTGTTAGGCAGGGAGACTAGGACCCGTGGGCACAGCCTTAAAATTAGAGGGGGTAAATTTAAAACTGAAATGAGACGACATTTCTTCAGCCAGAGAGTGGTGGGTTTGTGGAATTCATTACCGCAGAGTGCAGTGGAGGCCGGGACATTGGATGCCTTCAAGGCAGAGATCGACAAGTTCTTGATCTCAAAAGGAATCAAGGGCTACGGGGAGAGTGCAGGGAAGTGGTGTTGAAATGCCCATCAGCCATGATTTAAATGGCAGAGTGGACTTGATGGGCCGAATGGCCTTACTTCCACTCCTATGTCTTATGGTCTTATGGTCTTATGGCCACCTTGATTAAACAGTCTTGCTGTTGTTCGACTTGCCAAGACTACATTAAGAAAATATTTTCTCAAGGCTCTCTACCTACTGTCAGCCATGCTCTGCTGTGAGTTAGTCAGGGGCAATTGTTAGCCATTTTGTGACACTCTTTCATGGGCAGCCCTGACAATCAGGGAGGTTTGCATTTGACAAGATGGCACACCAAAGACTGCGACATAAGATAAAGTTGCACGGTATTACAGGTAATCTATTGGCATGGATAGAGGATTGGTTGACCAGTAGAAGCAAAGAGTAGGGGTAAATGGGTGTTTTTTTTTCCGGTTGACAGTCAGTGGCTAGTGGTGTGCCTCAGGGATCAGTGTCGGGACCACAATTGTTCACAATTTGTATAGCTGATTTGGAGTTGGGGACGAAGTATGGTGTGTCAAAATTTGCAGATGACACTAGGGTGAATGGTAGAGCAAAGTGTGCAGAAGACACTGAAAGTCTGCAGAGGGATATAGATAGTCTAAGCGAGTGGGCAAAGGTCTGGCAGATGGAGTACAATGTTGATAAGTGTGAGGTCATCTATTTTGGTAGGGATAACAGGTAAATGGACTATGTTTTAAATGGTAAAAAATTGCTGCATGCTGCAGCGCAGAGGGACTTGGGTGTCCTTGTGCATGAAACGCTGAAGGTGGGAATGCAGGTGCCGCAGATGATTAAAAAGGCAAATGGAATTTTGTCTGCCATTGCTCGAGGATGGAGTTTAAAAACAGGGAGGCTATGCTGTAGCTGTATAGGGTCCTGGTGACACCACACCTGGAGTACTGTGTCCACTTTTGGTCTCTTTACTTGAGAAGAGATCTACTAGCACTGGAGGGGGTGCAGAGGAGATTCACTCAGTTGATTCCAGAGTTGAGAGGGTTGGATTATGAGGAGAGACTGAGTAGACTGGGATTATACTCATTGGAATTTAGAAGAATGAGGAGAGATCTTATAGAAACATATAAGATTATGAAGGGAATTGATAAGGTGGAGGCAGGGAGGTTGTTTCCGCTAGTAGATGAAACTAGGACTGGAGGGCATCGCCTCAGTATATAGGAAAGCAGATGTAGGACTGAGGTCAGGAGGAACTTCTTCACCCAAACGATTGTGAATCTGTGGAATTCCCTGCGCAGTGAAGCAGTTGGAGCTACCTCGCTGAATGTTTTTAAGGCAAGGCTAGATAAATTTTAGAACAGTAAAGGAATTAAGGGTTATGGTGAGAGAGCAGGTAAGTAGAGCTGAGTCTCAAAGATCACCCATGATCTTATTAAATGGCGGGGCAGGCTCGAGGGGCCAGATGGCCTACTCCTGCTCTTAGTTCTTATGTTCTTATTCTGAATTTATGTAGGCATCTTGTTAGACCTATTCGGTGTAGTTCTGGGGATCACACATTAAGAGAAGCATTGGTAAGGGTGCAGAAGTGATTTACACAACTGGTTTCAAAGTGCAAAACTTCAGAAATGAAGAAAAATTCAAAAAGTTGGGACTATATTTCTTAGAAACAAAAAAGGCTAAAAGGAGATCAGAAGTTATTTCAGTAACAAACCTGTGAGAGTATCTTTAAATATTTACTCAGCAGCTGAAAAGCACACATACCAGTCAGCTCCTGTGAAAGCAGTATCCTGACAGCAAAAAGAAGCAAGAATACTTCTAAGAGATAATGGGAACTGCAATGCTGGAGAATCTGAGATAGCAAAGTGTGGAGGTGGATGAACACAGCAGGCCAAGCAGCATCTTAGGAGCACAAAAGCTGATGTTTCAGTCCTAGACCCTTCATCAGAAAAGGGGGATGGGGAGAGGGTTCTGAAATAAATAGGGAGAGAGAGGGAGGCGGATCGAAGGTGGATAGACAAGAAGATAGGTGGGGAGGAGACAGACAAGTTAAAGGGGTGGGGGTGGAGCCTGTAGAGCTAAGTATAGGTGGGGAGGTAGGGAGGGGATAGGTCAGTCCAGAGAGGACAGACAGATCATGGGGGCGGGATGTGGTTAGAAGGTAGGAAATGGAGGTGCGGCCTGAGGTGGGAGGAGGGGATAGGTGAGAGAAAGAACCGGTTAGAGAGGCGGGGACAAGCTGGGCTGGTTTTGGAATGCAGTGGGGGAAGGGGAGATTTTGAAGCTTGTGAAATCCACATTGATACCATTGGGCTGCACAGTTCCTAAGTGGAATATGAGCTGCTGTTTCTGCAACCTTTGGGTGGCATCATTGTGGTACTGCAGGAGTGGCATTGTGGCACTCCCTTACCCACATCCCAGGCCCCAAGATGATCCCTCACCCACATCCGAGGCCCGAAGATGACTTTCTACATCAAACAGATGTTCACCTGCACATCTGCCAATGTGGTATATTGCATCCACTGTACCCGTTGTGGCTTCCTCTACATTGGGGAAACCAAGCGGAGGCTTGGGGACCACTTTGCAGAACACCTATGCTCGGCTCGCAACAAACAACTGCACCTCCCAGTCGCGAACCATTTCAACTCCCCCTCTCATTCCTTAGATGACATGTCCATCATGGGCCTCCTGCAGTGCCACAACGATGCCACCCAAAGGTTGCAGGAACAGCAACTCATATTCCGCCTGGGAACCCTGCAGCCCAATGGTATCAATATGGATTTCACAAGCTTCAAAATCTCCCCTTCCCCCACTGCATCCCTAAACTAGCCTAGCTCATCCCTGCCTCCCTAATCTGCTCTTCCACTCACCTATTCCCTCCTCCCACCTCAAGCCGCACCTCCATTCCCTACCTTCTAACCTCATCCCACCCGGATGACCTGTCTGTCCTGCCAACACCCCCCCCCCACCCCCCGGACTGACCTATCCCCTCCCTATCTCCCCACTAATACTCACCTCTTCAGGCCCCATCCCCACCCCTTTAACTTGTCTGTATCCTCTTCACCTATCTTCTCCTCTATCCACCTTCGATCCGCCTCCCCCTCTCTCTCCCTATTTAATTCAGAACCTTCTCCCCATCCCCTCTCTGATGAAGGGTCTGGGCCCGAAACGTCAGCTTTTGTGCTCCTAGGATGCTGCTTGACCTGCTGTGTTTATCCAGCTCCACACTTTGTTATCAAGAATACTACTAACCCTGGTTGTGAAAGCTCAAAACAACCAGAAAGATTGAAAACTATTGAAAAAGCTGGTGTGATTACTATGGCGAGTCTCACAAAGGCTACAAGTGGAAAAATCAAAATCATTAACCTGGGATGAAGCAATTAATATCAGACAACAAAGAAAATTTAGTCCAATAGAGGAAATGTGAAAATTCTTACATTAAAGAAAAATTTCCGAGCTGAGAGACTAAGAGAAGGCTTAAGTGACTATATTTACCAAACAGGTTTTATAATTATTTAAAATTATCATGAAAAGCTGAATAAAAACACTTTGAACAAATGGTAATCTGTTAAGAGAAACAAAACAGTAGCAGCTTGATTCAATTAATTTAAGTGAAAAATTCAAAGACAGGTATAAATAAAGATTTTTTTTGTGCAACTAAAATAGTTTTAAAAGTACAAAAAATAGCATAGAAAATTATTTTTTTAAAGCAGAACGACTGCAATCAATCATATTGTCAAAGGAAGCAAATCCATTTTGAAGGGGAAAAAAAGCACTGTTACAATATTTTCCTCCAACTTGGAATAAATCACAATATAGAATTTCTCCATTTTAATGCATTTGCTGATTTTTAGATACATGAAAATAATACTTTCAGCAGAATAGAAAACTTGGAAGAAGCAACACATTGGGGCTAATAGGGATGCATCTGAGCCACATTCGGTAGGGATAATATAGGTTGACAATATAATCCAGTGAATTTCAAAACTAACACCAGGGTTGGTGTTTCTATAATATCTAAAATCACCCTTGGCTGAAGAGAATGAAAATCAAAACTCTGATAGGTTATTGCATGGAGTATGCACTACATTTCCCAAGACTAAAGAAATGAAGAGTAATGTCTTCGCAAGCAGTGTCAAATATCATGCAGAATAATTGGATACCATTAACAACCAAGGCTTCTCATGTATGAGCAGGAAAGCATGTTTCATTCATTAAATTCTACAGCATGCTGGGGAGGCTCAAGATAAATGTCAGTGATCAACATAGATTTATCCAACAGGAAGATTTCATAGGGCTTACAAGAATGCTCTCCAAAACAAAGAGAAAATATGCTTGTTATTAATTATATTGGTGTGCAACAACTCTTCATGGCCAAGATGTCAGCGATGCAATCAATTTTGCAGATTTGCAAGAGTTATTCAGTTATCTTCCAACTACAAACAGATCTTCAAAATCAAATCATTGGATGTCCTCAACATCACAGTCACCAGGAATTAGGAGTAATTCCTTGAGACGATCAGTTCAACTCTTCAGAGGAAACAGCCAAACAGCACAGTCAGCATCACTGTCTATGGTTAATCCTAATATAATGACAATATTACACAAAAGACAACATTTTCTCTGTGAGAATAGAAGGATTACATTTGATTCTATATTGTTATAGTGTCAAAATGAAAAGATTACTTATTTCAGAAACTCCAATTTCTTCTCTGACTTGATTTTAAGGAACTACAGATCCTTCAAGGGAAACAAATCTTCAACAGCAACAATGATGGCAAAAAATATCTTATGCAATGCAAATTCATCCTTGCACTGGAATCCTCCATCAGTGAAAATAATTTCTCTGTTTTGTACCTGATTAAATCCGTTAATCATTTTAAACACTTCAATTTCATCACAATTAACTGCAGTTAACATATTTTTCAGAAGGAGAATAGTTATTGGATAAAAGCTATTAAATAGCATATTAAGATATGATTTCCAAAGCCTGCCTTGATTCTTAAGGTGCAGAAAGTTATGCTGATGAGTTGGATACTTTAAGAAAGGAACAGCCAAGATAATAAGAGCTCTGATTTAACATAACACTTCAATCAAATAAGAAACACAATTACCTGACAACATGCTGAAAGCAAAATGCATTGAATAAAGGGAAAAGTTATTCTTCTTGGAAACTACACTGAAGTCATTGACTTAAAAATGTGGGATCATTGCTATATGATGACAATAATGTAAGGAAATTCAAGTAGCAAACACCCAGGCATCTCTTATGGAAAACGTTTTAATTAGACAGGTTGCCAGTTTTGTCACTCCAGCGAGTTTAACCTGCAAACAGCTCTTTAAAGGACTTCTCATGTGAGGAGCAGTTTGGGATTCTATGTCAATACTTGATGGAACTTGGATGGGTGATCTGATTGAAACATACAGAACACTGAGAGGTCTGAACAGAGTGGAGAAGATGTTTCCATGAGTAGGAGAGACAAGGACTTCAGGGCACAGCTTCAGATTGGAAGGACAATCCTTTAGAACTGCAAAGAGGAGGGACATCTTCAAAAGGGTGGTTAATCTGTGAAAACATTGCCGCAGCAGGCTGTGGAGTGCAAGTTATTAAGTACATTTAAGACCAAGACAGATGGGTTCTTTGAAGAGCTCAGCAGGTCTGACAGCATCTGTGCAAAGAAATCAAAGTTAACATTTCGGATCTGGTAACCCTTCCTTCACCAGACCCGAAATGTTAACTTTGATTTCTCTTCACAGGTACTGTCAGACCTGCTGAGCTTTTCCAGCAAATTCTGTTTTTGTTTCTGATTTGCAGCATCAACAGTTTTTTTTCAGTTTTTACATAAAAGTTCTTGATTGGTAAGGGGATCAAAGGCTACAGGAAGTAGACAGAAAACTGGGGTTGAGAAATGTTTCATGATTGAATGGCAGAGCAGGCTCAATAGTTTGAATGACTCAAATCTTCCCATATGTCAGATGGTCTATGGACTTAAAACAAGCTTTCACCTGGAAAAACTTAACATTTTCAAGAGCACCTACTGCGTTACAGCATCAGAGCAAGAATATAGAGCACTGTTGTCTTTTATAGCTTTCCAAACAAAATAATTTGGAGTGTTAATTATGCTTTTCTTGTGGAGTTTTAGCACGCAGTTATTTTTACATTTTCAAAATAAAGCATTTAAACAACTTCAAAAATACAAACACTTTGAGGACACGGATTTGAATGAGTTGGGGAATGCTCTACAATATTTCAAATCCTTTCTGGAAAGTGTCTCTGGACTGTGTGCCATAAAGGATAAGGATCTGTCAATGTGTGATGTGCCCATTTTTTACGAAGGGGAGCCTCCAACACTGCAAACTGCTAAACCTGAAGGTTTTAAAGAATCCAGTGATTTGGGAACTTAGAAAAATATATGGCACTGAGAAACAGGTCCAACAAAGGTCAATCCAATACCACTGTTTCTGGCATTTTCCTTTTTGTCCTGGTATCATGGGCTGTCCTTACAAATCACATAAAGAAAAAAATCAAGCCGCAGAAGGTCCAGCTATGATCAGAAAAAAGAATGGCACCTCACAGCAACAATCTAGAGAAACAACAGCATAAATAACCTCCTTGATTAGATGTAAAGTTGCATTTGTACTGTTCGTTTCGCAGCCCCAGGTCATCCCAAAAGCATTTAATGTGGAAGCTTCGGTAAGGGTGCAGAGGAGATTTACTAGGATGTTGCCTGGTATGGAGGGAAGGTCTTACGAGGAAAGGCTGAGGGACTTGAGGCTGTTTTCATTAGAGAGAAGAAGGTTGAGAGGTGACTTAATTGAAACATATAAGATAATCAGAGGGTTAGCTAGGGCAGATAGGGAGAGCCTTTTTCCTAGGATAGTGACGGCAAGCACGAGGGGGCATAGCTTTAAATTGAGGGGTGAAAGATATAGGGCAGATGTCAGAGGTAGCTTCTCTACTCAGAGAGTAGTAAGTGAATGGAACACTTTCCCTGCAATGGTAGTGGATTCGCCAACAAAGGTACACTTAAGTCATCATTGGACAAGCATATGGACGTACATGGAATAGTGTAGGTTAGATGGGCTTCAGGTTGGCATGACAGGCCGCCACAACATCGAGGGCTGAAGGGCCTGTACTGTGCTGTAATGTTCTATGTTCTATATCTCAAGGATTGCAATAGGAATGCAGCCACAGTTGGCGGTGGAATAGTGTAAGGTTATAAGAATAACAATTCAGAATAGAAGGCTAATGTTCTGGGGACATAGGTTTGAATCCCACCTGGAAAACTGAGTTATTTGCATTCATTAAAAAGTCTGGAATTAAAAGCTGGTCTAACAGGGACTGTGTAATCACGGTTGATTGTAATTATCTGGTTTATTGGTGCTATTTGGGAATGAAACTTGCCTCCGTCATCTGATTTGACCTCCTGAACTACAGCAATGTGGCTGAGCCAGAGAGCCATAGAGTCATATGGCAGAAAACAGACTCTCTGTCCAACTGGTCCATGTTGACTAGGCATCCCAATCTAACCTCACCCCTTTATCCACCTTCTAAATCCTGCTTTTTCATACACCCATCATGTATGCCACTTAAATGTAGTAGTGATTGTATCCACCTCCACCAATACCTCTGGCAACTCATTCCATACATGCATCACCCTCTGCATGAAAAAGTCACCCCTTGAGTCCTTTTTAAATCTTTGCACTCTCACCTTAAACTTTGGCCTTCCAGTTTTCAGCTCCCAGCCCTAGGAAAAACATCTTGGCTATTTACCGTATCCATGCTCCTCATGATTTCATAAACCCTTTATAAGGTCCTGTCTGAGCTTCCAATGCTACAGAGAAAAAAAGCCCCAGACTTTGTCCCCTTCTAACTCAAACCTATGACTGCCTCCACCAGAGGGTCAGATGATGAGGGGCGACTCTTAACAATTAGGGGTGGGCAATAAATTTTGGCCTTGCCAATAATGCCCACATCCCATTAAGAAAAGCTATCTCTGGGAGGGCCTAGCAAGTTGCAGTTTACAGGTGGCTTACCAATAATTGCTCCAGTTATATCTTCAGTGCTCAGTTGCAGGTTGCTAAACTGTAATGTATAATGAGTGTTAAATCTGTCATGAGGTCTCAGAAGAGACTTTCATGTCACTAGCTATTCAATACGGTGTAACAACTATACTCTTCACAACAAGAGTCAGCCTTTCTTCTGCCAACAATTCAGATTCATACAGCACAGAAAAGGACTTTTGGCTCATCGAGTCAGCACCAACATAACTAATACAAAAAGTGCACTAATTCCATTTAGCTGCACTGTCCCAATCCTTCAATGTGATGATATTTGAAGTGATTATTCAATTTTTTTTTGAAGGTTGTAAGGTTTCCAGCCACCTCTATCTTCTCAGGCAGTACATTCCAGATTCCCACCACCCAGTTTTTAATCCTGACAGAGCCTCCAGTACCTCCCTGTTTCCTACTTCAAACTGTTCAAGCTTCTCACAGTCCCTTTTCCTGAATCCTGTACATAGCCTCTCCTTTAACAGTGTGAAGACTGAGGAGAAGTATTCTTTCAACACTCTTACAATATCTTGTATACAAAAATACACAGGTTGATCCCTCGCACCCAACGCGTCCTACTCTTTCCCTGCTTAACCTCTTCCAATTAACATGTTCATAATCTATAATAATGTTATCTCAGATTCATCTTCACTTGCCATCTTCACTTAGACTCACCAGAAGATGCGCTGGGGGCAGTGTGAGTCTAACATAAGCATCTCTGATGGTAGTGGTGGACACAGCTTCAATGCCACAACATTCCAGTGTCAGGAGATACTCTGGTGAGTTAAAAGATCTGAACCAAGGAAGAGCATACAAAACAATATGTTAGTTGAACTTTTTAGTTTAAAACTCTACCATGATGCTATTTCCTTTGTCACATTCAAATTGTTTGCAGGACATATTTGGATGAAAGTGAAAGGCATTTATCTGAAATACACAGCTAAAACAAGAGCTATAAACTTAATACCTCAACACGACACAAACCTATTTTGCTTGATGTAGCATTAGGAATGAAAATCTATATCAAACTCAGGCATAGCATTCATAATTCTCTCTAAGTTATGAACATACATGCTCGTCGGAACAGCTGTTAGAATTGTTGAATTTAGTGGCAAAGCAAAAATTAATAATTGGTGACCATCAATCTCGGTTAAAATTGATTCTTCTTATAGCTTGTAACAAACAAAAGCAAATAGTTGAACTGAAAATTCAGAGAAGGTTGCCTTACAAGTTAATTATCCACAACATTTTATCAATTTTTGGAAGAATTCATTGCTGCTGTAGATGTATCTTGTACATAATGTCACTGCCGTGGTTGTTACTTTATTGCAGTAAATGCACCTCAAGGTACTTTGTAAAGTTCTCAGGACAGAAATTGTTCAGCAAGAGACATTTAGAATTGAACCAACGCCCTTGGATTAACATGTATCCTTTATTTATTTCCTCCCATCACACTTTTTCTGCAGATACATATTCTTTGAATGGTGGCATCATGCAGACAAAATGCTCAATGTGAAATTGCCTCACGAGTGAGGGTTAAATTTAATGTTGTTATGACGACAACTGTGCAACTGAAGTTATCTCTTCTGGAAAATGTTTTAATTAGATATTTTGCAAGTTCTTTCACTCCAAAAATTTCAATCTGCAAACAGCTCTTTCAAGCAAGCTTTCACCTAGAAAAAATTAACAATTTTCAAGAACTCCTGCTGCATTATGACATCAGGCGAAGAATATGCTGCAGTGTTGTGTGTGCTGTCACTGTTAACTAAAATAAAGTGCAGTATTTAATGTTGCTTTTCCTTTGGGGAGTTTTAACATACAATTAAAATCACATTGTCAAAATTATACATAATTATTAAACATGAAGAAGAATTTTGAAAATTCATATTTGTACAACTTATATAATGCTCTGCAATATAATAAAATGCCTTTACAAAATGGTTCCAAGATCTTTCAGCTACAACAGATTACCACTAGGACCAACAGCAAAAACAATTTCCTTCATTTTATGTAAAGCTGCATTTATGTGGTTCCAAAAACAGAAATTGCTGGAAAAGCTCAGCAGGTCTGGCAGTATTTGTGAAGAGAAATCAAAGTTAACATTTTGAGTCCCAGAATTATCAGTTGGGAATGGGCAATTAATATTGTCCGAGCCAGTGATGCCAACATCCCAAGGAAAACAATTATTTAAAATAGCTACAGATAGTAGGAATTGCTGATGCTGAAGAATCTGAGATAACAAGGTGCAGAGCTGATGAACACAGCAGGCCAAGCAGCATCAACCATTACTGTAATAGACACTAGAAACTGATCTAGTTTTATCCTCAAAGGACTAAGCTATTTTAAATTGGTGTAGAGCTGGATGAACACAGCAGACCAAGCAGCATGAGAGGAGCAGGAAAGCTGACGTTTCTTCAGAAAAGGTCTCGAACTTAAATAAGATAATAAAATGTGAGGCTGGACGAACACAGCAGGCCAAGCAGCATCTCAGGAGCACAAAAGCTGACGTTTCGGGCCTAGACCCTTCATGAAGGGTCTCATGAAGGGTCTAGGCCCGAAACGTCAGCTTTTGTGCTCCTGAGATGCTGCTTGGCCTGCTGTGTTCGTCCAGCCTCACATTTTATTATCTTGGAATCTCCAGCATCTGCAGTTCCCATCATCTCGAACTTAAATGTCAGCTTTCCTGCTCCTCTGATGCTGCTTGGCCTACTGTGTTCATCTAGCTCTACACCTATTTAAAAAAGCTTAGTCCTTTGAGGATAAAACTAGATCAGTTTCTAGTGTCTATTACAGTAATGGTTCCAGTTATACCTTCAGTACTCAGCTACATGTTGCTATACATTGTATAAAATTCAGCCTGAGATCTGACACGAGACTTTCATGTAACTCACAATTCTGTATTATGCAGAAATATGTTCTGCTCAACATGAGTTTGTGGGTTAACATTCTGCAATGACACTGTTTCCTTTATCCTTATCCTGTTTACTCCATAAATTTGGATGAAAGTGAAAGGAGGTTATCTGAAATACATAATTAACATACTGATTATAAACATAAACACTTCAACACTATACAAATTAATTTTACTTGACATATCACTGGAATGGCAATTTCTGCAAAAAAACATGTGTCTCATTCATGATCCTTTCTAATTTATGTGCATAATTGTTGGTATAGCTGATTGAACTGCTGAATTTGCTGGTAAAGTAAACAGTGACAATTGCAGCCATCAGTTTAGAAATGGACATAAATAGTGAAGATTCCACATATGTAAAAACTCGTAGTTGAACTGAAGATTTGAAAGGGTTTATCCTGCAAATTAACTATCCATAACATTGCATTAGTTTTTCAAAGATCTTGGTGTTTATGAAAGTGCCTTCCACACAATTTTATTGTTATTTTTGTTACATTACAGCATTAACAGAACTTCAAAAAAACTTTGTAAAGTTCTTAGGAATGAAACATTTAAATATTCAGTAACGGGAATTTTGAAATAGACTGGCACAAGTTGTTAAACATGTATTCATTGTTAATTCCTCCCAGCATGCATTCCTGGTTTAAGAAGTGCATATAAACAGTAGTCATATACAAACACAACTTTACAATGCGTCATTGCCACAAGACTGAGAGATAATTTTAACACTATATGATGACAAATGTGTAAGTGAAGTTTAGTAGCAGATATCCTGCTATCACTCACAGAAAATGTGTATGTAAGACAGATTGATCGTTCTGTCACTCCAAAGATTTTAGCCCACAGACAGGTGTCTATAACATGTTTCTTTTTCATAGAAGGATTAACATTTTCAAAAACTGCCATTGTATTATAATATCAGAGCAAGAAAATGCTGCACCAATACTTGAAACGCCTTTTTAATTTAAAGAATTGCAAGTTTTAAATCTTTTCCTTGTGGAAATTTTCACATTAAATAGAATGATCAATATCTGTTTTTGAAATGTCAGTGATTTTTTGAATAGACTGCAATTATAATGCAACCACGGTTGATGGTGGCATAGTGTTACTGTCATTAGACTGTCAAGCCAGAACAGCGGGCTAATGTTTTGATAAAATGGTTCGAATCCCAGTTGGATACTGGTGAGATGTGACATGTGAATTCAGTAAAAAAAAACAACTAATCAGTGACAATGTTAGTGCTGTCGCTTGTTAAAACCCTGCAATGAAACAGTTTTCTTTATCACACTATTCAGTTTTTATTTGTTGCATACTTTTGGATGAAAATGAAAATAGTTCATCTGAAATATATAATCAAAATATTGGTTATAAACTTAAACACCTCAACACTATACAAATCGATTTTGCTTGATATGGCAATGGGAATTGCAATTTGTACCAAACAAACATATCTATCTCATTTATGGTACTTTCTAAGTTATGTGCATACATAATTGTCAGTATAGATGATTGAACTGCTGAATTGGTGGTAAAGCAAAACTTAACAATTGCAGCCATCAGTTTAGAAATGGAAAAACGATTCCTTGTGTGCAAGCTCATGGCAAGTAAAAACTCATAGTTGAATTGAAAATTTGGGAAGACTTGTTCTGCAAACTAACTCTCTATTCCATTTCATTAGTGATAATGGGAACTGCAGATGCTGGAGAATCCGAGATAATAAAATGTGAGGCTGGATGAACATAGCAGGCCCAGCAGCATCTCAGGAGCACAAAAGCTGACGTTTCGGGCCTAGACCCTTCATCAGAGAGGGGGATGGGGTGAGGGTTCTGGAATAAATAGGGAGAGAGGGGGAGGCAGACCTAAGATGGAGAGAGAAGAAAATAAGTGGAGAGGAGAGTATAGGTGGGGAGGTAGGGAGCGGATAGGTCAGTCCAGGGAAGACGGACAGGTCAAGGAGGTGGGATGAGGTTAGTAGGTAGGAGATGGAGGTGTGGCTTGGGGTGGGAGGAAGGGATGGGTGAGAGGAAGAACAGGTTAGGGAGGCAGAGACAGGTTGGACTGGCTTTGGGATGCAGTGGGTGGAGGGGAAGAGCTGGGCTGGTTGTGTGGTGCAGTGGGTGGAGGGGAAGAACTGGGCTGGTTTTGGGATGCGGTGGGGGAAGGGGAGATTTTGAAGCTGGTGAAGTCCACATTGATACCATTGGGCTGCAGGGTTCCCAAGCGGAATATGAGTCGCTGTTCCTGCAACCTTCGGGTGGCATGATTGTGGCACTGCAGGAGGCCCATGATGGACATGTCATCTAAAGAATGGGAGGGGGAGTGGAAATGGTTTGCGACTGGGAGGTGCAGTTGTTTGTTGCGAACCAAGCGAAGGTGTTCTGTAAAGCAGTCCCCAAACCTCTGCTTGGTTTCCCCAATGTAGAGGAAGCCACACCGGGTACAGTGGATGCAGTATACCACATTGGCAGGTGCGCAGGTGAACCTCTGCTTAATGTGGAAAGTCATCCTGGGGCCTGGGATGGGGGTGAGGGAGGAGGTGTGGGGGCAAGTGTAGCATTTCCTGCGGTTGCAGGGGAAGGTGCCGGGTGTGGTGGGGTTGGAGGGCAGTGTGGAGCGAACAAGGGAGTCACGGAGAGAGTGGTCTCCCAAAACGTCAGCTTTTGTGCTCCTGAGATGCTGCTGGGCCTGCTGTGTTCATCCAGCCTCACATTTTATTATCTTGGATACTCCATTCCATTGGTTTTTCAAAAATCTTATTGTTGTTTGTGGATGTGCCTTGTGCTCAATTTTATTGCCATTTTTGCTACATTACTGCAATAACAAATTCAAAAATACTTTGTAAAGTTCTCAGGAGAGAAGCATTTAAAGTATAGAGCAACAAGCATTTTGAATTAGACCTGCACGAGTTGTTAAACATGTATTCATTGTTAATTCCTCCCGGTATACATTCTCTGGTTTAAAAGAAACATATATGCAATAGTCACATTTGGATAGTACTCTACATTGCGTCATTGACACAAGATTAAGTGTTAATTTTAACACTATGTGATGGCACTTTTAGAAGTGAGGTTTAGAAACAGATGTCCAGGTATCTCTTACAGAAAATGTGTGTGTAAGATAGTCTGAGCGTTCTGTCACTCCAAAGGATTTAACCCACAAACAAGTCTTTAAGTCAAGCTTTGTTCATGGAAACATTCACATTTTCAAAATCTGTCACTGTGTTATAATATCAGTGCAATAATATGTTGCATTATTGTTTGAAGCATCTTTTGAAATTAAATAACTTCAGGTTTTTACTTTTGTTTTTCCTTAGGGAAATGTTGGCATTAAATAAAACCATTGGAATCATTTTGAATTTTCAGTAATTTTTCAAATTCAGAAAAGTCTTGAAAACACAGATTTGAGCAAGTTTGCTATTGTACTATGACATGAAAAAATCTCTTTGGAAAGTGGTTCTGGTATGTGTGCCATTGGGGACAATGGTGTGAGCTAACCTAAGCCTAAAACTAACCCTCAATGGAATCCTACCCTCCCTCGACCTCTTCATCTCCAACCTCCTACCCTCCCTCGACCTCTTCATCTCCAACTGCTGTCGAGACATTAACCGCCTCAACCTCTCCACCCCTCTCACCCTCTCCAACCTCTCTGCTGCAGAACGGGCAGCCCTCCGCTCCCTCCGCTCCAACCCCAACCCCACCATCAAACCCGCAGACAAGGGTGGCGCAGTGGTAGTTGGCGCACTGACCTCTACATCGTCGAGGCCAGACGCCAACTCTCCGACACCACCTCCTACCGCCCCCCTCGATCATGACCCCACACCCGAGCACCAAACCATCATCTCCAACACCAGTCATGACCTCATCACCTCAGGGGACCTCCCACCCACAGCCTCCAACCTCATTGTTCCCCAACGCCGCACGGCCCGTTTCTATCTCCTTCCCAAAATCCACAAACCTGCCTGCCCTGGTCGACCCATCGTCTCAGCCTGCTCCTGCCCCACCGAACTCATCTCCACCTATCTGGACTCCATTTTCTCCCCTTTGGTCCAGGAACTCCCTACCTACGTCCGTGACACCACCCACGCCCTCTACCTCCTCCAGGACTTCCAATTCCCTGGCCCCCAACACCTCATCTTCACCATGGACATCCAGTCCCTATACACCTGCATTCCGCATGCAGGTGGCCTCAAGGCCCTCTGCTTCTTCCTGTCCCGCAGGCCCGACCAGTCCCCCTCCACCGACACCCTCATCCGCCTAGCTGAACTCGTCCTCACATTCAACAACTTCTCTTTCGACTCCTCCCACTTCCTACAGACTAAGGGGGTGGCCATGGGCACCCGCATGGGCCCCAGCTATGCCTGCCTCTTTGTAGATTACGTGGAACAGTCCCTCTTCCGCACCTACACAGGCCCCAAACCCCACCTCTTCCTCCGGTACATTGATGACCGTATTGGCGCCTCCTCTTGCTCCCCAGAGGAGCTCGAACAGTTCATCCACTTCACCAACGCCTTCCACCCCAACCTTCAGTTCACCTGGGCCATCTCCAGCACATCCCTCACCTTCCTAGAATACACCTCCTCCCACCCACCCTCCTGCAAAAATTCCATCCCCTATTCCCAATTCCTCCGCCTCCGCCGCATCTGCTCCCACGATAAGACATTCCACTCCCGCACATCCCAGATGTCCAAGTTCTTCAAGGACCGCAACTTTCCCCCCACAGTGATCGAGAACGCCCTTGACCGTGTCTCCCGCATTTCCCGCAACACATCCCTCACACTCCGCCCCTGCCACAACCGCCCAAAGAGGATCCCCCTCGTTCTCACACACCACCCCACCAACCTCCGGATACAACGCATCATCCTCCGACACTTCCGCCATCTACAATCCGACCCCACCACCCAAGACATTTTTCCATCCCCACCCCTGTCAGCTTTCCGGAGAGACCACTCTCTCCATGACTTCCTTGTTCGCTCCACACTGCCCTCCAACCCCACCACACCCGGCACCTTCCCCTGCAACCGCAGGAAATGCTACACTTGCCCCCACACCTCCTCCCTCACCCCCATCCCAGGCCCCAAGATGACTTTCCACATTAAGCAGAGGTTCACCTGCGCACCTGCCAATGTGGTATACTGCATCCACTGTACCCGGTGTGGCTTCCTCTACATTGGGGAAACCAAGCGGAGGCTTGGGGACCGCTTTGCAGAACACCTCCGCTCAGTTCGCAACAAACAACTGCACCTCCCAGTCGCAAACCATTTCCACTCCCCCTCCCATTCTTTAGATGACATGTCCATCATGGGCCTCCTGCAGTGCCACAATCATGCCACCCGATGTTTGCAGGAACAGCAACTCATATTCCGCTTGGGAACCCTGCAGCCCAATGGTATCAATGTGGACTTCACCAGCTTCAAAATCTCCCCTTCCCCCACCGCATCCCAAAACCAACCCAGTTCGTCCCCTCCACCCACTGCACCACACAACCAGCCCAGCTCTTCCCCTCCACCCACTGCATCCCAAAACCAGTCCAACCTGTCTCTGCCTCCTAACCTGTTCTTCCTCTCACCCATCCCTTCCTCCCACCCCAAACCGCACTCCCATCTCCTACCTACCAACCTCATCCCACCTCCTTGACTTGTCCGTCTTCCCTGCTCTGACCTATCCGCTCCCTACCCCCCCACCTATACTCTCTCCACCTGTCTTCTTTTCTCTCCATCTTCGGTCCGCCTCCCCCTCTCTCCCTATTTATTCCAGAACCCTCGCCCCATCCCCCTCTCTGATGAAGGGTCTAGGCCCGAAACGTCAGCTTTTGTGCTCCTGAGATGCTGCTGGGCCTGCTATGTTCATCCAGCCTCACATTTTATTAACCTCAATGGAAGCTGCCCACTTGGGCTGAAAACAGCCTTAACCACTGCAAACTGCTCAATCTGTAAGATTTCAGATCTCTACTGGCTCCAATTTTTTGTGATTAAATTCAGGCGAGAATCATTATAAGATCACGGAGCCTTGCATGTTGTCCTGGAGTTTAAGGACGAGGACTCATGAGACTCATTCCCACTCATTAGACTTGTTTTAATACAGGCAGCATTTGTTTTTCTGTGGGAAACAGCACGGTCGGTTTTGTGACAAGCCAATGTTGCAGCATGCATCAACAATAGATGTTTTGTCGCTCATTTGTACATGCAACAGGCTTGATCCTGCTTCAGCCCTAGATAAAGTCATTACTCTGACCCTCTTTTCCTTACCAAATATGATGACAATGCACTTTCAAAGGTAAGGGTGTGCCTATTTTGTGTCAGAGAATTTGGTGCAAATTAAACTGAAGTAGCACTTATAAACAGGCACAACACAGATCAATGCAAATCTAATTGTTTCTGTTTTGCTGTCTGGGAATTTCAATATATTGACAGTACTCACAGATCAGAAAAAAAGAATGAATAACTCACTAACATGTAAAACCTAACTGACCATTGAGATCCAGCTATGATCAGAAAAGAGAGTGAAATTTTCAATTGACAACAGGTTACTTTTAGACAGAAGGGTAGCATAGTGGCTCAGTGGTTAGCACTGTTGCCTCACAGTTTCAGGGACCTGGGTTTGATTCTAGCCGTAGGCGACTGTCAACGTTGAGTTAGCACATTCTCCCTGTGTCTGCCTGGTTTTCTGTTAGGTGTTCTAGTTTTCTCCCACAGCCCAAAGATGTGCACGTTGGCTGGATGGGCCATTCGAAGCTGCCCCATAGTGTCCAGGGATTTTCAGTGTAGGTCAGTTAGCAATGGGAAATGCATGCGTGTGCAGAATATGTATGCTGAAAGGTCTCCTTCCTCATTGTAGGCGTTCTTGATTCTTTGACAACAGCATATACAACTTTCTTGTTCATATGCAAGACTACATTCGTATGGTTCCTTTCACATCCTCAGGTCAATCCAAAAGGATTTCACATCCCATGGAGGAAAGATGATAGACATGTTGTTTGCTGCTCCAAAACCCCAAGAGTAATGCTAGAAACAACTTCAACCACTCTACATGTCCTTCATCAACCTCACCACGGCCTTTGACCTAGTGAATTGGAAAATAATATGGAAGACTCTCTCAAAGGTTGGATATCCAGAGAAATTTATCAACATCCTCTTTCTCCTCCAGCCCAAGATTTTGGTGACTGATGGGAATCTGACAGAATCCTTTGCAATCAAGGTAGGATTCACAGAGGGATGTTTCATCCCTCCCACCCTTTTCGCCACCTTCATCATCACTATTTTCATCTTGTCAAGAACAAGCTCTCCAGTGCCCGGTGGTGTGGACATTGTCTACAAGATGGAGGAGTACATTTCAATCTCAACTGGATGAAAGCCAAGAAAAAAATCAACACTGACTTCACAGGTGGAACTTCAGCCAGTAACTATATCATCACTGAGCCCTCCAAAAAGAACCTTCAAGCTTTAGTTATTGCTTTCATAGAAGCAGGCCTCACCCTCAATTTCAAGAAGACTAAAGTCATTTATCAACCCATCCCAGGGCAATTTCTGGCCTGTTCTTCCAATAAGATCAGTGGAGACATCCTCTCAAGTATGGGATAATTTCCTTACCTGGGGAACCATACCTCGTTTAAGCCTGACATTACTGCAGAGACCTAACACTGCATCCTATTTGCAAGCACACTTTCAGGCATCTCAGGATGAGAGTCTTTAATGATATGACATTATGCTGATCTCAAGATCCTTGTGTCCGCCTTCTTCTACACAGCTTCAAATTCTGAACGACATACTTCAAGGTCCTTGAGAAGTCCCTTTTCTATATTGTCTGAGAGGACACACAGATTAAAATGAGTAACAATGAAGGTGCCAAAAGCATTAACATTACAACTATGTTCATCTGAAACCAACTCTACTGGCAGGTCTTGTGCCTGAGTTCTGACTATTAAAGCAAATGGCTTTTGTCCAGCTCAAGTAAGGCACATTGAGAGGAGGACAAGGGAACCATTTCAAAAACATCCTGAAGGTTTCCTTCCAGAAACACAACATAAATGTCCATGTGTAGGAGACCATCATTCAGAAGAATCCAACTTGGATGAATCTCCTGAATGAAGTACACAATCCATTGAGAGCAGACATTGGCGAGAGGAGGTACAGAAAAATAACAGCCAAAAGGAATGCCAATGACCTCAAAGGCAAGAACAAATCCCACTCCCCAGAAACACCTGCCAAATGTGTGGTCAGAAATGCAAGCTCCAGGATTGGGCACATCGGCCACACAACGATCCATGGAACCCATGACCAGTGACACAGTATTTCCGAGGTGGACAATCAAATTCATTGGGTATTAATGATGACAATAAACATCCCATGCAGTCAGAGCTGGTGGTGGCATATTGTTAATATCATTAGACTAGCAATTGAGTAACATGGACTTTTTTTTTCCTGGGGACATGGGTCTGAATGACACCTAAAAATCTGTGAAATCCAAATTTAAAAACAATAATGTTGAATAAAAAGATGGCATAACAGGGGTTTTGTTGTCAAATTTCATTGGCATTAAGAAACCATCTGATGCATGAATGTCCTTTAGGTAGAAAAGCTTACCGTGCATTCTTAGTGATTAGACCTACAGGTGACTCCAGTCCCACAGCAATGTGAACAATTGTACTGGGTAATAATTGCTGTCCTTGGTAGTGGTGGCACGCAACCACAGATTTATATTAAACTGTTCTGGGGCAGAGATAACCAGTTGCATGTTCTAGGTTCAGTAACACTGCTGGTTCCAGTTCAGTGCTCAGGCACATGTTGATAAACACTAATGTACACTAATGTAATAATGTTGTATTAAAACTGGCGAATTTCAAAACAAGGGGGCACATTTTTAAGGTGAGAGGAGAGAGATTTAAAAAAGACATGAGCAGTATTTTTTTTACACAGAAGGTGGTTCTCATGGAGAGTGAACTTCCTGAGGAAGTGGCAGATGCAGGTAGAATTGTGGGGTTTAAAAGACATGTGGAAGGATACATGGATAGGAAAGGTTTGGAGGGATATGAGCCAAGACAAGGCAGGTGGAGCTAAATTAGTCTGGGATTATATTCAGCATGGACTGGTTGGACCAAAGGATCTGTTTCTGTGCCGAATAATTCTGACACTATGACTCACCAAAAGTACTTATTCAGGATTACAGATGTAACAAATATTCTCCATTCAATAAGTGAGCCCCTCTTCTGCCAACAACAATGGGTGGGCACCATCTCCTCTTGGCATCACAATTTAGATTGTCTCCAAGAAGATGAATTGGAAGCAGTGTGATCTTATGCAAGTCATCTCAGATGGAAGTGATCGATACAATATCAGCATCACAACTTTATGAGAATGAATGCTGGACAAACAACACAACCACTGAATATCACAAGAAACATGCATTTGGTCAACCTTTCTACTTTAAAACTCTGCTACCACACCTTTTCCTTTGTCACAATAAAGCAATACCACTATCCACTCTTTACCCAATATGAGGGCAATATATTTTCCATTTTAAATGTGTGCCTGCTTTCTGTCAAAGAATTTAGGGTCTTAGAAATCTACATAGCCTGAGGAGCAGACACAGCATAGATCAGCTTAAACCCCATTTTCATTGGTATTTTTAATGCACTGACATTTGTAATGCAATTATCCTATGTAGAAATCTGAAAAAAAATCAACTTCCTGACCTATTAACTCTGCCTGAGTGCACAGCCATCTGGCTATGATCAGAAAATAGAATGAATTCTAATAGCAACAGCCCACCAACTCTAGAAACAACAGAATAAAAAGATTTATGAGATTAAACATAAAACTGAATCTATACGGTTTCTTTCACCTCCATGGATCATCCTAAAAGCATTTTACACTTGCAATCAGAATGCAGTCAAGATTGGTATGACACAGTGTAAATGTCATTAGACTAGCAATCCGGAACCACAGATTCATTTTCTGGGGATATGAGATTGAAGCCCCAGCTGAGAAAAAGTGAAATTTGAAATCAGAACAAAAAGAATCTGGTTGAAGAAAGAATTTCTGATGAAGGGTTTAGGCCTGAAACGTCAGTTTTTGTGCTCTTAAGATGTTGCTTGGTCTGCTGTGCTCATCCAGCTCTACACTTTGTTATCTTGGTTTAAAAACAAGCTTGTGTAACAGTGACCATGTAATCACATTTGATTTCTTGTAAAGAACCGTCCAGTTCACTAACATCCTTTAGGGAACGAATGTTCAAATTCTTACCTAACGTGTCCTAGATGTGACATTAAGCCACAGCAAGATGGATGAATATAAACAGTTAGGAATCTGCAATAAATTCTGGTATAGACAGAATTGGCCCCAGCCCATGATTTTATTTTTTAAAATGGTTGTAGTGAAGAGCTTATCACTTACATTTTCTACATTCAGTACCCGTCATAATTCTAATTGCATATTTGCTCATTTGCATTTTTGTGAACAGTAATATATACTTCATATGATCTGATCTGAGGT
The DNA here is from genome assembly GCF_030684315.1 of Stegostoma tigrinum. Lineage (NCBI taxonomy): Eukaryota > Metazoa > Chordata > Chondrichthyes > Orectolobiformes > Stegostomatidae > Stegostoma > Stegostoma tigrinum. The sequence goes on from NC_081359.1 coordinate 20,880,954, forward strand.
CTCACAAGAGGCTGTCATGGAAGTAGATATACAGCCCTGTTTAATAAATATTCTCCTTTCAACAGAAGTGAGCCTATTTTCTGATAATAATGTTGTGTGCACTTCGCTTTGACTTGACATGAATATCTTGGGCTATCAGCAAGAAGATGGATTGGGGAAATGTGATTTGACTCAAAGCATCATGGATGCAACCACTATCAGCAGGAACTCTGGAAAACTAACATGACACAGCCACTGAATATGCTGTGAAACATGTGTTTAGTCAATCCTTCGAGTTTAAAATTCTGCCATAATGCCTTTAATTTTGTCACAATTTCAAATTGCTTAATGGATGCATTTGGATGAAGGTGAAAGTTGATATCTAAAATACACAATTAATAAAGCTGGTTATCAATTTAAACACCTCAGCATTATACAAAATATATTTTGCTTGATACAGCAGTAGGTAAGGAAAATTTTCTGAAACAGGGTTGTACTTCTCGCCCACAATCCTTTCTAAGTTATTAATATACATGATGGTTGGTACAATTACTAGAACTGCTGAATGTGGAGGCAAAGTGGAAATTAACAAGTGGTAACCATCAGCCTTGAAAACAATTCCTCATATTTAAGCTCATGATAAGTAAAAACAAATAGTTGAACTGAAAGTTCAGATCTAATTGTAAATTGTCTTGTAATTGAATTATTCTTGACTTTCCATCAGTTTTCAAAGATCTCGTTGCTGTTTGTGAATGCATCTTGTGTACAATTTCACTGCCATGGTTGCTACATTACTGCAATATCAGCACTCCAAAAGCACTTTGTAAAAATCTCAGGACAGAAGCAGTTAGATACACTGCAAAAGGAGACAATACAGCGTGGAGCTGGAGGAACACAGCAGGCCAGGCAACATCAGAAGCATTTTGGGTCGGGAGCCTTCTTCAGAAAGGCCTCTGTGTTATCTCTGACTCCAGCATTGGCAGTTCTGCTGAGGTGGAGTGGACATGGGACTGGTGAGTGAGTGAGGTAATATATTTGTGTGGTCGCGTTACCCGAAACACTACCCGGGCAGTGTCTCCCACCCATCCTCCTCCTCTAACCAAAAAAAGGTTCTGTGTGCCTGATTGGTAAGGTAACCAGTTTATTTTTTATTCTTTATTTTATAAGTCTTGGGAATTTAGAATAATGGGAACGGAGGTCAGGGCAGTTGAATGTTCCTCCTGCAGAATGTGGGAGGTAAGGGTCACCACTAGTGTCCCTGCTGACTATCTCTGCGGGAAGTGCACCCAACTCCAGCTCCTTGAAAACCGCGTTAGGGAACTGGAGCTGGAGCTGGATGAACTTCAGATCATTCGGGAGGCAGAGGGGGTTATTGAGAGGAGTTACAGGGAGGTAGTCACTCCTCAGGTACAGGAAAAAGGCAGATGGGTTACGGTCAAGGGACAGAAAGGGAACCGGCTGGCAGTGCAGGGATCCCCTGTGGCCATTCCCCTCAACAATAAGTATACCGTTTTGGATACTGTTGGGGGGACGACTTACCAGGGGAAAGCAGTGGGGCACAGGTCTCTGGCACAGAGTCTGTCCCTGCTGCTCAGAAGGGAAGGGGGAAGAGGAGTAGAGCAGTAGTCATTGGGGACTCCATAGTTAGCGGGACAGATAGGAGGTTCTGTGTGGACGAGAGAGACTCACGGTTGGTGTGTTGCCTCCCAGGTGCCAGGGTACGTGATGTCTCTAATCGTGTTTTTGGGATCCTTAAGCGGGAGGGAGAGCAGCCCCAATTCGTGGTCCACAATGGCACCAACGACATAGGTAGGAAGAGAGATGGGGATTTAAGGCAGAAATTCAGGGAACTAAGATGGAAGCTGGGTGCTAGGACGAACAGAGTCATTGTCTCTGGTTTGTTGCCTGTGCCACGTGCTAGTGAGGCGAGGAATAGGGAGAGAGAGGAGTTGAACACGTGGCTACAGGGATGGTGCAGGAGGGAGGGTTTGGGATTCTTGGATAATTGGGGCTCTTTCTAGGGTATGTGGGACCTCTACAAGCAAGATGGTCTTCACCTGAACCAGAGGGGTACCGATATCCTGGGGGGGCGAAATTTACTAAGGCTATTTGGGTGGGTTTAAACTAATTCAGCAGGGGGATGGGAACCAAAATTGTAGTTCGAGTATAGAAAAGGTTGAGAGTAGGGTGGTCCGAAATAAAGTTTCAGGGACGCAAGATGGCACCGGCAAGCAAGAAGTTGGTTTGAAGTGTATCGACTTCAATGCCAGGAGCGTCCGGAATAAGGTGGGTGAACTTGCAGCTTGGGTTGGTACCTGAGACTTCGATGTTGCGGCCATTTCGGAGACATGGATTGAGCAGGGACAGGAATAGTTGTTGCAGGTTCCGGGATTTAGATATTTCAGTAAGAACAGAGAAGATGGTAAAAGGGGCGGAGGTATGGCATTGTTGGTCAAGGACAGTATTACAGTTGCAGAAAGGATGTTTGGGGACTCATCACTGAGGTAGTATGGGCTGAGGTTAGAAACAGGAAAGGAGAGGTCACCCTGTTGGGAGTTTTCTATAGGCCTCCAAATAGTTCCAGAGATGTAGAGGAAAGGGTAGCAAAGATGATTCTCGATAGGAGTGAGAGAGACAGGGTAGTTGTCATGGGGGACTTCAACTTTCCAAATATTGACTGGGAATACTATAGTTCGAGTACTATAGATGGGTCAGTTTTTGTCCAGTGTGTGCAGGAGGGCTTCCTGACATAGTATGTAGATAGACCAACAAGGGGCGAAGCCACATTAGATTTGGTACTGGGTAATGAGTCTGGTCAGGTGTTAGATTTGGAAGTAGGTGAGCATTTTGGTAATAGTGATCACAATTCTGTTATGTTTACTTTAGTGATGTAAAGGAATAGGTCTTTACCACTGGGCAAGAGTTATAGCTGGGGGAAAGGCAATTACAATGAGATTAGGCAAGATTTAGGGAGCATAGGATGGGGAAGGAAACTGCAGGGGATGGGCACATTAGAAATGTGGAGCTTATTCAAGGAAAAGCTCCTGTGTGTCCGAGAGAATTATGTACCTGTCAGGCAGGGAGGAAGCTGTAGAGCGTGGGAGCCGTTGTTTACAAAGGAGGTGGAATCTCTGGTCAAGAGGAAGAAGAAGGCTTACGTTAGGATGAGATGTGAAGGCTCAGTGAGGGCGCTTAAGGGCTACGAGGTAGCCAGGAAAGCCCTAAAGAGAGAGCTCAGAAGAGCCAGGAGGAGACATGAGAAGTTGTTGGTTGATAGGATCAGGGTAAACCCTAAGGCTTTCTATAGGTACTTAAGGAATAAAAGAATGACAAAAGTAAGATTAGGCCCAATCAAGGATAGTAGTGGTAAATTGTGTGTGGAGTCAGATGCGATAGGGGAAGCGCTAAATGAATATTTTTCAACAGTATTCACTCTAGAAAATGACAATTGTTGTCAAGGAGAATACTGAGATACAGGCTACTAGACTAGGTGGGATTGAGGTTCACAAGGAAGAGGTATTAGAAATCCTTCAGAGGGTGAAGATAGATAAGTCCCCTGGGCCAGATGGGATTTATCCTAGGATTCTCTGGGAAGCCAGGGAGGAGATTGCCGAGCCTTTGGCATTGATCTTTAACTCGTCATTGTCTACAGGAATTGTGCCAGATGACTGGAGGATAGCAAATGTGGTTCCCCTGTTCAAGAAGGGGAGTAGAGGCAACCCTGGTAATTATAGACCAGTGAGCCTTACCTCAGTTGTTGGAAAAGGTTATAAGGGAGAGGATTTATAATCATCTGGAAAAGAATAAATTGTTTAGGGATAGTCAGCACGGTTTTGTGACGGGAAGGTCGTGCGTCACAAACCTTATTGAGTTCTTTGAGAAGGCGACCAAACAGGTAGATGAGAGTAAACCGGTTGATGTGGTGTGTATGGATTTCAGCAAGGCATTCAATAAGGATCCCCAAAATAGGCTATTGTACAAAATGCAGAGGAATGGAATTGTGGGAGATATAGCAATTTGGATCAGAAATTGGCTTGTTGAAGGAAGACAGAGGGTGGTAGTTGATGGGAAATGTTCATCCTGGAGACCAGTTACTAGTGGTGTACCGCAAGGTTCGGTGTTGGGTCCACTGCTGTTTGTCATTTTTATAAATGACCTGGATGAGGGCGTAGAAGGATGGGTTAGTAAATTTGCAGACGACACTAAGGTCGGTGGAGTTGTGGATAGTGATGAAGGATGCTGTAGGTTGCAGAGAGACAGAGATAAGCTGCAGAGCTGGGCTGAGAGGTGGCAAATGGAGTTTAATGCGGACAAGTGTGAGGTGATGCACTTTGGTAGGAGTAACCAGAAGTCAAAGTACTGGGCTAATCGTAAGATTCTGAGTAGTGTAGATGAGCAGAGAGATCTTGGCGTCCATGTACACAGATCCTTGAAAGTTGCCACCCAGGTTGACAGGGCTGTTCAGAAGGCATACAGTGTTTTAACTTTTATTAATAGAGGGATCAAGTTCCGGAACCATGAGGTTATGCTGCAGCTGTACAAAACTCTGGTGCGGCCGCACTTGGAGTACTGTGTATAGTTCTGGTCACCGCAATATAAGAAGGATATGGAAGCTTTGGAAAGGGTACAGAGGAGATTTACTAGGATGGTGCCTGGTATGGAGGGAAGGTCCTCCGAGGAAAGGCTGAGGGACTGGAGGCTGTTTTCATTAGATAGATGAAGGCTGAGAGGTGACTTAATTGAAACATCTAAAATAATCAGAGGGTTAGATAGGGTGGATAGCGAGAGCCTTTTTCCTAGGATGGTGACGGCGAGCATGAGGGGACATAGCTTTAAATTGAGGGGTGAAAGATATAGGACAGATGTCAGAGGTAGTTTTTTTACTCAGAGAGTAGTAAGGGAATGGAACGCTTTGCCTGCAACAGTAGTAGATTCACCAACTTTAGGTTCATTTAAGTCGTCATTGGATAAGCATATGGACGCACATGGAATAGTGTATGTTAGATGGTCTTGAGATCGGTATGACAGGTCGGCACAACATCGAGGGCCGAAGGGCCTGTACTGTGCTGTAATGTTCTATGTTCTATGTTCTATGTTATGTTCTTACTACCTCTGAGTGAAATATTCAGAATATTTAGAAATAGACTTGCATGCAGTGACAGATACGCATTCTTTATTATTTCTTCCAGTACATTTCTTCCACTAATTTGAACAGTAGCCTTATGCTAACAAAATGTACAATGTGGCATTGCCTTAAGAATGGGGATTATATTGATTACTTTATAATGATAATTGTGAAAGTAAATTCTAGTAGCTTGTCTAAGTACCTCCAGTGCAATTTTTTTTAAGTTGGATTAGTTGATAGCATTCCAAAGAGGTTAGCCCACAAACAAATAGGTCTTCAAAGCAAGCTTTCAAATGGAAAAGAACAACATTTTCAAGAAATCCTGCTTCATTATGGCAGGGCAATAACCTAGTACGGTATTGTTTGGTCCATCTTTTTTAAACACAATAACGCATGCTTTTATTTTTAATCTTTCGTAAGTAGTTTTAATCTACAACAAAAGTCACATTGTCAAAATATAAAGCAATTATTAAAAATGCACAAGAAGCTCGAAAACACAGATTTGAACAAGTTGGGAAATGTTTTCGAGTAAGATAAAATTTCTTTGGGTAATGGACCTCGTGAGTGTACCATATGGGATAAGGTAGAGTCACTGTTTCATCTGCCCATTTTTGCAGAAGGGACTCTCAACAACTGCAAAACTCTGGACTGGCAGAATTCAAGTATCTAGTAGTTCAAAGTCTTGGAGATCATATTCATGCAGGAATCTTTGCAACATCAAGGAGCACAGTGTCCCCAAGTTAAAATATTAGAATAATACAATTTGTTACATCTAAGTGTCTTTGGTTTAGTTCAAGCTGTGATTGTGGTTTGTCTCTGGGGAAAATACATTGGCTGTCTTCTGCCGTCATTTTACCATTGGATACAAAATCATTGTCATGACAAACCAGCATCAACAGACACTCAGGAAAAAACAAAATGACTGCATCAATGAATAGAATTTTTAAAAAAAACACGTTCAACACAAAAAAGGCTAACAATGTAAAGACTTCAACACGAAACAAAACATTTTTTCGATTGGCATAGCAATAAGAAATGCAATTTTGTATCATGCAAACCCGTGTATCTCATTCGTGGAAACATAGAAACATAGAAGATAGGAGCAGGAGGAGGCCATTCAGCTCTTTGAGTCCGCTCTGCTATTCATCACAATCATGGTTGATCATCCAACTCAATAGTCTAATCCTGCTTTCTCCCCATAACCTTTGATCCCATACACCCCAAGTGCTATATCTAACTGTATCTTGAAGACATTCAATGTTTTGGCATCAACTACTTCCTGTGGTAAAGAATTCCACAGACTCACCACTCTTTGGGTGACGAAATGTCTCTTCATCTCCATCCTGAATGGTCTACCCTGAACTTTTGGGCTGTGACCCCTGGCTCTGGACTCACCCACCGTTAGGAACATATTGCCTGCATATACCCTGTCTAGTCCTGTTAGAATTTTATAAGCCTCTATGAGAACACCCTCGCATTCATCTGAATTCTTGCAAAAACAATCCTCGCCCAATCAATCTCTTTTCATGCTTTAGTCCCACCAACTCCAGAATCAGCCTGGTAAACCTTCACTGCACTCCCTCGAGAGCAAGAGCATCCTTTGTACTCTGTTTTAAGTTATTAACATGCATGATTGTTGGTAAAAATGCAAGATTTTCTGGATTAGGTGGCAAAGTAGAAATTAACAATTGGCAGCAATCAGTCTGCACTTTCCCAAATTTAGTCTACTGCATTCACTGCTCACAATGTGGTCTCCTCTACACTGGGGAAACGAAGCATAGACTAGGTGACTGATTTGCAGAACATCTACGTTCTGCTTGCAGCAAAGACCCTGAACTACCCATTGCCTGTCACTTAAAGCAGCACCCTGTTCCCTGGCCAACATGTCTGTCTCTGGCATTCTGCAGTGTTCCAGCAAAGCTCAACGCAGTGTAGAAGAACAACACCTCATTTTCCGCTTAGGGACCCTGCAGCCCTCCAGACGCAATAGTGAGTTCAAAAATGTTAGGATCAAAACTCTGTCATGTCCCAATTCCCTATCCCACACACAGGGCCTTCTCACCACATAGCCTGCCATTACATACTACCTGTTATTAGTCACTATGAGCCCCCATTAATAACTATTCAACCTCCCAACCTGATCATTATTAACTCTTTGTCTGCCCAACTGTTATTCACTCTCTTTAGGGTTTGTTCTATTGTTTACTCCCTACCCCACCCCACTCCCTTTTTTCTGCATATAAACTGACATTTTCCCATCCACCATCAGTTCTGAGGAAGGGTCACCAGACCCGAAATGTTAACTCTGTTTTTTGCTTCACAGATGCTGCCAGACCTGCTGAGTTTTTCCAGAAACCTTGCTTTTGTTCCCGAGACTAGAAATGGCCATAAGTTGAAAAATATAGATTATATGGAAGCTTGCAACAAGTAAAAACAACAAGTTGAAATGAACATTTGGAAGGAATTGCCCTACAAGTTAATTGTCTATAACATGCTATCAATTTTGTTTTACAAATTACATTACTGTTTGTGCAAGTTTTTGTGCACAATTTCACTACCATTTTTTTGTCATTACAACAATGACATCAACTCAAAAGTTCTTTGTAAGGGTCTTTGGACAGAAGCTGTTAAATTTTCAGCAAGAAACATTTTGAATTTGATCTGTACAAGGTTGTTAAGCATGTATTCAGTGTGAATTACTCACAGCACACATTCTGTGATGATACATATTTGTAAATTAGTTTAAATGCAGTAACAATGCGTCATTGCTTCTAGATTGAGGACTTAAATTTACTGCTATATGATGACAATTGAGGAAATAAAATCTGGGAGCAGGTGTCCAGGGATCTCCGACAGAAGATTTCTTGAAAATGTTGACAATCTGTGATTCCAAAAGTCTTAACCTGCAAATAACTCTTTAAAACAAGCTTTCACCTGGAAAAATGAATATTTTCAAGACCTGCTGCTGAATTGTGAGATTAAGGCTGGAATATGGCAAAGCATTTCAAATCCATCTTTTTAAATAAAAGAACTTGCAGTTTTTGGTTTTGTTTTTCCTTAGGGAGTATTAACAAATGATTTGAATCACTATCAAAATACATAAAATTATTCAAAATTCAGAAAAATGTTGATAACACATGTTAAAGAGAGTTTGTTAATGCTCTGCAATTTGATCAGGTTGGTATGGAAAATGGCTCTGAGTGTGTACCACAAAGGATGTAGATACTCACTATGCACAACCTAAATTTAAGATGAACCGTTGTCTGACCATTTTTATTGAAAAGAGGCTCAATCAAAGCAAATTGCTAAATCTGGAATTTTGTGGGAATGACAGTGCTGGATTTTGCTTTAGATTTTTGCTTTTATTCAGACAGCGTTTAAAAGTCATTAACCTTGCAACCCAGGAACCCAGGCTGATTTTTTGGGAACATGAGTTTGAATCCCTCATGCAAATTGGCGAAGGTTGTATTCAAAACAAAAAATATCTGGAAGAAAAATCTGGCTTAACATAACCAGGTAATCACATATGATTTCCAAAGCTAATCTATCTGATTCACAAAGACCCTTTAGGGAAGGCATGTTGCCATCCTTACATGATCTGTGTCTCCAGATCCACGGCAACATGGAGGTATCTTAACAGTGAGGAATGGTCAATAAATGCTGGTGACGACAGTAATGCCCATAACACAAGGTTATATTTTTTCACCTGCTCCAGTGAGGAGCTAATCACATGCATTTTTTGCATTCAGTACTAGTCCTAAATTCCAGTTGCAATTTCAGGGCTAAGCTGCTATACAGGAATGTTTACTTTCTCTTAAACCTGATCTGAAGTCTCACAAATCTGTTATGTAAATATCTATTCAACACTATATAACAAATATGCCGTCTTTAATAAGAGTGAGCCTGACTTCTGCCAACAGTGTTGTGTGGGCACTCTCTCCATTTGACATGGACAACATAGTGTTTGACCAAGAAGATGGATTGGAGCAGAGTAATTCAACACAAAGCATCTCAGATATTACCTGTGCATACTACCTCAGGGTAACACTGTACTGTGCCAGAAAACACCCTGGAACAATAAATCAACCGAACGACTGAATAGCATGTGAAAATTATAATTTGTTGACTTTTCCAGTTCAAAACTCTGTCATACAACAGTTTCCTTTGTCACATATTCAAATTGTTTGCTGGACACATTGGGATGAAAGATTAAGGATATTCTCTCAAAGGCAGAACTAAGACATTGGTTATCAACTTAAAGATAGCAAGACTGTACAAACCTGAATTGCAGGACATAACAGTAGGAATGTCAAATTGTATGAAATGAAACTCATGAATATCTTTCATAATCTAAGTTATTAACATATGTGATAGTTGTGGTAGGACTGCTGAATTTGTTGCCAAAGTAGAAATTAACAATTGGCAACTCTCTGTATTGAAACTGACATAAGTTGAAAACAACTCCTCATTTGTACACTTATGAAAGGGAAAAACATTCCATTGGTTTTTGGAATATTTCATTACTATTGAGGGAGTGCTTTGTGCATAATTTCTTTGCCGTGGTTGTTCCATTACTGTAATAACTGCAACTCAAGTACTTAGTAAAATTTTTAAGACAGAACTTCATACATATTCAGCAAGCGATAATAAGAATTAGACCTCCACAAGTTTATAAAAACATGTATTCTTTATTAGTTCCTCCTAGCACACTTTACCCACTGAAATATTCTTTGAACGGTAGCCTCATGAAGACAAAGTCCACAATGTGACATTGCCTCAAGATTGATGGTTTGAATTTACTGCTACATGATGGCAATGGTGGAAATAAACTCTTGGAGCCGATGTTCAGGTCGCTCCGGTGGAAACCGTTTTAATTGGGTGTTTTGCAAGTTCTGCAACTCTGAAGATTTTTACCTGCAAACAGCTCTTTAAAGCAAGCTTTCAACTGGAAAAAAATTCAAGAACTCCAGCTGTATTATGACATCAGGGCAAGTATAGCGTGCAGCACTGGTTGAGTCATTCTTTCAAATATGACAACTTGCAGTTATTATAATTTTTATTTTTAATTTTGTCTTCCCTTAGAAAGACTTGATGTACAATTAAAATCACATTGTTTAAATTTAAGCAGTTATTAGAAGCACAGAGGAATTTTCAAAACAAAGCCTTGAGCAAGCTGGTTAGTGCTATGCATCGTGATAAAACATCTTTGGAAAAGGCTGTTGTTAATGTCATAAGGGATTAGGTCATGCCACTGTGTAATTTTTTTTTGCTGAAGTGAACCTCAACCTCTGCAAACCACTAAATTAGCTGCACTCAAATATCCAGTAGTTCAAAAATTTTGGAGATTTATTTCCATCTCGTGCTGTGCTAGTGACACTATCTCCAGACCAGGAGGCTTGGGTTCAAGAGCAAGCTGCTCTGGAAGTACATCTCTGAATAGGTTAGTGAGAAAATATTTTACTTTCAGGAAAGAATCTTTATAAGGACAAGCTGCTCTGCATGTTGAATGATTCGGAAACATTGGATTTCTTTCTGCTGTGCATTTTTGCTTTAATTCGGGCATTGCTTGTGATCTTCCTCGGAGGGAAACAGCATGGCTGCCTTGTGACAAAGTGATTGTGGCTGCAATGATCCGCAATAAGCATTTGACCCCTTATTTATATATTCGCAGGCTTGTCACTGGCTTCAGGCCTCGGTAAAGCAGCACACCCACCCAAACCAACATTACATTATCCAATTTAATGGCGCTGCACTTTTAATTTTAAATGTGTGCCTATGTTGTGTCAGAGAATTTTGGAGAAAAATAATCTATGTAACACTGAGAAACAGGCACCACGCAGGCCAATTTAATTCCACTTGTTTTTTTTTGACCTGGCACTTCCAAATGATTGACAGTATTTACAAATCAGAAAAAAAAATCAAGTCACTAACCTGTAAAACCTGCTTGAACACTGAAGTCCAGCTATGATCAGAAAAGGAAGTAAAATTTCTAATCTATAATATGTACTTTTAGACACATCAGCACTTCCATGATTATGTGTAAAACTGCATTTTGATGTTTCTTTCACACCACAGTTCTTTCCAAAAGCATTTAATATCCCACAGGCTGCAAATGAACTGCAGCCACAGTTGACGGTAGCATAGAGTTAATGTCATTAGGCAGTCAATTCAGAAGATCAGAGTAATGTTCTGGAAACATAGTTTTGAATCCCACCTGGAAACTGGTGACATGTAAATTCAATAAAAACTGAACTGATCAGTGACAATGTTATCATTGTTGATTGTCATTAAGAATAAATTTGGTTCACTAATGTTTAGGTATTGAAATCTAAAATCCTAACCTGACCTCATTTACAGGTGATTTCAATCCCATGGACATATGGTCGACTCTTAACAATTGGGAATAGGCAATAAATGTTGGCCTAGCCAGTGATGCCCACAACCCACGAAAAAAAAACTGTTTAAAATGGACTATTCCATTGAAGGAGCTAACTAGATGCATTTTCTAGTTTCTGAACCAGTAACGGTTCCAGTTACACCTTCAGTGTTCAGTTGTATTTTGCTAAACAGTGATATTTACATTGTATAAAATCTGGTCTGAGGTCTCACAAGCGACTTTCATTATCTAATAATTCAGTATAATGTCAAAAATATGCTCTATTCAACACGAGTTTCTTTATTACATACTCTGTTTGCTTGATGCGTCTGGATGAAAGTGAAAGGAGGTTATCTGAAATTCGTAACTCAAACAAATTTAAACATGTTAGCACTACACAAACTTACTTTGCTCGATGTAATATTACAGAAGGCAATTGTATCAAACAAACTTGAGTATCTCATTTGTAATCATTTCTAAGATATTAAGTACATGATTGTTGGTTCAAATGCTAGAACTGTTGAATTTTGTGGTAATCTATGAAGCAGAAATTAGCAGCTATCAGTTTTGAAATTGACAGAATTTGAAAAAGATTCCTCATTACCAAGCTCATGACAGAAGAAACGAGCAATTGAACTGAAAATTCAGAGGAACCTGTCTTGCAAGTTACTATCCATAGCATTTTGTAAGAACTTGTTGCTGTTTCTGGAAGCATCTTGTTCAAAATTTCACTGCATTGGCATTACGTTACTGCAATAACAGAAATTCAAAAGTACTCGGCAACGTTCTTAGGCCAGAAACAGTTAGATATTCAGAAAGAGATAAGATTAAATATCCACAAGTTGATAAAGTATATATTCTTCATTAACAGCTAGCACATTACTTCCATGGATGTATATTTTGAACTGTAGCCTCATGCAGACAAAATGGCCAAAGTGTCGTTGTCTGAAGAACTAGGGTTAAATTTGCTGCTATATTATAATTATTGCATAAGTAAACTCTATGAGCAGATGTCAAGGTATCTCTTGTGGAAAATATGTTAATTACATATTTTGCAAATTCTGTCATTCCAAAGATTTTAACACACAATCAGCTCCTTAAAACAATCTGTCGCTCAGAAGAGAAAAATAACATTTTCAAGAACTCTTGCTGCATTATGACAGCTGGGCAAGAATATACTGCACTAGTCCTTGATCCACTCTTTAAGAAAAATAACTGGCAGTTTTTAACTTTGTTCTTTCCTTGGGGAGTTTCAATGCAAAATGAAAATCACATTGTCAAAATATTAGCAATTATCCAACAATTTAATAACATCGTTTTGAGCGAGGTGCTTAATGCTCTGCAATATGATTCAAAAAGAATCTTTGGGAAGTGGTTCTAATGTGTGTGCCATAAGGGATAAGGTACTGTCACTGTCAGGTGCTCATTTTTACTGAAGGGAGTCTAAACCACCACAAACTGCTAAATCTGAAGTTTACAGGTATTTAGAGGATCAAAAATAATCAGACATGAAATTCAGATGAGAATATTCATAGAGGCAAGGAGTACTGCATATTGTCCTGGATTGGCAATCACAGGGCTGTTTTCTGCTATGTATTTTTGCTTGATGGCAGGCAATGTTTGTGGTTTCTCTTTGAGTAAAACACAGTGTCTGCCTTGTGACAATCTAAATTCACAGTAAGGTATTTCAATAGGAATTTGGCTCCTCATTTGCAAATGCAACAGGCTTATCCCATGTTTCAGACCTCAATGAAGTAACACACCCCTGACCATTCTTCTCCTTAACTAATATGTTGACAGTGCACTTTCAACTGGAAGTGCTAGCCTGCTTTGTTGACTTGAAATTGGGTTCTAGGAAATCTACATAGCATTGAGAAAGGCACAATGCTGATCAATTTGACTCCCATTGGTTGGGCCTTTTTGAGTGTGGCATTTCCAAATGATTTGACAGTTGTTAGAAATCAGAAAAGGAATCAAGTCACAAACCTGTCAAAAATCCTTGAACCCATAAATCCAACTATGTTCAGGAAAGAGAGTGACATCTCCCAACTACAACAGGTTACCTCGAGAGACAACAGCATAAGTGAATGAAAGTGAAAAGAGTTTATCCAAACTAAGCATTCTTTTTATATGGTTATCAATTTAAATACCTCAGCACTATACAAAACATATTCTGCTTGACACAACATGAGGAATAGTAATTACATCACATATAATTACCGGATTATATGTAGAACTGCATTCGTATGGTTCCTTTTACACCTTCAAATCATCCCAAAAACATTTAATGTCCATGGTGGGTAGCATCAGTATCATTTGACTAGCAATGCAGAGCCCCAGATGAAACAAAGAAACAAAGAAACCTACAGCACAGGAACAGGCCCTTCGGCCCTCCAAGCCTGTGCCGATCAAGATCCTCTGTCTAACCTGTCATCTATTTTCTAACAGTCTGTGTCCATTTGCTCCCTGCCCATCCAAGTACCTGTCCAAATATATTGTAAAAGACGCTAACGTGTCTGCGTCTACCACCTCTGCTGGCAACGTGTTCCAGGCACCCACCACCCTCTGTGTAAAGAACTTTCCACGCATATCTCCCTTAAACTTTCCTCCTCTCACTTTGAATGTTCTCGGGGCTTACCTTTCAATCCTACCTGGAAACTGGTGAAATTTGAGCTCAATAAAAAGTCTGAAATCCGAAGCTGAGCTAACAGAAACCATGTAATCGTATTTGATAGCCATTAAGAAACCATATGGTCCACTAACCTCCTCATCTGATCTACCTTACATGCGATTCCAAGCACACAGCAATGCAGACAATTCTTAACAATTAGGAATGTGTGATGAGAGATTATGGGAACTGCAGATGCTGGAGAATCCAAGATAACAAAGTGTGAAGTTGGATGAACACAGCAGGCCAAGCAGCGTCTCAGGAGCACAAAAGCTGAAGTTTCGGGCCTAGACCCTTCATCAGACCATTCGATGAAGGGTCTAGACAGGAATGTGTGATGGTCTAGTTAGTGTTACGCACAACCCATGATTTTATTTTAATTCTGGTCCAGGGAGAAGGTAACCATTTGCATTTTCTAGATTCGGCATGAATGCTAGTTCCACTTATACCTACAGCACTCAGTTGCGTGTTATTTAATGGTAAGTTATAATTAGTGCTAAATCTTTGGTCACACAGGAGTTTCTCATGGAGCTAACTATTCGGTACTATGTAATAAATATACCGTATTGAAAATTAGTGAGCCTCTCTTCTGCAAAACACATTTTATGCACTACCCCTCCATTTGGGATGAATCACATAGACCATCACCAATAATATGAATTTTGAGTCAGTGAAAATCTACCAAATGCATCTCAGAAAGAACCTCAATGTCACTACAGAGATAATGGGAACTGTAGATGCTGGAGAATTCCAAGATAATAAAATGTGAGGCTGGATGAACACAGCAGGCCAAGCAGCATCTCAGGAGCACAAAAGCTGACGTTTCGGGCCTGGACCCTTCATCAGAGTCACTACATGCAGGTTTCAATGCACACTCTGAAAAAATGAATGGCTGAATCACTGAGTACCATCTGAAACATAAGTCGACAATTTAAGTTTCAACTTTGACATCATGCATTTTCCTTTGTCACATAGTTAATTTGTTTGGTTGTCACGTTTGAATGAAAGTGAAAAGGTTTTATCTGAAATAAACAAATGTTTTGTACACGGCATTCAATTTACATACCTCAGCACAATACAAAACATATTCTGCTTGACACATCATTAGAAATAGCAAATTACATCAAATAAATTTGTGTATTTCATTTATAATCCTTTCTGTATTATTAACATACTGGTTATTGGTATACATGCTTGAACTGTTGAATTTGGTCGCAAAAGAGAAATTAACCATTTTCACCGATCAGTCTTGCAGGTAAAAATAAAACAGTTGGAATGAAAGTTCCAAGAGGCTTGTCTTCTAAGTTAAGCACTCATACCATTCCATCAGATTTTCAAAGATCTCATTCCTGTTTGTGTAATTGTCTTGAGTACAACTTCACTGCCACTTTTGTTACAACAGTATTATCTGCCCTCAAGAAGTAATTCATAATGTTCTTAGGAAAGAAGCAGTTACATATTTAGCAAAAGATACTCAGAATTAGACCTGCACAAGTTTACAATAACTTTTCATCATAATTTTCGCGAAGATCATTTTATCCACTGGTACTGAATGGTTTTGAATGGTAACCTCATGCAGGCAAAATACACAAAGCAATTTTCAGTTTAATGCTTTCATTGGTTTTGCAGTGCTTTGAGATGTGCTGAGGCCAGAATGAGAAATCAAAATATGAATTATTCTTTAAACAATTATTCAGTTCTCAATAAATCTATTGCACTAAAGTGATAAGTCATTAACTGCAACTGATATTGCAACATGGAAGTCCTTAACACATCATTTAAACACTTCTATAGTTTGATCTTTATGATATCAATCCTATTGCCTTTCTACTTTCAGGTAATTTGTTGACTGATTGGTAAGACTTCATAGAATACATCTTGTGTAAAGACCATATCTTTGTATTGTTCTGAATTTTTAATAATAACTACAATGGACATAAGAACTGATTTAATATCAAAGATTCCTGGAAGATTGCTGCATGTTTTGAAAGCAAGTAACTGACACCCATTTTAGACATAGTTGCAGTTTCCTGCAGTTGTTGAAGTGTAGTTTGCAACCAAGGTTCGTGCAAAAATTGAGATACAGTCAGAAATAATAGCTGTTTGGCCGTGAATTTGCAACCAGTGATGCCAGAGACCTTCTGCCTACCAACAATCAATGTGATTGATCCTAGAGACAGCAGATGCTGGAGTCAGAGTCAACTCCACACTGTGATTGATTCTAGGCTAACTGCTGGCTCTTCCATCATAGTGGTAGTGTTGCTACATCTGACTTAGGAATCTCAGGTTCAAGCTCCCCCTGCTCTGGAGTTGTCTTGTCATACATCTGATCAGGTTGATTTGAAGAGGAAAAGAAATTTAGAGCAGCTCAATAATTTGGGCCTATGTACAAGATAAAGTGAAATAAACCTCTACCAGCTCAGCATCTTTGTCTAATAAAGTCTATTTTTTTTGTAGAAAAGTTTTTTTTTCTGCAATAATTGCTGTAAACCGAAATTTTAAATTAACAATGTTAGGGACATTTTACAAGTGCAAACCAGAGTTCTGTACCTCCTGAAAACCAGTGAAACCATCTTCAGCAGGAAGACAGAGGGCATTTTGATCAGCACAAGAATGACCACTATAGATCCTATGAACAGAGCATTGAACTGTTTTCCCAATCTCCTTCCACCCATTACACACATTTTTTTCTTCCTGTTTGTGCATATGTGCAAGAGGGTCTTTATAAGAATCACAGCATCCCTACAGTGAGAAATCAAGCCGTTCTTCCCATCAAGTCTACACCAACCCTCCAAATTGCATCCCACCCAGACACACTGGCCAATCCACTTAACCCACACATCCCTTTACACTATGGGCAAATTAGCATGGCCAATCTACTTACCCTGCACATCGATAGACTGTGGAAAGAAACCACAGCACACAAATGAAACCCACACAGACACAGGGAAAACGTGTACGCACAGTCATCCAAGGGTGGAATCAAACCTGCGTCCCTGGCACTGAGAGGCAGTAGTGCTATCCAATGAGCCACTGTGCTGCTGACCAGAGCTTTAGCTGGTAAAGTTATATGCCAACAGTTCATTACTGCTTTCCTGTAGATTTAGTCTATTTGCTTGCAATAAACTAAAATTCTTGCTATATATAGAAAACTAGCCTTTGTTTTATGTTAACCTGAAACTAAAAGATATATTCATGAATTTTGCATGTACCTAGAGAATCTTTACTTTTGTGACCAATCGGGAAGAGTGGGTCCTGATTTGTAGTGCACTGTCCAGTGAGACATGACACTTCAGATTAAGATAACAAAGTGTGAAGCTGGATGAACACAGCAGGCCAAGCAGCATCTCAGGAGCACAAAAGCTGATGTTTCGGGCCTAAACTCTCTGATGAAGGGTCTCGGACCGAAACGTCAGCTTTTGTGCTCCGAGATGCTGCTTGGCCTGCTGTGTTCATCCAACTCCACACTTTGTTATCTTGGATTCTCCAGCATCTGCAGTTCACATTATCTCTGATCATACTTCAGATATGATCAGGTTTTGTGGAAGATCTTCTCCTGGATGTAACATCCATTATTGAATCTACATTGGTGAGAGAGAAATGTTGAAAATCAAAAACTAAAAGAAGAATAATCAGATGTGCAGGTGAATCTGCAGTTGAATATAATAAAAACATTTTCACAAGAATGATGTTATGAATTTTAAAATATTAAATGGCACAGTTTTCAGAAACTATGATTAGATTTAAGCTAATAGCAACATGAAAACATAATTAGACCATTCATTCCCTCATGCTAGTTCAACCACTCAAGCAGATTTTGGCTGACCCATTTTGATTCCATAACCCTTAATAGTCTTACCAGACATATATCCATTAATTGCAGTCTTGACATTTTCAATTGACCTCTTACCCTAACAGATTTTGGGGAAGTGAGTTTCAGATTTCCAACACAATTTTGTTAGATGGAGTGGTCACTGGTATTATCCTTAAACGGCCAAACTCTAGTTTTATTATGCCTCCTCAATCTGGGCTCCTCCATCAGTGAAAATAATTTCTCTCTCTCTACCTGACAAGATCCATTAATTATCTTAAACATTTCAATTTCATCACAGTTAACTGCAGTTAACATTTCTTTTCAGGAAGGGAACCGTTTCTGAATAAAGGTTATTAAATGACACATCCAAGGTATAATTTCCAGTGTCTGTCCCTGATCCTTGAGTCAGAGAAAGACAAGTTGATTAGCTGAACAAATTAAGAGAGGAACAGCCAAGATGATGAAAACTCTGATTTAAGTAACACTCTAATCAAATAAGAAACATAATTAATTCAACCACATTTACCAAAAAAAAATTGAATAAGGGGAGATGTTATTCGACTACAACTACAGTTAGGTTGTTGTCTCAAGATCAAGGGTTAATTTCAATGTTAGATGATGACAATTGTGTAAGTAGATTCATGTAACAGATGTCCAGGTATCTCTTGAGGAAAATGTTTTAATTAGATCCTTTTCCAGTTCTGTCACTCCAGAGAGTTTTAACTGCAAACAGCTCTTTAAAACAAGCTTCAGATTGGAAAAATTAACATTTTCAAGAACTCCCAATGCATTTTGACAGCAGGGCAAGAATATGGTGTAGTATTGTTTGATCCATCATTTAAATAAAATAACTTGCAGCGTTTAATTTTGCTTTACCTTCGGGATTTTTAACATACACTTAAAATCACATTGTCAAAATATACAATTTAAAGAATTATTGAATATGCAGAGCAATTTTGCAAAAGCAAATTTGAGCGAATTGCTAATGAATTGCAATATGACAAAATCTCTTTGGAAATAGAGCTTGGGGTGCAAGTGACATCAGGGACAAGTATTTTGTTGCTTGTAATATGCCCATTTTTACTAAAGAGAGCATCAAACTCTTAAAAAAACCTGCTAAATTCAAAAGCTTTCAAATGTATAGCAGTTCAAAAAACTCAGAGATTAAATTCAGGAGAATATCTTTATAAGGAGTCCTGAACAATGTTTCTGCAGAGTACTTTTACTTTAATTCAGACAGCTTTTGTGGTTTCTCTCGAAATGAAGGAAATAGCAGTGGTTGCCTTTCAATAAAACAATATTGCAACATGCTCCTCAATTGTACATGCAGAAGGCTTGAAACCTACTTCAGGCCTAGATATAGACCCAACACTCCTCCCATCTTTTCCTTACTGAGTATGATAGCAGTGCACTTTCAATTATAAATGTGTGCCTGCAGAATTTGGTGCCTGAGCAAATTGTGATGGGAAATGGGACATCACAGATCAATTTAATTTCGTGATTTCTGCCTTTTGTTTTCTTTGTCCTGGCATTTCTGCAGAATTGACAGTACTTACAAATCAGCAAAAAAAATCAATCACTATCTTGTAAAGTTATCAAAATATTACTCTCTCATTCGAAACACAGAAAAATAACTAGTGGCAAGTTTTAACGTGGGTGTCACCAAAGCTCAGGCAAGAGGAGAGGTTGAAAAGGAGCATCTGCCATTGCAGCCTCAGTCAGTGCAGGAATTGCACCCATTCAGTTGGGGTCACTTTATACTGAAAACTGACTTACCAGCCAACTGATCTAACCAAACCCTCACTGCCTGCTCAAACCTGCCTTAGTGTTGAAATCTGGCTATGATCAAAAAGTTCAGTGACAACACATTGCAACAATCTCCAAATTCTAAAAACACCAGCACAAAAGACTTCCATGATAAGACGTAAAACTGCATTTTTACAGTTACTTTCACATCCTCAGGTCACTGCAGACGTATTTAACATTGCATAGATTGCAACAGAAATGCAGTCACAGTTGGCAGTGGCAGGGTGTAGATGCCATTTAAAGCAATCTAGGCTAATTTTCTGGGGGCAAGGCCTGGTATCTCATTGGAAAATGGTGAAATTTGAATTCATTAGTAAATCTCTAATGAAAAGCTGGCCTAACAATAACCATGAAATCACTGTTGATTGTCATGAAATATTCATTTGCTTTACAAACTTCCTTCAGGGAAGGAAGTCTGCCATTCTTGCATTTTTCAAATGGCCTGCATGTGACCCAAGACCTACGGCAATGTGATTGACCGTTGACTGCACTCAAGGCAATTATGGATGAGCAATAAATGCTGGCCTAGCCAGCAATGCCCACATCACATGAATTTTTTTTTGAAAATGCAAGACAATTGGAGCACATCATCATGTCTCAAAACATCATACAAATGAACAGCCCTTACAATCAAAACCAGTTAGTATCCTCAGGCGGTGACAGAGTCATCGCTGCTGAAACGGGAGGTTGCCGAACTGAAAGAAATTCAGTGGGACTTGTGCATTAAAAGTTAATAATGGAATGCCGTGCCCTGAGCACTGAAGCTAAGATATTGTGATTGTTATTTTAATAGAATCTTTACAGTATGGAAACAGGCAATTTGGCCCAAGTCCATACCTCCCCTCTGAGAAGTATCCCACCCAGATCCATTCCCCATGTCTAACCCAACCAACTCTTGGGCAATTCACTTCATTTGCACATCTTTGGACTGTGGGAGGAAGCTAGACCACCCAAAACCTGGGCAGACGTGGCGAGAATGTGCAAACTCCACGCAGACAGTTACCTGAGGCTGGAATCAGACCTGGGTTTGTGAGGTAGCAGTGCTAACCACTGAGCCACCATGCTGCCCAAAAGTGAATTCAACTTTCACTACCTGTCATAGCAAGTTTTGAGGCCACATCCCAAGAATATTATCTGGATCTCTGTACTAACAGTCCAGTGATAATGCCACGAGACCATCACCTCCGTCACCCATCGTTAAGTTAAATCTTGCATAAAATCCGGAAGGGCTAGGTTGGTCTCTATCTTCCCATCCTGAAACAGCAATTGTCGTGACTGCAGATCTTCCTGCTGAAACCTCAATCGTCAATAACACTTCTGAGTAATACTTAACTTCAGCTAACACCTGCTAGGTCATTTCACGATTGCACCTTTGTTAGTTTATTTATGAATAAACAACAAATGCAAAACATTTTTCCACCTCAGTACGCTACGTGTAATATGGTCTGCTTAGTTGTGTTAATTTAAAAATGTCATTCAGGCACTGCATCATTAAAATGCTTTCAAAGTGATACACTTGTTCAGTCAGCCTGATTGAGGAAAAGAGGTAGGAAACAATTTCATTGGACATTTCATAATGAAAAAGACAATTTTTTTTAGCTCATGCAATTTAATCTCAGTTATCGGTTCCACATTTTTCTGAACAAGATGATGTGATTTAATGGAAAACCTTTGAAACCATTGTGAGCATTTTGCCCATCAATACATTGAAGTTTTACAGAGCTTTATGCCATGCTATGCTAGTCAATCTTGAAACGGAAAATTGAATTACACATGATACACTTAATCAGGCACATGCTACCAAAGAAGCCATCAATTTCTCAAACACTCAACACTAAATTTACTCCCTCAATATTACGATGTTACTCCAACAACAGCGCTGGTGAAGAACTTTCATTAGAACGATAGGTTAGTAGAAGAATTGGGAGAAGGCTTTTTAATTGATTTTTTTAAAAAAGTGTCCTTTAATCACTTACAGTAGATGAAAGCACTTTTACTTTATTTGATTCAACAACTGGAATATAGCAAAGGTCAATTGAATCCATCTAATTTCACTTTCGAAAGCACAAAGCAATTTTGTTCATTGCATGTGCTCAACTCCCTAATTTACCATAAGTGTTGAGGTGCTTGTCACATTCATGATAATGATATTAATCTTCCACACCCCACCCCTCCAGGTTGTTAAAGTAGTCACAGAGTAATTACATTCTCATACTCATTAACATTTAAATCAAAGGAGCCCGGAACCAATTTTAACAGGCATCTTGCATCTGTGTGGCCATACTGAGGTGACAGAATCAATGGAATATAATAAGGACATTAGGACATTATAATCCTCCCTAATCAGGTCCCATACAAATTATTTTAAAAGCAGAACATTTCAAAACCTATTGACAAGAGTATTATTTTAAACCATTTGTATATGCTCAGGCTCACAGGAATCCACAAAACTCCAGTGCCTGTGTCGTGACTCAGTGTCATTTTATAATTTTCATTCTTTTGTTCATGTTTCTTCATAGCCATGCCTTTCACTATTTCTTAAATTTCTCTCAGTTCTACAACCCTGTGAGATAGTTTTCTCCAATTTTGGTTTCTTGTGTACACCAGATTTGTTCCTATGCCTTCAGACAAATAGAGTTTAAGGTCCAGACCTGCCCCACTAAACCACTGTGCATCTCTTCTTGTCTTCTTTTACATGTTTCCTAAAGTCTGTTTTTCTTGTTTAAGCCATTGGTCAGTTTTGCTGTTACCTCTTTGGCGATTTGATGTCAAAGTATTGTGAATGAGCAAACACCCGTGTGAAACCCCTTGGGATGTGTTCCTACATTAAAGGAGTGATGTTACAAGGCAATGTACTTTTGTTGCTCAGATCACCGTATGTAATTGAGAAGTTATTGCCCTAATTCCTTCTCATTGATTAAACACTTATTTTTGTTCTTGCTTGCCCTATGCTCTTTCTAATGGTTTTCATGATATTGTAAAACCATGGTTAATGTGGTGACCTTTAAGAACAATCCCTCCAATGGTAGAACAGGAGAATATTTCTAAGTTCATCTTTTTCAATAAACTGCTGTGCACCTATGAATATTTTATTTTTCATTACAATTAATTTTCGAGTTTTAAGGTGTTTAGATTATTCCATGCAAGTAGTTTTTGCCAAAATGTGAAACAGAAACTTCTCAGTAATCAGCGTGAAGATTGGATTTCCTTTTTCCCTGAGTTCTCTCCTCCTACTGGAAACCTGACACTCAACCCCACCTCCATGGGAATTGCTCGTGCCTATTCACATCGACAAATGTTACCATGGATAATGTAGAATTTTTTTCCTGGTAATGGCAATTTATGATTCCCACCAAGCCAAGGTTTGAAGTCAGAAGATCTCTCCTGAGATTTGAAATCATATAAATCGTTCAATTTGTTATATCAGGGTGAAACATAATGGCTTCCTCCAGGTGCTCCAGTTTCCTCTCACAGTTCAAAGATGTGCGGCTTACATGAATTGGCCATGCTAAGTTACCCATGGTGGCAAGCGATGTGCAGACGGAGTCAGTTACCTATGCTAAATGCAGAGTTACAAGGCAAGTGTAGGGGGTAGGTCAGTGCAGGATGCTCTTCAGAGGGTCGATGTTGTCTTGATGAGCCAAATAGCCTGCTCTCACATCATAGGGATTCTATGATTCAATAAGGGAAGTGATACTGCAGTTTATCAATTCAGTTGCATGAAACTGCTACAACACCAACGGTTTTCATTGACATAATTCACAATTCATAAGTACAGTTGGTTTTGCTAGAATGCGACAGTTGCATTCCTGTGCAACATCACATTATAGAAAATCATGCAATAGAAATGATGGGGCCGAATTAAAAGTGGGTTTCGGGGCAGACCACCAAAATATATCACTGAAAATTACTCAAAAGTCAATCAACAGCCTAACACAAAGGATAGCACAGTTTAAGTAAATGTTTAATTCATATCTAATAATGAAATAAAAGTAAATTTAACACCTTAGCTTTGAAAAAAAATCAAGATGACTTGATTTGGGAGGGGTTTTTGAGATTGGTTTGGTGTTAATGAAGGGGCTGAGGGTCATCATCATCACCCTCAGATGCAGTTGTGGTTGCAGGATTAGGGAGAAAAATAGTTAATCTAGAATTGGATGGTTGTGGTTCATTTCCACTGACTGTTTCTTGGGGGGGTTGGCTTAAAAAAATGCATCCAGTTTTTGCTGCTTTGTGCTTTGTATTCTTTCATGAAGAAGCTATTAATAGAATAAGATCTTATTCCACAAACTGCTACCCTTCTGCATTCTGCTTTGTAATTATTGTCCTCTAAAAACTGCAACTGCTTCTCAACCTCTTTCAGCATAGGAGACCAAAGAGAAATGGAACGCTGTCATGGTGCTGCATCCTGGACTTCATCTCCAGCTTCCACGTCCCCCTCAGCAGCAAGATGATGTGGATGAGCTGTAGAGAAGTCTTCACAGTGGAACTCAAGCAGATGTACAACATCCTCACTCTCCACTTCTTCACATCCAACAAGATCACTCAATGTTCTTTGATTCTTCTGAGCTCCTGTGATGGAACAAAGCCTTTAAAATCTCGAAAAAATTCTCGGAGAAACTTCCATCAAACTGATTGCAAGTAGTCTTTACTGACATCATCCTAGGCCTCCATAATGATGTTAATTGCATTCTCAATGTTAAAGCTCTTCCAAAATTGAAGAACACTGTCCTTATCCCCTTCAATGGCTACAATCAGCCTCTGAAATGTACACCTTAAACAATAAGCTTTAAAAGCAGCTGTTGCATCCTGATCCATGGTTTGAAGAAAAGTGGTTGTAGTTGGGGGTAGAAATAACACTTTTATTTTTTCAGAAAACTCAGAAACAGTGGGAGGATGGCTTGGAGCATTGCCCAGGATGAGGAGAATCTTGAAATCCAATTTTTTTTTCTCCCTTGCAATATTTTCTAAAAGTATCTTCCAAAACATCAACAATAGGCTCAGAAACAATTTGCCCTGTAATCTAAACTCATTTGCTTGACCTAAACTAGATGCATGGAGTAGGTCTAAGGTAACCTTTCAAAGTTTGCCGGTTGGCAGAGTGGTACATCTCCATAGGCTTAAGCTTTAAGTCTCCACTGGCATTGGCACCCGGCAGCACAGTCTTATGATCCTTTGCCTCCTTAAAGCCTGGAGGACATGCTTCATTCATGGAAATGTAGGCACTTGATGGCATTTGTTTCCAGTATAAACCTGCCTGAAGCTGTAAATTTGATCTAAGTTGTAGCCCCCTTTGTCAATTTTTTTTACTATTGGATGAAATGTCATCACATTGTCCTCACCTGCACTTGCAGATTCAACATGTAACTTTACGTTATGAAAAGCATAGTGGTTCTTTAAACCAGCAAACCAGCAACAGTTAGGGCAGACACATCTGCAGGACATTCAGCATTTTTTTATGTTAAATTTTCATAAATTGATAAGGCTTTTTTTTATGGTGTGTAGGGTGGTCCCAGATCACTTATCATTTGATCTTCTATCCACACACTTAGAAGTCGCTCCACCTCCTTAAGTTGCTTTGCCCATGACCTCAACGGTTTGCTAGCACTCAGACTTCTTCCAGCAATATAGCTTGCTTCAATCTTTTCTGCACTCTCTCTGTTGGTGTGTAAGGTAGACTCCTCTATTCCTGTATCGCCTGTTCTGTCATTACATTCAAAACACTTTAAACATCTAGCTTCTCTTCCAGTGCTATAGCCTTTCTTTTATATTCACCTCCCACAATTTTATCACCAGGACAGTTCTTGCTAACATTCTTGTCACTTTGCCCTCGTGGTTTTGTGGATAACACAGCAAGATTTGCAAAACAAAACCCAGAAGTCACAGAGTACTGTCCCTCTTACAGAAAGCGCTTCATGACAAAGTCCATGAAATGACCATATGATGTCGACTAATACTCCTCCGAGCACCGATGGAATAGCGTGATAGCTGACATAAGTTTACGTTTTAGAAATAGTGCTCCCCTATTCGTCAGTCACATCATAGCTAATTTGTGTTCCCTAAACACATATTCTAGTAGAACTGACTGTAAGCGCAGGATGAGAGGGACCTGTGGTCATGTGCATAGATCTTTGAGGGCAGCATGAAAATTAAGAGTGTACTTAACATGGGATTTTCAGATTAATAACACAAAAGAAATGAAGTGTTGCTGAATGTGGACTTCTGCTCTTCAACTTTCTGACGGTTGATCATTTATCGCCATTTATCTTGGTACCTTTAATATCTCAACCTATCAGTTTTGAAGATACTCAATGACTGAGCCTCTACAGTCCCATGGGTTTGAGAATTCCAAAGATTCAACAACTTTATAAAGATCTGGGTTCGGCTATAACTGAAGTATTAGATCTAGTTGTGATTACCGCACTTTAGGAAAGACAAGCAGAGGGTGCAGAGTTGATTTATTAGAATAGTTTCAAAGACAAATGCATTTAACGATAATACTAGGCTGGTGAAATTGGCTTTGCTTGCCTTGGGATTTCATAGATATGCAGAAGATCAGAATAGGTTTTGATGAGATAAACAAATAAAAAGTGTTTTACTTAGCTGGTTGTACCAGAACTAGGAAACAGAAAAGTAAGGCTCCGGTAAAAGGTACAGGGGTTATGAGACAGGTGTTTTTTATGCAGCAAGTGGTTACAGTCAGGGATAAAAAAGAACCAAAACTATCATCTTACTTATCCAAGTATCTACAATCAAAGTATTTTTGGAAATGGAAGATGTCTGTGTTTTTCATCATCTCAGTGAAATGTCAATTTTCATAACCAGCAGCAAGTAAGGTCAGTCTTCTTGGTCCCAGGATGACACAGCATGAGTTCTTCAAGGAAGTGACCTAGACCCAAACATCTTCAGATATTTCATCAATGACCTTCCTTCAATCAGAAAATCAGAAGTGGGGCTGTTAATTCTGCAATCACCAATGTTCAACAATATTCTCCACTCCTCAGAGACTGAAGCAGTTCATATTCATATGCAGCAAGTGCTGGGTAACATCTAAGTTTAGTTAATGTGACATTTGTGTCACATTGGTATCAGATAACGACCATCTCAAGTAGGAGAGAAATTAACCATGAATTACTTCTTCAATTCTGTACAGGACACATTGGCCTTGAACTCTGCTTTCTCTCCACAGATGTTGCCAGACCAGCTGTGTTTTTCCAACAATTTCTGTTTTCGTTTTTTGATTTTCATCATTAGCAGCACTTTGGTTTTTGAGCATCTGACCATCTCACTGATTCCCACACTAACAATATTTGTGGAGTTCACCATTGACAAAACACTGAAAAGTGGTTCCACAAGCACATGGATTATGCTAGGATAGTGTGGGGGATGGGCTTAGATTAGTTCACAGGTCGGTGCAATAGCGAGGGCTGAAGGGCCTGTTCTGCGCTGTAATGTTCTATGTTCTATGTTCTATAAGCACGTCAGAAACTTGGAATTCTGTGGCAAGTACTTGCTTCCTGTCTCCCTAATGCCTGCCCACCATCTATAAACTACAAGTCAGTTGTCTGATAGAATACTCTCCACTTGTCTGGCTGGGTGCATCACCAGCAACACTGAGGAAATGTAACACATACCAGAACATTTGATTGGCACCCCATCCACCACCTTCAACATTTACTCATTTCACCATTGATACACAGATGCAGCAGTTCCTGTGCAAAACATGCACCTCAGTAACACATGAGGCTGTTTTGACGCAGTTTTCATCTCAAGGGACAATGGCAGCACATGTATAGGACTGCCACCTCCTTCAAGTTCCCATCAAAAAGCCATAGACTGTGCTGTCTTGGGATTTCATGGAACTTCTTAGAATGACTGGTACCTGATGGACCAAATAGCTTTGTGTGCAGGATTGACTGCATAAGTTATTTGTCAAAATGCAAGAATGATAGATGAGAATTAAATCAAAATGGGACTATCACCCAGATTAGACTTTACTATCCCAGGTTAGAATTACTATTTAGTAAGTAATATAGAGGATTTTAAATATAAATGAATTAAAGCTCGGTGCCAAATGATCAAACACTATAATGGGAGAGTATGCTTCAACACAAGAAGTGTAGAAGATGAAATAGATTTGTACATTGTAGGCCAGATTATAGGGTACAATTTTTACTTTAAATATCCATGCACATTACACAATAATGTCTCAGAAAGACATTGAACAACACACACGCTGCTTTTTTGGAAGCAAAGTTAGGGGAAATGTTTGAGGGTTATCTGTACTGATACATCATTTTACATCAAATGCAGAGTCAAACTCATCCTCACATTCTTTTATTTTGGGCACGCTACTTACAAAAGAAATACAAAGCTGTAAGTAAGTCCAACAATAATTGGCCTGCAACAGTTGGGAGACTGAAAGAATGTCTGTTTGTGGGATGTGGATTTCTAATTTACCAACAGATATAAAAGTGAAGTTATAGAAAACAAAGAAAATGAGAATTGGCCAGGTTTTATACTTTGTTTATCAGCTATAGGAGTTTAGGAATATGAAAAGGCCATTCAGTCCATCAAATCCACCAGGCCATTCCATGATATCATACCGGATCTGTGATCCAGTTCCATGCAAACACCTTTAACACATACCCCTTTATACCTTGCATAACAAATAGCTATCAACCTTAGATTTAAGCTTACCAGAATAATTAGGATCCTTTGCCATTTGTGGTAGAGAGTCCCAAACTTAAATTCATCTTTGCACATCAAACTGTTTCTTAATTTCACTCTTAAAAATTCTGATTCTAATTTTTGACAATGATCCACATCTTAGATTCTGACATGAGTTGCTGAGAGGAACATTATTTCAAATCTCCTCAAACCGTAAAAATTTGTAAGAACTAAAATAAGCAATTACTTCTCCATCTGTTGAATGCACAACTTGTTTTGGCAGAATCAACAGATTCTGAGCTGCTTACTAGGGTGCAAAGATATTTTGAGACATGGAGAAAATGTTCCCAACTGGGATTGAAAAGAACCACCACAGCTATAACAATGGCATTGCAAGTTTGCTGATCTAATGGGTGACGGCTATTCTTCTTTGTGTAATATAAATAAAAAAGGATATAATAAAAAGGTGAAGGACTTTTCAGCCATTGAAGTATCTGGGCTGGACTTAATTCCAGTTAGAATCCCTACCAATAGTTTGATTGCCAATTCTGACAAGAAAAATACACACAGACTAATCCTAGCTTTTAGTGGGATTTGACCCAGCTGCAAAGACATAAGGCAATCATTTTACTGCCCTTAATCCGCTTCACTTGAAACAGCTCAATGTGGCTATCACAATCTTTCGTGTACAACAGATGCTTCCAGCAATCTCTCCAAATGTAACACTTCTTTCTTTAGAAGACTACAGAGCACAATGTTGTAATGCTCCCTGCAGTTAGTAAGAATACACATGTATACATTTGTTAATTAATATTTACCACTAATTGGGGACTGTAATGGAAGCTGACTATCATAGTAGAACCGGTAAAGTTAAAGTCATTTATCAGATAAAAAGATAATTTGAAAAGGGTAGTTTTTATGCATTCAAGTACAAACAACTAGCTGAACAATATAACAAATTGTTTGAGGTACTGCAAGTTAAAAGTGTAAGTTGAAAGCATCAAAATGTATTATAAGCTGTAGGTTCCTCTTAGCATCAATAATTTATGTTCTCTAGCTATGCAAATATTCATTCAGCTGTGCCATGATACTTTTTCAAACTAAATTGGTTATGTCTAGTATTAATGTAAAAGTGAACTGTATAATCAATCTGCATTTTGCCCTACTTGGAGACCTAATGGTTGTTATGCTTTTCTGATTCCATAATTCTTTTGATAATTTAGCTAATCATGTGGTCTAGGGCTTCTAATGTCAAACTACTTAGGTCTGCACATTAATTCTTCTAAATCCATTTTCCATTAACTGAAAAAAGCGACAAATTTGAAACTGCATTTTTCAAACCACAGACATTTGAAATTAAATGTAAGATTAGTGCTTGGAAAATGCAGGAGGCGCTGTCATTTTCATGTGGAGGAATTAAACAAACATAAAAAAAAGAGTTTATTCACAAGCATCCCAACAAGTCCAAAAGAAAGTAAAGGATCTGCTGATGAATTTATCTGAAGACGTAATGACAACTGTGACTCTCAGATTGGAAATTGAAAGAGTGTTAATTTGCTTGAATCTCCTTATAAATGCATGTGTCAGTGGGAGCTACAGGTTACGGAACATATGCAGCATTTCAACAGCCCACTGTGCCAATAACCCTGGGGCACTGCTCAGTACAACATCTGCTCAGAGCTCTCTGTGGATTTCAATTAGACTGCAGTCAATAACTTCATAAAGAATCATGGGTGGCCAGAACAGATTATGAGAAATACTTCACAATGTTGACAGACAATCGACATTGTTGAGTCAAAAATACAACTGATCTCCTGCTTCCACTGTCAAAACACTGAGACCTGAACACCTAAAGTTCTATGCGTCATTGTAAATTCTTACAGAAAGCAAACTTTTTTTTTCCCCTTGAGAAGTACAATCATGACTACAAAGGGATGAGTAACATTGTGGTTAAGTCATTACAATCTTAATTCTGGTGACTCAGAGGCATGATTTTCGTGATTTTTTGGGGACCTGTGCTGGCATGGTTATTGATTGAATTGACAGTTGTATTTGGAAGGATCACTCTTCATCCACTACATTAACATAATCAACTAAATGGCCCCCCTCTGTGTCCTAAATTTCCTATGATTTGAATGAATCCCACCATAACAGTTCAGGAATAATTAAATAAGTCAGAAAGTAATGAAAAAACCACAGCCTCCTTGTAAGCGTTTATATTACTAATCTGTTGTCACTAAAAACACACCTGGTTCACTAACATAAAACAAATAACTGCGCATGCTAGAAATCTGAACTGATCATCAAACATTAACTCTGTTTTCTCTTTACAGATGCTGCCTGCATGCTGAATTTTTCCGGCAGTTTCTGTTTTTACTTGTTTCTGACTTACTAGTATTCTTTTGAGAAAGAAATTTGTAGTCCTTCCTGTGGCCTCTATATGGCTTCAGAACTGTAACTAGTAACATTGTAACTATGTACTTGGCTCTCAACTGTCACATGAAATAATCTAACAAAGCTACTCAGTGCTTTTTAAGAAGGTGGATTTCCACGAACTTCTCATGGGAACTTAAGGAGGGGAAATAAATGATGACTTTGCCAGTAGTGCCTGCATCTTGACTAACAGACAACCTTTAGTACTACAGTCTAGCAAGTGATCTATGCAAAGCTAAACAGAATGCTTTGTGTAGCTTGCTGTGGCCTCCAGCGTTGTCAGTCTGGACAGAGACGGGTGAGGTGAGTGTAAGGGGTTGTCGGGGTGGGGAGGAGCGGTGTCTTTGAACATCAGCAGTCAACTTGATTCAGAACACCAGAAGTAATTTGCCACTGGTTTCTGGTTGCCCTTGTTCTGTTCAGTTACCTGTGGGAAAGGTCAGGATCTGTTCAGATATCAATCTGGAGCAGCAATCAGAGTCACGCTGGGTCATAAGGGGCCGATTTCTGGAATTGAAGTGAGCTTGCCGCATTTGATGTCCTTTTAATGTTGGAAAAACAGGCAAGATTGATATTAGGATGAAAAATGCTCCATCCCTTTTGCTCATATGTGTAGGCATTTGGAAAAGTCTCAAAGCACTATTGCATTTAATTTCGGATGTCAACAGTTTCAAATGCATCACAGCTTGAAACCGACTTCAATTGTTCTAATCTTCACAACATGTTGGAACTTATTTCCCAGGCAATGAACGTGTATGACAGCTCAAGGAGTTTCCAAAAATTGCCAAATTTTTGTTGACGATATGGGACAAAGGTTTTGGAGATTAAAATACATGGTGACAAACATTTTGGACATCAAAATACACGTAAAAAGGTTTTATGTTTGGTACTTAAAGTTATTATTTGTCGGGGCTTCTGAATTTCATTCTAAGATCAAAACACAATACAAAGGAAGCAAAAAGTAATAATACAATATTGTTAACTTAGTCGTGGAATCATGAATAATTTAGCGATCTGAGAAAAAATGAATTTCAACAAAGATTGGAATTAAAACCATGAGAGATTATGAATCTAGTGAAACTGAATGCCCTGAAGTGAAAGCTCATTATAAATAGATTCATGACGAACAGGTTGCTGACTACGATCAAGAGCCAGATAGGGTCGCAAGTAAATCATTCAATAGGTTCATTTCATTGGAAAGTAAACAAATCTGTTTTAATTTACAAGAGCACTATATTTTCATTTTATTTTTTGAGTACTTTAATTTATCATATTGGGCATAAACTTGAGCTCATCCAAAATTTTGTTTGTACACTGTTCACCCACTCCTGCTGTATCTGCTGACACACTTAAGCTTGCAGTCCAACAAATATTCTAATTTCATACTAGCTATGAGTTTGGAGGAAGGACTATATTGAGGTCAAAAGATTAACCATATTTCTTTCTCCACAGAAGTTGCCAAATGTGCTGCATTTTTCTAACATTTTCTTATTTTATTTCAGATTTACAAAAACTGCAGCAATTTGCTTTTGTTCAATTTAATATTTTCATTCTCATTTTCAGATCTCTGCATGGCCTTGACATCTCTCTATCTCTATAATTTCCTCCTGCATTGCAATTCTCCAAGATCTTTGCGCGCTTGCGGCCTCTCGTTATCAATGATTTTAATTGCACCAGTTACGCCAGCTAAGCCTTAAACTTCAGCATTCCTTCTATAAACCTTCCAGCCTTGAGGATGGCCATTACAACCAATTTCTTTTTCCACAATTTTGGTTATCTGTCCTGATACCTCAATGTCACATTATCTTTGATAATGCCATTATGGAGGTTGGGGCCTTTTTCCTGTTAGTGTTGCTATGTAAGTATGATTTGTTGTCACTGAGGGCGGATAGAGCTGTTTGATTGGCAAGAACCCATAAAATAGCAACTCTAAGAACATAGCTAGCCAGAGTTGGTGACTGTGGAAGCCCCCACCCAGCAAATATTCATTTGTGAATATAATGAATGTCGCAAAGCTACTCGAGCAATGAGAAAGGTACAGTTACTCTGTTCTTGGTCTAGCCACAGAGTACTGCACACATTTCCAGCAGAGGTCATTGGGTAACAATCAGGAGCAGCTTTGCCACCAGTTTCACTGACTTAGCACCTCCAGCCGAGAGTAACTAATATGCTGCAGACAGAAAATCAAACCTGGATGGACGAGATTGGCCATCAGGAGAAACTTGAAAATAGATCAGGTTTCTTTACCATTTAATTTTTGTTAGATTTACATAATTGACTTTATCTTCGGCTACCATTATTGAAGAGCATATAGATTTTCATCTATTCATAGTCAATGGGGAAAAATTTCTGTTTATTAACATTTATAATGCCTCTAGTTCTGTGGAGTCTTCTGCATTGTACATATTTTAGGACAAGATGACCTGTAACTATAACAGTCAGCAAAGTATTTACAACACAGCAACCGGTCTCTTCCCACTGCATCATTTCACCCCATCAAAAATACATCCTTCCAATCTAATTCAATTAAGACCATCAACATGTTCTTCTAATTTAATCCCATTAAATTGTCTTTAAGTAAACTCCCCATCATCTTCCTTACCAGCAAAAAACTTAAATGTCATTATTTCACTGGACATTCGATGATTTTATCAAGATAATGGGAGTTACCATTGAAGAGAGATTTGTCAGGACAAGTCATATCAATATTGCAGCTACAAGAGCATGTCAGATCCTGGGAATTCAGTGTTGAGTAACACATCTGCTAATTTCTCAATGTCTCTTACTATCAAACAGTGCACATTTAAGATGTACCAGAGATAATGGGAACTGCAGATGCTGGAGAACCTGAGATAAAAAAGTATGGAGCTGGATGAACACAGCAGGCCAAGCAGCATCTTAGGAGCACAAAAGCTGATGTTTCAGGCCGAGACCCTTCATCAGGTACATATTTATCAAGGGCACACAGTAGCTGTTCCTTGAACAAGCTTCACATTTCAATTGTGCTCAGCCCTTGCAGTCTCCTTCCCCATCCTATGCATGCTAAATCTTGCCTAATCGCCTCATGATTGCCTTTCTCCCAGCTATAACTCTTGCCCTGCGGTTTATACCTATCCTTTTCCATCACTAAAGTAAATGTAACCAAATTGTGGTCAGCATCAACAAAGTGCTCACCTACCTCCAAATCTAACACCTGGCCTGGTTCATTACCCAGTACCAAATTCAATGTGGCCTTGCCACTTGTTGGCCTGCCTATATACTGTGTTAGGAAACCCTCCTGCGCATATTGGACAAAAACTGACCCATATAAAGCACTCAAACTATAGTCTTTCCAGTCAATATTTGGAAAGTTAAAGTCCCCCATAACAACTACCCTGTTACTTTCACTCCTATCCAGAATCATCTTGGCAATCCTTTCTGCAACAACTCTGGAACTTTTTGGAGGCAAATGGAAAACTCCCAACAGGGTGACCTCTCCTTTCCTATTTCTAACCTCAGCCCAAACTACCTTAGTAGACTAGTGCTCTTCATACATCCTTTCTGCCACCATAATACTGTTCTTGACTAACAATGCCACACCTCCCCCTCTTTTACCACCTTCCCTAATCTGAATGAAACATCTAAACCCCGGAACCTATAACAACTATTCCTGTCCCTGCTCTATCCATGTCTCCGAAATGGCCACAACATCGAAGTCCAAGGTACCAACCCATCCTGCAAGTTCACCCACCTTATTCCGGATGCTCCTGGCTTTGAAGTAGACACACTTCAAACCACCTTTCTGCCTGCCGGTACACTCTTGCAACCTTGAAACCTAAATCATGACCTCACTACTCTCAACCTCCCGTACACTGGATCTACAATTCAGGTTCCCACTACCCCCCAGCTGAATTAGTTTAAACCCTTCTGAAGAGCATTAGCAAATTCCAACCCCAACCCCAGGATATTGGTACCCCTCTGGTTCAGGTGTAGACAATCCCTTTTGTAGAATGAGTCCCAATTATCCAAGTATCTAAATCCCTCCCTCCTGCGCCATCCCTGTAGCCATGCTTTCAACTGCTCTCATTCCCTATTCTTCACCTCACTAGCACGTGGCACGGGTAACAAACTAGAGTTAACAACTCTGTTTGTCCCAGCTCTAATCTTCCACCCTAGCTCCTTGAATTTCTGCTTTCCATCTCAATCCCTTTTCCGACCTATGTCGTGGGTGCCTATGTGGACCATGACTTGGGGCTGTTCCCCACCCCCCTTAAGGATCCTGAAAACATGATTCGAGACGTCACATACCCTGGCACCTGGGAGTCAACATACCAACCGTGAGTCTCTCTCGTTCCCACAAAATCTCCTATCTGCCCGCCTAACTATGGAGTCCCCAGTAACGAATGCTCTCCTCCTTTCCCCCCTTCCCTTCTGAGCAACAGGGACAGGGTCTGCGTCAGAGACCTGTACCCCATGGCTTACCCCTCATAAGTCATCCCCTTCAACAGTATCCAAAATGGCATACGTGTTATTGAGGGGAACAGCCACATAGGATCCCTGAACTGCCTGCCTATTCCCTTTCTCCTTCCTGAGAGTCACCCAACTACCTTTTTCCTGTACCTTGGGTGTGGCAACCTCCTTGTCACTTCTACCACTTATCCCTTCATCATAAATGCACCGAAGCATCAGTCTGTATCATAAGATTCACTGCAAAAATTCAGCAAGATTCCTGTCATTGCATCTTTTAGTCCATGACCACCACTAACTGGACGGTTAAGAAAGCAGGTGCAAATGAATACCACTACCTGTATATTCTCCTTGAGGCCGTACAGCATCCTAGTTTGGAAGTAATCAACAGTGCAATATTGCCTAGATATGTTCTGTGTACAAAAAAAAAGGGAAACCCAACCCAATTAATTACAGAGATAGTAGGAACGGCAGATGCTGGAGAATCTGAGATGACATGGTGTCAAGATGGATGAACACAGCAGGTCAAGCAGCATCAGAGGAGCTGGAAAGCTGACGTTTCAGGTCGAGACCCTTCTTCAGAAATGGGGGAGGGGAAGGGGATTCTGAAATAAATAGGGAGAGAGGGGAAGGTGGATAGAAGTTGGATAAAAGAGAAGATAGGTGGAGAGAAGACAGACAGGTCAAAGAGGGGGTGTTGCAGATGGCAGAGTGTCTGAGGATGATGCGTTGGACTCAGAGGTTGGTGGGGTGGTACGTGAGGATGAGGGGGATTCTGTTTTGATTGTTATTGTTGGGAGGGGGTGTGGGGGATGAGTTGCAGGAAATGCGAGAGACATGATTGAGGGCATTTTCGACCACTGTGGAGGGGAAGTTGCGGTCCTTGAAAAATGAGGACATCTGGGGTGTCCGGGAGTGAAATGGCTCATCTTGGAAGCAGATGTGGTCTGGGAAAACGAATTGGGAATAGGGGATGGCCTTTTTACAGGAAGGTGGGTGAGGGAAGGTGTATTCTAGGTAGCTGTGGGAGTCAGTAGGCTTGAAATGGATATCAGTTTCCAGATGGATGCCAGAGATGGAGACAGAGAGGTCCAGGAAGGAGAGAGAGACATCAGAGATGGTTCAGGTGAACTTACGGTTGGGGGTGGAAGGTGTTAGTGAAGTTGATGAACTGAAGGTGGGGTTTAGGGCCAGTGTAACTTCGGAAGAGGGATTGTTCCACGTATCCTACAAAGAGGCAGAAAATATGAGACGCTGTTCCTGTTCGCTTGGGAATCCTGAAGCCCACAGATATCAATGTGGACTTCACAATCTTCAAAATCTCCCCTCCCCCGACCGCAACCCAAAACCAGCTCAGCTCATCCCCACCTCCCTAACCATTCCTCCCATCTCAAGCCCCACTCTAATCTCCTACACCCTAACCTCATCCCGCCTCCTTGACCTGTCCACTCTCCCTGGACCAACCTATCCCCTCCCTAACTCCCCACCTACATTCACCTTTAGTGGCTCCAACCCTGCCTCTTTGACCTGTCTGTCCCCTCTCCACCTATCTTCTCCGTTATCCATCTTCTGTCCACATCCCCCTCTCTCCCTATTTATTTCAGAATCCCCTACCCCTCCCACATTTCTGAAGAAGGGACTCGACCTGAAACATCAGTTTTCCTGCTCCTTAGATGTTGCTTAGCCTGCTGTGTTCATCCAGCTCAATACCAATTAATTAAAGCCCCAATTAAATTAAATCTACTCTCCACTATTAGTGAAGTGATGAGAAGTCGTCAACAGTACTGTCAAGCATCACTTACAAAACATTAACCTACTCATAGACACTCAATCTGGGTTCTTCCAAAGCAATTTAAATTTGGCCTCATTACAGTAAATATGGACTAAAGAGCTGAGTCCTAAGGGTGAAATGAGAGTAATTACATTTGACATCAAACAGGCATTTTACTGAATATGATGTCAAGGAGCCTGAGTAAAATTGGAATTAATGGCAATATGGGGTGAAGATTGGTGAGTAGGGAGATCCCTCTGATGGTGGAAATCATACCTAAAACAAAATAAGATGGTTTGTGATTGTTGGAGGACATTCATCTCAACCTAAGGGCATCATCCTCAGGGTACTGCCTTAGGGCCAATAACCCTCAACTGTTTTATCAATGATTTCTTCTCCATAACATGTTAGAAGTGAGGACATTAGCTAATGATTATACAATGGTCAGGAAAAAAAAACATGACTCTTCAATTGCTATCCAAATGCAGCAAAACATTGGCAGTATCCAGATTTGGGCTGAAAAATACCAGACAATGACTACCTTCAACAGGAAAGAACGTAACCATTGCCCATTGACATTCTGTGACATTACAATTGCTGAATCCCCAAATATCAATATCCTGAAGGAATTGGGAAGTATTCCATCACACTCCTGACTTGTGCTTTGTAGATGGTGGACAGGGTTTGGGTAGTCAGGAGCTGAGTTACTTCCCAAAATATTCCTCGCCTCTGACCTGCTCTTGTAACCATTGTGTTTATATGGTGACCCCCGTTGAGGTTCTGGTCAACAGTAACCTCCAGGATGTTGATAGTAGGGGATTCAGTGACAGTAACTCCATTGAGTGCCAAGGTTCAGCAATTATATTGCCTCTTATTGGGGATGGTTATTGTTGGTTTTTGTGTGGTGCACAGATTGCTTGCCACTTGTCAGCTCAAGCCTGGATATTGTCTGGGCCTTGTTATAATTGAACATGGATTGCTTCAGTACCTAAGGAGTCATGAATGGTGCTGAGCATTGTGCAATCATTTGCAAACATATCCATTTCGGAACTTATGGTGCAGGTAAGGTTATTGATTAAGCAGCTCGGAATGGTTGGGTCCAGGACACTATCCTGCAGAGATGTCGTGGAGCTGAGATGACTGGCCTCCAACAAACATAAACATTTTCCTATGTGTCAAGTCTGACTCTAACCAGTGGAAATTGTTCCACTTAATTTCCATCAATTCAAGCATTGGAGGGCTCCTTGATGCCACACACGGTAAAATGCAGCCTTGATGTCAAAAGAGTATCAGAGATTATGGGAACTGCAGATGCTGGAGAATCCAAGATAATAAAGTGTGAAGCTGGATGAACTCAGCAGGCCAAGCAGCATCTCAAGAGCACAAAAGCTGATGTTTGGGGCCTGGAACCTTCATCTGATGAAGGATCTAGGCCCCAAACATCAGCTTTTGTTCTCCTGAGACGCTGCTTGGCCTGCTGTGTTCATCCAGCTTCACACATTATTATCTTGATGTCAAAAACTGTCCAGGGTTATCACTCTCACTTTTTTTGTCCATTTTTGAACCAAGGCTGTAATGTCAGGAGCTGAGTGGCCCTGGCATAACCCAAACTAGATATTACTGAGCACATTGCTGCTGAGCAGGTGCTGCTTGATAGAACTTGCTGAAGATAACTTCCATCACTTCACTGATGATTGAGAGTAAACCGAAAGTGTGGTAATTGGTTGAGTTGGATTTGTCCCATTTTTTATGTACAAGACATACCTGGGCAACTTTTCACATTGTCGCGCAAATACCAGTGTTTTATCTGACAGATATTTGTAAACCAAGAGTTAAAATCAACAACTACATTTATTATATCACTCGATGTTTTGCTTCAGTCAACCATGTATTTGGATCTCCTCTGCACTGGAAATTTTCAAATGGCATTGCTTAGAATCCTGGACGGGAAGCAGGATGGGAAGAAGGAAATTTGCTTTATCTATGACGTCCTAATACATGGCCTAGAAGGAACAAATCCAGAGGGAAAAGATTTGTTAATGTCACCACAGAATGTAAGCCTTACACAAAATAAAAAATGCCAATTATAGTATTATACAGCATGGAAATAGAACATTCAATCCAACTCATTTCCACCACACAGATATCCTAAACTATCTCATTCCTTGTCTGTGCCTTAATTTAGGAAAGGGGAATACGTGGGAAACAGTTTCCTTATTCTAACCAACAAGATAATTACACTGTTTGAACATGTGAAAGCCCCAGTTCTTTATCTTGTAGTGATTGCTGTGTGCTCTACAAAATAACAATGACATTCCTTCAACACATTTTCCAATAACAAGGCTGTATAGTGAAACTAATAAAGATAACAACTATCATTGAATTTCTGGTACCAAAATGCATAGGTGATACATAGCACTTCATAGGCATCGTGAGTCAAGTGGGAAAGTTTATCCCTCAATTAATTGGTTCTACTCAACCCATTAGAGAGCTTTCAATAGAATATCCTTTATTGTCGCAAAAAGGCCAAAATTGGTCCTGGAGTAAGGAGCAGAGCAGCTTTTGAAATGATTGAAGAGAAGTTACATTCTAGTGATATTTTAACACATTACAATTTAGACATTCACGATAATTGCCACAGATGCATCATCCAGACAACCAGGAGAAGTTCTTATTCAAGTACAAATTGACAGAACACAAAAAAGCAATCTCCAATACACCCTCAGTCAAATGGAATTTGGAAAGAGCATGTGAAGAATTAATTCACTCCTGCATATGAATCAAGACAGCTAATTAGTTCTGGCCAGGACGGTGAGTAACTGTAATTGGGGATTGTTAGTGACTAATAATAGGTAGTCTGTAATAGCAGATGTTGTGATAACAAGGTCTGATGTGTGGTGGAGGGGCTAGAACACGGGCGACCTGCTCCTTTGATGCTGCCT
Source organism: Stegostoma tigrinum (assembly GCF_030684315.1). Classification (NCBI taxonomy): domain Eukaryota; kingdom Metazoa; phylum Chordata; class Chondrichthyes; order Orectolobiformes; family Stegostomatidae; genus Stegostoma; species Stegostoma tigrinum. The sequence continues at coordinate 20,920,984 of NC_081359.1, forward strand.
GGCCTGCTGTGTTCCTCCAGCTCCACAGCGTGTTACCTCTGACTCCAGCATCGGTAGTTCGTACTATTTGTAGGACGTGGGAAAGTTCAGGGCCTAAAATTATCAAACTTGATATTGAGTCCAGAAGGTCACAGGGTACCCAAGTGGAAAATTAGGTGCTATTTTTCCAGCTTGTGCTGAGCTTCACTGGGAGACGGCAGCAAGCCAGAGTCAGAGATGTTGGTCAGGGAACAGGATGGTGTGTTAAAGTGACAGGCAAGTTGAAGTTCAGGGTCTTCTTTGCAGCAGAATATTGATGTTCTGCAAAGCAGTCACCCAGTCTATGCTTCGATTCCTCAGTGTAGAGGAGGCCACATTATGAGCAGCAAATGCAATAGGCTAGATTGCAGGAAGTGCAGGTAAAGTGCTGCTTCACCAGGAAAATATGTTTAGGCCCTTGGAACGAGGAAGTAAATGGGCAGGTGCTATACTTTCTGTGGTTGCAGGGGAAGGTGTTGTGGTGCTATGGAGTTTTGTTGGGACTGAAGGAAGAGTGGACTAGTGTGTGCCAGAGAGAATGGTCTCTCTGGAAGGCCGACAAGGTAGGCGAGGTGAATATATGCCTGGTGGTGGCATCTCATTGGCGATGGCAGAAATGGTGTCTGATGATCTTCTGGATATGGATGCTGGTGGGATTGTTGGTAAGGACAAGGGGAACCCAATCACTGTTGCCAGGGGGAAGAGAGGGGTCAGGGGCGGAAGTATGGGAGATGCGTCGGACCCGGTTGAGGGCCCTGTTCACCATGGTGCTGGGGAATCCATGGTTGAGGAAGATGGTGGACATTCCAGAGGCTCCCTTTTGAAGTTGGCCATGTCGGATCATACGCGATGGAGGCAGAGGACCTGGGAGAACAGGAATAGAGTCTTTATAGGAAGCAAGGTGTAAGGATGTACAGACCATGTAGCTGAGGGAGTCAGTGGTTTATAGTGGATATTAGTTGTAAGTTCTTTCCCAAAGATGGAAACAGAGATGTCAAGGAAGGGAAGGGAGGAGTCAGAGATATACCAGGTGAAAGTGAGGGCTGGGTAGAAATCGGAAGAGGGGAGGAAGGTTCCAGATACCCATGGATTGTTACATCCTTTGGACCATGATGCCTGAAAAGAAAAGAAAAGGTTTCTTAGCATGACGAATGAGCTGGAGGATGAAGTGGAACTGTAGAGTGGTACAGCCCTGAGCCAGCGTGATGTGATGCTGTTGGAGAGGCAGGTCAAGAGTGTGCACATCACACCACACGGCACTGAGTGTGGATCTCAGGATATGGCGATGTGTCTCGATTAATAGCCATTCACCCTCCTACCAAGATCATTCTTAACTCCTTTGTCTATCCAGGTGATCCTGTCTCTCTTTGGACTCTATTCTTACCTATCGTTTACTCCTCACCCCTGCCAGCCTCCACCCTATCGTCTGCATATAAACTTTTCCTAGCTACCATTAGTTATGAGGAAGGGTCACTGGACCCAACATGTTAACTCTGACTGTTCTTCACAGGTGCTGCCAGACCTGCTGAGACCTTGCAGCAAATTCTGTTTTTGTTCCTGATTTATACCATTTGTAGTTCTTTTGGATTTTATTGAGGCAATTAGCTCCCCTTAGTTACAAGACAACAACATCCAACATGCTGACTCCATCCCCACCTCTTTGACCTGTCTGCTTCCTCTCCACCTATCTTCTCCTTTATCCATCTTCTATCCGCCTCCACCCTATCTCTACTCATTTCGGAATTCCCCTCCCCTCCCCCATTTTTGAAGAACGGTCTAGGCACCAAAAATCACCCTTCCTGCTCCTCTGATGCTACTTGGCCTGCTGTGTCCATCCAGCTCTACACCTTGTTACCTAAGATAATGAGTACTCACCAGTGGAATGTTAATTAGCAATAAGTTAAAAATAGATGTATTGGTTCTAGACCACAACATCAGGCCAAGTAAAACCACTCATGACTGCAAGAAGTTAAAATAACTGGAGAAAATTCACGACGAAAAGTCAAGAAGTTTTATAAGTCCAGAATAAAGTCAAAAACGATCTTAACTTTAAACCTGGGCAGAAAGTCTGCTTTAGGAACAGTTCCAAATTCTCCAGTCTTCTACAAAACCTCTTATATTTGGAAACCAAAAGAACTGCGGCTGCTGTAAATCAGGAACAAAAACAGAAATTGCTGGAATAGCTCAGCACGTCTGGCAGCATCTGTGGAGAGAAATTGGAGTTCAAGTTTCAGGTCTGGTCCTCAGTTCTAAGGAAGGGTCACGGTACCAAAATGTTAACTCCGATTTTCACTTCACTGATGCTGCCAGACCTGCTGAGCTTTTGCAGCAACTTTGCTTTTTGCCTTATCCTTGAAAACTTACTTGTCAATCATTTCTGCAGCCAGGCTAAATTGTCAGCATGCTTCCTGAATTGTACAGCCCAGAATTAGACACAATGAACAAACTCAGGCTCAACTAATGCTTTACAAAAATTCATCATAATTTTCACGTTTGAATCAGAAAGTTCAAGTCCCATTTCAAAAATATTAGCACACCATAGAGACTGGCACTCCCAGTACAATTCAGAGAGAGTGTCCCATTAAGAAAGGTTCCATCTTTTAGACAAATTATAAAACCAAGGCCATCAGAGTGATGTGAAAGATCTATCTGTGATGTTTCCAAAAGAAACAGTGCCCCCTGGACACCATTTTCCTTCCAGCAAAGAAAAGAAAGCAGATTATTTGGCCATTATTGTGTACAAATTGGCTGCTATCTTTCTTACACTAAAACAGTGACTGCATTTTAGAAGTACTTCAGTAGCTGAGATTCCTGAGGCCATGCATGGTGTTATCTGAATGCAAGATGATCTTTCATTGTCAGCTCCAGCCTGACCTATCCTGAGACCCTTCTGACTAACCTCCCATTCAACATGACTTCATTCAAAATTCTGCTGTCAATATTTTACCCTGCACCTGGCCCCACTCAACAATCAACGCAGTGCTCATGGACCTACAATGGCTCTAAATTCCTCAATGCATTAAATTTAAAATTCCAATCTCATGTTCGAGTCACTTCATGGGATCTGCAACCCTACATCTGCAATCTCTCCTAGTCTAATAATCTCTGTGAACTCTGCATTCTTCCAACATAGTCTTCTGTACATTTCATTCACCCCTATCTATGGTGACTATGTCCTTAATCATATTAGTCCTGAAAATCCCTCGTTAAAATTTATTCTCTTTAATGTCTCTATTTAAAACCCAACCTTTTAGCCAATCTTCTCAACGTCACCCACTCTGAACAGGTGTTGAGTTTTGTCTGATGATTCTTCTGTGAAATGTGCTGGGATGAATAAAAGACACTGCATAAATTCAGGTTGATTTTTCTCATGTCCATATACATTCTGCTATTAAGACACAAGGACTTACCTACTACTGCTCATTATTCTATCCATCCTTTGTGAACCCTGGGAATTTCGTTCAGTAGAATTGTTTTCCCGATGTACAGATACTAAAATACTATGACTAGCTGTACAATTAGTTTAGTTGTTACTTTGAACCTTAAACTGAACCAGACCCTTTATTCTGCTTATGGTGCGCTGTTATGAAAGCAGCTGAGAGATGATATGTTTGGAGTCTGGTTTGCGCTTTCATTGACCAAATGTTTCATTGGCTCAAAAGGTATAAAAGGCATGAAATGGTCACAAAGTAAACTTTAGCTGAAACCTACCCTAGTGTGAAAACAGACATCTTGCTGAGTGAGAATGAGGAACTAAATACCTCTGCAAGATCTCAGAAGCCCAGATGTGAGTTCGAGCCAAGATAAAATAACTGACTGGCAAGGCAACCATGTTTTGCTTGCTTTGATCAGGCAGTAACTTTGAAGAATTTATGTGCGGATAAATATCAGAGCTGCAAGAAGTCAGAGATGTCAGAAGTTTGACCTTGGCTCTTGAGTCGATAAATGGTTCGATGACATCTTTCAAAACAAACCATTCAAGTAATAGTTTTGGTGTTATTAGATTCATATAACTCATGTTGACATATGTAATTACATGACTTTAACATTAGCAACAGAGAAAATACTACTCTAGAAAATCTTGTGAAGAGAATGTTTTAAACCTGTCTTCGGCATGACATTAGAGAACTGTATTTGATACATGACCATGCGCAAGTGTAAAGGTGTGTTAGAGTGCAAAAAAGAATTAATGATCTTTACTTAGAAGCAAGGAGAAAACACCCTCAGGGACAATATATCAGCAAGCATTTCAGAGAATCGGCATATGAGGAGCAGTTAAGGACACTGGATCTGTACTCAATGGAATTTATAAGGATGAGCAGAGATCTCATTGACACTTACAGAATACTGAAAGGCCTGGATAGAGTGAACATGAAGAAGATCTTTTCCTTGGCAGGAGAGACTAGGATTCGAGGACAAAGCTTCAAAATGAAGGCACAATCTTTTACAACTGAGATGTGGAGAAATTTCTTCAGCCAGAGGATGGTGAACCTATGGAACTTACTGCTGCAGAGGGCGGTTGAGCTAAGTCATCCAATTTATGTAAGCAAAATATGCATAGGTTCTTAATTAGTAAGGGATCAAGGGCTGTGGAGAGAAGGCAGGAGAATAGGGTTGAGAAGCATATCAGCCATGATCAGATGGCGGAACAGATTCAATATGCCAAATCACCTTATTCTGCTCCATATCTTATGGTCTTATGTCTTATGTATACACAGACACCCACAGCCCAAGATAGGTCAGACAGATACCTCAAAGCACAGATAACAGTTTTGGCTTACAGCTCAAGATAAATCAACAATGATGATAGCAATTTGGCCTCCATAGCCTTTGCTGTGGAAGAAAGTGGAGGAAGGAAATCCTGTGCACAGGTATTGTAATACATGCTGCATTGACTAACACAACTGTACCTCTTTTTTTATTTCAAAAGTATACTTAATTTAAAAAAATCTTTATATACTTACATAGTCACTCAAACAGCTTGGTTCTGTACAATCTTAATATGTTGAGAAACAAACAAACACTGGTGTTTAACTCTCCCAACAGCTCCAAAAAGCCTAAGGCATTTCTTACTTAAGTAAAACACTTTTTCATTTATAGATATTTGAGGCATTGGAGGTAGGATGGGGGGTTCGATAACTGAACAGAGCCCCAGTTCTGAGGAAGGAGCCTGACCTGAAACATCGAGCTTTCCTGCTCCTCTGATGCTGCTTGGCCTACTGTGTTCATCCAGCTTCATACTGTGTTATCTCAGGCCCCCATTGTATCTTGGCTAAAAGAACTTAAATGGTGGTTTTTCCCCACTGCATCTTGGTAGCAGCTGCCCCAAGCTTCGGTGCATTCCTCAGCACATAGTACTGATTCTGAGTTTATGCCAGTCTGCAATGCACAATCGAGGTCAAATCCTTGCTCTGGAAGACGAACAGATTTCAGGCAGATCAAAGAGAGTCTTCCACTGAGTTGATGGCCCTCCAGGTGCAGTTGATGTTTGGCCCGGGGAACAGAGTCCTGAGTCACAAAGCTGCTCAGGATAAACCTCAACAAAACAAAAAAACACACTGCATCTTTCTGGATATGTCAGAATTCAAACGTGTTAACAACTTTTAATATAACTCATAAATCATTTCTATTAATCCATTAACCCACTAATTCATGGTTATAATACTAACTGCAAATTCCCATGTACTAGTCAGCCCCCATTCAAACTAATTTAGGGGTTCGCTATAGTATCAGATTACAGCCACTTCAATTTGTGGTTATATCCCACTTGAAAGTGAATTCATGCATAATTCTCTATGTAAACAACCCCATTAACAAAGGCCAACAACCATCCAAAGGTGCAGTCAGGCGTGATGGCTAACAAAACTGCACAGACACTACAGGATCGAAATTTTCTGCACCCCCACACCAAAAACAGTGGTATTTGATATTAAAATCCAACCGAATAGCTGTTATTACCAGAGATAATGGGAACTGCAGATGCTGGAGAATTCCAAGATAACAAAATGTGAGGCTGGATGAACACAGCAGGCCAAACAGCATCTCAGGAGCACAAAAGCTGACGTTTCGGGCCTAAGGGTCTGGGCCCGAAACGTCAGCTTTTGTGCTCCTGAGATCCCATTAGCTTTTGTGCTCCTGAGATGCTGCTTGGCCTGCTGTGTTCATCCAGCCTCACATTTTGTTATCTTAGCTGTTATTACCAAGTTGTTTATCCTCTCCCTCCAACAAGAGTAACTCCAAGTATCAGTCAAAGGTGATAATTAGATAGCTCTGCAAATTTTTCCCGTACGTTATGTAGCCAGGTACTTGTCCCAAGTTTTTATTCAGCATGTATATAAAACTTTACCCCTACTAATAAAACTAACAAACGCTATGTAGTGTAGTAAGCAACCTCTAGCTTACTCATAAAACTAACGGCGCTAGGTCCGGGCTCGCGCGACCTTGAATGAATGAATGAACGAAACAGACATTACTTCAACAGTGATAATGTGAACTGCAGATGCTGGAGAATCCAAGATAACAAAGTGTGAAGCTGGATGAACACATCTTTGATGAAGGGTCTAGGCCCGAAACGTCAGCTTTTGTGCTCCTGAGATGCTGCTTGGCCTGCAGTGTTCATCAGGCTTCACACTTTGTTATCTCACATTACTCCAACAGCTGTGACCACGAAACCGAATGAATGAATGAATGAATGATAGCAAACAAAGCTTACAGATGGACGCAAGCATGAACCTACCTAAACAAGCGATAGTAAACAAAAAATCACAGGCAATCAAAATTTTTGGGAGCTCAAGGCTTTCATTTAAAAAAACACAGGGTGCCTTTTTTCTAACTTTAAAATTCTAACCTTGAAAATAACAAGACTAACTCCTTTTGAATTTTGCAAGGACAGTCTAATCTCATTAAAAGAACTATTAACACTCAACAATAACTGATAATCTTGAGCACGTTTAAACCATTTCCGATTTCCTGCAAAACAGTTTTTATACAATTTCACCAGCTTCAAAATCTCCCCTCCCCCCACTGCATCCCAAAACCAGCCCAGCTTGTCCCCGCCTCCCTAACCTGTTCTTCCTCTCACCTATTCCCTCCTCCCACCGCAAGCCGCACCTCCATCTCCTACCTACTAACCTCATCCCACCTCCCTAACCTTCCCATCCTTCACTGACTGACCAAACCACCCCGCTACCTCCCCACCTACACTCACCTCTACTGGCTCCATCTCTGCCCCTTTAACTTATCTGTCTCCTCTCCACCTATCTTTTCCTCTATCTATCTGCAATCCTCCTCCCCCTCTCTCCCTATTTATTTCAAAACCCTCTCCCTCTTCTGATGAAGGGTCAAGGCCCAAAACGTCAGCTTTTGCACTCCTAAGACACTGCTTGGTGTGCTGTGTTCATCCAGCTCCACACTTTGTTAGCTCTTTATACAAGGTCTACTGCTTAACACTCAAGTTAGAATGCTAATGTATGCATGAATTCTGTATAAAATGGCTGCTTTTGAGCTATGATTTTGGGGATTCTATTTTGTCTTACACTGTGCTGCTGTGGAGGTGCAATAAAGAGGCTATTTTTGCCACTCACTGACACTTGTCGCCTGGTTCTTCGAAAGCAATCTCACAATCTCCAGAGGTCCCTTGCAAAAGCAAATTTCAGGTGGAAATGTCTGACAATCTTTCTCCCCCTTCTACAGCTGCAAGAGAAGCATGCAGTGGCACACAGAGATCTGGCATACATGAAGGATCAGACGGACAGTGCCCTTCTCACCACCAGCCACGTTGTGACTTGGTGATTTTTGGGAAGTTCTGATGCTGAGGCAAAATATACCAGGGGTATGACCATGTAGTAGATAATAGAGATTGTATGTCCACCTTGGCTATAACAGTAACGTGCCAAGTATAAGTTATACTGAATAAAATATGACGACTATCACCTATAAGTGTCATCATTTTCAAATGTTTCACAAATTGAGGAAAAGAGACTATAGTTAGGATTTCAACAGTGTAAAATTTTTGAAGGTTTCTGGTTTGTGTCAGACTATTTTTCTTCTTGGCTTAATTTAAATACATTTCTGTCTTGTACAATGTCAGGGACTGTGGCAAAAGTGTATTGAAGAACGAAGATGTTTATCAAAACTTTAGTGTAGATGTCTTTCAGTACTAACGTAAGATGTACCATTGTTTGTAGGTTGTAATATTACATTACATTGTATTACATTACATTGTCATATTATATTTGATTACCAATCTATCACAAGTTTAAATGTTGGTTTTACGAGTAAGTGAGTCTTTCTGAAGTGTGAAAGGAGGGATTCTGATGGAGTGGTATGCTATTCTCTGTATTTCATGTAACTGTGGCAGCAGCTGAATTTTATTCAGGAGCATACAGCTACTGCTGAGATTAATAATGCTGATCCAAATATGTATCAGAAATAATAGGAACTGCAGATGTTGGAGAATCCGAGATAACAAAGTGTGGGGCTGGATGGACATGGCAGGCCAAGCAGCATCTCAGGAGCACAAAAGCTGATGTTTCAGGCCTAGACCCTTCATCATTTTCTGATGAGTTAGTTTCGTCTCCCTTCAGTTTTTTTTTCTTTTAGGGTTAAGTTCCATTCTACTCTGTCAATAGTAGATTCAGTCTCTCCAAATAGTCAAATATTATTCTATTTTCAGAGGCATCTCTGAGCAAAATTTTCTTTGATGTGGATCTGCTGAGGGACATCGTAGTCCAGCGGCAGCTAATATTGTGCGGGTTGGCAGGGAACTTGTAGATCATGGTGTTACCATGTATCTGCTGCCCTTTCTCTTCCAGGTGTTTTGAGGTTGCATATTTGAGAGGTACACTCAAGGGATGAATGGCGAATTGCAGCAACGCATATTGTAGATGGTGTACACTGCAACTAAGTGACAGAAGCAACAACTGATTACCCAAATCAATCGTATTTTAGGTTTGAGAATAAAAAATAGGAACGGTCAAGAAAGAATCTGGATGAATTATCATCAAAGTAGGTGCAGAAATCGAAATAAAGAGAGGGAAGGGTGGAATAGATTAACAGAGAGAGGGATAAATTGAATCAGAAAGGTAAAGTAAAAGAAATCAAACAAATTTTAAAATCTCCAAGTGGAAATTACCACTTATGGGTAAGAAACTTCATGGATAGGATTATTCCTTTTCTGGGTGAGAGAGTTTGGGTGATATTACAGGAACAGAAATCTACTAATTAACAATGTCCTCACATCACTTTAAATACCAACCTCCACTTCCTGTGGTGAGATTAATTGGCAATTAATGCATACTTGCAGCAATTTCTTGAGACTGAAGAGGATGAGCACTCCTTTCTTTCAAGGCCACCAGGATAGATCTTTAAATTGGAGTCAGAGAATTGCTACAGCACAGAAGGAGCCCATCATGTCTGTATTGCCTCTTTGTAAGAGTAGCTCAGAGCCCCCTTCCCCCACATATAGCCAATTGCCCTGAAAAGAATATGAAGGCGATTTGCGAGAATGGTTCCAGGAATAAGAAACTTCTGTTATGAAGGTAGATTACAGAAGCTGGGGCAATTCTCCTTGAAGAGAAGAAAATTGAGACATGTTTTGATTGCATTCAAAACCATGAATGGCTGGATAAAGTAAATATGGAGAAGCTGTTACTATTTGTAAAGAGGGTATAGATTTAAACCGATTTGCAAAAGAAACAAGGGTGAATGTGAAGAAAAAAATATTTCTTTACTCCGTAAGTTATTTGGAATGCACTACCTTAATAAATGATGGAGGCAGGGTCAATTGAGACATTCAAGAAGGCATTGGATAGTTATTTGGATAGGAATAGTGTGCAAAGAAAAAATCATAAGATTGCCATCAAGTAATAACGCTCATTTGAAGACCTGGTTCAGGAACAATAGGATAAATAGCCTCCTTCTGCATCATAATATTTCTGTAAGTCTGTGGGAAGCTTTACCTTAACACATTCATCCAACTCCCTTTTGAGAAGCACAAATGAATTTACTTTTCAGCACACTCAGTTGTACCAATCACTACAAAATCTGAACAAAGAAATGAAATCAGACGGACCATCTGGCATCGACCAAAGCACAGGAAAAGGCAATGGCAAATAGCCCTGATGACCCTATAAAGCCATCCTTACTAACCTGTGGGGGCTCGTACCAAAATTGGGAGAGACATTTCACAAACTAGTCAAGCAACAACCTGATATAGTCACACTCGTGAATTATCACCTACAGACAATGTTGTAGGCATCATCAAAACCATTCCTAGATATGTCCTGCCCCACCTGCAGGATAGACCCAGCAGAGGTAGTGGAATGGTGGTATAGTCTTGAGGGAATTGCCCTGAGAGATCTCAACATTGATTTTGGATTCCCTGAAGTTTCATAGCTAAACATGAGGGCAAGGAAACCTCCTGCAGATTACCATGTACCTTCCTCTTCATCTGATGAATCAGTACTGTTCCAAGTTGAAGAACACTTGGAAAAAGCGCTGAGTGTGTCATAGATGCAAAATGTACCCTGGGTGGGAAGTTTCAACTTTCAGCGACAAGAGTGGCTCAGCAACAGTACTACTGATCATCTGGTCAGGTCCTAAAAGGACATATTTGCTTGATTGGGTCAGCGACTAGTGGAAAGGAATCAACAAGAGGGAAAAATGTACTTGGCCTCATCCTCACCAATCTGCTGGCTGCAGATGCAAATGTCTACAGCTGTATTAGCAAGAGGGATCACTGCACAGACCTTTTGGAACCAAAGTCCCACCTTCATATTGAGAACACCCTCCATCATGCTGTGTGGAAATCTCACTGCACTAAGTAGGACAAATATCCAATCCTTCCACCACCAATGCTGAGTAACACCAATGTGTACACAAACAAAAACAGAAATTGCAGAAATCGGAGTTAACATTTTGGTTCCAGTGATCCTTCTTCAGAAATTGTGATTTTCCAGCAACTTCTGCTTTTGCTTTTGTTTCTGACTTCCAGCAGCCACATTTCTTTCGTTTGGTTTTCAAGTTTTTTTTTCTCCTTAATCTATTAGTCAATCTTAGCTTTTTTTAAAGAAAAGAATATGTATTCTGTGCCACCAATCTTTGTGTAATTATATATATTTTTTTCTTTAACACTGATATAATCTTTATGGTTTTAGTGAATTTTGGAAGGTAGATCCTGCCCTTGGAACTTTTCTTTCTGATTGGCATGTATCCTTTTTGTACATTCTGAAATTCCACCTCAAACGTCTGCCCCTCCATTTCTATGGACCTATCCTTTAACCTAATTTGCTAATTCACTTCATTTAGCTCTGCCTACAAGTCCTCATACTTGTCCTGATTCAAGTTTAAAGTGCTAGTCTTTGGACACACTCTTCTCAGTAATGATGCTTTGAAGCTGCCATTACTTGTTGTAAAAGCCCATCTGATTAGCTAGTGTTCTTTAAGACAGGTAATCTACTCGCTTTGTCTGGCCTACATGTGACTTCTGGCCCACAGTAATATGGTTGATTCCCTGAACTACCTCTGGAATGTCTTAGTAAGCTTAAGTGCAATTAGAGCAAGAATATTGATGTGTGTGAGAAAGTTACCTGGAGATGTAAAGCAAGTAAAAGAGTGTTTATGAGTATTTAAAAAGGAAAACATTTAACAAATGAATATTGGCCTGAAAGAAAGGGTGCCTGGAGAATTAGTAGTGGAAATTAATGAAATGGTAGATGAATTGAACAGATATTTTGTATTGGCCTTTACTGTAGAAGATGCAACTAAAATCCCAGAAATATCTGTAAATCAGGAAATAGGAGGGATGGACTCAAGGAAATTACAATCACCTTGGATGTGGTACTGAACAAATAAATAGTTAGAACTATTTGTCCTAACTATGTGACAAATGCATGCACCCTGGTGGGCATTATTCTAGGGTTTGAAAAGTTTGTTTGGTGAATCAGTTGATGTGTTTGTTTCAAATTTCCAAAATTCTCTAAGTTCCAGAAAGGCCCCATTTGTATATAAAATAGTGAATGTTAGTCCTTTATTTAGAAAGGGATGGAGACAGAAAGCAGGAACTATGAGGCCAGTTAGCGCATACCTGAAATAGAAAATGTTAGTATGCAAGTATGGCAAGAAATTTGGAAACCCAATGAAGTGTTATCGTTTTCTGTGAAGTGTATTGTTTACACAATCAGGCGGTTATTCTTCACTTAAACTTTATATTGGTGAGACTACATTTGAAGTATTGTGTTTTGTCTTGTCCTTGTCATTAAAGGAAGGATGAAATTATATTGGAAAGACTTCAGAGGAAGCTTACAAAGATAATATGTGGAATGGGCAGGTTGTCTTCTGAGGAAAGGCTAGGCTTATATCTACTGGAATTTAGAAGAGTAAGAGGCAACTTGATTGAAGAATACAAGATCCTGAGAAGTCTTGACAGGGTAAGTGTGGTGAGGATGTTTCCTGTTGTGGGTGAATCAAAAATTAGTTGTCACTGTTTAAAAAAAAAGGGTTGTCCTTTTTTGACAAAGAGAACTCAATTACTTTCACAGTGCATCATGAGATTTTGGAATTATCTTCTCCAAAAGGCAGTCTTTAAATATTTTTAAGCCAGATTTAGATAGATTCTTGTTAAGCAAGGGGGTAAAAGGTTATCAGGAGTAGGTGGAAGAATAGAGTAACGGATGAGCAATCTTTTTATGGAGTAGCAGATCAGGCATTAAGGTGTGAGTGACATTACTCTGTTCCTAATTTGTATATTATTTCCACATTAATGTTATTCCACATTTATCCTTAATGGTGGTAGAGCCCAGCGCATCAGAGTAAAGAGATATAGGTGAAGCATTTGCAACAATCTTCAGCCTGAAGTGGCAAGTGGATGATCCTCCTCCTGTGGTGCCCAGCATCACAGATGCCAGTTTCCAACCAATTCAATTCACTCCATGATATATCATGAAATGGTTGGATGTACCCGAGACTGCAAAGGCTATGGGCCCTGACAACATTCCAGTAATAGTACTGAAGGCTTGAGCTCCAGAGCTTGTGCTCCCCTAACCAAGCTGTTATAGTACAGTTACAACGCTGGCATCTTCCTGACAAATGTGCAATACTGCTCAGGTATGTTTTGTACACAGAAAGTAGGTCAAATCCAATTATAGCCCCATCAGTCCATTCTGGAACAAAGTGAAGTGATGGGCGGTGTCATCAACAGTGCTCTCAATCATCACTTGCTCAGCATAACTTGCTCATTGATGCTCAATTTGAGTCCCACCAGGGCCATTTAGTTTATGATCTCATTACAGCCCTAGATCAAATATGGATAAAAGCATTGAATTCCCAAGTTGTGGTACAAGTGACATCCCTTTGCATCAAGGCTGCATTCAACCAAGTGTGGCATCAAGAAGTTTCAGCAAAACTGGAATCAGTGTGTACTAGGGCAAAGTCCCTGCTGCTTGGAGTCATACCAGACACACGGAAAGATGGCTGTAGTTGCTGAAGGTCAGTTATCTCAAACACCAGGACATCTTTGCAGGACTTTCTCAGATGTGGAGTTCCTGGTGTTGGACTAGGATGGACAAAGTCATAAGTCACATGACACCAAGTTTTAGTCCAACAGGTTTATTTGAAATCACTGGCTTTTGGAACACTTCACCTGATGAAGAAGCAACACTCCAAAAGTTTGTGACTTCAAACAAACCTTTCGGCCTATAATTCGGTGTCGTGTTACTTCAGGCTTCCTCAGGATAGTATCCTAGACCCAACCATCTTCAACTGTTTTATCATAGATTCCCTCCATCATAACGTTAAAAGTGAAGATGTTCACCGATGATTGCACAATGTTAAGCACTGGTCAGGATTCCTCAGATACTGAAACAGCCCATGTTCAAATGCAACAAGACCTGAACAACATCTAAGCTTGCTCTGACAAGTGGCAAGTATCATTCACGTCACACAAATGTCAGACAAGGCCATCTTCAATAAAAGATAAATCTAACCAATGTCCATTGACATTCAATGCTATTACCATCACTGATTTCCCCGTAATCAACAACCATGGAATAACCATTGACTAAAATATCAACTTGCCACATAAACACAGTGGCTAAAAGAGCTGGTCGGTGGTCAGGAATACTGTGTGCAAAGGAACTCAGCTTGTGATTTGCCAAAGCCTGTATATCATCTACAAGGCACAAGTCAGGAGTGTGATGGAATAGTCTCTACTTGTTTAGATGGGTGCAGTTCCAACAACACTCAAGAAGCTTGACACCATCTAGGACAAAGCAGTCCACTTGATTGGTACCACATCCACCAGCATCCACTCCCTCTACCACTGATGCTCACTAGTAGCAGTGTGTACTATCTACAAGAAGCACAGCAGAAATTCAACACAAGTCCTCAAACAGCACTTTCCAACTTCGCAACACCTTCCAACTAGAAGGACAAGGGCAGCAGATACATGAACACGTCACCACCTCCAAGTTCCCCTCCAAGCCACTCATCATCTTGACTTGGAAATATATTGCTGTTTCTTCAGTGTTACTGGATCAAAATCCTGGAATTCCCTCCCTAATGTCATTGTGGGTCAACCTACAGCACATAGAATCAACAGTTCAGAAAAGTAGCTCACCGTCATCTTCTCAAAGGCAGTGAGGGATGGGCAATACAGGTGAGCCAGCCAGCAATGCTCATGTCCTGTGAATTAATAAAAAGAATGATAAAGTAGATAAAAGAATATCCATAATGAAGGAAAATGAAAAGAATGAAAGAACTATCACAGAGAGGTAAATGTAACTCAACAAGGAGTAGTTTTAAGTTGATTTTTGAGAGTAAGGAGAAATATAGCAACATTCATTAAAAAAAAGCTCAAAATCATGAATGAGCAGTAGTCACACGGTAAAAGGCTCTGAAATTGATTACAAGCAAAACCTGAGAAAAGATGGAAGAATGGAGAAAGATTTAGAGACAGAATGGTGTAAGATCATTGAGTGAATCATAGATATGGATTTCACAGTGACTGAACTGAGGGGTGAGGAACAAGGGGAGCTCAGAAAGCAAAGAAGTTGCATATTGGTAAGGCTTTCTATCAAAATAGAATCCAGTTGTGCTCAGGACAAATTGCAACTCATGGGAGGCCAATAATGTGAAAAAAAAGTAAAAATAAATTGTTTTAGAATGAGGTAGGAAAGGACAAATGGGTAGAATTTTACTCATAATCGGCTATTTTGGAAAGTTTAATGGAGGGTTTCCCGTCACCAGCTCTGTGAATGAATATCACTTTAACTGCAGCTACAGGAATGCAGATACAGAAAGTAACCATCCTTAAGCATCACTCTATGAACACACCTTGCCTGATGATAACTATCCTTTCAATAGCCCTCGTAATAGCATGAAACTGTCATGATTGAATAAGAAAGCATCAGATATTGTAAAGGCTTCTGTCACTTTGTAACCTTTACTTTAATTAAAATTCAGAAACAGCATAAAAAGATCAAAGTGGTAAAGTGTATTAGCAGTTCAGATTCAACTAGTGGTACTGAGATCAGTAGTATTACAATTTGACAGTCAGTGAACCATGGCTTCACAGAATTCAATTCCACTGGATCAGTCCCATGTGTTTTGGCTGATAGTGCAGCATTGTTGGATGCTGAGGTACTATTCTTTCTGAAGAAAATCCATATGTTTTTACCTGGCAGAATGCTGCAGCTCTCGTGGATTCTCATTGCTCAGCACATGAATTTGGTTATCTCCAGTTGGAGCAGAAAACTCAATAGTGAACAAGCATCCTCTGCACAGTGTAGCAATTGGCCCCCAGACATGACCTGCATGGTAACCAAATGTGGAGGAGGCACAGGCCTCATTGGCCCCAGAGGAAGACCAGGTTGGATTGCAGATGGTTAGACTTCATGACACATTGTTCTGACAACTGGTTCCAAGCAGAATGTAGTGTCATTATCCTCTCCTCTACATTGCATTCCAGGGGGAGGAATAACTGGCTCCTAGAATCATTGCCACATCACGAGGGCACCTTTAATTAGAAATTTCATATTAGGATGTTAAGATACATCATGGGAAGTTGATGCTACTTCCAGACATATGTGTTTCTCATCCATTCTTGTGGACACTTTTAGTGGAGTAGCGACAGAGGCTACTACAGATCTTGGTTAAAACATGAGACTACTACAGCTTTTATGCCTGGATCTTTTAGAGATAGTCCCAATGAGCCATGTAGGCAATTTCAGAAACAAAGCAGTTAGATCTGCTAAATGTGACCTTGTTAGATAAGTAATCCACCACAGCACACATTGAATAATCAATAACACAGCATCCTCAAAACATTGGGAGTTGAATCCTCTAACAGGATCTCTACATGAATATTGCACATCATTAACCTGATTCACATGTATGTTGCTAGAGTTTGTTGGCACAGATGGTGTAGGAGATTGAACATGTAGTAGGAATCATGTAGGAGAAACTCACCCACCATCTCCCATCCCCAAACTCCCACTTACACCAACAATGGCCCCTGATAATTTCCTGACTGAGATTCACCATTGCCCAAACTCTTGTCTGAGCCTGACTGATCTTTATGCAGCTTCTTGACTGGCGTGTTGATATGCCTCATACTGATTGTACTGGACCTACATGACATAGCATAGCCCACTCCCCTGACAGTAACAATGTGGACCCCTGACTGTGATTGGCCAGGTGCCATCTGACCCTGTCCAAGACCCTGGGTGGATGTTAGGCAATGCCTTGACTTACTGTGCCAGTGGTTTCTAGCTGATGACAGTCCACTTGGACTTACTCCCCTTAGACTTTGAGATATTGCCATTTGGTTGAAACACATGCAGCTTGTTTTCCATGCAAACTGTTGACTCATGCTACAGGTGAGAGATTGATGGAGCATGTTGCAATACAACAAAATGTCTATCTCCTTGACTGCTCATTACTATCCAACATGTCAAGTTGCCTGGCTTCATGTCTGTGCTAAATAGCTGGGGAGACAGAGCCATTCTGTAATTTCTGAAAAAGGCAACAAAGCACAAAATGGTAAGATAAAGAACATCAAAAGTGCTTTGATAATCCAGGTACGCATAGACTGAGAGAATATTAAATAAGGAAGTTAAAAGTCCTTATAAGCACTCCGCTTTGATGCATGAGATTGGTGCCTCTTCATGCGCACAAAGTGGTCCAGCCAAAGCATTGTAATAAAAGAAGCTGCTTGATCCATTGTTCAGCATTGTAGTGGAGGACTGCACCCTAAGAGCGTTGGAGATGTCTGTGATGATGTGGTGTGGCCGGTGCATGTCTGATGCCAATTTTTGTGGATGAAGGATGTTGGAGTTGCTGTCCAAAATAGCCACCTGGTGAATCAAACTGGAGCCATCAGCTACCTGCTCTGATCTTATGGCAGTAATTGCCGCCATCTTGTCTTCCTCCACCACTTGGGAGTATAGCAAGCTGCATTTAAAAGAGGTGAGATGAGTTGCTGGGGCAGTCAGCAAGCCCCCTTGCTTCTCACTACTGAGAATTCTGTGGCACCTTTTAAGCCTTGGGTTGAAATTAGATATTAGCTTCTTATTGTCCAGAATCTCAGTTTTCCAATCTCAACATATTTTCCCAACTGACTAAGCAGAGCTGAGGGGTCACTTTGTTCAGGGTGTGTTAAAATTAAGACCATTATTTTGGTGCTGAAGGAATCCAACAGTAAAGATAAAAGTAAGGTTAGTGTTTTGGGTAAATCACAAGAAGTTACCTTTAATTCAGCTACTTATGAATAAATTTCACAGATATTATAAAGCTCTAGTTAGGCCCCATTTAGAATACTGTGTCCAATTTTGGGCCCCACACCTCAGGAAGTACATACTGGCGCGGGAGTGTGTTCAGCAGAGATTCACATGGATGATCCCTGGAATGGTAGGTTTAACGTACGATGAATGGCTAAGGATCCTGGGATTGTATTCATTAGAGTTTGGAAGGTTGAGGGAGATCTAATAGAAACTTACAAGATAATGTATGGCTTAGGAAGGGTGAATGTTGGGAAGTTGTTTCTGTTAGGCGGGGAGACTAGGGCCCATGGGCACAACCTTAGAATTAGAAGGGGTAAATTTAAAATGGAAATGAGGAGACATTTCTTCAGCCAGAGAGTGGTGGGCTTGTGGAAATCATTGTCACGGAGCGCAGTGGAGGCCGGGACATTAAACATCTTCAAGGCAGAGATCGATAAATTCTTGATCTCACAAGGAATCAAGGGCTACGGGGAGAGTGCAGGGAAGTGGAGTTGAAATGCCCATCAGCCATGATTTAAATGGTGGAGTGGACTCGATGGGCCGAATGGCCTTACTTCCACTCCTATGTCCTATGTTCTTAAAGTCTTACAATCAAGTATTAAAACAATGATTTAAACTTTATTGCATATAACTACTGATTAAGACCCCTCAACTAAGAAAATTAAGCCTCATAACTCAACTTGGCTATTACCCGGTTAAAGGTGGAATTCAGCTATGATTTCAACAAGCTGTGTCTGTCTCTGATGTTCGGGGTTTGATCCTTGTGCAGTGTTGGTCTTCATGATTCTGCTCCCAAGGAATCCTGAAGTTAAACTATGATAGAATTTTCTACTCTTCAAGTGTGTGGTGAGACAGCATTACTAATCTTTTAATTTCTTTCATTCACAATGTTGCAAGTCTGCAGTTTGTCTGCTTAGCAGAGGTAGCTTCCTTGAATCTTGTTGCATATTGCATTGACTGTCTGTTCGAAGATACTGCTTTCTTGTGATTAACTCCTTGAAATTTTCTGCAGGGCAATCCTTTGTCCTTATGGCGTAAACGATATATCAAGCAGGTGTTAAAGCAGTTTATTTATGTTGCTTTAACTCTTTCTTCTGCCAGGCATCATTAATTGTTTGCAATTCCTGTATAGGTTTGTCCGTGTCATTTAATAGTTAATGTCAGAGAGAGATATTCACCCTTGTTTTAATCTATGAACAGTTAATTAAGTTCAGAAGTTTACACTATCGCATTAGGATATGGAAAAAAATCAAAGAAAGAGAACAAAATCAACAGAAAATTATATGTTGAAGACATATTTTCAAGGCCCTAATGCACAAATCAACAGAGCAATGAAACAGAAATATACTCTGAGAATAGCACAGGATTTTTCTCAGCGATTGCTTCTGCATGTTTGTTCAGGAATTTCTGAATGGTCTTGAGTACAAGACTCTCAAACAATACAAGTGGTCGTATGTCTCTTTTTAGTTTAGTATTATGCTAATAAAAATAAGCGAGATACAGCAGGAGAGAAAGACAGATTACAAAAATAAATACATTGATACAGCAGATGGAAATAAATAAAAGGAAGGACTAAAGAGAATGGAAACTATAGAATCATTGAAAAGATGTGGAGTAAAAATAGGAAATTAAAAGGTGACAATCAACTGAAAGGAAATGAAAGGTAAGTCTCCTATATTTTAGCTTCTCTTTTTGCTTCTTTCTGTTTCCTGAGCACATAAGCTTCTGAGTCACAAGGTTGTATGTTCAATTCCCACTTCAGGGATGTGTACGAAAAGTTTCACTGCAGCACTGAAAGAGTGCTACGCTGTTGGAGGTGTCATTTGTCAGACAAGGCCCCATCTGTTTGTTCAGTTGATTTCCTGGTAGATATTTATCTCATACCTAGAACCATGAAAAAGTAGGAAGATCTTGATATTTTGACATTTCAGTTCGAAAGAGTTCATTGAGAGCATGTAAGCAACCTCATTTTAAATATTACAACAGTGACTACACTCAATAAGTACTTGATTGGCTGTAAAATGGTTTGAACTGTTCAGTGTCTGAACAGCAGTTTACAAGTGCAAGTGTTTACACTTTTTTCTCTTGTTTGCCTGATTAACTAAATATTAGATTTCAATATGGTTAATATATAACCTGTTGAACTTATTTCATGAAGTAATTCAGCGTTGGTAATCGTAAAGCAATAGAAACAACATGAGATTTTGTGATGTATGAATTGGCTAATTTCAACATAGCAAACTCCCACAATCCGCACTGATACAATGGCAAAATTGTCTTTGCAGTTGATCTCTCCATCAGACGACATCGTATTGACATTTTTCTTTTCTGGGGCAAATGACTGAAATAATAGGAAGCTTAACGTGAGGGAAGGAAGAATAAGGCTATATTAGAGAGAAGAAAGGAAGTTGGTTGGCAGATTAATCAGATTTTAAAAAACTATGAGAATTCCAGTTCAGTTTTGTTCCATTGCCAGCTCACTGAATTTCTACAAAGAGGAATTATTAATAATCTGAATAATGGAGAGAGCTATTTACACAGAAAATTGTTTTGAATGCTCAGTAATGGCATAAATTCACCAATGCTTATGATGATGTCACTAAGGGCCAATGTTAATTATTTGTTATAGGGTCTTTCTGAAAACAAACTTCCTGAAACTGTGTTGAGGACAGATAAACTTCTAATTCATTATTGACAATTAAATTCAGAATTAGGAATGATATTTTCAATTAACTAATGGTACAGGTTTCATTTTATTCAAAAACAATTGCACTGTGCTGATGTTATGATTTAATTAAAAAATAAAAAGTGTATGAACACAAATTGGTGAGATTTTCCATCTTAATCCCAAATAAAATTGAGCAGCAATTTTACAATTGCTACCTCACATTTACTGTGTATCAACTGTGGCTCAGCTGAAAGTAGGCTAAAACTTGTGAACAGATATTAAGCGCAACATTAAGGAGTGTTACACCATCAGCTGTGCGGCATCCTTCAGATGGATCATTAAACTACCGCACAATTTGCCCCTCTCAAGTGAATGTAAAGGAGCCCATGCCACAGTTTTGATCAAAGAAGGTTTCAAAAGTAGATTATCTGCTCAGTACACTCTGCTTTTGTTTTTTTGTCGGAGCTTGCTACAACTTGGCGGTCATGTTTCCAACATTAAAACTGTTGTTTAGATCATTACCACCCTAGAACAACCTTCCAATGATGTGAAGGAGTTGCTCCCCAGAGGTAAGATATGTAGCGCCATGTGGATAAAGTTGGTTAGATAGATTGAAGGTGAAATATTGGTTTGTTCAATATGGTGGTAAATTTAGATCTCGATATCACTCAGATTTACATGCATAGTTGTATTTAGATTTAACAGACATTAAACAGAGTAGTACAGACTTCATGGAATCATAGAATCCCTACAGTGTGGAAATAGGGCCTTTGGCCTGCCCACACTGAACCTCAGAGCATCCCACCTAGACCCATCCCCTATAACCCACTTAATCTACACCTCCGTGAACATTATGGGCAATTTAGCATGGCCAATCCACCTAATCTGCACATCTTTGGACTGTGGGTGGAAACCGGAGCACCTGGAAGAAACCCACGCAGACATGGGAAGAATGTGCAAACTCCACAAAGGCAGTTGCCCGAGGTTGGAGTCAAACCTGGGTCCCTGGTGCCGTGAGGCAGCAGTGCTAACCACTGAGCCACTGTGCTGCCCCGTATGCCTAAAGACAGTATTTGACTCTGCTTTCTCCTTGACTGGTTTGTCTTGAATCCAAATTTTTCAGTGGGAGGATAGTACCAAATTGCAAATAAAAAAGGAATTACAAGGGGGTGGCATGGTGGCTCAGTAGTTAGCAATGCTGCCTCACAGCACCAGAGACCCAGGCTTGATTCCACTGTTGCATGACTATCTGTGTGGAGTTTGTACATTCTCCCTGTGTCTGCATGAGTTTCCTCCAGTTAATCTGGTTCCTCACACAGTCCAAATGTGCAGGATAGGTGGATTGGCCATGTTAAATTGCCCATAATATCTCAGGAGGCGCAAGCTAGGTGGATTAGCCATGGGAAATGCAGGGTTATGGGGATAAGTTAAAGGTATGGGGCTGGATTAGATGCTCTTCAAAATGTGAGTGCTGGACTTGATGGGCTGAATGGCCTGCTTCCATGTTGTCGGGATTCTATGGAGTTGAAGCCCTTTAAAAGTGATTTTGCTTCATTTGCTATAAAGTGCTTTAAGATGTCTGGTGTTCATGGGAGATATCATATAAAAGCATTTGATTTTTGCCCTACTCCCAGTGCCTAGCCATTCCCCTCTTCCCAACTTGTAAGTGGCTGTGAAAAGCACAGCTTCCTTTGAATTTTCCTCATGTCCAAGCCCATTACTTCTGTTCCTTGGGAAAACTGGAAGAAGGGAGGTAATCTTTACATTGGCAGACAAAAGGACTCAAAGTCACAGGATGAAAGAATCCAGTTTTATTCTGTTTCTGGAGCTTCTTGATACTTTCATGCCCTTTTCTGGTGCTACAGCAGCATTAGAGCTATTGCACTGTCAGCATCTTTTGCCCTAGCACTAGCTGAATCCAATTTAGGAGTAGGAATCCTGCATTGAAATCTAGACTACATAAAAAGTCAGAATCACAATGGGTTTGGTGCCACAAACACAAATCCCAAATCTTCACTTCCTGCACTGGAAGTCCAGAAAATTCAGCCGTGTAAGTTTGCAAAATTTCAACTTGTCAAGACAAATGAAAGAAATGTCCATGATATCTAACATTTCTGTTTAAACGAAGCCAGACTACAGTTCAGTTCTGAGAATTCGGAACATTGAGTAAGAAGTTGTTCTAAGACTGAGTGTTGAAGAGCTGTGACAAAGCAGTTACCGACAGAGAGACACAAGAATGTTCCGAGTTGTGCAAGCGGCTATAAACAACTGAAAGGAGCTAAAGTAGAGCAAAGAAACATTTCCTTTCCCTTGGAGGCTCTCTCACCTGCTTCTGTATGGAAATTTTTGGTTACTAATATGACATTTCTGGCAGATTTTTAACTCGCAATACATCCTTAAATTCATAACCTTGAGTGAGAACAGAAATCAAAGGTTTTGCCCTGATATCATGTCTTTCACAAGTTCTGAACATTCCAAAGATTTCTGATTGAATATATTTTGGAGTGTATCCAAATATATTTTGTCATCAACTCTCCTTTATCAACTTCATCAGTAGAATCCACAAAAGAAATATTTTAAAAATTGGTAAACATGATTTTCCAATGACAAATCCATGTTGACTGTGCCCAATCAGATCATTATTATCCAAGTGCATATTTATTACAAATATTCTAGTAGTTTCCTCATATTGATGTAAAGTCTGCAGTTACTCTAAATTATTTCTTGTTCCCTTTATGAGCATTGGGGTGACATTCAAACTGGCTTCCAATCTGCTATCGCAGAAACCTGTCAAGGCCAAAAAAATTTATAATTTCAAGGAGGAGTTGGTTATAGCACAGGGCGAAAGGGGTCAACGAATGTGGAAGTGAATGTGTTAGGGACAGTATTTATAAAGAAATAAAAGTGATCACTATATGGTAGAATTTTGCACCATATTTGGAAGTCAGGCAATTAAATTCAAATAGCTCATGTCAAATTTGAATAAGGCAAATTATGTAGGCAACGGGCACAAATTGATGATCACCTAAGACTGATGAGCAAGGATCAAAGACCCAAATGGCCTATTTTTCCTCTTATTTTCCACATTTCCATGATTCATTCCAGAATCTACAGAGTTTGAGCAGATGATCATCAATGCATCATCTATCTCTGTTGCCACTCCTTTCAATGCTCTAGACTTCAGAATATAAGGTCCCAGAGACAAATTAACTTTTTTACCCTATAAAATCTGCAATATAAGCCTCTTACTAAAACTACTTTCTTTCAACTCCTCATTCTCCCTAGTCACTTGGATTCCTCATTGCAGGAGATTTATTGCAGTCTCCTCAATGAAAACAGACACAAAATAATTACTTAGATTCTCTGCTATTAATTTATTTCCTATTATAAGTTCTTCTGTCTCTCCCTGCATCATTTCTTGCATATACCAACAGATACATTTATAGTCTATTTTTATAATTTTTCTTTCTAATTTGTATTCATAATCTATTCTCTGACTCTTTAGCAGTTTTTTGGTCCTCCTTTGGTGCATTTGTGAAATATTTCAAGCTTTTGGTTTACTGTGATTTCTGGCAACTTTGTAAATGTGTGTTTTTTAATCTCATGCAATATTTAACTTTCTTTGACAGCAATTCTTGACTGGCCTTTATTGAGTTTTGTACCTTGAAAGAATGTATAGTTGCAGTTTGCCATTTCACAGTTACTTAGCAGTGATATGTTGCCTCTGTTTTGTCATGTCTTTTAATGTAATTTCTCCATCCACTTTAATCAGATTGTACGTCTTGCCTTCATAATTTATCTTATTCAAATTTGACCCCTTTGTTTCAGATTTTAAAGCTTCATGTAATGCAAAATTCTATCATATTGTGGTTACTCACGTATTTCTTTGGAATACCACCCCTAACACAGTCTGGGAAATTGTCTTCCACAGCGATAGCGCTTAATTTGTTTACACAGTCGATATGCAGATTGAATCATATTACCCATGCTACATATTTCTTCTTTTCCTGGTTAAAACAATCCCCACCTTATCACCACGGTTTTCTGGCCTAAAAATAACTCCCACCAATATTTGCTGTTTCTTAGGTCCACTAAAACAAATTCCACACTTTTTTTTTCCCAATCCAAGCTTTCCTTAGTAATACCTGGGCCCATCGTTTATTATTAGCACACTTACACTTCCTTTTCCTTCTTGTCTACCCTTCCTAAATATTAAATATCCTTGAATACTCAGTTCACAGCCTAGCTGCATGTCTCTGTAATGAAATTTTGGTGTACTTATTCCCTCCACTTGACCCTTTTATATCATTTACATTGTTGTGAATATTGCATGCACGCAGATAAGGTTCTCTTATCTTTGTCTTTTTGACTTTTTGAACTTTTCTTGATTTTTCTTTCCTGTCAACTTTTGATTTTGTTAATCTGGAAACTCCTATTAGTGAGGTAATCTGATTATTGGAATAAATGGATAGTTGGCAAAGTGGACTCAGTTCCTATAATAATTTAGAATCAGACCCAGTTGAGGTTTTAGAGTAACAGTATGTTTGACTGATAAAATTGATCTTACTAAGGGTTAATAGTAGAATCAAGGCAGCTAGACAAGCTGTCTTATATGGTGATTGGAGGATAAATACTAGCCATGGAACCAAGAACAGCCCCTCAGTTCTTATTCAATATAGTTTCGAAAACATTTTTAAATCCCTCTGAGGGAACAGATGGGACCTGGTTTTCACGTTTCTTTCAAAAAAGAGCCAAGTGCTGCATTGAGAGGGCTAATTCAATTTTTTCACTCAACCCCTAACTGGATTTAAGTACACAATTTTCTGTCAGAGAAGCAAGGGTGGTGCCCAGGGAATTACACCTGACATCTTTTAAAAACCATTGTTGGGAATACAGAGTCTTTAAAATAACAATAAAGAAAAGTAGAAGAAATTGAAGTTTTTGGATTTTTTGGGGCTGAAGAACTTTTGATGTGTGATTTCTTGAAAATGAAACATCAAAATTTAAAGTATACTATGGTTCACTTATTATTTTCAAATAATTAGATAATTTTGTGGAAACAACTTGGGGAGATGTGTTAAGTGAGATAAATGCTGGATTTTATTGTTTTAATTGCTAGACAATGTGGTTTGGAAGAGGGTCTATGCCAAATATTGCCTATCAACAGCCTCTGAAATACAATGACTATGTTTTCCAGTATAACTGTTTGAGACTCAGTTAAACAAAGACCTCCCAGTTGGAGCAGCCAGACTCTGACTCCCTTGGAAAATCATGAGAATACCATAAAGTGGAATGAATTACAAGGATCTATCTCTTGATTCAGCTAAGTATTGCAGGACTATGATAAAGTTAAATACTTGGATTTATGACAGAATTTTAACGAAACACAATTTTGAAATTATCATCAATTCTGCAGTTGTTTAGTATCTCATTCTCATCAACAACAAAATTGATGGGACTGTGAGATGCCTTCTCACTTACATCATTTAAATTGGGACTTTTGACTCACCAAGAAGCGTTTCTCCATTCTTTCTTTTTAAATCCACATATCCCTGCAGAGTAGTATTGTTTCATCAGTCATTCAAAGGTATGTTGTTTGGATGAAGGGGATATGTTTTAGTTACACGGTGATTTAGTTGTTAAATCATTTTGCACTTATAGTATAAATAAGTTTGGTTCTAAGAAACAAGTTATTTTTGAATGGATTATCAAAGTTTGGTAGACATCTGTTTCATTATGGATAGTAGTGCTGAAGAAAAATTAATTAGCAATTTTGACAATTAAATAAAATATTTACACTTTTGGTATTGCTCATTGCATTGTGGGACTTGTTTATAGCAACACTCTTTCCATTAGAGTCATAACAATATTA
This sequence comes from Stegostoma tigrinum, assembly GCF_030684315.1. Taxonomy (NCBI): domain Eukaryota; kingdom Metazoa; phylum Chordata; class Chondrichthyes; order Orectolobiformes; family Stegostomatidae; genus Stegostoma; species Stegostoma tigrinum. The sequence continues at coordinate 20,947,319 of NC_081359.1, forward strand.
AAGATGTATTTTGTTAAAATTAAATCATATTTTTAAGCACCAGTGAAAAATTTTCAATAATAAATGTGTTCTTCGTGCGCTTTTATTATTTTGCTGTAAATATAAAAATCTTCTATCTCTGTCTTCTACTCATTTGACCCGAAAGAGGACAGCGGAGTGGTGATGCTAATTGGCTAATGTGGGGAAGATCTGCATCACCCTAGTCACTGCTTCCTGAAGGTCGTTTGGGAAGAGGCTGTTGTCAGGTGACAGTTCAACCCCAAACACTTCCTCAGTGCTTCCTGCCCTTATCTCCTCCTCCTGCCAAAAAAAAGCACACACTGCTGTGAGGACCAGAAGCAAAGGTTAAGGGAGAGATCCAGGGACCATCCTCAGATGATGAGTGAGGGAAGACCTACCTTGGGTATTTGCAACGATAAGTAAGGGTAAGTGTTTAATAAGTTTTCATAAACAGCTTGATTGGGCATTGAAATATCAGTCAGTAGGGTTAAGTGCTGCACTTGTGAGATGTGGGAGATCCATGATGCTTCCAATGTCTCGGATGACTACTTCTACAGGAAGTGCACCCAATTGCAGCTCCTCACAGACTGTGTGGATGGGTTGCAGTGGCATTTGGGTGTACTTAGGAGCAGGAGGGTGGTGAAAAGTGTTTTAGACAGTAGTTTTAGAGATGTGGTGACACCCAAGGTGCAGGCAGATAGATGGGAGACCACTAGAAGGGGCAGTCAATCAGTCAGTGCAGGAATCCCCAGTGGCTGCACTCCCTCTATTACAAGTACACTGTTTTGGATACTGTTGCAGAGGGATGACCTATCAGGAATAAAAGCAGCAGCAGCCAGACTGGTGGCACCATGGCTGGCTCTGTTGTTATGAAGAGAAGGATATAGTATGAAGCACAAGAGCAGTAGCTATGGGGGCTCTACAGTTAAGGGTCCAGATAGGCACTTCTGTGGATGTAAAAGAGAGTCAAAGAAAATTTGTTGTCTCCTTGGTGCCAGGGTCCAGGATGCCTCTGACGAGCAGAAAGCATTCCGAAAGGAGAGGGTGAATAGGTTGTGATACATATTGGTACGAATGATATGGGTAGGATGAGTGATGAGGTCCTACAGCAGCAGTTCAGTGAGTTAGGTAGAAAGTTAAAGAGCAGAACCTCCAAGGTTGTAATCTTAAGATCACTCCTAGTGAGGCTAGAGATGGGAGGATAGTACAGCTCAATATGTGGCTAAATAGATGGTGTAGGAGGGAGGGTTTCAGATATCTGGACCATTGGGATCTCTTCCAGAGCAGGTGGGACCTGTACAAGAAGGACGGGTTGCATCTAAACTGGAAGGGCACAGATATTCCAGCTGGGAGGTTTGATGGTGTCACTCGGGAGGATTTAAACTAGCTTGGCAGGGGTGTGGGAACCAAAACAAAGGTGAATAGGCTGAAAGGGAGTTAGAGAATAGGGCCAGTCAGCCTCAGAGGAAGAGCAGGCAGGGTGTGGATGTGAAACAAGGCGGTGTAGTGGGCTGAAGTGCATCTGTTTCAATGCAAGAAGTGTAACAGGTAAGGCAGATGAGCTTAGAGCTTGGATTAGTACTTGGAACTATGATATCATTTAGATTTGGTTAAGGGACAGACAGGATTGACAGCTTAATGTTCCAGGATACAGATGTTTCAGGTGGGATAGAGGGGGAGATAAAGGAGTGGAGGAGTTGCACGACTTGTTAAGGAGAATATCACAGCTGTACTGCGGGAGGATGCCTTGGATGGCTCATACAATGAGGCAATATGGGTAGAGCTCAGGAACAGGAAGAGTGCAGTCACAATGTTTGGGTTTTACTACAGGCCTCCCAACAACCTCTGGAAGATAGTAGAACAGGTATGTAGGCAGCTTTTGGCCAAAGGAACAAGTAGCAGGGTTGTTCTCGAGGGTGATTTTTAACTTCTCACATATTGACTTAGTGCTTAGGACTCAGAGGGGGTAGAGGTTGTAAGGAGCATCCAAGAGGGCTTCTTGAAATAGTATGTAGATAGCCCAACTAGGAAAGGGGCCATACTGGACCTATTATTGGTGAATGAGCCTGGCCAGGTGGTTGATGCTTCAGTAGGAGAGCAGCTCGGGAACAGTTATCATAATTCAGTAAGCTTTAAGTTACTGGTAGATAAAGGTAGGTGTAGTTGTCAGTTGAAGGTGCTAAATTGGGGGAAGGCTAATCACAACATTAGTAGGCAGGAATTGAAGAATGTTGATTGGAGTTAGATGTTTGAGGGAAAATGAATGTATGGTGTATGGGAGGCTTTCAAGTGTAAGTTGCTGGGAACTCAGGACTGGCATGTTCTAAGAGAATGAGGGATAAGTATGGCAAGTTTAGGGATCCTTGCTAACAAGAGATATTGTGAGCCTAACCTAAAAGAAAAAGGAAGCATTTATCAAGGCGAGGAGGGTGGGAACACACAAAGCAAGGGTGGAATACAAGAAACGTCAAAAGAAACTTAAGCAAAGAGGCAGGAAGGCTAAAAGGAGTCATGAAAAGTCTTTGTCAATAGGATTAAGGAAAACCCCAAGGCTTTTTATACATATATAAAGAATAAGAGGGTAGCCATGCAAGGGGTTGGCCCACTCAGCGATAGGGAAGAGAATTTATGTGTGGAGCCAGGGGAAATGGGCAAGATATTAAATGATTGCTTTGTGTCAGTATTCACCATAGAAAAGGATTTTGTGCATATTGAGTCTGGGAAGGGTGTGAAGATTGGGTCATGTTGCGATCAACAAGGAGGAGGTATTGGGGGTCTTGAAAAACATTAAGGTAGAAAAGTCCCCAGGGGATGATGGTATATACCTCAGGATACTGAGAGAAGCAAGGGAAGAAATTTCTGGGGCCTCAAGGGAAATCTTTGTATCCTCACTGGCTGCAGGGGAGGTCCCAGAGGATTGGAGAATAGCCAATGTTGTTCCTTTGTTTAAGAAGGGTGATAAGGATAATCCTGCTAATTACAGGCCAGTGAACGTTACGTCAGTGGTAGGGAAATTATTGGAGAGGATTCTTCGAGACAGGGTTTACTCCCACCTGGGAATCAATGGGCGTATTAGCAAGAAGCAACATGGTTTTGTGAAGGACATGTCTTGTCTCACTAACTTAGTAGAGTGTTTTGAGGTAGTGACAAAGATGGTCAATGAGGGTAGGGCAGTGGATGTTGATGTTGTCTACATGGACTTCAGTAAGACCGTTGACAAACTCCCTCATAGCAGGCTGATGCAGAAGGTAAAGTTGCATAGGGTCAGAGGTGAGCTTGTAAGATGGATAAAAAACTGGCTTGGTCATAGAAGACAGATGGTGGCCCTAGAAGGGTGCATTTCTGAATGGAAGGCTGTGACTAGTGGCATTCCTCAGGGATCAGTGTTGAGACCTTTGTTGTTTGGAATATAAATTATATTTTGTATATATATACATATACACACACACACACACACACGTGTATATATATATATAAATAAATAAATGATTTGGAGGAGAATGTAACTGGTCTGATCAGTAAGTTTGCCGATGACACAAAGGTTGGTGGAATTGTGGATAGCAATAAGGACTGTCAAAGGATACAGCTCGATATAAATTAATTGCCGACTTGGGCAGAGAGATGGCAGATGGAGTTTAATTTGGAAAAATGTGAGGTAATGCATTTTGAAAGGTCTAATCCATATGGAAAATATACTGTAAATGGCAGAACCATTCAGAGTACTGATAGGCAGAGGGATCTGAGTGCACAGGTGCACAGGTCACTGAAAGTGGCAATGCAGGTGAAGAAGGTAGTCAACAAAGCATATGGCATGCTTGGCTTCATCGGCTGGGGCATTGAGTTTAAAAATTGATAGGTCATGTTGTAGCTTTATCGAACCTTAGTTAGGCTGCATTTGGAATATTGTGTTTAATTCTGGTCACCACACAAGCAGAAGGATGTGGTGGCTTTGGAGAGGGTATAGAAAAGATTTACCAGGATGTTGCCTGGTATGAAGGGCATTAGGTATGAGGAGAGATTGGAAAAACTTGGGTTGCTCTCACTAGAACAATGGAAGTTGAGGGGCAACCTGATAGAGGTCTGCAAGATTATAAAGAGCATGGGCAGTCAAAAGCTTTTTCCCAGGGTGGAAGAATCAGTTACCAGGGGCCATGGGTTTAAGGTGCAAGGGGCAAAGTTTAAAGGTGATGTATGAAGGCAAGTTTTTTTTACAGAGAGGGTGGTGGGTGCCTGGAACTCGCTGCCAAAGGGAAGTAATGGGAGCAGATAAAATAGTGACTTTTAAAGGGCATCGTGATTGATACATGAATAGGATTGGAATAGAGAGATACCATCCCTGGAAGAATAGGACGTTTTAGTTGCAATGGGCAGCATGTCGGATCAGGCTTGGAGGGCCAAAGGGCCTGTACCCATGCTATTATTTTCTTTTTTTGTTTTATCTGCACGCATTTTCTAGACCATCAGACCTTCAATTTCTTTAAACTATAAGTGTATAGTTCCACAGTGAAAACTCTTAATACTGATTATTTTTGTTAATGAATTATAAAGATGAAATAAAGCAAATTACACTTCTTTAATCAAATGTAAATGTATTAATTATCTCTGCACTATCATTCCTCTTTAATTTGATATCGCTTCCCAGTTCTTTGTAACAGCTTTGACCATGAACCATATTAAAACATAGTTGCTTAATTCAGAGAGACACATAAACTTCATTATGCAAGAAAACAACTCAACTGAATTCACCATTACCTGATCTCAAGGCATTTCAAAGATTTGTTTTCTCTGTTGTGCTTCACATTATCCCCTCTCGTTTCTCAAAGGTGCTTATTTACGTCTGGTGCAATTGGACAACTTTCAGCATACTGTCTAACTGAACAATTTACGCTGTAAGTTTAAACAAAATGTAGCAGAATGTTTTTCTACCGTGAAGGTTATTATAGCTGGATTGATTTGTATGGTCAGATATAAGATATCCTCTTGGCAATTCATTCCAATATTGTGCAGTGGTGAGAGATTTGATGAATTCCCCTCTGCTGGCTTGGGGGAAAAAAAAGGGGGCAGTATTTTGACTATTACTCTATTTGGGTAAAGCAATAAGAGTAGCGTTTAATGAGATGCTTCAGGTTGAATTTCCAGTTTTTGCCACTATAATTTCCCTGATATTCATGGTAGATGCCTGAGACCTACAAGTGCCAAAGTGAGCCATAGAGATCCAACTGGTTGACCCCAGAACAAAACCTCTGTTTCAAGAGAAAATACAGGAGCACTTTTTCATTAATTATCAGAGCGATAGGGTGCCACTGTGGCTATCAAAATGAGCTGCTGCTGTCATTTGTGATGGGACCTGGAAGAAAAAGGACCTCCAACATGGACAAAAGAACAGAACAAAACAACAGAACACGTTGTATTCCTCAGAATGCTTGACAACCAAACTGATTGCTTCATGTCCTCTTACCTCTGTGACCATCTTGAAGCCACATAACCCATCAAGATCTTTGCGCTCCTTCAAATCGGATCTTTTATAAATCCATGATTTTCATTGCTCCACCATTGGCAGCCATGGCTTCAATTGTTTCGGTATTATTCTCTGGAACTCCCATGCAAAATGCCTCAAATTATCTCTCTAAGAATTTCCTCAAAACTTCCTCATTGAACAATGTTTTGGTTTCTTGTCCTAATATCTCCTTTTGAGGCTGTGTATCATGTTGTCTTTGCTAGCCCTGCTGTGGAAATGTTTGTCAATGTTTTTATGCTAAAAGTTAATTCAAAATTTTCAGTCGGTCTCACACATGCCTTCTAGATGATACATCTTCAGCTGCTTCATCAATGATTTTCCCTCTATGGCAACATCAGATATCGGACATTCATTGATGATGACACAATATTTAGGACACTCATGACTCCTCTGATGCTGATGCCACTTTCTCAAGGACATCTAGTGTGAACGACAAATGTTAGCTCAGCCAGTGTGTTCAACATCTGATGAGTGAATTAAGAATAGATTCCACATTAATATGCAGGGATATGTCCTCTGCAGTTGTAAGGAACTAGTCCAAACATTTTTATCTTTTTAAAAGAATGAACAAAAATGTGGGGTTAAAAATTCTCTGATACATTTGCCACGACAATGCATGACCAGAGTGAACTTGCTAACAAATGCATATTGTGGAAATTGTTTATATCGTTAAATTCAATGTTTTTGCATTTACGCTGATGACTACAAGATGAAAAGCTTCATCAGCATATTTCATTTTCCAGCAAAGTATATTTAAATTATACTAAAGACACTATGCTAATATTAGGTGACATATGAATGCAAGCCAATTACTCTGACAGAAATGTTTAAAAGAACATTAAGAGCAACTGTGAGTGCCATTAGTCATGATGTGTAGAAAAAGCACATGGAAAAACAAGAATGTGAGTGAAGGACTGCAGTGTGATTTGACACAGGGAAATAACTGTCACCAAAAATAGAAATGAGAAAACAGTCCTTGAAAATAATAGAATATAGAGTAAAAGAGTAAGTGAGTGCATTTACTCAGGAGATGTTGAACACCCAGTAGAGTTAATATCACAACAGCACAAATGGCTGAACAAGGATGATTTGTGACTTTCAAAGATAAGCCCTCTGCAAAAGCAATAACCACATAAAGCAAGCTGCAGCTAGAGGCAGAATCGCAAATATGTAAGTTATGTTATTTTCTCGGGTGGCTTTTCTATCCATTTCAATGTGAAATTATCAGTTTGTACAATATCTTATTAGGCTTGCATAGAGATGAACTAAATTTGATTAATGAATCCCGCTGCTAAATAGCATGGAAAGCATGATCCCAGTTATTACAAATAATAGGTTCCATTATAATTTCTCTTTAGCAGTGGGGACAAAATCTGTGCGCCAGGGCCAGTAACAAAATATTAATTTACCTCTCCCTTAACTGTTAGTGACATAGAATCACAAAAGTGTGTAACATTGAGTGAGACCATATGGCCCGTTGTATTCCTGCCAGGCCCTTGAAAGCGCTGTCTATATGGTCTTACACAGTCTCTACTATGAGCTCAGTTAGCTAATATCAGCCACTGTACCAGTACAGATGCAACACTTTACCTGAAAATCCTTAATCGGAGACAGTGAAAAATTGTCCAAAATTTTCGGCGCTGATTACTACCTATGAGTTCCAGATAGAAGAGTACTTGCACGAATGCTGGAGAAAACAGAACTGGATAGAACCTCAAGGCTTCCTCCATAATTTAATGCACTATTGACATTCATTGAAGGAAAGGTGATGAGAAACTGGAAGTTTTTTTTAAGGTTAAGGCCAAGGACATAAATAAATAGAATAGTTAATATTTAAAGAAGCGTTCAAACTTACAACGAGCTTTGTTGGAATAAATAGTTTTTTTTTCACTGACAGAAGGGATGGTGGCCAGAAGGCAGAGTGTAAAGTAATTGGCTAAAGAGTCAGAGGTGAGGGGAGGAGAGTTTTACACAGTGAATTGTGATGACCTTGAAGCAAAATGTTAAAGGACAATTGCAGTGGATTCAATTGTAACTTCTTCAAAGAAATTTGGTAAAGGTATTACAAGGGGAAAAAAAATGAAGGGCTATTGTGAAAATGAAGGGCTAGAGGGAAAGAGCAGTGGTATAGGGATGATTGTATTGTTCTTTCCATGATGGCAGATGGGATGAGTGGCCTCTATCTGTGCTGTAGATTTGTGAGTTTCTTGAGCAAGACAAAACAACACTGACAATTATTATAACATTGTGAGCAACTACATTAAATGACCTACCTTTACTCAGCCCTCAGTGCACAATGGTCAGCATATCATACAAGGTGTTGCATAAAGGTCTGCGAATGGGGGAGTAGAGGAGAATTGGTGAAGAAGCAAATGATTGCTGGCCATTTTTGGAATGAAGACATCCTTCCTTTTCACCATGCCATCCACTAGCATTTCCTGGTTCCTAATCATAAGATGGCTCTCTTATTTTCCATTGTCTGCCACATCTAAAACAAATATCAGAAACTAAGGGAAAAATGTACAACTCAGCTTTGGGACACATACAAGTGGAGAGATTGGTTGGCAAAGCAACAGTCAAAAATGAAAAAAAAATGCCTTGATGAAGAAACTTTATGTGGCGATGTTAAGTTGTCTCAGCAATTTCTAATCAGTTCAATGAGGTTTCTTGAGACCAGCAATAAAATATAACCAAAACAGGTTAAAGTTCATACCACGCTATTACCAAACTAGCAGATGTTTTTTGCTTTATAACACAGAACAAGTTCAACAACCCAAAATGTCTTACAATGTTGCACTGATTTACTAACTGACAATTAATTAAGCTTTAAAATGTTTGACCTATTATTTATTGCTTATTTAGAAATAAGCACCGTATGAGTCAGATGAGTCAACAAAACAGTAATTGATTTTGCTTATACATTGCAGATATTTCCTTAAAATATGATGCAAATTAAATCAATCAAAATTGTTAGAACAGATTATCTAGTCATAATTACATTGCTGCTTGTAAGGTCTTGCATTGTGCACATTTTTTGATGTTATAACAGTGACTGTACTTCAAAAGTATAAAATTGATTGCAAATGACTTTCAACCTCCTGAAATTGTGAAAGTCATTTTAGGAAAGCAGTTCTTATATTTATCTTATATAATTTACTTGAAGGCTTTCAAAATTTCTTTGTCACATTCATGAAATTTGCCATTCTACCTGAAACAATTCCAGTTTTAGCCTGGCTGACAGTAATGTGTCATTGGTGGCACTAACATTGTTTCACTGAGTTGGTGATGCAAGTTCTTTGTCAAGCAGTCTGTGGACAGTACTTTTCATTTTACTCCAGACTGAGTCCTGATCTGACTCAAAAATTCTTATCTTTGAGTTCAAATTCTTCTATGCTCTTGTCCTTCCCTACCTTGGGAACATTGCCCAGCCATGCAAAGCCTCCTACCATCCTTGCTGAGACCTCCAAGTTTATTCAGTTCTGGCTTCTTGTACAGATTGGCATGTCTTTTCCAAACTATGGGTTGCTGGTCTTCAGGTATCTAGATTTAGACTTTTTGGGCTTTCTCCCTAAACCTTTCCTCATTTCTATATGTCTTTTCTTCTTCAGGGTGTTCCTTGAAATCTAATGTCTAACTACCTTTTCCAGTGTCACATCATATGGTTCAATATCCAATATTATTGAAAATGCCCCAAAGAAGTGCCTTTGGATGCTTTATTGTGCCAAAAGAGCACTATATATAGAATATTGGTATTCTTATTTTGTCTTGACTGCATGCACTCATATATGATATTCAACATTGGTTAATTACAGTTTTAACATACTGTACCTCACACAGATGAACACACAAATTTTAATTTTGGGTATCGGCCAGTATATGTGGCAGTTTTCACCTTAAAATGTTTCTACATTGTACAGGATAATCTGCAGTATGTTGCACAATGAGGGTACTTTCTTCAGTCCAGTCATTCTACAAAATGGGATCATTGTACATGTAATACAGAATCTAGAGTGTATCACAACAGTTGCGATACAATTCACCTCTAATTCATATATGAAGAGTAACATAAAGAGAGAATGGTGTTATATATAGATTCTAATTGCCTAGTTAAAGCAGTGTTGGCTCTAAAGCATTAGAGTTACATTGAAAATTCTAGATATTAAACAGTTACAAAAATGCATCCATTATGAATGATACCAACTGTATTTGGTACAGAAGAGCAATTCTGAAGGACAGCAAAAGCCGTATGTGGGTGTAGGATGCTCACACGTTTGCAAATCTACAAATATTTATCAAGTAACCAGCCTTCTCTATTATCTTCATAGACACTATAAGTAGAAGCTTAGTGAGATCATCTCAAAGTCCACTAATATTGCATTGCCATTGGTATCTCTGTACATTAGCTTTAATTTTTCAATTTTTGAATGGGAATCCTTTAGAAGACTAAATAACTACTGGATTCAAAGTTGATAGAAACAATTTCATCTGGACAGAGGGCTTTACAGCACAAGGGCATAGCCTTAAAATTAGGAGCAAATTACTGCAGATGCTGGAAACTGTGCTGAAAACAACAAATGCTGGAGATCATAGCAGGTCGGTCAACATCCATGGAGAGACAGCAAGCTAAGATTTCTGATGCAGAATCACCTAGACTCAATGTTAGCTTGTGCTCTCTCCATGGATGTTGTCTGACCGTTATGATCTCTGGCATTTATTGTTTTCTCTTAAAATTAGACCCATGTTTTTGCATAATGGAAACATCAGAAAAGACTTTCTCAAACAAAAAGCAGGGAAAATCTAATCATAGAAAGTCAAACAGCATGGAAACAGACACTTCAGTTCATCATGCTTATTTAATTTGATTTGATTATTGTCCCATGTACCTAGGTACAGTGAAAGGTTCTGGTTTGCATGCAGTACAGGTAAATCATACTATACAAAGTGCATTAGGGTAGTAGAACAGGATGAGGAATACAATGTTACAGCTGCAGCAAACGTGCACAGACAGCAAAATCAACATTAAATTTAAAATTTGAGAGGTCCATTCAGCTGCATAATAACAGTGGGAAAGAAATTGTTCTTGATCCTGTTCTTCTGTGTGCGCAAACTTTTATATCTGCCATCCAACAGAAGAGAATGGAAGAGAACATAACTGGAGTGGGAGTAGCCTTTGATTAAGCTGGTTGCTTTTCCAAGGCAGTAAGAAGTATAGACGGAGTCACTGAATGGAGGGCTAGTTTACGTATTGGATTGGGCTGTGTTCATGACTCTCTGTGCTTTCTTGTGGTCTTAGGAAGAACAGTTACCAAACTATGCTGTGCTGCATCCAGATATTTCTATGGTATATTTTTAGAAATTGGTAAGAGTCCTGCCAGCTAACAAACACCAAATTACACTAACATGACTTGGTCCATAGCCTACAATGCCCTTGCATTTTAAATACTCACCCAGATCCTGCTTAACTGGAACTGTTTTCTCTTGCAAGCTGTTGAAGATGTGGATTAATCATAAATTTCCCAAATGGGAAAAGTAGATCTTTATTAGGTAACTATATAAAGGCGTAAGGATCTGAGGTGGGTGCATTGGGTAAAAGCTAGTCATGACCTAATTGAATGGTGGAACAGGCTTGTGGGACTGAGTGGTCAACTCTTGGTCCCATGTTCTTATGAAGTTGCATGTTTTTCTTAATTTAAGATATAAAAAACCCAGATGAATAAGTTAGGGAGTAAAATGCAATAAGAAGTTATGGATTTGTATATGGGCCATGAAGTCAGTGTTGAATTATAACTACTATATAATAAAACAGATAATACTAATTGTAAAGTAGCAGAGTTGTTACAGTGGCTGCATAAATAATGCCTAATGGGTCAAATGGTTTGGACTTCAATGATTTGCCACCCAGTGATTGGGCTTGGATTCTCTGTATAAAAATTGGAAGGTTTATTCATGAGTGTTAATGCTAAGTTTCAATAATTTATGTACGCTTAATGAATCTGTTAGCTTCTGACAGTCTATGCTATGAACTCAATTGTTTAGATGAGGAGCTTATAAATAAGCACATCTATTCTTGAAAGTACATGCATGGGATATCCCACAAAATACTGTCAGATTAGCAGCATCTTGTAACCATTATTATCAATGAAAGTAATACAAATGCAGATACAGACAACTTAGATCATAATCATTTTTACTTCCTCAGTCAAACGTAAATTCAAAGAAAAAGCAAAAGGTTAATAGATTCTATTGTTTCAACATAAATGTGGGTCAGAATCAATTGTGTGATAATCCTCTGATGTATATTATACTGAATTCTGTGAAGTATTTTCTCATCTTTTTTAAAGTCCTGATCATGGACTTGAATTGAAAGGGGAGCCTTGCCCTAAGGCAGTGAAGTACCGTAAGATACAGCACTGAACCTTCACATGTCACATCAACGACTGCAACTGCAATACTTTCTGACTGAATAACCCCAAGGTAGAAAGTGCTCAGTTCTCCATTGTAGCATCTTATAAACAACAATAAGATTTTTGGCTTGAAAGCATCCATCCTGTCTCAAACCAATTAGCCTGTCATAGCATTCTGGCTTTGAAAAGATGCTATTCAACCTAGATTAATTCAAGTAACACATCAGTCTTTGGAGCCTTATGAGTACCACTCCATTGTAGAATCTAAGTAATAAAGTGTTTAGGGATTTCTGATAAAGCCCTTTACATTTTCTATATACAAATGAATAGTTTAATAATACACAGTATATCTGTGCCAAATTGAATTACATTTTCAATCTTGCAATAAATAAAAGTTACAGCAGATAACAGTTATCTATTCCTCAGGATATCCAGTTAACATAAATTTTAAAAAATGATATTATTGTTAATTCAAAATGCAAGACTTTCATTAGAGTGAACCATTACAACAGTTTCAAGACCCTTACATTATGAAAGATTATTATTTCAGAACTCTTGGCAGACGAATACAAGAATCACTGTTCAGAGAATCAAGATTTGAGTAACTGAGCACCTCAAAATGGTAAATATCAACTGATGTTAGCAAATAGAAAATTAATTAGGTGCATAACACAAAGGTTATATTTTGCAGGGGACTGCAGATGCCAAAATGATAATAAGGAAATGCTCTCAAAGGTCACTATGACACTCCTGTTTTGCCCCAACCCACTGCAATGGGTTTTAGGGAGGGGTTATTGATTGGGAAAAGCATTTAAGGTACTGTCTTGCCTAACTTTCAGAGTATATTGCTGATGAACACCAAAAACGAATTTAAAATGTTCTTACTTATGTTGAGTCTGTCCTCTTTCACCTTTCTTGCAATACAGTTAATAAGATGATCCAATTATTGAAAGGCTTGGCTTGCAGTTGTAAGCTTAAACTTACTGTCAGTTTCATCAAGGTGCTGGCTGTGGATAACTTATCAAGTGTTTGTTTGGCAACACACACTGCCTAGTTCCAACTATCACTCCAGGATGTTAAATAAGCTCATCAACAAAGATGTGCTGAACACATGTCCTTGAATTTAACACAAGTTAAACCATTTTTCCTCTGCAATAAATCAAGCGACTGATCTTATATTACAGTCACATTATATGGTAGAGTTCATAATTACTATGGAAACCAGCATCAAACAGAGAGATAAAAGGAAATAAAAACATCAGATGTCATTATCTTCATATAAGAACACAGAAAACATATATAAAGTGTAGCATATGTTTCATTTTGTAGTACACATGGAACAAGGAACACTCATTTGTTTACTGTTACTATATAGAACTAGTTGCTAATGGAGTTCCAGAGAAATAAATGTTCGGGCCATTACTCTATGCAATCTTTGCCAACAACCTGAAGGAAAGAATTGAGAAATTATCCATGAGCTCACAGAAGGTACAAAGATTTGTGCAAGTTAGATAAGAGGAAGCGACTGCAATTACATCTAGGAGTAATGGAAGTATAGGTAGAGTAGTACCAGATATGGATATGACAAATGCAGACTCGGACAGTTGACTCTTTACTTATCACTCGGATCTTATGTTAAAATTGGAAGAGATGATCTAAGGACAGATTCACTCACAACACCATAACTTTTAGCTGGTACCCCAGACTCTTTATCACCATCACAAGGTATGTCCTGTCCCACTGACACCCATAAAACACAGCTGGGAGGGAGAGGTTCTCCCTGGGGATTGTAAGCTGATAGCAGACCTTGGATTGGTTGAGCTGCAGAGTTAAGAAAAAAAGCTGTTAAGTGTTCAAAACAGCAAAGTGGAAGAAACATCCAGAGCCTGTACACGTGAAGTATCCAGCCATAAGATATAGGAGCGGAAATAGGTCACTTTGCCCATGAAGTTTGTCCTGCCAGATGAGATCATGGCTGATCTGATAATTCTCAACTCCCCCTCCCTGCCTGATTCCCTTACTGATTACTGAATTCAAGACTCCCATCTATCACAATAATCTTTTGATTTTTTTGCCTAACAAGAATCTATCTACTGTTGCCTTAAATAAACTTAATAGTTATGCATTGTCCACCTCATCTCTGTCTTGAAAAATACTCGCATATTAAAGCACTGCCTCCACTCCTGGACTGACATTCAAAAAGAAACATTCTTTACAGATCGTCAGATATATTGTAAAATTAAAGCCAATCTACAATCTGTATCTACTATCTCAGTACCCAGTTCTCTTAAGACCCGAGGATGAAGTCAGTCAGGAACTGGTTACGTGTTGGCCTCTGGTTTAATTCATTTTCTCAGTACTTTTTCAATGAAGATTGTAATTGTTTTAACATCCTCCATCCCTTCCACCTCTAGATTTACTATTACTTCTGAAATGTTGCTTGTATCTTCTCCAGTGAATACAGATGAGAAGGATCTAGGCCCGAAACGTCAGCTTTTGTTCTCCTAAGATGCTGCTTGGCCTACTGTGTTCATCCAGCTCCACTCTTTGTTATCTCAGATTCTCCAGCATCTGCAGTTCCCATTATCTGCGATGCAAAATATTAGTTCAGTTTACAGGGCAGTTTCTTATTTTCTATTATTTTGCTTCCTGTTTTAATTTCTATAGAACCAATGCTCAGGTTAGTTACTTTCTTCCTTTTTAAATCCCAGTAAATACTCTAACTAAATGCTTTTATATTTCTGGCTAGCTTTTTCATACTCTAGTTTCTTCCCCATTAGTTTTCTATTAAAGTTTTACATTTTATGGATAATGTGTTGACAGACAACACATTATAGAATTGTATGCATTTTCTTTCAGTTTGATATTATCTTTAACTTCCTTTGAGAGGTTTCTTTTTGTAAACTTTTTTCTCTGTGGTTGGAATTTTGATTTTTTGCTAATTGTTATTAATTATTTCCTTAAATGACGCTACTAATTATCACTTAACATAATTTCCCAGTTCACTTTAGAAGTACTGCTTTATAATTGCCCTTATTTACATTTAAAACACTAGATTTAGAACGACTCTTCATCAAAGTGAAGGTAAAGTTCAATCATATTATGATTACCGCTATCAAGGAGTGCCTTTCCTGTGAGGTTATTAATTATTCTTGTCTCATTAAATATGAACAGGTTTGTATAAACTGCTCTCTGATTGAATCTAGAACTTGTTGCTCAAAAATATTGTCCTGAACACATACTTCAAAATCATCTTCCAGATTACATTTATTGACGGAAACCTTTGGGCACAAATCAGCCTTACCAGCTACCCATCATCAGAACCATATCAATGACCATCTTTGTCTCCACGAAAGAATAAGAATGATCATTTATCACTTCTCTAATCTGCATGTTTGTCTATTTGAATTATATTCCATTCTGCATTTACTTCCTTCAATTTTGAACATCTCACATTTCTCATTCTAAAATATATCATTCTACACATGGTAAAAAGTCTTACACAGCCTCCTGCCATCTTGACAATACTGTTAAGCAAATATTTAGCACCAATAATACCATTTCATATCCTAGCATGTTAAAGATTTGAAATTGGTAATTTAGACATTATTGGTAATTACCAGTCACGTCATTAATAATTAGCGTAACTGATTGTGTGTTTATTTTTCTGCCATGCTTGTAGCATTGAGAACAGCAGGACTGTTTTTTTGCATAGATGAATATTTACAACAAACCTTCTGTATTAGTATGAGAGAGAATGAAAACAAAATTGCTTGAAAGCTGCAGTTCCCAGGGAGCACCACTTGCAATGCTTAAGGTTCTTATCATCTCCCTTTTTTTTGTAATTCTCTGCTTCCCACCTCCCAGCTAATTTCATATCTCTGCGAAAACTTTTATCAAATTTCACAGATTTCATCTTAGCTCATAGCCCTCGCTGTCACAGGCTCATTTAGCTCACTTGGCTGGTATCGCTGGTTTATATTGACAGAGTGATACCAACATTGCTGGTTCAAATCCTGTTCTGGCTCAGGTTATCAAGAAAGTCCTGCTTTATCCACCATGTCCTTTGCCTTAAATGTGGTGACCCTTAGGTTTACATCATCACCAGTTGTCTCTCTGATAAGAGAGCTGACAATGACAACCTTATTTTTGTGTAAAATCTTATTTAATGTCTTATGAAAGTCTATGTACGTGTGATGGGCATCAATTCTTCTCTACACTAAATGGGCTTTGTCAAAGGGACTTATTAGGTTAGCTAGATATGACATACGTTACAAATTTGAAATCACATTTGATTAATTTCTTCTGTCATTTCCAATAGGAGCATGTCCAATAGTCTACCGCTAAATCCTTTTGACAGGAAAAAAGCATTTATGAATTTACAATTCTATAGTACACCTCAAGAGCTCTGTCACAAAGTACTTCATAGTCAACAAAGTACTTCTGATGTGTAAGCACTACATGAAGCACAACAACAAATTTATATCAGAGATTATAGGAACTGCAGATGCTGGAGAATCCAAGATAACAAAGTGTGGAGCTGGAGAGCTTCTCTGATGAAGGGTCTAGGCCCGAAACGTCAGCTTTTGTGCTCCTGAGATGCTGCTTGGCCTGCTGTGTTCAAACAGCTCCACACTTTGTTATCAACAAATTTGCATGGTGTACAGCTGGATGAACACAGCAGGCCAAGCAGCATCAGAGGAGCAGGGAGGCTGAAGTTTCAGGCCTAAACCAACAAATTTGCAGGCAGCAATCTCCCACAAACAACAATTGAGTAATGACCAGATAATTTGCTTTAGGTGTTAGCTAATAGATTGGCCAAGTCATCAAGGTAACTTTGCTGTTCTTCTTTAAATTATGCCATGGAGTCTTTTATAACTGCATGAAAGGCCAGATGGAGCTCTAGATTAAAGCAGCATCCAAAAGACGGAACCTCCCAGCGCAGCATTCCCCACACTGGGGAATCAAGTTGAATGTTATCGTGAGTCCATGGAATAGAACTTGCACTCATATCTTTCAGTCTCAGAGGAAAGCATGTGATCCACCGAGCCACGCATGCAACTCTTCATGCACTTGAGTGGTGGAAATGGTGAGGCAAGACTGATAACAGATTAGATTAATTTTCAATGCACAAGTGAACAAACATCACAATTCCAGACCTTTTTAAATTCTTTCCTAATTTGCAATATCTTCTCCAACAGCACAGAATAACAAATTCACATTGATCATTAAAAATGTCACAGACATCCAGATTTCTGATATGCTTTCTCAGCGGACTCAAGCCCAGCCTAGAGCCTCACCATCATGGTTAAAATGACAAAATATGTCCGGAATCCCAAGTCCCATCACTGTGAACATTATGTCTCAAGCTCACAGTGACAGGTTTGAGAGCAATCAATAGTTTACCAACTGGTGTTCCACAAAAGCAGATGACAATTTATATGATCAGCTGCCTCCACTAAAATTGGATTTTTAGAGGTCAGATTTGTGAAGTCAGGAATTTTTCTGTGTCTATGCACCCAAACTGGGAATGAAAATCAGGGCTTGCTTGTTGAGAATTCAAAGATAGGAATTCAATTATTAGTTATTTAACATAGTGTAAAATTTCAGTGCCGCTTGTTTCATAAAAAAATCTATGGTGTAAACTTTTTTATCCTCCACAAGTGTAATCTTACAATCAACTAGTTCAGAAGGGGGCCAGTCATCCTATTATGACTCTACCAGTTGTTTTACAGAGATGACTAATTAAACTCAACCTTTTGCACCAGCCTATGAATTTTGATTGCACTAACTATTATAAATATTATATTAATATTTTATTAATATTACATTTTAAATAAATGCATTAAATATGTTTCAAAGCATTTCATTAAAAAAATTTAGAGCTGCATGATTATTTCCAAATGCAACTGTTTAAGAAAAAAGAATGGAAATTATCGGAAAAGCATAGCAAGTCTGGCAGCATCTGTGGAGAGAAATCAGCGTTAATGTTTTGGATGCAGTGACCCTTCCTCAGAACCGCTGGTAGTTAGGAAAATGGCAATTCTTAAGCTGAGGATAGCGTGATGAAGGGGATATGGAGTAACCAATAGGTGGAGACAGAACCAAAAGAGAGAGAAGAACAGTCAGACAGAAAAAAGAGTGGATAACAATCAGGCTGGGAGGGGGAATAGCTATTATTGTGGACTTTTAGTGGCTAACAATGGATTATGCATAACAGCAGATGATGTGATAGCAAGGCCTGGTGTGTGGAAGTTGGAATCAAGACATGGGAGAGTTCAAGCCCAAAAGTTGTTGAACGCAGTATTGAGTCCAGAAGGCTGTACACATTCACAGGCAGAAAATGAGGTGTTGTTCTTACAGCTTGCACTGAGCTTTGCTGGAGCACTGCAGCAAGCCTGAGACAGAGATGTTGGCCAGGGAACACAGTGGCCTGTTGACCTGGAAGCCTAGGGTCTTTTCTGTGGACAGAGCACAGGCATTCTGTGATCCCTTGATACCTTAAGTCTGATACCTCTCCACAGAGGCTGCCAGACCTGCTGAGCTTTCCTGGCAATTTCTGTTTTTGTTTCTGATTTCCAACATCTTTGTTTTTTTTTGTCAAAAAGTTTTAGAATATTTCTTTTAATTTCTCCAAAGCCTTGGTCCTCCCTGTCTCTCTAACCTCCTTGGGCTTTATAACGCTTTAACACTCCTATGCTCTTCCAACCCTGGCCTCTTAATCATCTTCAATTTTCTTTGTTCCACCACTGGCAGCCTGACCCTCAGCCATAACGCAGTAGAACTAGAATTCCTTCCGTAAATCTTTTCAGTTGTCTTCTTTCAAGATATTCTATAATACCTCTCCATTGTCAAAACTACTAGTGATTCGTCTTACTTTCCAGTTATGTGATTCAGAATCTGTTTTTCTTCACTATTATTCCAATGGTTTACCTTGGAGGAAATAAATTTGACTTAGTGCACTATATTAACGATATTAACTACATCTGAATACATTAAACACACTCTACTGCATTAAAGGTCTACATTAATGAAATTTGTTGTCATTTGTTGATGAAAATGTAGTAAAAATGAAGAATGGAAACTGAGGATTCCTTGTATCATAAGCCCCAAAACACCATTCATATTTCAACTTCCCTATGCTGGAAACAGCCATGAGTAGACTTATAGCAAAAGCTGTTATTTCTCCTATTCATCTATCTTGAGCTCTGCTCATTAGCAATCTCACCCCTGGAAAACAGAAAGAAAATGTTCCCTTTAGGGTTGTGCAAAATGGATTGCTTGTGGAGAGTCCATAGACTTTTGTTCATCTAAAGTGTTTCCTTTTAGTTGTAATTTTACCTCATAAACTCAGAATATGCAATTATAACACAGCCTTTAGAACAGCTGTAGCAAACATCTGTAGTTCTCTTAAAAAACACAAGCAACAACTGCACAAGCCAAGTTTATTTCCTTGCACATTACATGTCCTGTTCTTCTTGTTCTGGATAAGCCTAAAGAAATACAAAAGGGGGAAGCATATCAATATATCTTGAGCCTTTACTGTGAGAGATGAACCTAATAGCTGGTTAAGCCATTAATCTCACCTATTGGTCTTCACCTCCAGAGACCGAAACTCAAATCCATCTTCTTTGAAAGGTCACAGATGAATTGAGTCTCGATAGGTCCAACCTAATCTACAGTGAACAACACACTGCTCTACAAAGCCACCTTACACTTAGTATTTAATTAGCCTGTTACAAGCCTGAAAAGCCTGGGATTGATAGTTTGTGACTGTCACAAGTTGGTCTTCATTTGGGGATGCGATTCATTACTGGAGCAATTCAAGGCATGCCCATTATTCCTACCTCTCTGTTCTATGTAGCTGACATACACAGTGTCAGAGTTAGTGTGTATAACTCTCCATTACCTGTCTTCTGAATAAATAGAGAAATGTTCCTAACTGTGTAATAGTGTTAGCACCACTACCAGAATTTTGTCAGCGTTCAATCCAAAAACTAATTATAAAGTTAAATCCTGAAATGGTAGATTGTTTAAAATTCCTGTTAAAGATACATTGGCTTTAGCCACAATCACTGATGAACAGTTAATATTCTTTAACCGCAGCAACCAACTGCACTTATACAACACCTGCAATACAACACTGTTCAAGATCATTATTGGAAAAATATGTATCATTCAGCTAGTTAAAGATGTATTAGGAAAGGTGACCAAAAGCTTGGTTAAAAAGGTAAAAGTACAAGGAGTTTTTAAAGGTGGATAGAAAGGAAGAGATTTTTAAAGGGACATTTGCAGATCCTGGGGCCCTGGCAGAAGTAAAAAAAAGCACAGAGATACAAAAAAGATCAAACTTGGGGGAAAAAAAGTGCCTATCACAGCCAACTGATTTAAATATCTGGTAAATGTGTTCTCAACCAATACATGTTCACTCCAAAGCAGACTAAACATCCTGACAGATAAGTATCTCAGTAATTGGTGTTCATGGTCCAAACTACAAGGCACTGTCTCACAGGGTACAACCTTTCACCAATACTGTACATTGACAAATGCACACTGTCGTGCCAATATGAACAAGGGAATTGAAGGCATTATTACTAAGATTGCAGATGAGGCAAGAAAGAGAGTTTGGAATGTAGGTTGATAATTCCTTAAAAGTGGAATTACAGGTAGATAGGATGGCGAAGAAGGCATTTAGTTCGCTTGCCTTTATTGATCAGTTTATTGAATACAGGAGCTGAGAGGTCATGTTGTGGCTTACAGGATGTTGATTCAGCCACTTTTGGCATATTATATGCAATTTGTCTCTCTCCTAATGGAGGAATGCTGCAAAACTAGAAAGGGTTCAGAAAAGATTTACAAGGATGTTGCCAGGTTTGGAGGGTTTGAGCTATACGGACAGGCTGAATGGACTGCAGCTATTTCCCCTGGAGCTTGGAGGCTGTGGGGTGACCTCATAGAGGTTTATAAAATCATGAGGGACATTGACAGGGTAAGTAAACAACATCTTTTCCCTGAGTGGCATGTCCAAAACCAAATTAGTCAATGGCCATGCTGTTGAAGATGTTCCTAAGTGTTATCTGTTACTATTTGACCAAAGCCAATGTATACAGTTGCTATTGGCAACTGCTGAAGGTGGTCAAAAGTTGCAAAAGATCATTATTCAGTCATGACTTGACAGTTTTAAGGAGGTTTCTGAGATGATTCATTCATTTTGACCACACAGAAATATACTTGGCCAACGGGATCGCCAGATGAGTTGTCAGACTTTCAAAGTGTGATGTTGAACTTTGAAATGATAATTCTCTGAATTCTTTTTTTCTTGTTGGTATAATTATTGAAATGACAACATATGCATATGTGCACCAAGGCCTATTCATTTGGGAAAAGCTTGTTTATCTGTGGAATTGAGGTGTCATGTTATTATTCACAATCATTATGTCAGTATACCTTG
Source organism: Stegostoma tigrinum (assembly GCF_030684315.1). Lineage (NCBI taxonomy): Eukaryota > Metazoa > Chordata > Chondrichthyes > Orectolobiformes > Stegostomatidae > Stegostoma > Stegostoma tigrinum. The sequence goes on from NC_081359.1 coordinate 20,968,692, forward strand.
ATTAGCACCGCTGCCTCACAGGGACCTGGGTTCAACTTCAGTCTCGGGTGACTGTCTGTGTGGAGTTTGCACCCTCTCCCTGTGTCAACGTGGGTTTCCTCCTACAGTCCAAAGATGCGCAGATTAGGTAGATTGACCATTGGAAATGCAGGGTTCCCAAGAAGGGTAGTGGGTGTGGGGTGGTGCAAGGCTGGGTGGGATGCTATTCGGAGGGGCAGTGTGGACTCAACGGGCCAAATGGCCTGCTTCCACACTGTAGGGATTCTGTGATTCTATGAAAACATGCTAGTTGCGTCATCACTGCATCATAGCACGTGGCTTGAAGTAATTGATATTTCATGCTTTCGATATTCTGTGCACCTTAACATTAACGTATGCTTTTCCGTGTATGAGCATATAAAGTTTACATATAATAGTAAGGAATAATAATTACCAAGATAATAAAATGTGAGGCTGGTTGAACACAGCAGGCCAAGCAGCATCTCAGGAGCACAAAAGCTGACGTTTCGGGCCTGGACCCTTCATCAGAGATAATTACCAGTTGGCTTCTTTAACAGTACAATACATGCCACTGATCTTTTTATGTTATAAGCAATAAGCATTGCTGCATCAGGCAAGTTATTCTGCCTGAAGCGTTAACCTTATCACTGAGTAGATTTGGAGCTTGGTTAGATGGCAATATAAACTGTAAAAGAAATCTCAAACCAGACTTTTAACTTGGCAGAGGCAGATTTCCAGAACCACCCATTTCAATGGAGTGAAAAGTATTTTCTTATGCTTGTTTTAAGACAAGTAGTTTTGTGGAGCATTCAAGACGTGAATCTGCATTTCTTTCATTCATTGTTAAATGGGAACCTTTGATCTTCAACATTTTTAAGATTTTTTTATTTTTTTGTTTTTTTTAGTATTTAAAGTTCCAATTCTTATTTACCTTTCTGTAAATATTCTGTCTTATTGTGATAATGACTGGGTAAACACTATTTGATGCTGTATTTATCAAGAAAGTTGAATTTGAATCCTAGTCAGGCCTGTGCATAAGTAGACCACCAAGGATGGCCTGAATGAAGTGCCATATATTTCTTACATGTCTTTCAGTGACTCATAAAAACATAATGCAACTGGTGTGGGGCAGAGAAGTGAGGTTTGGAATTACCAGGTCTGGGGTCATCTGTGGGGAGAAAGCCGAGTTAATTTTTCAAGCCTCGCGACTCTTCATCAGTGAGTTTTGAAGATCGTTTTGGTACTGTGTAATGAATCGCTGTAATCTCTTCCGGCTTGCCCCCTCCCCTTATCATTTAAAGGCAATTCAGTACCGTTGAATTTAAGTCACTGGTATAGTGCAGGAAATGGCAAAAGTACTTTGTGCTCAGCAACACTTGCAATTAGTTGTGTGCTAACGATGAGATAATCTGTTATCCCCTCCCTACCTCCCCACCCACACTCACTTCTACTGGCTCCATCCCCTCCCCTTTAACTTGTCTGTCCCCTCTCCACTATCTTCTCCTCTATCCATCTTCAATCCACCTCCCCCTCTCTCCCTATTTATTTCAGAACCCTCTCCCCCTTCCCCCTTTTCTGATGAAGGGTCTGGGCCCGAAACGTCAGCTTTTGTGCTCCTGACATGCTGCTTGGCCTGCTGTGTTCATCCAGCTTCACACTTTATTATCTCGGATGCTCCAGCATCTGCAGTTCCCATTACCTCAGATAATCTGTTTTAGCTTCTTGATCAGCCAGGAGACAAGGAGTCAGTCCAATGTTCTTTTTTGAAATGTTACAGTGGCATTTTATAGGGCTTTTGTGTTGCAGTGGTAGTGCCCCCTCTTCTGACTAGAAGGCTTGGATTTAAGTCCCACCAGTGCTGGAGGTGTGTTGTAATGTATTTGAGCAGGTTAATTGTAAATATCTATGATGTGATATTTTGTACCCCCCAACACTCAGTTCAATATCTTTGCCGAAAGTTGACTCCCCCAGCAGAGCAAATTACCCTCTGTATTGCCATCTCAGACTTTTGTGCTTCATCTCTGAAGGGGTTTTTGAACATAGATCCTTGTAACTTCATAAGCAAGGATGCTACCCACTAACCCAATGCTATCATAACAGTGCTATCCTCTCTGATGAAGGGTCTAGGCCCGAAATGTCAGCTTTTGTGCTCCTGAGATGCTGCTTGGCCTGCTCCACATCCAGCTCCACACTTTGCTATCATAACACAGGTGCCTTTGTGTGAAGCAACAGATAAGATTGCTCAACTACAATGATGCACTTATATGGAAAAAAAATACATTTTCGATTTGGAGATAAAAAATTGTAGTTGATAAAAGACTGATTCAAAAATATGATAAAGAGAAATCACAACTCGGGTTATACGGGCATGAAATTTATGTCGACACAAGATTTTTATCAAAGCGTCAGTTGACCATTTATGACATGGCCGTAGGAAACAAGGACTGAGATGAAGAGAACATTCTTCTTTCAAAAGGATGTGAATCTTTTATATTGAGAATACATAAAATGAGTGATTAATGGCCTGCAACAATATGTTCCTTTGATTTCAAAATCCAGTTCTTGTTCAGATAATACATTTTGAAATACAAGTAATAATTACATATTGTACAATGGCCAGATGATTCCAAATCAGCATGTTGTCAAGTTCAATTCAATCGCTCTTCTGCGTAATTTCCAGACAACTTGAAGTAAACAGAAAGCACCACGCTTTCAGGACTGAAATTGAGTAGACTAGACTTATATTTCCCCAGAGGAAGCATGAGTTTTGATTTAGTTGAAAACCAGAAAGTTCTTTTGGAGTTTGAATGGCAAACATTGCTCTGGGTGGAATCTCGTGTAGACACTGGGCGTCTTCTATGTTATCAGATTCTAGAGACCCATACTGCTTTTTCCAGGGAAGGCTCTCTGAACCATAGGTCAATCAGGCTGCCTTGAGGCTACACTTTAGCTTTTGCCTGGAACAAAGTGTTGGGGGTGGAAGTCTTGCCCAGTGAGAATAGCTGATCAAGCTCAAATAGTTTCCTCTGATGTAGTCGTATCGCATTGGAGGCCATGTCTGCTGAAAGAAAGCATGCCAGGAACCCTCAGAATGTAGAGGAACTAGGAAAACATTGAGTGATTTGTGTTAGAGGAATGAGGATTGGTCTTCTTGGGCAATGACTCTTATGGAGAAAGAATAAGGGGAACTGAAGCAAGAGCATGGGATAGTCCCCAGAGGAGATACTCTGCCTGACGTCCAGTCCCTCTGCAACCATTGAGAGCCTTTGACTGATACAGGGCATCGACTCTCACCAACAAACCCCAGTGCAAAAAGTTACCTGAACAGGTCGACTTGTCAGGCACACCATATGGGAACAGGCGTGTTTATAGAAACATAGAAACAATGAATATAGAAACAGTAATGAGCCATTGATCTCTCAAACTTATTCTGCCATCGAATATGATCATGGCTGTTCATCATGCTCAATACCCTAATCCTGTTCTCTCCACATATTTTTTTGACCCCTTTAGCCACTGGAGCTATATTTAACTCCCCCTTGAAAACGTACTGTTTTGGCCTGAACCACTTTCTAGAGTAATTAATTCCACTGGCTCACCACTCTCAGGGTGAAGATAATTCTCTTCATCTCTGTCCTAAAAGATTTACCCCCTATCCTTAAACTCTGGCTCCTAGTCTGGATTTTTCATAGAGCTAATCCCAACAGTGGCTGCTGAGGCCTTCTTCTCATCTCCAATTGCCCACTTAAGGAAGTCAATTGGCAGTAAAGGGGGAAGAATGACCATGAACTTTTCAACCTAAATTAAATTCTGGGGGAAATGGGCAGGCAATGAGGTTTGGGCACATCACCTCCTGCCTAATTCAATGTGCTTACGGCTTTCAAGTTTGATGCCGCTGTTTTCCTTTAATGGAAATTTTTAACACAGAATCACAATCACAGAATTAAGGGTCAGCCATTCAAGTTCAAGCTGAGGTGAAACATCTCATCCAGTGGGTTGTGAACCTTTGAGTTCCTCAATCCCTGAGAGTTGGCAAAGTGCAGTCACTGAATATGTTAAAGCTAGATATGGATAGATTTTGATGTTGGTTGGCTCGCCGAGTTGGTTTTTCAGTAATAAAGTTTTTGGCGTGTAATTTCTCTGTTGTATCTGTGGGTCTGGTTGTGTGTGTCATTTATCATTACCCTTACCATCTTGAGGCCATTTTGTTCTGCTGTTTTGCAGGCTTGTTGGTTGTTGATGGGTGGTTTGTATCTCACGCTATGTGGTAATACCTGGTTCCTGAGACGTCCATGTAGGAAGTACAGTTGTTTGCGGGTTGGGCTCTCTAGTTTGACATAGTTTTCCCATTTCCATGCCAATTTGAGTGTGTTATGCCCATAGGTCTCGAAGGCTTTGGAGTAGATTTGTAGCTTGGATTGTGGGTGTTGAGGTTGATTGGCTCAACCAGCTCAGTGAGCCAACCAACCTCAACACCCACAACCTGAGCTACAAATCTACTCCAATACCTTAGATGTGGATAGATTTGTGTGTACGAAGGAATTTATCTGTTGTGTTATAAATTCCTGTGACTACATTTAAATGTAAATTACCTACCTGTGCTCATCACAGATGTAGTTGCAACCCCTCTAGCAATGGTGAGAAGGAATCCCTCCAGTGGCAAATAATGCCCTTAAACAGTAACAAGTTTAGATAATGGCTTCCATGGGTAATGGTGAAGTCAGGCCTACACACGCACACGCACACACACACTGACATAGACAAACACTTCAAAAGGCACATAGGTCTAATTTTCTTTCTGGCTAGTTCAACAGTAGCCAGTGAATTCCTGACAGTAGTACAAACGCAGTGTTAATGGTGTGTTAAATGTATTGACACAGGCAGCATCTATCGACCAACAATGTACATCAAAATTTGGTTGTTCTAAATTCTCTCCGGGAGCAATTTCACCAGGTAAGTGCAATTACTGAATGTCTTCAATTGCCAAGAGAAGAAGAAGAGCAATAGTGATGAAAAAATTGATTGTACCTGGATATGAAGAAACACTGCTGAATTTTAACTGCAATTGGCAAGCAGAATGTACTTTTCTCTTTTTCATAAATTCAAATTGTAGTAAATTGAGACCACATGACACTGAACAAATACAAATTATATTTATGCAGCAGCTTTAACAATGTCAAATGACCCAAGTTACTTCAGATAAGAGGGAGCAAACAAAATTTGAAAACTAGTAAGAAATTTTTTTCTTCACATCATGTCGGCATCAGCGGCAGGGTCAACATTTATTGCTCTTCCATAATTATCCCTGGTGAAGGTAGTCGTGAGTTGCCTTTTTGAACCACTACAGCTCTTGAGAAGAGGTAAAGCCACAGAACTATTAGGGAGGTACAGGATTTTGATCCTGTAAAAATAAAAAATATAGCAATACACTTCTTTGTCTGGATGGTATGTGACTTGAAAGGGTATTTGCAGACAGCTGTGTTCCCTTGCATCTGCAGCCCTTGTCTTTCTAGGTGGTAGAGGTCACAGGTTAAAAGATGCTAGAGAAGGCATCTTGGTTAATTGTTGCACATTGTCTTGTGTCTGGTACATACTGCTGTGACTGTATATTGAATGTGATGGATGGGCTTCCAATCAAACGAGCTGCCATTTCCCGAAGACTGTCAAGGTTCTTGAGTGTTATTAACTAATTGTGATATATAAGGAAAAACAACATTTGAAGGAACGCGTAACAGAAGGACAATGAAGTTGAGAGGCAGAGAGGATCAGGAGAAACTCCCAGAATATACAGCCAAACAGCTTTAGACATTGCCACCTACAGTGGAGCATGTTAAGTTGGTATTGTACAGTTGCCAGAATTTATAGAACACAGAAATCCCAAAGGATTGTTTGGTTGGAGGGGTAGAGAGGGATAAAACAAATTATCTTAACAAATAAAAGGGTAAGAAACAGGAAGTGTCAGAGCTTAGATGGGCTTGCAAAAAAGACGGGAAGAAACTGCACTGAAAGAGAAGGAAAGCACACAGACAGGAAGAGGTAAACATCAACAGGAAGACTGTGGAGACAGTTACACAAAAACCCATCTCCTTTAATGCACAGCGTGCAACACCATGAAAGAAAATTATTCCACTAAGTCCTATTTCTTCTTCACTCCCTGACATATCAATGTCTGAATGCACTACTGTTTACCTGATGCTTAATGTTCTGTTTACCTGACTCTTAATGTTAAACCTCATTTTTTTCTCATCCGTATTCTACTCCACAAATTCTTTCTTTTCTGTAATTTATTTTTCTTTGCTTGTACCCTGAATTGATCCTCTAGTCACCACTGTTCTGCACATCTCAAAATGCCTTCCTGTTGTTCCACTCGCTGTCACTCCATGAATTTACATGCAATATTTATTCGTTTCAGTCTTAATGTGATACTGTATAAATAACAGTCACATCCCTTAGCTTTCTTTTTAATTTGGACTATGTGCTTTCCAATATTCTCTTTACTGTAACAAAATGTACTTCCTTATTTACAATGTGACTCGAGGCATGCACGTAATTCAACAGCATTAGTTTCTGCAGCCCATGACTGGGACCGATGTCTAGTGGTGTGTGACATGGACAAACTGTTTGTTAGTAGCAGTGTGTTACTGTGACTGACCAGTCAAGCATGCAGTTTGTATTGACTGAGTTTTTCTCTTATGATTGTTTAGTGTCAGTAAAAACCAATAATGTACTTTGTTGTAATCTTCAAAAGCTTCATTCTGTTGTATGCACCATTGTTGCCATTATAAAGGCAGTTTCCAAAATGCATAGTTTAAGAAACACAGCTAATGTGTTCTTAAGAAATTTTGGCTAAGAATTTGTTGTAACCGGTCAATAACTGGATCCCATCATAGGTTAGGCTTTCCCGTGACTGTTTAACCTGTATCATAGGTTGTGCTGCAATTGCTGTTAAATGAAAAGAGCAGAGTGCCCCCTGGGTGGTATCTGGGACCATTTGCAAACAGAAAAAATATTTGTCTCCTTAGCAAATCAACATAAAGAATTGTGAAACTAAAAATGTAAGGATAAAGAAGTAAGTGTCAATTAGAGCCGGCAAATTTGATGTCAAATCAAGTGTGTAGGAGAAGAAAAAAAGAGGTAAAGAAAGACTTGGTTTAGAAGAGAGAGATACTAAAGGGAAAAATGAAAGGTTAATGTCTGGTCATAAATTAATCTGCTCCTAATTTTGGATGGAGGAATTTTGATTTATGACTGTATGTCACTTCCCAATTTCCTCTCATCCTCCTACCGATTATTTGGCATTATGCACAAGCTAAAAGTGGTATGACAATGGACCTCATTCTCCTTCTCCTTCTGATTTTATGTTTCAGCCATCTCAGGTTTGTCCAAGCAAGAAGACAGACAGAGAGAAAGAGAAACACCATATGACAGTTTAATGGCAGCATCACTTGATTAGACATGTGCAGCCACCAGCTCATATATTTCTCTGTACTCAATTTAGAGGCTACTACAGAGTCACTGAGTACAGGAGGACTGCTGCTAGGAGGAGGGTTGGTGTATGAGCTCAGTGCACTAGTTTGTGTGCTGGTGCACAGAGCTCATACACCATCCCCAACTCCCCAAAAGACAAAGTAACAGACAAGTTCTGCTGCAGGGAACTCTTATGATAGTTTGATAGGCTGGTATAAAGGATTCACTAATATAATGCATATCCGTCAGGTCGAGGAGCATGGAAGAATCTTGTATCAGTTTGGCATAGGTATCATAAACCATGAAAATCATTCCTATAATTTTGAAATGATGGCCGACTCCACGATAGCACTGTAGTGATTGTAATGAGGTCAATACAGGTGGGTCTCAGAATATGACTTGCCTGATTGGACCAAATTGACCGCCCCAATCAGGGAGCCCTGGCTGGCAGATATAATAAACAGGAGCGTCAGAGGCTCTGTTCATTCTGAAAGCTAGCTCTGAGGAAGCTAGATCAGCATCAATAACATTCCATGTGCAATTAAAGGGTGACTTGGTGACAGGATACCAACCTCTGTGGAACTATTTCAGGCACGAGTGGGCCAGCTGTCATCACTAACTGGTGAGCTGTGCCTCAGTCTTCAGCACAATATGAACAGAAGTCACTGAACATCGTCAGGCTGAAATGAAATTTTAGATAGCGGTCATGAGTTCCACAGGAATAGGAATTGGCCATTCAGCCCATTAACCTACCATCTCAGACTGTGGGAAATCATCTTAAAGTAATTTTCCGATTTCATGCTTTGTGCCAGGCAGGCTCAGACAGCTGCCCGCTAAAGGTTCCTCAGTGAAATTCACAGCCTTGCAACAGCCATTGGGTTAGTACTGCAATGGGCATAGCATTCTTCACCATTTTTTAAAATTAATTCATAGAATGTAGGCATCACAAGCATAAATCACATTGCTGTCGGTCTGGCGTCACATAAAGGCCAGACCAGGTAAGGACAGCAGATTCCTTCTCTAAAGAGCAGAGTAAACCAGATGGGTTTATCAGGCAATCAGCTGTGGCAACATGGATCATTAGATACTTAATTCCAGATTTATATTGAAATCAAATTATACCATCTGCCTTCCAACATGACCTTATGAATCTTCCTTGATTGCCTGCTTGATCAGACTCCAACTATTCCAGCCCTTGTCTACATTTGATTACTTGATAACTTCCTCCTCAGATGTTGTCAGCCTAGTGATTGCTGTTGTATTTATTGTAATTGTTTAAGTTTTCCAGAAGCCATAGATTTGTATTTTGTTTTGCTGCAATTTTAAACTCCTCTTGTCCTGCCTAATTAGTTAAAACCTCTGAGCTAACAGGATCCATGGCGGTGCAAACAGTGGGGAAGTGGAGAGGTGATCAGTGAAGTGGAGGGTGGCTGATTTTGTGTCACTGACTAGGTCACACTTTTGTACAAGGGCCATTTGGAGATGCCTTTATGTTGCACTAAAAATATATTGCAGCTACAGGACACAAGGGAATTTAAAAAAAATAAGAATCATTTGTGATCTATGCTTACCTGACTTTCAAACAACATTGATCGGCTGTAATTTTGTCATTTTGAGTGACATAACCACTGTGTACCGTTATTGGTATAACAAGTAGTACAGGGGAAAATAGAGAGCACTTTGAAACTTAGTTGACTAAACGCCTTATAGATTACTGCATGATAAACATACATTTCCAAAAGTGGTATACAATATAATTTAACTGATTTGTTAAATACTTTGCAGATTTTCTACCAACAGGAAACATTCCCCAGGCTTTTTAGCAATGAGTTTTTTCATTACATGTTCCAAGGTACTCACTGTCGATTGGTATTCTACAACTTAGTTCATTAGATTCGTTTTCTCTGGAGTGATGATCCTGAGGTTTACTTCTGTCAACTGTTAAATCAGTCATTCTATACTTCTTCAAAAAACCTATGTCACAAATTATTATAAATGACAAAACAATTAAACAATTGCCATGCAACACATGGGAAATAATTACTGTCAGTTGTCCCTCTTCAAAAAGAAAGGCTGGATAATTTTCTGAGAAGTGTGAACTATACAAGGTAAATTGACAGGTTGAGGGACAAACACTTGTAATAGCTTCAGATGCTGCCTTTCATTTCTGGTAATGTGTGATTAAATTAAGTTACACAAATAATTTTGTTTGCAAGTTAGCTGGTTTCAAGACTATTAATATCAAGAAACACAAAAACAGTTTGTATTTGATTTTATGCGGCATTATGAATGCATTTTGTGTTCAAGTCCCTTTAGAACCCATATTCTAAATTTTCCATTCAGTTAAAAACGATATTAGTTATTGATTTCTGAATACATATATACTTGACTCCTAACTTGTCAAAAGGAAGAAAACAATTGAAAGAGCCATATTTGTTAGTTCAGCATTTGTTTCTGAGGATGTGGAGAGGGAACAGAGTTGTGTGTGTTAAATTATCTCAATTCAACAAACAACAAACTGCTGATTACTTTATTTTTATCTTGATAACAACTAAGCGCAGATGAGATAGCAGGAACTGCTGATGCTGGAGAATCTGAGATTATAAGGTGTCGAGCTGGATAAACTGTACTCTTCTGAAGAAGGGTCCAGATCCGAAACATCAGCTTTCCTGCTCCTCTGATGCTGCTTGGCCTGCTGTGTTCATCCAGCCATACACCTTGTTCTCTAAGTGCAGATGAAATGGGGCTCGATTTCCTTTGGCAATATCCATCAGCTATTCTTTCACACAGAGGCAGGTGGGAACCTGGAAATGTCTCTCTCCCATCACTTGAAACACCCTGGACCCTCAAACCCTCAGCAACTCTCACCTCCCCAACACACACACATAAGCCATGCACACAGCCCAAGAGGATCAACTGAAAACATTGTGATCCTTTTGAGGTAGGAATGAATGGATTCAGAAACATGGAAAGTAGTTGTGTAGGGATAAGATACAAATTAGCTGCCACCTAACGGAATGGCCGAATAGGTCAAGGTCCACAAGGCATCTGCAAGTGGTAAAGTTTCACTTTTGCATCTGTCAGTGAAGCTAACCTGGAGTTAAACCACAAAATCAGTAAGTTATGAGATCAGTTCTCTCATTAGTTAAATTTAAGTTTTATACTTTAGAACACTGGGGAGAATCACATGGGCGCCCAACTGACATGGGCTGAGTGATTTGAGGCAGAATAATATGAGCAGCCCATCAAGGTCAATCTGAACATCAGGAGCAATTGGCTGCATTATTTATGCATCTGTTGGGTGTTGATTCGAGTTTCTCATTAGGTATCAGCAAGTTGCCAGTTAATGGAGATTAGTGCTTGTCATAAGCCTTAAGAACAGTACATCTTGCCTCACCAGTTCACTGTTTCCACTTTCTTGCCAAACATAATGAACAATCTAAACATTAAGAATCCTCAACAAAGTAGTCAGAGCCGGCATCTGGTGTGTTCGACCCACCACACAACCCCAAACAACTTCTCAGGGCACAACTATGGGCACCAGATGCATGCAAATGTCACCCACGCATATTGGCATCTGAGACTCATGGCATTTCCTGATCCACTTGTCCAATGCAGAGGAAACACATCTGAATAGCTGGCTGCATCAGCTATTAACATTGGACTGCTGCTGCAAGGACATTTTAAGTGCAGTGCCAAACATGCAGCACACGGATTGGTCATGACTGTATCTCAGGGCTACTTGTGACCTGCACTTGCACAGCAGCTGTGGCCCTAGCTTGATTGCCTTGCCACGCCTGTTGGACTATCAGTACTGTTGTATCGACATGCTGAGTTGCACAGACACACTGACAGTCTGTTTTCCAGACTTGATGTGTTTGGGTAGTGTGAAGGTAGAGGGCAGCATTTGATGTGTAGCTCACTAAGTCAGTCATCGATCTAACAGCTTTGCACGACAAACACACCAGATTTATTCAAACAAATAACTGTGTTGGAAATTGGGGTTAAGGTACTAATTCTCGATCCAGTCAAGGCTCAGGCCAGGCCAATATGGATCGGGGGTATTGCTATCATCAGTCATAGGTACAGGCTGCACACAGTCCACAGGCCAGGCCGCTATCAAACATCTGCTCAGAGGATCTCTCCGAATACCGACTGGGGCACGGAAATGGTCCGTCCAGGCAGGTCATCACAAGCAGTCAGGAGAATCACATATCATCGGTCAGAGAGCAACAAAGACAGCATTCATGCGTCCAGTCAGTCACATCAAAGTGTTTATTGTCAAAGTCAGAGGTCAGAGGGTGAGTACAATGCTAGGGAGCTATGCTTCGATTGTTGATTATGCATGGGTTTGCTGTAGGGATAGAGAAGGTCACTGCCAAGAGGTGAGGGAAGTGTGAAGCCTGGTGGAGGCAAGGACAGTTACAGTGGAATGTCAAAATATATGGAATTTTAGGGAGAACACAATTAGATGACACATTTGGCGACAGCAGTCACCATCACCATGCCCTCCACAGGAGGAGCATAGAGGAAAGTGGTGGGTGTTGTTAGGAGGCAATAACAGAGTTTAAGGGTAGATAGGGCTCTTGAAGGCAAAATTCATTGTGGTGGGTTTCTACATGAGGATGGCTGGATGTTTTGAATTACTGGGTGATCATGATATAAATCAAGCCTCAATTTCTGAGTTGTACCAGATATTAGCGTTTATTTTTAAAATATATCACAGTATCCCAATTTACCCGACTTTCAGACCAAGGTTAATAGAAAGCACACACCAGGTTTCTGTACTGAACAAGAATTATGATTTATAACCAATAGTTATACTGTAATTACAAATAAACAGATACAAACCTTTGGTACATAACGCACACAACACTATGAACTAAAATTCTAATACCCTTATAAATTGCTGTTCATCCACAGAGATATAAACAAATAGGAAAAATAGATTATTGGGAGAGATAGAAAACTGAAACATCAGTTCAGTGGCCTATATTTCCCAATTCTGATGTTGAGATGATCTTTCCTCTGCAAAACAGATGGCTTGTTGTTTAGTGATAATGGGAACTGCAGATGCTGGAGAATCCAAGATAATAAAATGTGAGGCTGGATGAACACAGCAGGCCCAGCAGCATCTCAGGAGCACAAAATCTGACGTTTCGGGCCTAGACCCTTCACTGGCTTGTTGTTCAGATGTACTTCTTTAAAAGCTTAAAATAGTTTGTACGACATACAAAGTGACAGATATACTAAGAAAATGTTGCTGATTTATCAATACGTATGTCACAGCTTACAGAAACTGTTGCAGGACAGGTAACTGGTTTCCTTCAGATTTAAACTGATTCGTTGACTGTAGTGAACATGCAGCTTTGAGGCTGAAAGAAGGTCTATACACTTCTTTGCCATCTTTATCTCTATCTTGGTAGCTTGTTTCCAGCTCCAAGTTGCTCATCCTTCAAGAATGTATTGCAAAGTTCTTGGTAAGCAAAAAGTATCCATCATCAACAACAGTCATGAGCCCACAGACCAATCAATATCTCATTCCCAACAAGAGCATCATCCGTGCATATCCTTGGGTTCAGATGGTCAGCAAGCCTAGTTTAATAACTGCTTGTTCCATCAGTTGTTTCCACGGTTACTTTCAAAATTGCAGCCATTCTTTCAAATACTCATTTTTAGAAAAACAGTTCACCTCATTTCTTTCTCCAGTTTTGAAAAATACCAAAAAAAGCTCACAAGTCTGAGAGTGGAGATGGGCTATTGAGGCAGAGCATGTTGAAAGTGGACATGGAGATTCCGGACAGGGACCTTGCAACCAGAAAGGGTGTGTAGCTGACGGTGTCCACCATAAGCTGCATTCTCTGCCATCATTTGCCATTCTCTAGATATGAAACAGAACGAGAATATGGCAGAGATAATAGCAAGATGAACAGAGTCAGCTGGGCATTAGGACATTGAATGGGCAAATAAATACATGAAGCATGAGTTTATAAACTCAGTTACATTTCCTTTGCAATAATGTCTTCATCCAGTTGTAATATGTGCAGAGTGAAGGTTCTTATGGTTCAAATACTGGTCAAAGATAATTTACACTATTCTACTTAGGCTTGAAGATCTAACACTTTCATCCTAGTAATGCAGTGGTTAGTGACATTGACTTCAAAAGATGCAAAATCTGGTCAAAAGTGGCCCAACACTTGTGAAACTTCCACACATGCTGTAGGAGAAAAGGAACACATCATCATTTGTTATGTAAGTACAATGATAGGTTCTACTGAATGCAATGAAAAGTGGAATGATTAAGGTGCACCAGGAATAGGAAAGGGGTTGCATCATAGCAGGAATCCCATTTCTGAAGTAAGCAGGAATTCCATTTTTGAAGTAATGTGTTGGTTACTCAGTTGGCCTGACACCTTCACCAAAATTGATGAACGTGATCCGACCAAGACTGTACTGAAGCATATCTTGGTCTCACTACTTGAATTGGTTTTGTGAGGTCCTCCAGTATAGTCTGGACAGAATGTGCCACAACGTGTATGCATGGTGTATGCTGCACAATTGGAGCAGACAATGAGAAGATGTGCTGTATGCTGAGGAAGTAGGGGAACAGAAACTCTCTTTCAAAGAAGAGGTTGAGGGCATTGGGGAGGAGGAATCTCTCTTTGTGAGTTTCAGAGCTCAGCTGCTTGAGGTGTTACAAGCCATACAGGACTTGATTGACAATGCAGACGAGATGCAGCAGATCATCATTGAATGTTAAATGGTCATTGAAGATCATGCCGGCATGTAGTTTTTGAGAGGAGGCAAACTGTATCCTTTTTTTTTCACTTAGGTTTGCTTCTGTTGGCTCTAATTTAAAGGTAAATGTTTAGAACTGGCCGATTGTTTGCCTGCACGTGATGTTTACCTACTGGACGATGATACGCATTGGGTGTTCAAAAGGCACTGGGGCTGGAGTAGCAGTGACTAAGAGAGGCTGTTCGGTCAGAGTCTATCTATGGACAGGTAAAGCATGTGGTCTAGTGTTTAAACTGCAGCAACGGTGAGAGAATGGTTGTGTACATGTGAAGGAGTGTTAGCCTGATGCATGGCCTTCTGGCTGTAGTGCCACTAATTTGCCAGTGAGGAGCAACACCAAATTGCCAATGCTTGTCCGAGTGCATAGCAGCCTTTTAAAGATGGCACAGGTGCCAGAAATGCCAGTCATTCCTCAGGCATCTGTGGCATGGTGACATCTTCAGGGAATGGTGCATGATAAGATGTGGCTAGAATCAGATGACAGTGATGCCATAAAGAGGGATCCGGTAGTTAATGAGGTGAGCTTGGGAAAATACAGTGAGAAATCTTGTAAGGGCTTGTGATGAGAAACCCTCCAACAAACTTGATGTAACTGACAACAAAACATAAGATTCAGAGCACTTTCTTAAAGTGACATTGTAACATTATCAGGATAATTCCAGAAATTTGTTCAGTGATCTATCAATGTAATAACATTGCCCTTGAACCAATGATCTCATTTATCTCAGTTGAACATCATTTAAAGTGTCACAGTACTCACAGCTGACAGGATTATGATAAACTGAGAGAAAAGAAAGTCCTATGTCATTGAGAAACATGTACAACTAGTTGATTGAAATAGTAAGTATCCTTCTTTAGGAAAATGATCACTGCAGCTCACCAAAGGCACTGCAGTACAGTTCAGTTAGAAAATAATGTGTCACTAACACAAGGATAAATATGTCAACTGATTGGTGTTTAAATTTTTTCTCTCATGCTTTCTGCTATTAATTGTACAAGAATATTCATTTAATCTAGTCTCTAGCATCCTGAAAATCAACTGTTTGGATGTTAGAAGCTCTAAATTATAGCTAGCATCAAGTAATATTGCACAGTTCCTCAGATAATTAAAATTGCACTCTACTTAAATCACCTCAACATTAAGCCACTCACATTAGGTGGACAGGGATTTCAGGCACGGGAGATAATGACTTCAATATGGAGAACACATTCCCAGTATGTCACTAAGGCTCCCACAATTTTCTTTTTGGGACCCTGTTGTTAAATCATTACTTACCTCCACAATTTCATCGTGAGCTCACTTAAAATTCTCTCTGTTGCAGGTTTTCCCAGTCCTTTGGAAACCGATCAGAGAGGCAAGGTAGGACCTGTTGCATCCACATAGTACATTTCGTTTCCATTAAGTGCTGCACCCAGCAGGAGAGACATATTACACTTACATCCAATAAGGAAATCCTCAGTCTTGTCTCTGCGGGATGCAGCCTCTCTCTCCTCCCTCCACCAGTATCCTGATTCCCTGAAAAAGTCTTTCTCTTCAGCTTGAGATGGTAGGAACTGCTGATAACAAGGTGTAGAGCTGGATGAACAGAGTAGGCCAAGCAGCATCAGAGGAGCTGGGAAGCTGATGTTTCAGGCCTGGACCCATATGCCGTGCAACCCTGCTGCTGTGTGGCCCTCCTGCCACAGAATAATCCTTCCACTCGCTGATTCAGCTGTCAATATGGTTGTGTGGAGAGGGAGTACAAAATCCATAATAAGGTCTTAGAACTGCATCCAATTTTTTGTGTTATTGCAATCTGGCCCAAAACCTTTAGATACAGGAAAGGTTTTTCACTGCACAATCAACATTTTTAAAAAAATGATTATCTGGTCGTTATCACTTTTTTGATTGTGGAAGCTTGCCATTTGCAAATTAGCCACTTTATTTCCCACATTAAAACAATGACTAAACTTTCAAATAGGACATGGTTGAGCGTAAATTGCTTTGGGATGACTGGTCCCAAAGGTTGTTTTATGTATGCGAGCCTTACTTTCAGTGAAACTTTTACAATCTCTTGAATAGAATGATGTATGATTTAGTGATTTGATTCAAAGATCTGTTTTCCAATTGAAAATACGAGGTCCTAGTTCTTTTAGTGTAATGAAGTGTGGTGCAGTTGATGTATAATATTTTGTCTTATTAATATACAAACAAACAGAATTTTTAAGAGGTGTCAATTATTACTCACTTACTGACGTGAAACTAATCTTTAAATGATCGGCATGTGATGATGTTGTTACCCTCAACACAGATGGTAATGGCACATGTACCAACTGTGACATGAAAGTCTTATGTGAACACTTTCTCACAACTTATACATTATACGTGTAACATTGCATGAGATGAATAAATTTAATTCTTGACAACATCTTTAGTCTTAAAATACTTTAAAGAATTAATGCTCTTCAGAAAATTACAATCTGATTTGATTATTAGATGTAGTTTCTTTTAAAGAGGTACTGATGTAAATGAATATAATTAGAGCATATAACACATTATAAAAACTAATTTGCATCTGGCAAAGCAATCCTAATGAGTGTACACTGAAGAAATCGGACAGCAGACTAAAACAAAGGTTATAAAGAATATTTGGTGAAATGCCAGAAAACTCCAGAAACTGCAGTTTGGTTATTACTTGAGTTTGTAACTTCGGCTGGCATATCACACCAGTGAGAGGTTGCTGCACTGGAATATCATCTGTTGGACATTAGTTTAAATCAAACCTACCTTTCTCTTCTTGTGGATATAATGTATCCCATGGCACAATTTGAAGACGTGCAGGTCATTATCCTGATGACCAGGTCAACATTTCTCCTTTAAACAAAACTAAATTAACCAGCTGGTCAATTCATTGCCTTATTCTCGGACCGTGAAGCTTGCAGACCGGCTGCTTAATCTATCAATCACTGCAATAAGGGTGATTCCATGGGGGATCAACTCAGTGGAATGTGCAGAAGATATAAGGAAGCAATATGAAATCACAAGAACTTTCTTCTTCAATTCCTTAGGTCTTGCAAAAATGAAGCAAATTTGGTGAAAACCAATCAATCAATCAGTATTCTGCTCCTGATTGCAATTCATTAAATCACTTCCCATCCCTTGGGAAGAACAAATGAACATCAAATGAGGATATGATTAGGGCTGCATGACCTTTTTGTGAGAGGGGATGTTATATATTCAACCAGGCAGGCTTAGAATTAGAACTCAATGAACTTTTAAAACCAGGATCCTTTATTATCTCTTCCTACTCTCTTAGCTGGTACAGGTCTGCTAGGTAGCCTCAACTGGACAAAGCACAGTGCAAATTTCAGTACAGAGCATAGTAGTGCAAAGTATTTACTTTAAATGCTGAAAAATAAAGGCGAGGTAGCTTCGTGGTTATGTTATTTGACCAACAATTCTGAGGCCTGCACTAATTATTTGGAAATGTAAGCACAAAATTCACCATCGTGGTGAAAAAGAAATCATATAATTGTTGTGAAAAAACAAACTGTCAGGTTCACAGATGTGTTTTTGAGAAAGAAATCTACTGATGGTGTGGCCTATATGTGATTGCAGAGCTACCATTATGACTTTGTTTCTAAAGTGGCCTGACAAGCCACTCGGTTGTATTCACGCGAGTCAGCATCACAACAATCGATCTCAAACTGGGTAATTACATATGGGCTATAAAATTCTAGCCCATTTCAACCAACTACAAAAAGCCTTTACCAACAAACAGCTGGAATTACAAATGTTGTTTTGGCAAAGAGTCCTGTAGTACTCAATTGCAGATCAGAAAGCCACCAGGATAATTAATACTATAGGTTGAGCAGTTTTGGGGAATCTCCTTGCAGTTTCACTATTTGCATTGCCACACTCCAAGTGAGTGAGGGCCTCTCGGAAAACAATGTGTTATTAAATGATTAAATCAACTTCTTACTGTTTAAGCTCCCAGAAGGAGGATAGTTATTTGAATACTTGTAAAAGTGGCATTATGATCCATCGTGAATCACCATCTTTAGAAGAAAAGAAATCAGTAAAAAAAAATTCATTATCTTACTTTCTTACCCCGTAGGTAATAATTATTCTTTTGAAATGAAAACTACATATTTTTGTTCTTCCCAACCATTCTTGAACTCTTCAACAAAGTTATACATAAGAAAAGGCTTAAGAGAGAATTTATTTACAGAACTGACTTAATGCCCACAAATATTAAGACATTCAATTGTCAATGTCAAGCTCGCAGGAGATAAATGGAAGGTTCTCATGTGAAAATAGAGCCTCATGATCAGATTAATTCATGCAAAAGCACACCCCATACACCAAACAACTTAAGGGATTGTTGTTGAAGGCAACCTAGCACACTTCTTTGTCTATAGGTTGCCCCCTTGTAATCCCATTCAAACCTAAGTGATTGGATGATGCATTAGATAGCAATCATATGAGACACATAACCACCAGTAGTGCCCAATTACAATGAGATCAAGGCAATAAGCCTTCCAGAGTACAAAGAAGGTAGTTTAGATAGAGAGATAGAGAGAGACAGACAGACAGACAACACTTCAGATCTGGATCTAATGCAGAAGGACTGCCAGATAGACAATTCAACAGATCTACCTTCAAGTGAAGTACAGTGGAACACCTTCATCCAGAGCACACTTCAATGGCTCCATGTAAAATACAAAAACAATAACTTATGAAGTGCCATTTGTGATTCCAGAATGTTTCACAGCACTTTGAAATTAATAATGTGCAGTTACCGTTATAAAGTAGCAAATCCAAATGAGCAATTAACCCACATAAAAAACAACAAGATCATAGAAACCTGCTTGAGGGATTGTCTGTAGACCATAGACCATTCATGTATTTTCCTCAAATGGTGCCTGGGATGTTTTACGTCCATCCAAGAGAGTAAATATTAGTGTAAAGTTTCAGTTGAAGGTCAGCCATGTACTGTACTGTGTATGTCAGTCTAGGTTTTGCGTTTGAAGTGGAGCTTGAAACTGTCTGACTCTGTGCAACTGTCTGATACTTCCAACTGACTCACAGTTGGAGTGAGGGAAATGGTGTCTGCATTCCACTATCCTGCGTGACGATGTACCGTTGTTGCATATTGCACTTCACATTGTTCCAAATTGATTAGTAGTCATTTTCAGCCAACAGTTAAAATACACGAAAAGGGATTGAATCGTGTTCATGTGCAACACTTTCACTGCACATTTTGAAGCCTGGATCAGAATGGATGTATTAAAAAATAAAGGCTATCAGCTAAGTGGGTAGAAATAAAAACTATGGCTAATGAAATGAGCGAGGTAAACTTAACTTTGGAAGGGAGCATGTTATTACAATAATTTTACAATTCAATAAAGCATATGTGTGCTATACCATCATAAGGGAAGAAGGTGGCATAATGATCATGTCTCTGGTCTAGCAACACAACCTAAACCTCATTTGAGTTTATTTCAATTTTCATGTCGCTATAATATTTGGAAGTAAAATCTAGATTTGATTTTTTTGTATTTTTCGGTCAAGTGTTTTACACCATGAGTTTCACGGTTGGTGATCTGCCACAGTCCATGCGGACCTCTCTCATACAATCATTCAGTCCAGCTGATTAATTATGCAATCGGTCTGACAGCATCTGGCTTCTTGGGTGTAGAGCAGCAGAGCAGATGTGCTCATTTGATTTGGAGCCAATCTGCCATCCCCTGAGAAAAAGAACAGGAAATGACATCAACAACGCAGGAAATGACATCACCAACCCAAGGAAACCTAACCAGATAAATAGAAAGCGGGACATAACACCAGTGCTTTGTTGGAGGCTCACTGATGATGTTACCTAGAATGGTGATGAAACATCTGGGAACAAACCGGCAAGCTCAGTGAACCAGCTTACATCTCAAACACAATAAAGACCCACTCTCTTGTGGACTGAGAGGAGGAGAGTGCTATCTTGGAGGTGAAAGGAGGACGTCGGGTTGGCTGTGCACCCTTGCGACCAGTGGATCTTAATGCTGCCTTCGGCCTAACGCTGGTTCAGGGGAGCAGCCAACCTGCAACGATGGCTGCGGCAAGTGCTCGTGCCCCAGGTCAGGGGGTCCGGAACACCATCCGTGTTTCTGTAAAGAAGGTGGATGAAGGTGCACCTGTGGACCGCACCTTCTTCGTGAAGAGGGTCCTGTTGGACTGTTGTGGGTTTGCTGCTGCGGACATTTACTGCCTGCAGGATTTCCCCGGAGGAGGTTTTTACGATGTGACCTTCAGGAGTGCCAAGCTTTGCGAGCGCTTCCTGGAGGTTTTCAAGGAGAAAGGAGGTGAGGGCCCCCTCTCTGTATTGACCGCTGTCCCACTGTTTGTGATGCCAGCACAGAGGAGCCGTATGGTGACTGTACACATGTACAACCCGCATGTGCCAGCAGTTGATGTCCTGACCTTCCTCGGAAGGTATGTGAAGGTGGAAGGGGACCTAACTGACATGGTGGACCCCTTTGGCATCTGGACGAGTAAGAGGCAGGTCAAGGTGACGCTGAGGATGGGCGCAGACGGGAATGTCGCACACCCACCGTCCAGCTTCGCGATCGGCGGGAGCAGGGGCTACCTGACCTATGCAGGGCAACCTAAAGTCTGCCATGCCTGTGGTAGGTCAGGTCACATGGCGGCCGACTGCAAAGTCACCATCTGCAGGGAGGAGGGACACCTGGCAAAGGATTGCCCACGAGAGAGAAGCTGCAACCTTTGCGAGGAAGCGGGCCACTTCTATAGGGCATGCCCGCGGCGGGGTACCACCTACGCCCAGGTCGCCGGCAGGGGAAATGCGGGGCCAGCCCCCCCGGAGGAGAGGAAGGCACCAGGGCCCAGCAAGGACCCCACTAATGTGCAGGAGGGCCAGGCCGTGCAGGAGGGCCCAGCCCTGCAGGATGGGCCCGAGGCCAGCAAAGCACCCCTGCAGGCTCCGATCCCCCCCGACAACCCAGAGCCAATGGAGGCGGCGACAGGCGACCCAGGGGAGTGGACTACAGTCCGGAAAGCGAGGAGGAAGGTGCGTCGACGGGCCCAGGAACCGCAACAATCAGGAGGGAAGAGACAGCTACAGGGGGGCTATAAGAGCTCCTCTGACGAGGAGGATTCGGAGAGGGCCCACCCGAAGCAGAAGTTAAAGGTCTCGAGGGGGTAGGAAAGCAGCACCCCGCTTCCAGGTGACGGGAGGCGTCCGGAGGCTCACTCCGACACCCAGTCAAGTGCCGCTGGAGCACTGGAGGGCCCCCCGGAACTTCCAGGCTGGAAGGAGGAAACAGCACGTCCCCAGCCTGATCCGGAGCCGGACCCTCCTGCCTCCGCACCCCTGACGGGGGGATGCCACCCGGAAGGCAGCACAGACGGTTTCCTGAGCCCAGAGAGAGTCCAGCAGTTAGCCCGGGCAATGGGCATGAAGGGACAGATGGAGGGGCTGGACCTTGGACTTGGGGACGGTACTGCGGTCACTGCCCACAATGGGGGTACGAATTGCGAGCATTAATGTGCGCAGCGTCAAGTCAACCGCGAGATGTGTGTCCACGTTGGCCTACCTGACCACCATCAAGGCGGACCTCCTGTTTCTGCAGGAGTGTGGGATACCGCACCTCAGCAGGTACGGGAAATGGTCCGGCGCCTGGACCTGTGGGCCTTCGATCTGGTCGGGGGGTAACGACTGTCGCTCCTCGGGCCTGGCTATTCTGCTGCGGGGGCACAACTTCACCATCTCTCAAGTTCAGGAGGTGGTGGGGGGGCGCCTCCTAGTGGCTGACATCACCTACAGGAATGCTCCCCTGAGGCTGATCAACGTGTACGCCCCAGTGGTACGGAGTGAGCGGTTGGACGTCCTGCAGCGGCTTCCACCCCTGCTGGCTACGTCCAGGCCGGTCATCCTAGGCGGAGACTTCAACTGCATCATTGATGCAGATGGAAGATCCGGCGTGGGGACGGCGGGTGGGGGGATTCAACTGGACGTCACGTCCAGATTCCTGATGGGCACGGTGAAGGACGCCAAGCTGCTCGACGTCTTCAGCACCCCTGCAGACGGAGCGCAGCAGAGGTACACCTGGTCGCGGCCAGACGGGTCTATCCGCTCAAGGATAGACTTCCTGTTTGTGTCACGGACGTTCTCGGTCAGATCCACTGGTGTCGAGCCGGTGTTCTTCTCTGACCACTGCCTCCTGTTGGCCGACTGTCACTTACAGGACGACCAGCCGGCCGGCAAGGGGACGTGGAAGCTCAACACGACTCTGTTGACCCCAGAGAACGTCGAGGAGCTTAAGAGGGAGTACACCGGTTGGAGAACCGTGAAACCCCTCTTTGAGTCTCCAGGCGACTGGTGGGAGACGGTGAAGGAGAACATCAAGAGGTTCTTTGTCCTCAAGGGTGTTCAGAAGGCAAGAGAGAGGCGGGGAAAGCTGTCGCGACTCCAGAAAAGGGTGCAGAACCTGCTCCTTCTGCAGTTGATGGGGGTCGATGTCACGGAGGACCTCCGCGAGGTGAGGGGCCAGCAAGCCTCGCTCTTCGCCGCGGAGGCCTCCAGGATAATCTTCCGGTCCAGGGTCCGCTCTGTGGAGCAGGACGAGACGTGCTCGCGTTTCTTCTTTCAGAAGGTGCACAAAGAGAGCTCTGTGCTGAGCCAGCTGAAGGAGGACGACGGCTCGGTGACGTCGTCTCGGCCCGACGTTTTGAGGATCAGCAGATCCTTCTATGCCGGACTGTACGACACGAAGCCCACGGACAGCACGGCCTCCGAGTCGTTCCTGTCGTCTATCACGGAGGTCTTAGACGACGGCACGAGGGAGAGGCTGGACCGGCCGATATCCCTGGACGAGCTGGCCAGAGCCCTCATGTCCTTGCAGAGGAATAGGACTCCCGGAAGTGATGGCTTACCGGTCGAGCTGTATTCCGCTCTGTGGGGCCTGGTCGGCCAGGACCTGCTGGAGGTGTACGATAGTGCGCTTCGGGCAGGGGAAATGTGCAAGTCCATGAGGAAGGGCATCATCACCCTCATTTACAAGAGGAAGGGGGAGCGGGAAGAAATTAAGAATTGGCGTCCCATTTCACTTTTGAACGTGGACTACAAAATCCTGGCCAAGGTCATTGCAACCGGGTCAGGTCTGTCCTGGAGTCGGTGATTCACCCTGACCAAACCTGTGCTGTGCCGGGCAGGAAGATCGCTGAGAGCCTCGCGCTCATCAGGGATACAGTCGCCTACGTACAAGACAGGCGGGTGGACACCTGCCTCGTCAGCCTGGACCAGGAGAAGGCCTTCGACAGGGTCTCTCATGCTTACATGAGGGACGTCCTCTCCAAATTGGGGTTCGGGGAGGGCATCCGCAGTTGGATCCGGCTGCTCTACGCCAACATCGTTAGCGCAGTCTCGATCAACGGGTGGGAATCAGACAGTTTTCCTGTTAATTCTGGAGTCAGGCAGGGCTGCCCGCTCTCTCCTGCCTTGTTCGTGTGCTGTGTGGAGTCCTTTGCCGCCTCCATCAGGAAGGACGTGAGCCTGAAGGGCGTGACTATCCCAGGCAGCGGAGGTCTTCAGGTCAAGACCCCCCTGTACATGGACGATATCGCCGTCTTCTGCACCGATCGTCTACTCACTGACAGACGATCGGACATCTGCGGCCAGTTTGAACTGGCCTCGGGTGCCAAAGTCAATAGGAGTAAGAGTGAGGTCATGTTCTTCGGGAACTGGGACGGCCGCTCCTTCATCCCCTTCACCGTCAGGACAGACTACCTGAAGGTGCTGGGTGTTTGGTTCGGTGGAGCTGGGGCGTGCACTAAGACTTGGGAGGAGCGTATCGCCAAATTGAAGCAAAAGCTGGGCAGGTGGACGCTCCGGTCCCTCCCCATCACTGGTAAGAACCTGGTTGTCAGGTG
The DNA here is from genome assembly GCF_030684315.1 of Stegostoma tigrinum. NCBI lineage: Eukaryota > Metazoa > Chordata > Chondrichthyes > Orectolobiformes > Stegostomatidae > Stegostoma > Stegostoma tigrinum. The sequence goes on from NC_081359.1 coordinate 20,992,879, forward strand.
CGAGGGTCTTTCGGTACTGTTGTATGTGGCGCAGGCCTGGCCTATTCCCTGGACCTGCGCCGCTGCGGTCACCCGGGCCATCTTCCACTTCATCTGGGGGTCGAGGATGGACCGGGTCCGCAGAGACACCATGTACAAAGACCTGGGAAATGGGGGGAAAGGGCGTACCGAACGCCACCCTCACCCTGACAGCTACCTTTGTGCGCGGCTGCATCAAGCTGTGCGTAGATCCTCAGTATGCAAACACAAAGTGTCACTACTTACTGAGGTTCTACCTGTCCCCGGTGTTGCGAAGGATGGGCCTGGCCTCGTTGCCGCGGAACGCTCCAAGTAGTTGGACCGTTCCGTACCACCTGTCCTTCGTGGAGAAATTTTTGAAAGGAAACACCTTTGACCACAAGGCCGTCAGGCAGTGGTCAGCACGTAGTATCCTCGGGACCCTTCGGGAAAAGGAGAGGGTGGATCCCGTCGTGAGGTTCCCCACGCAGACTGCCAAAGTCGTTTGGCAGAATGCCTCATCGCCAGAACTTTCAAACAAGCACAAGGACATTGCTTGGCTGGAGGTGAGAGGGGGCCTGCCAGTGAGATCCTTTATGCATGCCTGGAATCTCTGCACCACCGCACGCTGCCCTCGAGGTGGCTGCGGGGGGGATGAGACTGTCGATCACCTCCTTCTGGAGTATGCCTATGCGCAGGAGGTCTGGAGGGGGATGCAGTGGTATTTGTCGAGGTTCGTCCCGAGCAGCTCCGTGACGTGGGACTCCGTGCTCTACGGGCTGTTTCCGGGGATGCACACCGAGACCAACATCAACTGCGCCTGGAGGACCATCAATGCGGTGAAAGACGCTCTTTGGTCTGCCCGCAACTTGCTGGTCTGCCAGCTGAAAGAACTGACCCCGACCGAGTGTTGCAGACTGGCGCACTCCAAGGTCCAGGACTACGTGCTGAGGGACGCGCTAAAGCTTGGGGCAGCCACCGCCAAGGCGCGGTGGGGAAAGACCACTGTATGAAACCCCTCGTCCAGAATAGAAAAAAGGGCCCTATCTGGTAACTGGGCCCAGCTGGCGCCTTCCCCAACTGTTCAGGGGGCCAACTGGGACTGTGCGGGGAGACGACTGCCGGGGCGGTTTCTTTGCTTTGTTTTTTTTTCTCTCTTTTTTGTTTTTTCCTTTAGTTGGTCTACGTACCCCCGGGTAACCCGGAGTGGCTTGCATGATTGGGTAGGTGTATAAATGTTTTATTTTTTTTTGTACATTCTATGAATAAAGTATATTTTTTCAAATAAAAAAAAAGTGACGAAACATCTGAAAACGAACCTTCCAGCTCAGCGAGCAAACTCACATCCAGAACCTCAACCTGAGCTACAAATCTTCTCAAAACTTGTTAGTGCTCATTTCTCCCAGGACATTACTATGTTCATGACACTGGTACCATATTTTAACCCCAGCTACTCAGCACTTCAGAGGCAGTGAGTCAGGGAAGCTGACTGCGCATTTCTCTAACTGGGGCATGGTGGTGTTGGTGGACTGGGCTGTTTTCTCCAGATGGGCAAATGAGGCCATGCCAACAGATCCAGGCACTCTGGATAAGACAGTAGCATGAGCTGTTTCCAGCGTCAAATACATAGGATTGTTGAATGAGGTTTAAAGATACACTCTTCTCCACAGGATTCCCCTCACAACTGCATTCAATCTGCTACCTGACACTCACAAGGTCACCACAACTTATCTTGCTCTGCCATTGTATACATTATTTTGCTATGTGTTTCAAAAGAGTCACAGTTAAGCCAATTCTTTTATTTTCATTTTGTCTGTATTTTACCTGAAGTGTAAAAATAAAGCACGTTTTGCTTAATGTTGAACAGTTTGACCAATCAAATTGCAGCTGGAGTATGCCTTATACTTACCTTTAAAAATAAGAAAGTTAGGGTCTAGGCCTTCTTCTTAATATGTTTTGAGGGGGTTTGGTTTGGTCTGATCCATAACAAGATTCAACAATGGTAGGCAGTCAGTAAATGGAATAGAAGAACAGAGGAGTCCACCAATATCAGTTCCATGCTAGCTCTGGCATGAGTGCATCAGGTTGCCTACACAGACTGGATAATGGAGGTTTCACACTTAGTGTGGTAGTGGAATAAATAGCTCAAGCCATCTGTGTTCAGCATCAATGGGGAACTCACCGTACTACAGATGTCTCTTGGTTCTGAGGTCACACACAGAAACGTCAGAAGTCTGGTCTCACAACATTCCAGAGGTGTCTGGCCTCTGTCTTATCTCTGCTCTCCACACCTGCAGAAGTTTTGGCTGAGGAGGTAAGCCTGCATCTGGGCAGCTCACCCTCCATAGATCTGGAGCAGATGCAATCTTGATGCACACCAAGAGGATAACGAAATAACCCCTCTAAATGCAATTCCTGCTATGGCAGATGACAAGTTCAGTGATAATGGCCCAGTGTATCTTTGGTCTCTGACTGCACTGGTACTCTGAGAGCTGTCGATATGACAGTAAGACCATTTATGATCTGGTCATTCTTCTCCACACCTTGGGCATTGAGGGATCTTCAAGCTGTTGGTTCTCTCTCTGGAGTTTGTGCAGAAACTGCTGCAGCTTTCTGCTTTTGCTGGGCTTGGTGATGACATTGTAACTGTTGTCTTCTTTGACACTGTCATCTGATGTTTATCAAAGGCACAGGGACTGATTCCACCTCAGACGAGTGATCAGATAATCTCTGAGGAATTTCAGAAATGCTATTTCGGTAATGCTATTCCTGAGCCCTCATATCAATCATAATGACCTTTCATGTTATACCCTCACATACTGCAGCTTAGAGGCTTCACTTTCACAAGAAAGACGATGACATGCCTTGATGTGAATCTCTGAGCTAGATAGCCCATTGCAGATGTATATTGCAGAACCAACAGTTTAATGCTGTAGTGTGAGATTTGAATTCAGGCACTTCTCCACCATATTAGTTGTCTCTCCCAAAAAACAGCCACTTTTGAAGATGACAAATATTATAATTGCATACTTATAGTTATGTGTTCAGAACTGTAACAGGCTGCCTTGCTCAACTCTATGCTACACAGTATTGCAAGCCAGAGAGCAGGCAAGAAGCAATGAAGTCTCCAAGTCGGCACAAATTGAGTGAGCATTAGGTAAGTAAGCAAAGAGACATAAGATGCATCACATAAAGTTATACGAAATGGGCCTGTGTCCCTGCAACCAAAAGAACTTGACATAGCCTGCAAGTCATAAGCCTACCTAGCCACCAAAGTGAAGATTTGAAGCGCTGAAGTGGTGTGTGAGTTGTCCGAAAATGATATGGTGAGGCCAGTGGTTTGGTAATACTCACTTATGTGGAGAAAGAGAGGAAGAGGACAGAGTCCATGAACAATGCAAGGAAATGGATGATTGAACTGAGTAAAGGTCTTCAGAAGCAAACAATACTACAAGAAACCCACTCTGATTTCCAATCAGGAACTGGCACTGTCTAGTTTCTTGGGAAATGGTGGGAGAGGGAGTGGGGGAGGAGAATTGGAAGTTGCTTAGAAATGATGTGGGGTTACCTGATAAATCATAATATGTGGAAATTAGATAACTGTCACTTATGAAAGAGTTCCAGAACTCACCATTTATGGGGAAAGTCAGAAACTTTTTTTAAATATCATACATCTGATATTTTTCTTTCTCACTGTATCTTCCCCACTTTCTTACCATTGTCCATAATACTTAAGACATCAGAAAATTCAGCCTTATAAAATTGCCATCAATTATCAGAAAGACGTAACTAGTTCGCCAATGCATCAGTCTGAACTTCAGAACCACAGCAATGTGGTTGATTGTACATTTCTGTCTGAAGTGCCCGAGCAAGCTATACCATTTTCGGGAAACTACGGATGGTTATAAATGGCAACACATACACTCCATGAACAAATAGATAGAAAAACTCATACCTTCACAATATTCATTGGCAACAACGAGTAATGAAAACATGAGAATTGCTAAAACTTTGTACAATGAAAAGAAAACAGAATGTAAATTATTAATAACTCAGCCTGCGTTCTTAATAGTCTTTCTAATGCACCTATAACTCTACATTAAAAGCATGATGTCCATTGATGAGTTGGATTCATATGTAGGGGATGTGATCAAGAAAATTATGAATATGAGGAGAATAGACATAAGTTGCGGGAGGATATCAATAGACCGATCAGGTCAGCAAGACGAGTGGCAAATGGGATTTAACCTGGAAAAGTGCAAGGCAGTACACCTGGGAAGTCTGACATGGGAAAGGGTCACACATTGAATGGTATGACGCTGGAAAATACTGAAGATCAGCGGGATCTTGCTGTGCATACTAACAGATTTATGAAGGTAGCAGAGCAGATAGATAAGGTGATTAAAATGTATAAGGTACATTTGACCCTATTTGCTGAGGGATAGAAGACACAAGCAGAAAAGTCATGCTGGAACTCTATTAAAACACCCGCAAACTGAAGAATTGCATGCAATTTCCATCATCACATTTTTTGAAGGGTGTGATTATTCCAGAGATAGATGGAAAAAAATTTACCAGGAAGCTGTGTGGGTTGATAGCTTAAGCTGTTGTAACAATTACCCAATGTACCTGAATAATCTTTGCAAGTTTCCAGTCACCCTTTTTAACTCAGGAAGGTTAAGTGCTGAGACAGGCAAAGAGGCATTCGAAATTAACCACAGTTGGGGAAATCAGGCCTAATAGAAAATTGGGTAAACTCTATTAAGCAGCAGCTATCAGCAACAGAGAACATGGGAAACCAAGGCCAAAGAGATCACAAAGGTTTGGGAGAACCTGTTACAATCAGCCCCAGTGTTATGCATTGGAGAAGTATTGATCGGACTTCCTAGCATCTTGACTTTCATCTAATGCCTGAGTACATGCACTTTATGCCTTCTTGGCATGGTAACAGCGAAGGGTGTTAGCACGACCCCATCGGATGCTTTGAACGTTGCTCATAACCTCATTGGCCAAGGCCATCGAACATTCTGGAAGGTCATAGAGATGGAAGGGTAAGAACACATATCTGGAAGCCAGGATGTCGTTGAAGACACACAGCAAGGCTGAAGACAGGAAATCATGTAGTTACCCAAGAAGATTCAGGAGAAGATCCATCCTGATCTACAAAATCCAGCTTCGTGGGAAAGAGCCAGCTGTACATCAGGAAATAATATCTTTTCTCAGTTGGATAGAGTGGGATAGAGAATAAATGATGTGGGAATTTGGGAAATTCTTACATGGCATTTTTAATTAGGAATATTTTATTAATGAAATTGAGGTGAACCACAAACTGAAGTCACTATCTCTTTGCCTGCATCACCAACAAGAGCATTTTGCTGAAGTGTTTTTAATACATAAACTGATTGAAGTGTCCAAAACACAACCAATAAGTATAAAGTACAGCTTTGGATTTCCTGAAGAGCGTGAGGTGACATTGTGACTAATTTTTCAATAAAGCAAGGGATATACTTTGTAAAGTAGTTTTCTCTTCAATTGAAGAAAGCTTTGTGAGAATTACCCAAAAATATGTTGTAGAATTTTGTATCAGATTTTACCTTTATCCTGCACTGCAACAAATCTTTGAAATATATTACTTCTAAGAAAAATATTAAAAAAACCATAATTGCATTTAACATGACATTCATGCTTCTTTTTAGGTACACTATCCTGAAAAATAAAGATCACTTATTATTATTGAATAAATTATAAAGATATTTTGTTGCTCTTTTCCTGTAAATAGAGTTAAATCTGAATGATCGTACCTCATAGAAAATGATTTAAATTGATTTATTTTTCTGGTTTGGTTATGTAATTCATTTGCTGAAGGTTTAGATTTTATGTCCTTTTTGTTGCTTTGGCTCTCCTTGAGCTTGAAAAAAGTTTGAGGCAGAATCTTTCCAGATCCTGAATGCAGTGGACATTGGCAAGAAAGTTGAGAAAATCGGTGGGATTGGCAGAAATGAGTTTCTTGATGTCAACAGCAAAATAACCGTGTCTTCGATCAAGTATTAAACTGTAAAGACAAGATTCTCATGACTGAGCAGCTACAGACCTATTTGTTATCAACATCTCGCATGAGTTAATCTCATCTGATTGTTATGTAGTTTCCTACTCTTTGAGTCACTCAAGAGAAATTAGAGGGTGATAATTCCTAACATGAAAGGCAGGGCCACCTTGCCCCTTGCTCCTCTGGCCCCCGATCTTGGACACAACCATCAACATTTCAGTGCACATTCCATGAGCAGTGACTGCATACACCTCAGATGTTTGCATCGGATACACACAATCCTCTCCTCATGACACATTTCTGATTCACACACAATATGGTTCTGCACTTTAGTGCTGAACTCCAGAGAACTCATTGCAATGCTGCTGTCAGGAATCTTTGTGGGCAGGGTGCATCTCAAGGCTCTTTGCTTGTTCTCTTTCACTTTGTGCCTCTTTCAACACTCACAACATCTCTGCTTTGCCCGCCCACCTTGATATTTTGTGTTTTGGCCCTTTGCCCATCAATCTGGTCTATCCATCCCAGTCAGTCAAGGGGATTGCCACAGTCAATGGGTGTCTATCCACTAGAAATCAAGTGTGGATTTATTAGAGGGTGCTGCTGTGGGAGGTAAGCTTTTCGTTCAGTTGTGGGGAACTTGGAAGAAAAGATTTTGGATTGCTGCCAAACATGATGAGTTTCTCCAGCATTTTCTGTTTTTATATCAGATTTCCAGGATTTTTCACTTTTAACTGACAGGATTGGACTTGACTCTCACAGCAGCCATTGTTCTGTCCATGGAGGCAGCCATATAGTCACATGTCCAGAGGAAACATCATGCAACCAGCCTAAGATGAACTTCCCAACTTTCAAGTCAGCTTGACAATTACTTCATCGATCATAGAATCCCTACAATGTGGAAACAGGCCCGTCAGCCCAACAAGCCCACACCAATCCACAGAACACCCCACCCAAACTCATCCTCCTATAAACCAACCTGATCTACAAATCCCTAAACACTACGGGCAATTTAATATGGATGATTGGCTTAAACCTCAGTGGTGGAGAAGAGGATATTTTGCTATGTTCCTTCTTGGCAACAGACACCTTTCACATTCCATTGGTACTTGCAGGAGACAAAACAGAGAATATGTTGTGAGAAAATGATAGAAGTTAGGATATTTTAAAAGGATGTTCATTGTGGCAGTAATATAAGTGCAACACAATAATGAACAAGACTACAAGGCATAGAGCTAGATGAGCAATGTCTCTTCCATAGTTGCAGAACATGGAGGTTTTAGCATTACTATAGGAATAGCCACTTTCCTTACTGACCAGGGCCAGCATCCTGTATTTGTGAGGCTGAAGAATGTGAGGCAACTTGCTACCTGCCTTGGCCTTTGTGACCCATTGTGGATGATTTTCTCCTGGAATGAGACAGTGAGGGATTGAGTGAGATCAAAATGGTTAGCACAGTTCTTATCACGAGTGCACTTGGGTGAAGGTGGGTAGCTGTCCCAGGTGAATGAGAAGGAAGCCGGATTAGTGGTATGGGGTGTTTGGGATTGGTGAAAGAAAGTAAGTGAAGATGTTTTAAGAGTGTTAGAGCATAAGACCTTTTGTGAAGTAGATGCTGTAACAGAGACAATATGAGAGTGGCTGAGAGAAGATGGTGAGGCGTACACTCACAGAGCAAAGAAGGTCATTGATCTTCATCCTGCATTCCTAGGCATTCCTTCGGATCATAACACTGGCCTGGACGGCAAACTTCAATCGCTGGCAAGATGTGATGGTGTGCTCTCCTCTACCAGTCCAAAGGAGGAAGACAGCCCTCCTAAATATCACTTAATCTACCAGGACTTCCAGGTCCACATAGGGGGCAAATTTACCATGTCCATCCTGACCTGTGCAACTCACATAAATCAAGTATGGCAGCTCCAGACTAACATGCTCCTTTTTGCACAACTACATTTTAAATATGGCAATGGTGCCAGGAATCCCAGAAGGTTGCAACAAGTGAGTACTTATAGGTCTAGTGAGGTGGAAGATAAGAAAAGCAAGGTTCACAGGGATACGGTGCATTGGTAATAACAAAATTTTGAAAGATAATGTGAAAATACTCACTAGGTCACAGGGAGAGTGAAGTTCAGAAAAAATGGCACTTTTCTGATTATTGGTAAGATCCAACTCTTGAACTTTTGAAGGGCACCAATTAAACAAACATTTGCTTCCAATCAATGAAAAAATGAATAGAATGTCGAATTTAAAATTTAAAAAAAGTCAATGCACTCATAACCGTTTGAGAAATACAATGCAATATGTGATTTGTGGTCTCTTAGGTGGCAATATGCCTGGGGTAAATTCAGCAGCCCAAGTTGGAGAATAAAGTAATGCAGTCAATGGGTGTTGGTGCTGGAGTCAATGTGCAACTTCTTCCAGCACCAGATGACATAAGTTAAACTTTATCTTTGTTTGGAAAGAAGAGAGAGATTTGACTACCAAGAGCTTTAACTTTTACTTACCATTGGCTGTAGATTTCTAAGTGGCATCCCAAGTGATACAAAAGTATTGAGGGCCCTTAATATTCTCTACTCAGAGGGCTATGAATGTTCACTCTTTGAGTATAGATTAGAAACAGCTTGATAGATTATTAGGTTTGAATTATCAGTTAAGTATTTTGTTAGAAGATGAGAAGTTTTCTACTCAGAAATAGGCTAGGATCTGCAATCCACCTGAAATAATGGTGAAAACTGCTTTCGCAGATATTTTTGAAAGAGACTTGAGAATATGGAACTTGAAAAGTCAAAGCCAAAGTGAGATGTGCTTTGCACATCTAGCTTTTCAAAGAGCCAGCACAGACACAAGGAATCAAATAATCTCCTTCTGAGCAGTTAATTTCAATAATTCTCAAATAATGCTACAGAGGCCAGTATCCCTTCACCAGGTCACCCTTTATTTATACAGGCATAGTACTTGATACTGGTCTGGCTTCCTTAAACTCAGCTCTCAGGGTTAATAGAATCTTTGATGTTCACGTTTATGTCATCATCCAGGGCTCCCAGATTGGACCAGACAAACAGCTCCAATCAGGGAACTCATATTCTATGATGTTCACCTGGCTGACCACATTGCAATCACTACAAACTCTATGAACCCTTCTGAAAGCAGCAGGTTCTCAGCTCAACCTTTTCTGAAATCAGTTATCATCATCACTTTAAACAAGGTGTTACATTCATCTCAATGATAATGAAAAAGCCACAATTTTTCCAATGTGTTCAGTTGAATAAGTTAAGATGGAAGAGCAAGAATCTCAAATGGTCATTCCACTGAATTATGTTGCGCTGCTTGTTAGACCCATATTCATGTCCTTTGAAAGAACTTCTGCGCTCACTCACCTTCCTTCCCATTGAATCTGTTCTGCTGAATTACCTGGCACTCTAACCTTCATTTTCAAATGTTTCAATCTAATCAATGTCCCGATAATTATTTATTTCCAAGGTTAACTGCTCTATCAAGATGTCATTTATTGCAGTTATAGTTAATTGAAGTTTATGTTATAATTATATGGCCTAGTTTCTGTCTCTTAGAACTCCTCCTTCTAAATTCTCAACAGAACAGAGAGAGAACTTTACCAAATATTCCTATAAACCCAAATTAGATTCTTGGCTGGTCCCTTTGAGTCATTTTGTCAATTAGTTCCTGAAAAAGAGAGATAAAAGAGACCTCCGCAGACTTCTTGAAGAGATTGACATGGTAATTTAATTCATTGAGTGGTAATATTCTCTTGCATATAACACTTGCTACTAATTCTCTACATCACCTTAATACCACAATCTTTAGAATCCAGTTCTGATTCAAGCTTGGGAGTAGGTTTGTCATTTTCCCAGGAAGAATTCAAATGAAATAGATTTGGATGAGTCTCGAGATTGTTCCAATTGAAATTCCCCACTAATTGACAACAGCCTACAGGACAAAAGACACAAGGATGACTGCTGTGAGAAACTGAAATATTCTGCCTAGAAAGCAAATAGAACACATTAAAGGAGGGGAAAGGGGTTCTGAAATTAATAGGGAGAGAGAGGGAGGTGGATAGAAGATGGATAGAGAAGATAGGTAGAGAGGAGACAGACAGGTTAAGGAGGCGGGTATGGAGCCAGTAAAGGTGAGAGTAGGTGGGAGGTAGAGAGGAGATCGGTCAGTCCAGCAAGGATGGACAGGTCAAGGGGGCAAGCTTAGGTTAGTAGGCAGGAGATGGGGATGGGGCTTGAGGTGGGAGGAGGGGGACTGGTGGGAGGAAGGACAGATTAGGGAGGTGGGGACAAGCTGGGATGGATTTGGGATGCAGTAGGGGGAGGGAAGATTTTGAGGCTTGTGAAGTCCACATTGATACCATTGGGCTATAGGTTTCCCGAGCGAAATATGAGTTGCTGTTCCTGCAACCTTTAGGTAGCATCGTTTTGGCACTGAAGGAGTCCCAGGATAGACATGTCGTCTGAGGAGCTTCATCCCGCCCCCTCAACCTGTCCGTCCTCCCTGGACTGACCTATTTCCTCCCTACCTCACCACGTACTCTCACCTTTACTGGCTCCATCCCCCCCTCTTTGACCTGTCTGTCTCCTCTCCACCTATTTTCTCCTCTATCCATCTTCTATCCACCTCCCCCTCTCTCCCGATTTATTTCAGAACCTCCTCCGCCTCCCCCATTTGTGAAGAAGAGTTTCGGCCTGAAACATCAGCCTTCCTGCTCCTCTGATGCTGCTCGGCCTGCTGTGTTCATCCAGCTCTACACCTTGTTATCTCAGATTCTCCAGCATCTGCAGTTCCTACTATCTCTCGAACTCATTGAAGGTTGGTTGGAAAGCAAATATTGATCCATTATGAACAGATCTTCTCTCTGTATCTACATGTGTTATCTTTCAGCCTGATCTACTTAAGAGTAAATATTTACCAGAGGAAAAAGAGATATTTCGCTGACTTGCACCCTGGCAGGAAACAAAACAGGAATATTCAGGTTGTGTGAATGGGATGGAGATATCTGGTTGTGTGATCCACTGTCCCCAGCCTTGATGAGGTCACATTTTGCCCATTGATATTTTTCCGTGGTATTGTATGCTGATATTTGAGGGAAAAAAATCAATATTTAATGAAATAAAAATCTCCTTTTATTCTGAATTGACATAATTCTTGAATCTGTGAGGGAAAGGTGATGACAAAAAGTTACCTTGGCCAGCAGATGTCCACCTTATGATAACTCGTATCACTAGAAATGCAATTTTATTCAATGAGTTTGTTTGGTTTAAGGAAAACCCTTGGCCAATTTATTTTTTAATAGCTGAAAGTCTATTGCTGATTTAGCATTAAGTAAAGATGTCAGTGCATTTACTTACGGTCTTCATATTATGGACAAAGTTACAAGCAAGATTCACAAGTTCTAGCCATCTGGAAATACTGAATAGGCCAAGGCTATTTTATTTTCTCTAGTAAAGGAAAAGACTGAGGGTTGACCAAATAACTGAGGCATTCAAAGTGATGCAAAGGTTCAACAGAGAGCTATAAAACATATTTCCAAAACTAGGGAGTATAAATATATGAAGGAGACTGACAAATCCAATATATACTACAGGAGGAACTTCTTCACCTGAAGAGCATTTAGGACATGGAGCTCATGATCAAATGGAGTAATTTATGCTGATTGTATTGTTAAAGACATAGAGATACATAAGCAAGAAAGAACTAGAAGGATATGCTAACAAAATTAAATGGAGCAGGATGAAAGGAGGTCATATGGAACACCAAGACTGACATAAGCCTAATGGGCTGAATCTCCTGTTTCTGCGCCATAAATTCAAAATAATCATAGTGTATCTTTGGTTAAAAAAATGGTGCAAAAGTTCTCAAACTTTTGACTGCACTGTGCAATGCTCAGCGAAATGCCTGTCTGCTAACCAGATTTTCTATTTTTAATTGTTAGGCAAACTACAACCTATTTATCATATCTAGATTATATTGTTGTACCTTGGAACAGTCTCAGTCCCAACATTGGTTGAATCAAATATTTAGTACGAGTTCTGCAAAACTACTATTTTTACTAGATCAAATCTCTTTAATCTTTTTTTCTGTATTATTAAAGTGCATCATAATACTCTTTTCAAATATTTATGGATATAGATAAAGGAGAAGTGTTGTAAAATTCAACTGTTATTTTATAGCCATATTTTTTAAATGGTTTACATTTCTTCAGCTGCAATTCCACTTTAATGTACATTTTGGTCTGTTCTTAAATAAAGTTTGCAATGGATCATGAATTTAATTACAATGTGTAATGTATATTATTCAATTTTAGGAATTTTGCTCAAGTCCATTAAATGCTGCATTTATGACAGATTAATTTCGGTCATACCTGCACTTACCTGCCCAGTGTATCAGTGTACCACAAACAAGGCATATTAAGCAAAAGAGTATCAGAGATAATGGGAACTGCAGATGCTGGAGAATTCCAAGATAATAAAATGTGAGGCTGGATGAACACAGCAGGCCAAGCAGCATCTCAGGAGCACAAAAGCTGACGCTTCGGGCCTAGACCCTTCATCAGAGAGGGGGATGGGGAGAGGGAACTGGAATAAATAGGGAGAGAGGGGGAGGCGGACCGAAGATGGAGAGTAAAGAAGATAGGTGGAGAGTGTATAGGTGGGGAGGTAGGGAGGGGGTTAGGTCAGTCCAGGGAAGACGGACAGGTCAAGGAGGTGGGATGAGGTTAGTAGGTAGATGGGGGTGCGGCTTGGGGTGGGAGGAAGGGATGGGTGAGAGGAAGAACCGGTTATGGAGGCATCTCTATCTCAGGCAACCAGCTTGTAACTGATGTCCATTTCAAGCCCTCCATCTCAGGCAACCAGCTTGTAACTGATGTCCATTTCAAGCCCTCCATCTCAGGCAACCAGCTTGTAACTGATGTCCATTTCAAGCCCACAGACTCCCACAGCTACCTAGAATACACCTCCTCCCACCCACCCTCCTGCAAAAATTCCATCCCCTATTCCCAATTCCTCCGCCTCCGCCGCATCTGCTCCCACGATAAGACATTCCACTCCCGCACATCCCAGATGTCCAAGTTCTTTAAGGACCGCAACTTTCCCCCCACAGTGATCGAGAAGGCCCTTGACCGCGTCTCCTGTATCTCCCACAACACATCCCTCACACCCCGCCCCCGCCACAACCGCCCTAAGAGGATCCCCCTCGTTCTCACACACCACCCTACCAACCTCCAGATACAACGCATCATCCTCCGACACTTCCGCCATTTACAATCCGACCGCACCACTCAAGGCATTTTTCCATCCCCACCCCTGTCTGCTTTCCGGAGAGACCACTCTCTCCGTGACTCCCTTGTTCGCTCCACACTGCCCTCCAACCCCACCACACCCGGCACCTTCCCCTGCAACCGCAGGAAATGCTACACTTGTCCCCACACCTCCTCCCTCACTCCTATCCCAGGCCCCAAGATGACATTCCACATTAAGCAGAGGTTCACCTGCACATCTGCCAATGTGGTATACTGCATCCACTGTACCCGGTGCGACTTCCTCTACATTGGGGAAACCAAGCGGAGGCTTGGGGACCGCTTTGCAGAACACCTCCGCTCGGTTCGCAACAAACTACTGCACCTCCCAGTCGCAAACCATTTCCACTCCCCCTCCCATTCTCAAGATGACATGTCCATCATGGGCCTCCTGCACTGCCACAATGATGCCACCCGAAGGTTGCAGGAACAGCAACTCATATTCCGCCTGGGAACCCTGCAGCCATATGGTATCAATGTGGACTTCACCAGTTTCAAAATCTCCCCTTCCCCCACCGCATCCCTCAACCAGCCCAGTTCGTCCCCTCCCCCCACTGCACCACACAACCAGCCCAGCTCTTCCCCCCCACCCACTGCATCCCAAAACCAGTCCAACCTGTCTCTGCCTCCCTAACCTGTTCTTCCTCTCACCCATCCCTTCCTCCCACCCCAAGCCGCACCCCCATCTACCTACTAACCTCATCTCACCTCCTTGACCTGTCCATCTTCCCTGGACTGACCTATCCCCTCCCTACCTCCCCACCTACACTCTCTCCACCTATCTTCTTTACTCTCCATCTTCGGTCCGCCTCCCCCTCTCTCCCTATTTATTCCAGTTCCCTCTCCCCATCCCCCTCTCTGATGAAGGGCCTAGGCCCGAAACGTCAGCTTTTGTGCTCCTGAGATGCTGCTTGGCCTGCTGTGTTCATCCAGCCTCACATTTTATTACATTAAGCAAAAGACCTGGTTTTGGGTTAGATACTTCATATTTTTATACAATCTGCCAAAAATAAGATTAAATCATAATTGCTGCAAGAAAACATGAATGTATGCATTGTCCTTTATTTTGCAAAATAGAATTGCCATTCATTATTCTTAAATAAAACTGAACAAATACAAAGATTTTTCTATATTTTGTTAATGATTACAACGTTTAATGTTAGATAACAAAATAAGCCGATCAGCCAACTTCAGATGAAACAAAAACAGAAGTGGCTGGAAAAGCTCAGCAGGTTTAGCAGCATCTGTGAAGAAAAAATCAGAATTAACGTTTTGGCTCCAGACCATGCTTCACAGTTGCTGCCAGACCTGCTGAGCTTTTTCAGCAACTTCTGTTTTTGTTCCTGATTTACAGCATCCGTAGTTCTTTCGGTTTTAACTTCGGATGAGAGAAGTTCTTGATGTCTTTTTGATCTGATTCTAAAAGTGCTGCTGACACCACATTTCACTATTTCCTGAATGACTCAATGTCTCGGTCTCAACCAATGTTCCCTGAGAGCTCATTCCAACTGTGGAACATGCTGTATGTGAAGGCAATACTTGCTGGCATCTGTTCCAAGCTGCCCTTCACAACTATGAGTCCAGGACCTCGAGACCGACCAAAGTTATATGATTGGATTTGCTGTACCTTACTTTGAAAAGTTGAGGGCATTTCTACCATTCACTGGAAAATGGACAGTAAAAGGTAGTTTATACTGATGTGTGTTTCAAGCCATCTGCAGTTATGAGAATCGTTTGCACGTCTCCAACCAAGATTTGCAAGCCGCCTGGCAGCAGCCTATGGCTGACAGTGAGTTGGCAATTCCAAACAGGACAAGACAGAGTGTTGGGACGTGTGTTTCTGTGGGAAGCACAAAGGGAATTCCTGCTTCTTTTGGCCTCACAATGAATGAGAGATCTAAAGGCATTGCTTACCTCAATCTCACAGCAAGGCATTGAGCAATCAGAGGGCTAATGTAAACAATTGATGATTTTAAAATAAATAATTCATAGCAAAAATCGTCCAGGAACCTATGTACTGACCACACCATCTTTATAGCCCTCCCACTCTTTGACTAATAAGTGCAGATTATGCAAAATCCAGTTGCTTCAGTTTCACATAAATTTTAACTTTTCTTCTTCATTTATCAGGTGAAAATCTATAAACTTGAGAAAACTGTTAGTATGCCTTGCACCATTGGTCAAATTTGAAATCTTATCTGACGTCTGCTTTTTCAGGACTTGGCCTGCCCAGAGAGTGAAAAAAAAATACTACTGGACCATTAAATGAAAATTGAGACCAGTAGGGAATAGTGGTCCTGAAATCAGTGACACTGGTTACAGCACTAATGATATTGGTCTTGGAGCCAGAACTGCTTATGGAGCCAGTAATACTGGTCGTAGTGTCAGTCATATAGATCAAGCTGGCTGTCATTATGCAATGTGCTAGAAATACACACAATGGCACCAGCGTATATTCAGTTAGTGGTATTCTCTGTGGTGTTATAAGCATGTGCTACCAAAAGACGGATTCTCTATGGTTCTTTTGGAGTGTAACTAACTCGATGTAAAAGTTTATATAGGTGAGATTTTGTGTTAATGAGGATGTATGTGGCACTGTTTAAGAATTGTAAGACATTTTACTTAAAATGAACTTGAAAGTGCACAACCAATATGATAGACAACAAAGTGTGGAGCTGGAGGAACACAGCAGGCCAGGCAGCATCAGAGGGACAGGAAAGCTGATGCTCAGGACCCTTCTTCAGAAATGGGTAGGTGAATGGGAGCTCAGCAATAAATAGAGAGAGGAGGGGTGGGGCTGGGGAAGGTAGGTGGGATGGTGATAGGTGAGAGCAGGTAGGGAGTGATACGGATGGGGCAGTGGGATGTGTTGGGCGCATTGGTGGAAAAGAAGATGTACAGATTGTGTCAGGTCAAGGGGTCGGAGGTGAGGGGAGGGTTGGTCATGGGATGAGGCCGGGGAGTGGGGAGATTTTGAAACTGGTGAAGCCCACCTTCAGGCCATTGGGTTGTTGGCTTCCAAGGAAGAATATGAGGTGCAGCTCCTCCAGTATGCTGGTGGTGTCATTGTGACACTGGAGGAGGCCCAGGATGGACATGTCACTAAGGGAGTGGGAGGGGAGAGTTAAAATGTGTCACCACCAGAAGGTGTTGTTGTTTGTCGCGTACAGTGCGCAGATATTCAACAAAATGGTCTCCAAGCCTCTGCTTGGCCTCACTGATGCAGAGGAGGATACATCAGGTGCAGCAGATGCAGTAGACCAAGTTGACCGATGTGCAGGTGAACCCATGTCTGATGTCTCCCCTCCCTCTGCCCGTTTCTAAATAACGGTCCCAATGCAGTTTTCCTGCTCCTCTGATACTGCCTGGCCTGCTGTGTTCCTCCACTTACACACTTTGTTATCTCTGACTCCAGCATCGGCAGTTCTTGCTAATAATAGACAACTCTCTCTCTCCATTTCTTTCCTGTTCCTTCTCTCTTTCTGTGAAAACTGCTCAGATCCAAGTGTGAGTATGGCATGATTCCATTAGGGGCCTAGGAACTATGGAGTGATTTTGCAAGGAGCAAAACAGAGGGTGGATCCCCAGCATCTAGACATCCCAGGGCCCATAAGAGCTACAGCTTTTGAAACTAAAACAGCAGGGTCAGCTATTCAGCATTTGCCACTGAAATTACAGCTTCTGGCTTAAAATGCTGCAATGGAAGCAAATGAAAGTTGATATAACCTTCCCCCTACATTTTTCCTAATCCACCAAGGCACAACAAAGGGCTGTATTTTGCCAAAGATGTTTTATTTCTTACCTGGAATCCTAAAATGACAGGGCTGGGTGTAGATAAGATAGTTACCTTTCGGCACCTTCCCTTCCATGCGTGGAAGCCTTAGTTGTCATTGAATATGATTCCTCAACTCTTCACGCTGTAATAATAAGAAAAACAAACACCACAATGTACCTGCAACTCAGATGTGCTTTCACTTCAAATTTATCACTGCAATCATAAAGGAGGAGGGAACAGAGGTTTGATGGAGCAGGATTTATCACACCAGAGACTGAGAGGAAAGGTTGGAGAGTTTCAGGAGTTGAGGGTGGGAACTGTGAAGGGTGGGAATGGGGGCATTGGAGGCTGTGAAGGTGGGGAGAATGTGGGGTGTACTGGAATTTTGAATATGCGTATGCTGGTGGATAGGCTGTGTGAATAGGTATTCTGGCAGGGGGCAGGGGCTGTGTGAGTAGGCAGGAGGTGTTGGAAAGAAAAAAAATGACCAGGTGTTGAACATGGTACTCAAATAGAATTTGTATATGAGTATGTGCAATGATACAAAGAGATGGTGTTGTGTTTTATGTAGAGTCATTTCAGCCTGTCCTAAAATGTTATGAAATTAAATGGTGCCAGATTTTAGACCAACAGAATGAATGTCATTGTAGTCATTTTCAGTACTGACTAGGTAAAAACAGGTATTCACCAGTAGATTTGGATTTTGTTTTGCATGGATTTCATACTGAACTATTTACTTTCCCCTCTGTATATTCATTTTTTATCAACCTGCTTGGTTTCCGTGATGATATTGTGCTTTTCTTTAGCTCCTCCATCTTAGTTTCCCTGTTCCGAACACCATGGCCTCATATCACCATATCTTCAACATCCACATCCCTGCCAAAAAAAAGTCTTCGTAAATGTGTAGGGGAACAGTAATATCAACATTATTAATTCTCTAGAATATTATTGTTGAATTTTTATCTCAGCTGTGACTGGGAGATCAGTCTTTAAATCCTGGAGTCTCCAGAACAGTTTTGAAAGATTGTCAAACCTATCAACCACAAACACATACCTACATGTCCCCTTCCTGAGAATATTTTTCTCAGTCACCTTCGTGTAAGTCAACACTGAATTTTTAAAAGGCAGAATTTTTTCAACATGCTTTCAATTACTAAAGCACAAAAATGCTGCTACAGTAATGGTTCATGATCTTGCCCTGATCAAATGTCTCACTTTTAGCTCATAAATTTGAAGCTTTTGTTTTTTTATCAACTTATTTTGACATTATATTTAAACATTTGTGTCAATGTAATAATCTATTGGTGCCTACTAATCCATAAATTTTTCAATCCACTTCCACGCCTCTTAATTGTTAGTCTGCTGATGGTGTTTGCCTACTTTATTGATTGCATCATATTATCCTTCTGTTAATTCATGAAGTTAGTAACAGTATCTATGTTTGCTGAATTGTTATTCTGAATCGTTTAGCTGTCATCATGAAACGCAATGCTTTGGTTTCCATAGTGGGTGGGCTTTCCGCGTGAAATTGCATTTTGCTAAAATTCCACAATGATGTGTTAGTGTAAGGATTTGCATTTTATTCAACTAGTATTTAATGTCTAGTTTTCAATAGCCACAACTTCTATTTTAGGATCGTTTGCCACCGTATTATTTGCAAACATGAACATTGATTCTCCGCGTGAGACACCACACATAATCAACCAATAAACGTATACAATGTTCAGTGTCTTGTGTTTGTCTTTTCAATTGTGTAACATTCACTTCCCTGCGACAGTTAGATTTTACCAAATGCAAGACTTGAATTTGTATGGAGACTTTCATGATCTTAGCATGTCACAAAGCACACTTTACAGCCAGTTTTGAAGTGTATTTACTACTGCAATGTAGGAAACTCAATAATCAATCTGCACAAAGCAAGATTGTACAAAACGAGCAATTTGATAATCACTTCCACTTTATCGTTCATACTTAGAATTCCACACAATTTTGTTTTTAATTCACTTACGGGACATGAGCATCACTCGCTGTCCAATATTTATTGCCTACACCTCGTTACACTTGAGAAGGGTTTGGTGAGCTACCTTCTTTAACCATGGCAGTCCATGTGCTGTTGATAGACCCACAATGCCTTGCGGGTAGGAATTCTAGGATTTTGACTCAATGACAGTGAAGGAATGGCAATATACTTCGAAGTCAGGATGGTGGGTGATTTGGAGGGGAAATTGCAGGTGTTCCCATATATCTGCCGCACTTATCCTTCAAAATGGAAGTGATTGTGGTTTTGAAAGGTGCTGTCTCAGGATCTTTGGTCAATTTCTGCAGTGTATCTTTTGGTAGCAAACTCTGCTGCTAATAAGCATCAGCGGTGGAGAGAATGGACTCTTGTGGATGTGGTGCCAATCAAGCGGGCTGCTTTGTCCTAAATGGTGTAAAGTTTCTTGGGTGTTGCTGGAGCTGCACCCATCAAGGCAAATGGAGAGTATTCCATCACACTCTTGACTTGTGCTGTATAGAATATGAGCAGGGTTTGGAGAGTCAGGAGGTGATTTACTCATTACAGTATGCTTAGCCTCTGACCTGCACTTGTAGCACTGTTATGTACAATATGATGAATCAGTTGGCTTTCTGGTCAATGATAGCCCCAGGATGTTGCTCGTGGCAAGCCCAGTTATAGTAACAATATGGAACAGTCAAGGGGCAGTTGTTAAATAATCTCTGAATGAAGATGGTCAATGTCTGACATTTTTGCAGTATGGACTTTCCTGATGAAGGGTCGAGGTCCAAAACATCAGCTTTTGTGCTCCTGGGCTGCTGCTTGGCCTGTTGTGGTCATCCAACTCCACACTTTGTTATCTATGAAGGCTAAATGCTTCTTTTCAGGTATAACTGCGATGAGGAAGAAGTGTGAAATAACCTTCCTAATCCTCGTTAATCTTATACCTGTGTATTGTTTTATTCTAAATTAGACCTCTTTATAAAAGGGTCTATTATGAACCTCAAGGATCCTATACTTGAATAATGCACAATAGCGTCTTACTTGTATGACAATTTCTTAGAGAAGCATATGCAGGTTGGACACAAAAAAATGGGTTGAGTTCTAAAAGAATTATCATCAAATGTTGAGTCAAAGGCATTCTATACAATTAAGAAATTGCATGTAATTGTGAGTACAATTTTATCACATGTATTTGTTTGAATATTCAATCGTTATTACTGTGGATTTAAAAATCACATGCAATTTTAAAGTAGAATTGTCATGTTATAACTGCATTTAACAACAACATGCTCTCTGGTAAGAGTATTTATAGCTAAAATGTAATAAACATTCATAAGCAAAAATTCAAGGCTTGCAGCCTTGTAAGTAAACCCAAATGAATCTGTAAAAAGATAACTATATCCCAGAATTCTTCAGTCAGGATCCTTGAGTGTTGATTTTGGGTAACTTTTGACAAGTTGTTTCTCCATACCAGTTTGGAAATTCCAAGGGGAAGGGACATTTAATTGCTTGACCCAGTCTATAGTTTGTAATGCTGATTAATTTCCTTAAGTGGTCCAAAATTTCTCTCATTTGAGATTTCAGGCTAATAATTAGTTGGACTGGATAGATTTACATTACCGATGGGTAAAGATAGGAAAGCCATTAACAATGTACCTTAAATATTTTATATGTGGTGATGCTGACTGACAGAAGGTGGCCTAAGTAAATGACAATGAGTTAAGCCTGTACTGAAAGCAGAGAAAAAGCAAAATCATCATTTGTTACACAGAATGTGGGTATGCTTAATTTCAAGTTAGTTCCATTAAGGAAATGAAAAACACTGAAAGATTCTCTAGCCTGAAGCTAAAGGAAATATCTACAGTCATCCTTATTGTTCCGAGTGGCAAACATATAGCTCCTTGCAGATAAGAGCCAGAAGTATTAAAAAGGCAACTACAACTAGGGACTCAGGCATTTTCGGTCAAGAGGTAGTAAGCAAAAGCCTAACCCTGGAGATTAGCTAGAACTGAAGAAAATTGAGTAATTTCCAGAGGATTATTGCGTAATTCTGGGTGGTCTTCGCAGAAATAAATAACATTTAGAATTTGTGACATCGAATGGAGTTCTTGAAGGAACTAAGAAGTAACCCAATTATTATGGTCCCAGCTGATATTACTACTGGACAAGTCAGACCCAAGATTGAAATCTGGCTTGTAGATCATATTTTGTATTCTTTAAATGAGACTGCCTTTCTTTGAACATAAGCACCCAAAGCCATAGATTTGGTTTTAATAATAAAACCCAAGAAGATCACAAAAAAGAAAGAAAAATGAACAAAACAAACCAAACTATCCAAATATATCACTGTTTGCAATGTTTTAAAACTCACAGCAAAACAATATCCTATCTATTCCCAAATACCATTGCTGTTAAAATGCAGGGAAATTCCTTCCCAATCAAGTCTATCGGTTTGATACAACTGTTTCTTCTCAGTTCCAGACCTATGAACTTTAAGACTTTTTACCTTCACTGTTCATGCAACAAAGATTTTACACTTTCTCAACTTTGACTCATCGATGCAGATTTCTGACCAAACAGAAGTTTCACAAACTATATTCTTTTCCTAAAGTTAGTTATTTCCTTAACTTCTCTGAAAAAGTTCCTTTTTTTTCACAAGGTGCTGTACTTGTTTCTGGCCTCTTGTCAATTTTCCATCAAACTGCTTTCTAACCTCCAGGTTTTTCTAAACCAAAATCAATTCTTGATTATTCTAAACCAAGTCATCTGTGCACTGAATTGTCTTGAATTAAATTCATGGTCCTGGATAGATTATTCCTAAGCCACTTCACAGGAACAGACCAATATCATATATCATTATTTAAATACCCAAAACTCTTTTAAAAAGTGCTACAGACAAATCATATGCTTTTCATTACACTGTGTGCATAACACACGTTGGCATAATCTATAATGTTAACTCATTTGCTTTTACTTTGTTTAATTTGACTTATACACAATAAAGTTTGTGCTTTTGCATTAAAAAATGAGTTAAATCATTGGGTATAGTTCTACCAATGAAGTCACCTGGATGTTGAGAGATTTCTTTAAATATTGATGACCCTGAGTCATATTGTAAAATAGTGGACATCTACTCTGTTGATATTTACACATTCACAAATACCTGGAAGTGCAAGCTTCTCTTGAGTCTATTTGTCAAATGTCTCAGCTAGAAATGTGAATGAAGTGATGGCTCACTCCACAATATACAGTTCTAAAACTGGGTGAGATAATGACACGATTACCTCTTCTTATATATGTATATTACAATGAGTACAAGCCATCTACCAGATTTTTGTATAGGAGCTTTATCTTGGAGCTTGACCTAGTCACCTTCCTGATACTTTATGCAATATTTTAACAAGTTCTGTGTTTGGGCATTTTGAACTTTTACAGATACATCTGAAATTAGCACTTGATTTCAGCACACTTGAGAACAAATATGGGAATTTCTAGACAATGAAAGATCAAGATTCATCTAGTTTAGCTTCAGCTTACCATCCTGGTAATAATAATGAGAATGAGGTTATTCCAGAGAAGCTAGTCTTCAAGGGACGGAGAAAGCAAATACTTCAAAGGCACTCAGAAGCTGTCCTGAAGCATTTCACCATTGACCCTGATGGCAACAGTAAAGCAAAGTAATCTAAACCTGTATTCTGGATCTCAGTACTTCATGGTACATCCCACCCAAAGGACTGTAAGTCACAAATTTTGCATCAGTGACATGAAGACCCATGGCAGTAATACACAGCCTTGAAAGACATGATCCTGAAATTGAGGGTCAGTAGATGATGACAAAGTAAATAATTAATCATATCCATCAGCCTTGATCAAATGATCTGCAACAGATCCAAACTTGAAGTGGGTATAATGCTCAGAGGTTCAAAGCTTTATAATTCTTCACTCAACTATTCTTCCCCCAGCATGCTACTCTGTAACTCTTGTGTTGAATCCCAAACCAAAAATATTGACTTCTGAAAGAAACTGTTTAGACCTGTATTTGAATGAAGATAGTCTTCTTCCAACACTTCTCACTTCATCCTTTTCTGCGGATTAACAACTTGTCTGCTGAAGTAATGGTGGTTATTTGAACCTAACTCCCCAAGTAGGAGGCTCACAGGATCAAGTCCAATAGTATTCATTGACTTCGAAGATGAAGAAAATGACGAAGAAGAAAAGCACCCATCGATTGCCAGTTGCATGAGAAATCCAGACAAGGGATACCAGATAACACTGACTTGAATGTACTTGGTAATTAATAAAGCACCATATCTAAGCTGTTGGAGTTAGTAGTCAGCAAAAGTCTAAGAACAGACAATACTTACAAGGACTTTGGGAAACAGGAATGACATGGATATTGAAGTGTGGGAAATATGATTGTGATGATCTGTACAAAGCTTGGGGGATTTCTACAATTCAGCAGATCAAGTTTTGACCCCTGTGTTAATAGTTCTCTCCAAGTGTGCATGAAATAAGTGATTGTTAACTGTTCTCCTGGGTTCTTCTATCAATTTCTTGCCTACCCCTACAACATGCCAATGCCATTAGTTTTCTGATGAGGGTGTTGTGTGCTCCCATTGCCACTGGATTAATTCCATTGGGTGGGTGTAAATTCAGTGTTCCACCTGATCCTATGGATTTCTCACCTGGTGAGTCTGGGGTAAAACTGCCTCCAACTTTTCTGCAGATTAGTTTTAAATGACCTTATTGTAAGTGTAGTCTAATTTATCTGGTTTAACTGTTCCAAACAGTGCACAGCAGTTCATCTTGATCTGCTAAAAAAGATCTATCTCAGAGGCATTGCAGTTGTTTGTCAATCTTATACTGCAGGTATTGTTGACATAGTATATACCCATTACCTATAGTGCTCACAACATGTGCTGTCTGCCTAAAGATTGGTATCAAAAGATGGCATTCCTGGTTCAGTGCAGGTTAGCGTCAGCCATCTTCATTGATTCATCAATGATCTTCCCTCAATCGTCAGGTCAGAAGTGGAATCTTTCACTGATGGTTGCACAATGTTTGGCACCATTTATGACTCCTCAGATACTGAAGCAGTCCATCTCCAAATACGGCAAGACTGGGCAATATCCAGACCTCAATGACAAGTAGCAGCTAACATTCATTAATGGGATGTAGGCTTTGTTGTCAGGGTTAAAATTTAAACCCATCCATAATTGTTTGAGAAGATCATTGTGGGCTGCCTTTTTGAACTGCGGCAATCCATCTGGTGAAGATACATTCACAGAAATATTACAGGTCACATTGTGATTTGGGTCCGACATTAATCAGGACTTGGTGATTGACAAAGACTACATGTAACAGAGAAGTAAGCTTGTACATGACAATATTTCCATTTTCTTACTGCCCTGTCTAGGCTGTAGAGGCTATGAGTTTTCAAGGCATTGATGAAAGATGCTTGGTGCATTGCTGCAGTACATCTTGTAGAGAGTACGTATTGTTGCCACTCTGCCCTTGTGTGTTGAAAGGAATGAATTTCCCAGGTGGCAGATGAGGTGCCAATCAACTGAACTATGTTGTCTCAGACAACATTGAGCTATTGGGTGTTTTGATCTGCACCCATCCAGGTGAGTGGAAAATATTCCACCACACTGCTGCTTTGTTCATGGCGACTGGTTTTTGAGAGTTACAAGTGGTATCCTCCACTGCCGAATTCCCTATCTCTGACCCGCTGTTATAAACACAGTATTTATATGGCTGGCACAGTTTACCTTCTGATCTATAGTAACCCTTAGGATGTTGTTGGTGAGGTTCAACAATGATTGTGCCACTGAATGTTGAGGACAGATTGTTAGACTGTCTTAGAGATGTTCATTGCCTGTCACCAGTGTGATTCTAATTCTTGTTAGTCATTTATCATCACAAGCCTGGTCTTCTTACAGCTGGACATGGGCTGCCTCATTATCAGAGGATGTACAAATGAAGCTAAACATTATGCAATTACCAGTGAACATTTCAACTTCTGAACTTATGATGGTGTAATGTTAATACTAAAGCAGCTGATGATGTTTGGGTCTGGGACACTGCCTTGAGAAACTCTTGTGGCAATGTTCTGGGATTGAAGTGACTGATCTCCGTAAGGCACAATCATCCTTCTGTGAGCCAAGATTGTCTCCAACCAACAGAGAATTTCCCACTGCTTAGCAACATATCATTCCACTTGTAACAGATGGGGAATCCACAGAGATGAGTCAAATTAGACACAGAAGGGGGAAAAGAAAGCAAAGAGTTTAGAAAGGTCAGATTTTAAAAAAGAGAACAAAAGTCCAGAAAGAGAACATTAAAAATTAAAATGTCTCAAAAACAATTTCCTCCTGGCAAGAATGTAACTCCGTAGTTCATTATGTTTTCCTTTCTAGTTAAAATGGTTGTGTGACAGTACAAGAACACAACCTAACTAATTTAAGAAAACCCCTTGCTCCTTTCAGTACCAAACGCAACCATCAAGGGCATATGTAATTTGTTTAAACAATGCAAATATGTCAGTTATTGGATATTCACAGGGAAATTTAGGGGTGGGCCATTTTTGTGAAGCAAGCAACAGGAGTGACATAAATCATCCAGCAACTTGTGCTGCTTACTGAGAGTTATCTCTGCCTCACCACAAATTGCTGAGTCAATTGTGCACTAAAAACCAGTTTTTGCCTTTAACGTAACCCTTTTTTTACCAGAAAATTCTGAGCTATTATGTAATTTTTATTGAATATACTGACAAGTAGTTGAGCACTCTATGGAGCTCTGTGGGGCAGCAACTACAAATTGACGTAGGTGTGGTAGATCTGTTTTTAGACTAAGCAGCGTTAGAATTGCAGATAGTAGTGTATTTAATAGGAATATTTATTTTTAAAAATCAACATTTTCTTGTCCCAGAAAGGCAGCATTTGTTTTTGTTTTAATAGTAGCCTTCTTTCAAAGAAGGTCAATGTGAATTGAAATGGAAGAAGCGTTTTTGCACTGGTATGACACTTTTTATCATTTCAAAAATTCTCAGAACTCTAAATGTGAAGATGGGATGAGGAGAATGGTGGTACGAGTCAAAATAAATGAGATGATCACTTAAAATAATTTTAGCAAAAAAATGTTCACCTCACAGTTGAATGGAAATGTACAGACTTTATCAAGAAATATGTGTTGAATGTGCCTGAGGTTTAAAATGCTATTTTGAATGTTCACTAGTGTTTCTTCACCAGACCTCAACTTTCTTGTAGCATGTTTTTTTGATTCACACCTATGTTATTTAGCTTGAGAGACACTGGATGCTCATTTTAGCAATTGTGTTAATTGCAAACAACCTTCCAAAAAGAAATAGGTTGTGGCAATGTGCAGACAATCGAGAGTGCCTCCCAATTGAAGAATGCTACAAAGCAGAAGCAAAGGAATGTTTCATACACATCATATGGTGACATTGTGATATCTTCAAGAACCAAAGACCTTAGCATAAAATAAACTTCCTGACTTTATCTTGCAGGACCACCAAATATCTGTCATGAGTCCATAGCATGTAATACGAATAGTTTATGCCACTCTCTTCTTTTCAGTCATTACCAACTGAATTAGACAAAAAGCCAAAATTCTCCAAGGACTGGAAAATCCCAACAATGACCCAGTGTAGGATTTATTTGATTCAGTAAGTTTCTCAAATCTCCGTATAATCCTTATAAGGCAAGTCTATTTTTCTTTAGGATGGATACATTACTGTGTGTGTACACTTTGCAAGAATTAAGTGCCCAAGGTTAAAAGTGTGTTTGGACTTATATAAGGGACAGGAGTATCTCTTTTTAAGCACTTTGAACCAGCACCCCCCATTCTGGGTAGTCTGAAATCACACTCTGTAAGGGACACAGTAGCAGTGTGCTCTTACAACTGGATTAGTAATTCAGAGCCCAAGGTTAATGCTCTAGGGACATAAAAGCACATTTAAACTCAATAAAATCTCAAATTAAAAGCTGTCCTAATGGAGACCTTGTAAGCACTGCTTCCTGTTGTAAAATTCCATTTTGTTCATTAATGCCCTTTAGGGAAAGAACTCTGTCATGCTTACGCGATTGAGCTGACATGTGACTCCAGACCCACAGCAATGTAATTGACTCTTAACTATTTTCTGGGCAATAATTGCATCGCCAGTAACACTCACATCTCATGGTCAACTAAAAAATATACACTTGTCTGTCCTATATCCCTTAATGTTTGGTTGATTAATGCCAATCAATGCTAGATATAAAATTAATAATTAATCTGGCATGAGCTGTCATTTGTTCAACAGCATTCCAGAGACTTCATTGCTCAATGGTCTGGTTCTAACTTTTAACTTATAACCTACATCCCAAGACATTTCAACCAACAAGACAAGGTTCTGTCTATTATAGAAATATAGAAGAGTGGAGCTGGAGTAGACCACTTGATTTCTTGAGAAAGATCCACATTCAACATGACCATGGCTTAACCCCACCCTCCCGTCATATCCCTTGAATGCTTTGGCCACAAGAGCTAAATCTGTCACCTTCCTGAAAACATTCAACGGTTTGGCCTCAACTACTTTCTTTGGCAGGCTCACCACTCTCCAGTGAAGAAATTTATATTAATTCAGTGTTCTTAACAACCTGAGAATTTCAATTAATTCACCATTTTGGCCTTTTAAAATTCAGGGAATCCATTGCGTAATCTATCCAAAAAATATAACCCTTTGAGTATGTATCATTGTAGTGAATCTATGCTTCACTCCTATCCATACTCACACGGAAGTGGAAGTTGTATGACTGCTCACCGCACTCAAGGCGTCAGTGAAACAAGGTTTATCATAGGTGAAAGTGTTTTGTTTACCATCTCAGTGCTTTGTTTATATGATTAATGCACAATAAGGTCATTTCTGAAAGAAAGCATGCAGTTTTTTTTATTCATTCATAGTATATGGGTGTTGCTGACTAAACCAGTATTTAATGCCTATCCCTAATTGCCTGGGAAAAGAAAAAGAGCAAATAGTGTTGAGTTGCCTGCTTGAACAGTTGCCGCACGTGGGTGTAGGTACACAGACGCTGCTGTTAAGAAGGGATTATAGGATTTTGAACCAGCAACAGCGAAGTAATGGTGATATATTTCTACATCAGAATGATATTTAGCTTGGAAGGGAGTTTAGAAGTTCCCATGCATCTGCAGACCTTGTCCTTCTGTAGGGCAGAGGTTGCAGGCTTGCAATGCACTTTCAAAGGATCTTGGTGAGTCATTGCAGAGTACCTTATAAATGACACAAGCAGTTGCCACTCTGCATTGCTTGTTAAAGGAATAAATGTTGAAGGTGGTGGATGAGCTGTCAATCAAGTGGATTACTCTGGATATGTGCTAAACTTCTTGAATGTTAGTGAAACTCTGTTCACCTAGGGAAGAGGAGAGTATTTTAATGCACCCTTGACTGGCATCTTACAGATGGTAGACAGGTGTTGGGAAGACAGCAGATGAGTTATTTTCCACAGTGCTCTGAGCTTCTGACCTGCTTTCTGAACCATGGTTGGTCCAGTTCAGTTACTAATCAATCATAACCCCAGGATATTGGTATGGTAAATTCAACAATGCTAATGATATTGAATGTGGAGGCTTGATGGTTACATTCCCTCAGTTGGATGGATGGCTGGTTTATCATGCAAAATGATGCCAACAACATAGCGTTAATTCCCAAAACAGATGACATCACGACAAAGGCTCCATCTTCTCAGTCTCAACCCTTATCTAGGCTTGGTAACTATTCAGTTAAATTAAATTCTCCCTGATGAGAAAGCGACCGATGGTCCTCAGCAACAATACAAATTTTACTTACACTTCTGATTTCCTTCTCAGAGATAATCATTGCCTGGTACTTGAGTGGAGCAAATGTTACATATCACTTTTCAGTCCATTGTCCAGGTGTTGCTGCAATTTGGATGCGGTTTGCTTCAGCACCTGAGAAATGGTGAATGGTGCCGAACATTGTACAATCATCAGAAAACATCCAGTTATGGCCTCATGATGGAGGCAAAGTAACTGATGAAGCAGCTCAAGATGGTTTGACTGAGAACATAACCTTGGGGAATTCCTGTAGAAATAACCTGAGACTGAGATGACTGACTTTCAATAATCACCATCAATGTCCTTTGTGCTTAGCATGATTCAAATCAGTGGCTGATCTTTCCTTTGATTCTCATTGACCCCAGTTTGGTGATGGCTTCTTAATGCCATAATTAGACAAAGTAAGTACAGCCCCTTTAAAGAGTGAGTTTGGCAAAAGTGGGGAGGAAACAGATAGAATAACTATCACTCGAAAAAATAATGAACTAGAGGAACTAATGGTGCTAAAGGCTGATGCAGCCCCTGGACTGGTTGGCTTGCATCCTGAGATATTAAAAGAAGTTGGCGCGAAGATACAGAATGCACTTGTAGTAATCCTCAAAGAATCCTTACATTCCAAAAAAAATCACAGAGCATTGAAAGATTGCCAATGTAACACACTATGCAAAAATTGAGGAAGACAAATAGCAAACAACTATCAGCCACTTAGTTTAACATCTGTAATTAAGAAAATTATAAGAGTTTAATAAAAGATGTAATAATAGAACATTCAAAAATACAAACAAATCAAACAGAATCAGAATAGTTTCATGAAGGGGAAGTCACTTCTGACAAATTTATTAGAATTCTTTGAGGAGGTATCAAGCAAGATATGTAAAGACAAACCAGTAGATCTACTAGATTTGGAATCCCAAAAGCATTGGATATGGTACCGATATTAGGCTACTTAGTAAGGCAACAGCCCATGGTTTTGGGATTGTGTATTAACATAGATAGAGCATTGGCAGGAGGTAGGCACAGTAGCAGAGAGAGAATGGGTATAAGACGTTGGACAGAAGATGGTTGCAGCTATCTTTGTGGATTAGAGAAGGTTATTGACCTTCTTGCTATGATGTTGTACATTCTTTCAGATGGCTGAGGGTGCACTGACCTGGGTGTAACCTTTGTCCAGGCTGGCACAGTCTCGTGTTGTGGCCTCCACTCCTGGCCCTGAGCAAAGAGGGCATAGACATCTGTACCACCTCATCTAGCAGGAACTTCAGATTTCTGCCTACACAATTAGATGTCAATTTTCTCTTGCTTCCAAGGCAAATATCAGAAATTGAGCGGATTTTGATAAGAAATAGCAATAGAACTGGTCAGGCCCCACAGCAAAAATCCATTCAAAACATTCAATGCACCTCAAACTTAACCAAAAATTCATAAGACTGCGAAGTCATTCAAATCATTGCTTCTGTGCTGGTGAAAATATTCATTCCATCTTGCTTCAGGAACAGAAAAAGTGTAGTTGTTTCCACACATTTTACTAACAGCCAACGATTAACAGCTATTCTATGTTGTGTGATGTTTCTGATCAAATATTTGGCAAGTTAAACTTACAACATTACAGATAGTGTATGGCTGTAAACTAGCATCTTTTGAATGTCTTTTGCAAGTCTCATTCAAGTTAGGATCCACCAAATATTGAATTCAAGCTTCTTTCATCAATCTGCAAAGATTCCATGGACAAATAGTGATCCTTTTCAGGATATTCTTCACATTGTTGTGTTTGCTGGTAGTATTTATAGATTTTCTCTTGATTTCCATGTCCATTCAACATGGAAACAATTAATTTGATGGGTTAAATTGCTGTAATTTTTGAGTGTGTTCACAAATAACATCATGATGTATCTTCATAGTCATGTTACCAGGTCTAGTTCTATTCAAGAGTCTTAACAAAAATCATTTCCATGTCATGGATTACCACTTAGGATTTTAAAATATTTTTCGGTGGTAAGTCGTTTCTTTCTTCCAAAGGGCAGTTTAATAAACACTGCTTCCGATGATGTGTACATGTTGATGCACTATTCTCATTGTCATGACAGTTGATTGTGTGCTAAAGTTGGACTGAAAGCTGGAATTTGTGTGGTAGACATTGATAATCAATACAATCTTCATGATCTTCTAATGCTTCCATCTCCAATGTAAGCAAATATAAAATTAATTTAAAGATCAGTCATTTTCCTTTGTAATACTAGTGATATTTTAAGTTTAATCTGAATTTGAGTAGTACCTCTTGCTATGCTACTGCTAGGTAGCTTTTCCTGTTTTTGCCATCAGCAACAATTCACTTGTGGATTATGTTTGGCATGAGTTTATTGGAACAAAGAGCCTGTTTCTGTCTTGTGTGACTCTATGAATGACACTCTGTTTGTTCTCATCCTCACCTTTGACCAAAGATATGGATAGTGCAACTTGCACTAATCAAATCAAATCAATTGTTCAGGGCTATGGTGTTTTCAGTTGTAAAAGCTCTCATGTTAAAATATACTTTCCTTTTGTTGGCAAAATTTCCACCAAACTCTGACTGATGCAAAAGCAGTATACACTGCTTTATCACTCAAAGTTGCATGATTTCCATGTCACTTGCCAACCTTGGTAAAATCCTGGGAAGTTTCCTTCGTTTTTCAGCTCAGCCATTACCTGAAGGTTGGAAAATTCTAAATTTCACCTTGTAACCTGTACAAAAATCAGTTTATCCTGTCTTGTTTAGCTTTGCCTGATTCTTAAGACTTCAGAACAATTGAACAGCTTTTGCCAACAGCATGCTAGGCTTTCACTTTCATGCTAGTTGTTTGTGCTGTCCTCTGACTCTTTCTCTTGTCCACTGGAAATTTGAATAGCTTAGTTTAAGCTGAGTTTGGTGGTACCGCTAATGCAAATCAGAATAAAGGTAATTGGACAATTACCCTGTTTGTCTCCTTTGGAGACTTGTATTGCTTTAAACCACTAGGATTGATTGTGCACAGCATTTGTATGTAACTATCCTCCAGTAATAGCAATTTGTTGGAGTCTGCTTTTACCAGGAGAATTTGTTGCAGTTTTGTTCGCAAGTACTGTTTGCTGTAATTCAGAAAGTCATTTTAAATGACCTTGAGCACAGTAAAATAGATTATTTTCAGTGAGTCTTACCTTCCCTCCACACATTGGCTGACACTGTATAACTCATGAGCTACCATATTTTATTTAAAACTTTTCTTTTCTCAATGGTTTCAATGCCACTTTTAACACATCTAAAGTTATCCGGTTTCAGTGATGCACAGAAGTAATCTGAATCCACTTGGCAACAGAAATGCTTAACTTTACTCACAATTAAAAAAATCAATGTTGATGTGGGTAACAACATTGCATGACAGAGACTAATTCATACAGATTGATCCATTGAAATATATCAATTCTTTCTACTTCAGTTCTTAAATCACCTTCCAAGGTGACTTAATTCAGAAAAGCACCATCAGCTAAGCCAAATAGATAGGAACAATATTTCAAAGGGCCTCATTGAGTGTCACTCCTCATTGTGAGAAAATAAAGCATCTTTACCATGGCCTCATTCAGTAGGTGAAGGAGAAGGGTAAAGAGTGTTACACTGATAGGCTAAAACAAAGTGTGAAGAGGTAATTGTGGAGAATTTGTTGTGGTTTCTTAGATTAACCACAACTGCAGTATGAAACAGTGTGAGTACTGCTTATGTGTTAGCTCATACTATATACTATCAAAGACTGAGATTTGTTGACACTTATATCTTGAAATTTAATAACACTGCTTGGGATGCTCTAATATCTCAAGCTTATACGTAGCAGTATAAACATTCGCGCTATATTATGTAACTGAAACATCACACACAGCTGGCTGCCATGACGACACACTACAATGACTTCATTACACTGAAAGACAGAGATACAGATAGTGCTGAGTGAGGAAAGGACCCAAGGAATGCCGCATGCTGTAAAGACATCTAACTTTCTTAAAGGTTCACTGTCTTTGTGGGATCTACACAATAACATAACAGCATTATCATCAGCATGGGGCTGAAGTGGGGATAAATGGTCTCTTCAGGAAGTTCAAAATAGTTTTCGACCTGATTCCTTGAAATCAATATCTGTGTGAAGGCACAGAATATCCTGTTGGTCCCTTCTGTACACTTGTGGATTAATTACCTTTTGCATCTTCATGCGTTTTTACAATCTCGCTATTTGATCAGGGCCTAGGCAGAGTTGGGGCTGGGTGGGTGATAGCAACAGCATGGGGTAGAGATGGAGGGAGATGATGGTAGAATTACTGGATGGAAAACCCAGAACTACAGATTTCCCAGGTGCCTTTTTAATGTTTTTCTTCTCCCCAATTAATAGTTAATTTAATTGACAGAAGCTTGTCAGGGAGTAACTGAGGATGGGGGAAGAATCAGAAATCACTGGGGGATTTAATTGTGGTCAAATGAATGTGTTTAGAAATCTAAAATATATACAATTTTTTAGACTTTGATTTTAAACTAGCCCCAGAAGATTGTTGGTTTATTTTTGTAAAGGGGTTTACAAACTAACTAGATCAGTCTTGATTTGATTTGATTTATTATTGCCACATGTACCTAGGTACAGTGAAAAGTCCTGTTTTGCATACAGTACAGGCAGATCATAGCAAACAAAGTGCATAAGGGTAACAGAACAATGCGAGAAAGACAATGCTACGGCTGCAGAGATGACGCACAAAGGGTGAGATCCTCAATAAATTTAAAATTTGAGAGCTCCATTCAGAGGTCAAATAACAGTGGGAAAGAAGCTGTTCTTAAATCTGTTGGTACATGTGTTTAGGCTATGATATCTTTTGCCTGATGGAAGGAGTTGGATGAGATTACAACTGGGATGGGAGGGGTCTTTGATTATGTAGACTGCCTTTCCGAGGCAGTAAGAACTGTAGATGGAGTCAATGGCTGAAATGTTGGCTTGCATGATGGACCGAGCTGTGTTCACAATTGTCTGTAGTTCCTTATGGTCCTGGTCAGAGCAGTTGCCTTACCAAGTCATGATGCATCTGGATGAAATGCTTTCTTTGGTGCATCTATAAAAGTTGGTAAGAGACTTTACAGACATGCTGAGGTTCACAGTTTTTCCACAACCAAGATATTTAACCCACAGTGTGTCAAGGATCAGATGGTTACAGGGACTCCTGGGGAGTGAATGGAAGTTTGACTATATTATGGAGTTACATGACAGGATAGAAAAATCATTGCAAGACATGAGCCCTCTTTTGGTTTTGAATAATCAAGAATTGATTTTATGTTCAGAAAACCCAGCGATTGAAAAGCTGTTGTGAAGTTCAAAGCTGACATCAGAAGCAAATACAATCTCTCCTGGAAAAGGAGGTTACTCAATGCAATAAAGGAAATAATTCACTCAGTGAATGAGTGTAGTTTATGAAGTTTCCAGACACCAGCATCTGGATAGAACTCTGCAGTTAATAAAATGCCTGGGATTTCTAAGCACTCAGTTATGAGTATAGTCCAGAGAGGGAGAGAAAAAAAATCACATTTCAAGCAGTTGAAACAAATATGTAAAGTCAAAACTACAAATTTTAAAGGGGATGAATATTTCTCTAAATTTTTGAGTAACTGTCCACAACAATTCTGACTGAAGATTGTTTCAGATGTTTCAGCTTTATCTTTTGTGCTGATGCACTGAATTTCACCATTATTAGTGAAGGGGATATTTGAGAAGCGCCCATCTCTGGTGCGGTAATTATTTGTCCACCACCACTCATGACTGGAAGGATCAGAACTGCAGATCTTAGATCTGATATCTGGGTTATTGGAATCACTCAGCTCTGTCACTTGCTCCTTACACTGTTTGGCATGCAAATAGCCCTGATTTATAAGCTTCACCAGGATGAAACCATCTTAGCATGCATTCCTGTACTCTTCATTGAACCAAGTTTGGCCTTTAGGCCAATTAGTGAATTGGAAAATGAGGGTCCATGAGCTATAGATTGTGTTTGAATGCAAATCTGCTGTTGTTGATGGCCCGCATTGTTTCATTGATGCCCAGTTTTGGTTGCTAGATCAGTTCAAAATTTATCCCATTTATTACAGAGGTTTTTTTCAAACAATATAATGGTACGTGTCCTCAGTGTGATGATGGAACATTATCTCCAAAAGAATTATACAGCAGTCACTCATACCAATACTTGTATGGACAGATGCCTCTGAAACAGGTATATAGGTAAGGATTAAAGTTTTTGTGCCCTTCTTAGTTCCCTCAATATCTGAAACATATCAGTCTGTTTGCTATGTCCGTGAGAATTAGGCCACCTCAGGCAATAGTGGAAACACTGAGACACGTCTGGTGATGGGTATTAAACCACTCCGCCTCGAGTACACTCTGAGCTCTTTCAGCCTTCTTCACTTATTTTTCCAAGTTTTGTTCAACTTACTGGAGTAATAACTTATTAATCAAGGGTGGGGCCTTTGGTGGTAATCAACAGGAGGTTTCTTTGCCCATAGTTGACATGATGAAATGAGACTTTATGGGGTTCAGAGTCAAAGTGAGGATTTTAGGAAAGTCTCCCTCAAGTGTATACCACTTAGGTGCTACCTGTGATGGGTCTATCCTGCCAGTGATGGGAGACGTAATCAGGCATGGTGATGGTATTTTTTTGAGAGATTATAGGGTAGGTGAGTATAAGGTACTACTTCATGTGTATAGCTATATAACTGTTGCTTGACCAGTCTGTGCCACAGTTCTCCCAATTCTGACATATATATGTCTATAAGAATTTGCAAAGTTGACAGAACATTGTTTGTCATTGTTATTTCTAGCGCCTACTTTGAAGCTTAGTGATACGGCCAAATTCATTCCTTTTCTTAGGATTTGCAGCCAGTTAATAAACTATATGGCTTTCCATATCATTTCAGAGTCAATTCATGGAGCTAATTTATTGCGGTGGCTCTGAGTTCTCATGCAGGCCAGACTACATAAGGACTGCAGCTATGCCTCCCTATAGGACATTAGTGAAGCAGATATCTTTTTAAAATAAGCAATGTTTTCTTGGTCACCATTACTATCACTTTATATTTCAGATTTATTAGCTAAATTCAAACTGCATCATTATTATGGTGAAATATTAACTTCCGTCTTCAGAAAAATAACTTGGGAGACTGGATTATTCACCCAGCGTCATTTCAAATAAAGCCAACACCTCCCTTTAATACTGTCATTTTATTGATTCCCTTTCACCATTTGGGATGTCCAAGCCCTGAAAAACCAAACCAATATCCGTTAAAGATTAAGGTAAAACTCTGACTATGTCAGCACACAGCCTCCTGTAAACAAGTTGAACAGTTTTTGTCTGAAAACCATGTCACTTCGAGGGTCTAAATTTCTTGTAGGACACTTTGTAGAGGAAGTCCATAGACTTACATTCCTCTGAAAGCCATTCACTGCACCTCAAATAGTAACATCTGAATCCATTCTGTTGTGTATTCTATATATCTCAAAATAATACAGGCATGACACTAGTTTTTAAATGTGCAACAAGCCTGTTTGCAAGGAATTTAAAATATCTCTGCAATCACAAAATGTCTACACTCAAACATTGGCAGTTTCTGTGGCGGCTGTTTACTTAATCCCATGGCAACACATAAGCTTAATCAATTGAGAACTATGAGAATTAATCACTTAGCAGACTCACATAATCAAACACAGACCAAGGGAGCAATGGATTTTTATACCTTCAACTTCCCAAAGGAGTACAAAAGACGGAATCAGTGATTATTGTATCTTGTGTGACATTAATGATGCCCCTACCTCCAGGAATTTTGGTTTAAGGCCCCTGTACTGGACATGCATCAGAACACATCTGAACAGGTTGATTTAAAAAAAAAGTATTTACTTTCTTTTGTCTATTAAAATGTGGTGTCAGCTTTGAGGACAACACTCACTCTAGTCCGACTTCTTACTACACATTATATTTACAACACTTTAATGACCAAGTGAGACTACATATGATATTCAAACAAAATTATTCCAAAATATCATGTCTCATTGGAAATATTAGTGAGATGGAATGGTTCATGACTCTCTTTTTTGGTGCTGTTGGTTGACTTAATCAGAAAGCCTTGGCAATATCATGCTCATCTTCAAATACTACAGCGTGATCTTTTATCCCCACCTAAATAAAAAGACAGAGCCCCAATCAATTTGAAATTGCAGCTTTTGCTCAGCACTGCTCAATAGAAGGAACCCAGGATGTGTATGCAGGCTCCATCATGAAGTAGGAAGCAACACTTTCTGACTCATAACAGTGTGTTACCATCTGAGCTACAACCAATGTTCATTAAAAAGTTTTGATTGTGAGTGACAAGACAAAAAAACAGTGGATTGACTGCGAATGAATCATCGCTGTATACTGCTTTTTCAAGCCCACTGACTCCCACAGCTAACTAGAATACACCTCTTCCCACCCACCTTCCTGCAAAAATGCCATCCCCTATTCCCAGTTCTTTCGCCTCCGCCGCATCTGCTCCCAGAATGAAGCATTCCACTCCCATACATCTCACATATCCTCGTTTTTCAAGGACCACAAATTCCCCCACTCAGTGGTCGAGAACGCCCTCGACAGTGTCTCCCGCCTTTTCGGCAACTCCGACCTCACACCCTGTCCCCGCAATAACCACCAAAACAGAATCCCCCTCGTCCTCACATACCAGCCCACCAATCTCCGGATCCAACACATCATCCTCCGGCACTTCTGCCACCTGCAATCTGACTCCACCACCAAAGACATTTTCTCCCCCCCACCCTTATCTACTTTCCTGAGGGACCACTCTCTCCGTGACTCCCTTGTCCTCTCCACACTCCCCTCTGGCCCCACCACATACGACACTTTTCCCTGCAACTGCAGGAAGTGCTACACCTGCCCCCACACCTCCCCCCTCACCCCCATCCCAGGCCCCAAGAATAC
Source organism: Stegostoma tigrinum (assembly GCF_030684315.1). Classification (NCBI taxonomy): domain Eukaryota; kingdom Metazoa; phylum Chordata; class Chondrichthyes; order Orectolobiformes; family Stegostomatidae; genus Stegostoma; species Stegostoma tigrinum. The sequence continues at coordinate 21,030,878 of NC_081359.1, forward strand.
TTTCCACATCAAGCAGATGTTCACCTGCACATCTGGTATACTGCATCCGCTGTACACGTTGTGGCCTCCTCTACATCAGGGAAACCTAGCGGAGGTTTGGGAACCGCTTTGCAGAACACCTCTGCTCAGTTCGCACTGAACAACTGCACCTCCCAGTCGCGAACCATTTGAACTCCCCCTCCCATTCCACAAATGACTTGTCCATCCTGGGCCTCCTGCAGTGCCACAACGATGCTACCTGAAGGTTGCAGGAACAGCAACTCATATTCCACTTGGGAACCCTGCAGCCCAATGATATCAATGTGGACTTCACAAGCTTCAAAATCTCCCCTCCCCCTACCGCATCCCAAATTCAGCCCAGCTCATCCCCGCCTCCCTAACCTGTCCTTCCTCTCACCTATCCCCTCCTCCCACCTCAAGCTCCAACCCCATCTCCTACCTACTAACCTCATCCCGCCCCCTTGACCTGTCCATCCTACCTGGACTGACCTATCTCCTCCCTACCTCCCCACATACACTCACCTTTACTGGCTCCATCCCCACCTCTTTGACCCGTCTGTCCCCTCTCCACCTATCTTCTCTATCCATCTTCTATCCACCTCCCTGTCTCTCCCTATTTATTTCAGAACTCCCTTCCCCCCCAACCATTTGTGAAGAAGGGTCTAGGCCCGAAATGGATGCCGCTTGACCTGCTGTTTTCATCCAGCTCTACACCTTGTTCTCTCAGATTCTCCAGCATCTGCAGTTCATACTATCTCTGCCTTTTTAAAAACTTGTTTCTGTTGAGATTATGTTGCGACGAATTAACAATGGTTCTTTTCTTGGCGGACTGAATATGGAGAACATTTTTGGAAATATAAAATAATTGGCAGTGACCTGTAGCTGCAGGGCTAATGTTAAAGGTGCTAGTTATAAAAATACACAGCAGAAATTCTTATTGCTGAATGAAATTTTTTCCTACTCCTGCCACTCATCATGAGAATTCAAACTCAAGTATTCACCACATTAATAAAAAGAAGTTGTCAATGCTTACATATACCATCCTACTAAGCAGTCCAATCACTTCATAAAATACCCCTAATAAATTTATAAGTTTTGTGTCAAACAGTTTATTTGTTTAACTGAACCCCTGCAATAAAATATCTTATCAATTTTACGAGGTACAATATGAGCCCTTACCATATGCATGGGGGAATTGTGTGATTTTGAATCAAAACAATTTCTATTAAGGTATGATGTGAAGCTAATTTGTTTTTCAGCTTTCAGATGAATAAATTAGTATTTAGCAGTGACTAATTCTTCAATAAATTCAATTCCTAAGTAACATAAGGAAGCTTCTTTCAAATCTTTATAGAAATGTTATGCATACCAAGACTAAACTTCAAATAATTCCTGTGACAATGCAGTTCCTGCCCAACAGATTCGACAGATGTCAGCAATTTGAAATTTCAAGCAAAAGCACAACATAGCTGTTCGCAGTGCGTTCTTTCACCAGAAGCTAGCAAGAGCTAAACATGGTGAAGCTGAATATTAATGATTGTGAGCACTGCGTGCTAAGTAATGATGCTAATGATTGATACACTGAATCAACAGTTTTTACCAATTGTCAATGGAACATAACGAGTCTTTTCATTGTTTACATTTCATCTCCCCGGACTTGAAACAAATGTGAGTGAGAAAAGAAACAACTATGTTAGGAGGTTGCAGCAATGATTCCAATCTATCGGCTCTGCATTTCTAATTCAACCTGAGTAGCACGTCCCATCACCCAATGCTGTGAGGCACTTGACCACGACCCCACCAGAAATCGCATTTAGCTTACAGCAATTTACACTGACATATCGTCTCTCAGTACGTTAAAGGCATAATTTAAAAAAAAACAGTATTTAATGCTACAAAACATCCCAATGTTCTTTTAAAATCTAACATCAAACAAAATTTGGCTATGACCTACAAGAGGACACATTAAGACAGACAGAAAAACCTTGTTCAAATTGGGAGATAATATAGATTTCATGCCACAAGGGTATATTGCCTGATGTGGTATTGTTTATCTCTCATAGCGTTAAGAAACTCAGTGTGGTTATTGTGAAGAATTAGTGAAGAATCTGCTGAGCTTTATTACAATCACCTGTTATCAACAAACACTGCATCCACAGACAAAAAGATACTGGACCAACATTAAGCTCTTAAGTTACAGTGCAGTGTGCCTCTTCTAGCATGTGCTTAATATGATCTCAAGTGAGATGGCATATGAGACCTATGTAGCCTCAGGTCACATGCTATGATATAGGGCATGACTCTTAGAGGTATGCAGACATACTGACTGTGAAAAATAACACAGAAGATCCGTTTTCTAATGGTTAAAATAATTACAAACAGATATAAATGGTTGCATATAGGCATATGTTGTCAGTTCAATAATTATGCAAACAGACAAAAATAGAATATCAAAATTACCGACTTTGGTACAATGATTTGGAGGTTTGACAATTTGGATCATATACCCATCTGGAGAGGGTTGTCTCGGCATTGTTCTCTGTTGCACTTGTTCAATTATGTGATTGCCATGTTGTTACTTGCTGTCACTTATTATTGCATAGCTATCATTATAAGAGTGTTCTTCTGCACCCTTGTCTTACATATGTGGTATGCTACACATTGGCCTAGACTGGCTTCTGCTTCTTCACAATGTGGCACCAAGATCAGTGATGACTTCATATACTCTGAGCTGTTTACATATTTTGGAAACTTTTGTGTGTATCCAAGTATACATCTATATTTTTATTCATACTTGGATTCACATCTTTCACTCACACTATCTGCTTAATGTTCAGTTTTGATCATTTTCTATTTGCTCATTTGTCTTGTATCTATTATTATTTCATTCTTTGAAAAAGATTGACCTGTGTGTCAGAACAGTTAGGAAATTGGTTGCTGATTATATATTTCATACTCATCTTTGTTACAATTCAGCCATGACGAGAGACTGGTAGGCTGGGATTGTTTTCCTTAGAGGAGAGAAGGTTAGAGGAAAATCTGATTGAGGTGTATGAAGCTATGAGGGGCATTGCTGCTGTAGATGGGGAGAAATATTTCCCCTTAGTACAGGGTCAATAACCAGTGGTGACACTTTTAAGGTAAGGAGCAGGAGATTGGAGGATATTTTTTAGCCAGGGGGTGGTGGCTATCTGGAAATCATTGCTTTAAAGGGTATTAAAAGCAGGAACCTCAAAACATTTAAGAGGTACTTAGATAAGTGCCTGATACACAATAGCAAATGAGACAATGGGCTTAAGTGCTGGAAAATGATATTAGAATAGATAGATGATTGATGACTGGCACTGACACGATAGGCTGAAGAGATTTTTTTTTCCATGCTGAAAATCTCAATGCCTCAAAAACTAGTTCAGAAATGATATTTAATGTTCAATATGCCTGTTTCTTTTTCTATACTGCACCTCTCAAATTATGTGTTATGACTATATAAAGGCTTTGCATTCCTTTCAATAAAAGGGCTCACTTCAGAGTCTATTTCATTGAATTCCTCTGTGTTTCGTATTCACTTATTTTCTATTGCAAAGCCAGTATTTTATTGTTATCCCTGCAATGTTAGTCAAAATTGGTTGGAAAACTTAATGCTTGTTGGAGATTCAAGTTATTATGTGCCCATTCAGACAACAAAGACTGAAAGAATCCTTGAAGTGACAAAACAAATAATTATTACAAGAATTCATTCCTGCTTTGTATACTGAATAAATTACGAATATATTCAGAAGAAAGAGCTGTACCCAGAGAGTGGGTGGAATGTAGTTCCTTCTACTACCAGGAGAAGTTGAAACAAATAATATGAACCCATATGAGGTGAAACCCAGGAAGTACATGCAAATGGTGAAAGGACATGCCTAATGAAACTGATGAAGTCAGGTTATAAAAATGTTCCTGTTGAGCATAAATGTAAGCCGAATGTAAACTCGGTGGGCTGCTTAGTCTGTTTCCGTCCGATAAATCCTCTGTTGTTAATGTGGTTACACTTCTAATATCAGCCCTGAACTTCAGATTACACAGGATATATGTTTCTAAACAGTCCATTCCATTCAGCCCAACCTGCCCTCAGTGGAGCTTCAATGAAAGTTAAGCCTGCTCCCAGATTTCCTCATCTAAATTTACCATTGTAACAATCTTTTTCCTCCTTGTGGTTTCTACCTTTCCCTCGACTGTCTCTGCATTAGTCCTTTCAAGAACTCATTTGGCAGTGAGTTCCACATGCTGCCAACTCCTTGGATAAAGACTGCTCCTCTGAATTTCCATTTGATTTCTTGGAGACTATCTTATTTCAATGTTATTTGGCTACATTTTACTCCATGAGAGAAAATATTTACTTCGTTAAAATACTTCATCATTTTAAAGACTGCCTCTCAGCTTTCCTTTTCTAGAAAAATGATATTCAACCTTTTCATCCTTTCCTGATATGTACACAATACATTTCTTGTGCCATTTTTGCAAATCTTCTCTGTATCCTCCTAAGTGTCATTATATCCTTCAATTAACGTGGCAGCCTAAAAAGTATACAATATTCCAAATGTCACCTAAACAAAATTTGACGCAATATTATATCACCCAAGAAAAGAAACTTAGTGCTTGGTTTGCCTTAATTTATATGGCCTCACTAAATCGTAGTGGAACTTGTAGTGTCTCATATATTTGTTTCTGAAATGTTGTTATTCCTTTATCCCACCTCGATTTGCATCTTCCAAGTAACAAATGACCTAGCAAAAGTCAAACAGGGGGCACTCATGTGATGGAGAGAGTATGCAGTGGAAAGTTGAGCTCTAGCTTAAGTTGAATGTGTCAAAGTTGTGGATTGATTGCTTTAGCTTAATATGGTAGCAGTGAGGTGATTGGAGTCAGCGGCAGGGGAACAGAGTTAATGGTGAGACCTAAGACAATAGTTCAGGTTTTGCTGTCACAATGATAATGAAATTGTGAGCATCTATCATCATTCTAACTGAGAAACTGGCAGCAATCCCAGACATGTGGAATGTAATTAAACATTGAAATACAGTCAGTGATTCCCTCCTCCTGTCCACATTGCAAACTATAGTCCTTTTGGATAGATTATTTAGGAACCACTTGGATTCATGTGGAATCCCATTTCACACAATTAGCCCCATTGTAAAAAATGCTTTAAAAAGTTATTTTTTCTTGCATGACATACAAATGGGTTTTAATAGCATACAAAGATCATAATTACTTATGAATAAGCCCTCTGAACCAGAAAACTAATTGTCATACCTATAGAATCTCAAATTGCCCCACTAAGATTAAAAAAAAGAACATTTGAATGTTCCAACTTTAGTTACATGTATATGTCCAATCTTTATGTATGATTGGCTGATTCATCTCCTTAATAGCATCATTGTTGTTGCATGTCAGTGTGAAAGTAACATTAGAAAAGATGAAAAATGTGCTGCAGAGATTTCTTGATCTTTGTTTATAACTTTACGCAAGGTCAGTAGTGTGTACTGTGGCATTGTTGCTGGCTGCAAAATTAAGGTCATAAACTTTAGGACTTTTTTTTGTTTACTTGGAGGAAAATTGGACATCCAGGCCATGATGCTGGACAAGAGATCTGGCAACTTGGAGACAGTAAGGACTGCAGATGCTGGAAGCGAGAGTCAATAAATGTAGAGCTGGAAAAAACACAACGGGTCAGACAGCATCCGAGGAGTAGGAAAGCCAACATTTTGGGCCAAAACCCTTTGTCAATCCTGCCGAAGGATTTCAACCCAAAACATTGACTTTCCTGCACCTCAAAAACGATCTGGCAAGGTAGGTTCAGTAGGAGTTGAGTGATATGCATTTCTCTGTAGCTCACCTGTAGGATACAACTTCATACTGTGTTTTAATCCCATATTATCACTTGAAGGCAGAACATGATTTTAAGAAATGATACATAGAATTAGAGGGCAAAGACAGTGAGCATAGAGAATAAATTGGACTTTGGGTTCCAGGGGTTAAACTTGCTGTGAGGTTTGAACAGACATGAGCATTAATTATGCAGTTATTTAGTTAGCTTAAATAGAGAGGCCCTTTTGCTCATGTTTCTAAAATTGCTCCTGGGAGTGAATAAGTGTAATATACATTAGCAACTGACCCAGTGTTAATGAATTTTTTAGTTGTTAAGTGCTTTTTGCATAGTATTTAACATGGAACATTCAAATTTACTCAGGATTTATTTGACTCTCAACTTTCAATCATTTTCTACAATTGAAACTGGCAACAGAGTACCACAGGAACAAACAGGTTCTGCTGGCGAGCAAGGCAAGAGTATGATTAACCCATCTAGTCAAATAATAGTCCTTCAGTGAGCATAGTAGCATGGATTTAGAATCAAGTACCTTATGAAAGGGCAAGATTTGTACTAGTGCTTTGAGAAACAGTACTTGCAGACTCCATACTGCCCAGGTTAGCATGTGCACTACTAACATTCACTTTGATCATTGATTCTGGGGTGATGCAGAGTTAAAAGATGTTCACACTGGGCTTATTTTGTTAGTTCTTTGAAATGAAACTACTTTCAAAGCACAATATCTTATTGGAATGAAGTGAACACACAATCAACTTGTACAACAGTGAGTATTTCTGGCCACTCATGGGAGAATTTACTTATGTTAGCAGTGCCCAGTGCTCCACTACATTGCTCGGTTATGAAATGCCCTATTCCAACATGTGTCAGTACTGACATCTCTTTTAATCTCTCTTTACTGTGGACAGCTGTCCTGTTATATTTTCTTGTTATAAAATCTTTATCTTGATGGGAGACTGGACATGTACACATCTTGGAAGGAACGTTGGTTAGCACCCATCATTCACTAACACCAGCTGAAGAGCCAAAGAGGCTTTTGTTAGTTGGGTGATATCACCCAAGCTACAAAACTGGTCAATTACATTTATACCGTCATTCATTTATCTGTACGCAGCCCTTCACTTTTACAGCAGAAAGGGCTTCCTGCTCTTTTAAACATTTGGTAACATGTAATTAGCAACAAAGAAATTATTCAAGTTTACACTCATTGCCCAAGATGCAACTATATTGCGCACAGTTGTAGAAAATTGAAAGTTGTTCAATTATTGAATCATAAAGTGCAGAAACAGACCCTTTGGTCCAGCTCATCCATGCCAACCAGGCATCCCAATCTGACCTAGTACGATTTGCTAGCATTTGATCCATATCCCTCTAAACTTCCTATTCATATACCCATCCAGATTCCTTTTAAATGGTGTAATTGCACCAGACTCCACCACTTCATCTGGCAGCTAGTTCTATGCATGTACCACATTCTGCATAAAACAGTTAACCTCCACGTCCTTTTTAAATCTGGTGCCTCTCACCTTAAACCTATGGTCTCTAGTTTTGAACTCTACTATCCTAGAGAAAAAAAAACTTGGCTTTTCACACCTCACATGATTTTATAAATTTCTATAAGGTCACCCCTCAGCCTCCGACACTCCAAGAAAACAAGCCCCGGCCTTATCAGTCTCCCCTTTTAACTCAAACCCTCCAGTTCCAGCAATGTCCTTGTAAATCTTTTCTGCACCTTCTGAACTTTAACAACATATTTTCTATAGCAGGGCAACCAGAATTGCATGCAGTACTCGAAAAGTGGTCTCACCAACGTACTGGACAGCTGCAACATTCCATCACAATTCCTATGCACCTGTATCCTGAAATCTCTTTGTTTGGTAACACACTTCAGATCCCACTGGATCTCCAGATTTGATTGGATGATGTATGGATGCCCTATCAGTAACTGTATAAGTTCTGCCCTGATTTGCCTTACTAAAATGCAACACTTCACATTTGCTACTCTTCAGCCCATTAGTCCGTCTGGCCAAGAACCTGTTATACTTTGAGATAATCTCCTTCACTGTCCACTACACCACCAAGTGAAGGGGATGTAATGTTAGTCTCTGTAAAATAGTTTTCTAATCCAAGATGGTTAATACCAGTCACCTCTGTTACATCCAACATTCCCAAAGAGTCTATAATGAATAATGTTCATAAATGATGAGTGACACAACTAAAAGCTAGGCATTTATATTGCACTTTTAACATTTAAAACAGAGGAGTTTCATCTCACAAAATTTGATACCAAGCCAAACAAAGAAGTATTAGGGCAAGTACTTGAAAGCGTAGTATGTTTGGTCTGCAGGGTATAACCTCTGGCCAGGGCTACTTCAATTAGAGATTCCTGCAGAAATGTTTCAACTCTCAGAAAATCAAATAGAGGCTCATTAAAATATCCCAGTTCTTGATTATAATGCTGAATCTTAATTTCAAAGGTCTTACACCAGAGTTACAGAATGAAAGTGAAAAATACAAAAATGAGGCAATTATATGTAGCACAGGAGTTAATATTAGAAACAACCAAAGCAAGGTTATTTTTTATTTTAACTTATTCACAGAATGCAGTTATCCATGACAAGGATAGCATTTACTGCCTTTATGAAGATGATGATGAGTTACTTGTGATTTACCAAACTATTTCGGAATGCAGCTAAGAGTCAATCATACTGCTGTGGACCAGTGCCACTTATAGACCAGTCCTAGTAACAATGTCAGATATCAGTTGCTAAAGAGCATTAATGAATTAGATTAGGTTTTACAACAATCTGGTGGCTTCCTGATTGTTTGCTTTATTCCAAATCTATTTAATTTATTCCAGATTCAATTTATTTTTATTGGCTAAATTCAATCCACAGACTGCCATGAAGGGGTTTGAATTTATGTTCCTGGATTATTAGTCAAGGCTCCATATCACTTGTTCTGCAACAAAATCATAGATTTATTTTTAATTCTTTCATGGGATAGTAGCAATAGTGTCAGTAGCAAAGCCAATGTTGATTGCCCAACTGCAACTGCCATTAAGAAAATGGTAGTAATCTACCTTCTTGATTGTTGCGATCCTTGTGGTGTAGATAAACTCATAGTGCTGATAGGAAAAGAGTTCTAAGAGTGAAAGAACAACAATAGAGTTCCAAGTTAAGGTAGCGTAACTTTGGAGGGGAACTTGCGGGATATGGCATTTCTATGTATCTGCTACCTTTGTCCAACCTGACGCTGAAGGTTGCAGATTTGGAAAATTGAAGGTAATTTATTAAGTTGCTTCAGTAAATCTTGTAGATGGTATACAATGTGACCACTTTGTGCCAATGGTCAAAGGAATAAATATTTGATGGGGTGATGTATGGGGTGCCAATCAAGTGAACTGCTTTGCCACGAGTGGTATCGAACTTCTTGATTGTTGGTGGAAAGTACAGTAAGTAAAGAGAAAAAGTTTTAGTAAAATGTCTTAATACCCAACACCAAGGTATACGTTAACGTGCAAATAAATGTCTAAATGTTAGTTTGGTGGATGAGGATGTGGTTTGGGGGTAAAATGCTTATTTTCCTTCAAGGAGCATTGTCACCTGGCTATTTACTACTAACACAATTCTCTTAAATTATCACAAGTGGCTGACAATCTAAGCAATTATTTTCAGTCTGAAAGTGTGAGTAGTAATACACCAGAATCATAGATGGCAATATTAATCATCCCATATTGAGCGAGAGGAATCAAGATGTGGAAAGGGAGGGAATCTGAATGTGGGAATGTATTCCCGAAATGTCATTCATGTGCCTTTTTTGTGACAAATGTTACAGGAGTTCTGACTGTACTACCATGATGAAGTGGGATCTCCATGACCAAATTTCAGTCATGATCTCATTGCAAATTCACTCACTTGGGCTTCCCAGTACCAGGAAAAATGACAGGAACAGAGTTGTGGAAGCTACCAGCTCCACAAGGTAAGTGCTTTCTCCAGATCTCTTCAAAGCTAGTAGGAACAAAACTGTTCCACAAGCACTGCCTCTCCCACGCATCTTCAAGGACACACTTGTTCTGCCTTCTGTCAATTATACCTTTCTTTTCCTCTACCTTCAGCCCCAACTTCTCCACCCAAGGCCTAATAGTCAACTTGTTCCAAAGCACTTTCCTGACACCCCTACCTATAGACTGTGAGTCAATCTCTTCCAAGTAATTTCTGAAGTATGAATTGGCTCAAAATGTTTCTCCCTGATGACACCAGGCATTGCTATTCAGCTACGCTAATTAGAAGTGAATTCAATTAACAACATGGAGCAGCTGCATCATCAATGATAAGACAGTGAACTTGACTTCAGGAAAAGACAGGTAGTCCCTTGTGTCTCACATGATGGACACAGCATGTCACTCTTACCAAGCTTATGTTTTTGGCTCATGGCATTGCCTTGGGTGCAGAGCTGACTCATGGCTGAAAATCTCAGGCAAGGATATGTCCACAGTTGACAGTTCTGTTTATTGGTTCCAATAAGGCATCTGCTGACCATCCCGTTATGGTCAGCGTTGCCTTGGCTACATAGTGCAAAGTGCCATTTGATTATTAGCAAAGTACATTTCTTTATTCTGTCCTCTTCTAATTATGATTCAGAAGCTGTGCACAATTCCCTCTGAAACATGTATGATTGCACATCACACTTTAATTGCAAGTAAAGCAGAAACTAGATAGATGTGAGGAAGAAAAGAGAGGAATTAGATTATGCTGATTGAGTTAAACAAAGAGATACATTGGAGACTCATTTAAAGCTAAAACACTGACATAGTCCCACTTCCAGATGAATAGCCAGTTTCTTTGCAGCATTTTCTTTGCAAATTCTGTAAAGATTTGTGAAAACCAATGGAAAGTTAGTCAATCCTCTCACAATGTTTGCAAATATATCAAAAAATATGTAAAGACCATGTACAGTTGCAATGGCAATGTGAGACATCAATAAGAAACTTAGGTCTATCATCAAGGATACAGAGATTAAAGTTTCGTGAACTATCTACTTCTAGGACTGATGTTGCTCCGATACCAAAAAAAAATTAAATTCATAGGTATTCAAGCCCTTTAGGGAAACTAACTCAGCATAAGAACAAATCACAGTCACAAAGTAATTTAAACAAAAGTTTCTTTGATTTTTCCCATGCTTAGGTTGCAATTTTTCACAATGACGGAGTTAGTAACAGTTATAAAGTCTGTTACAAGACTTCTTTATGCTTTTCAGCAATATCATATAATTCCTCTTTGGTGTTAATGGGGCAGGAGGGGATTTCAAATATCTTTTTATCTGGAGAACGCATGAAGAAAGAGTAATTAATACCACAGGACAATGCATTGTTTTGAGTTCAATTTTTAATACGTGTCCACAAGAACATTCTCAAGTACAAAACAATTATCTTGTGCAATAATCACGACCTTCAATTTAAATCAGCTTCAATTTCAATGAAAACATCCCTCAGCAAAATTTTCATTATCATTTTCAGTGTGTTGAAAACATCACAATTTCACACTCATTGGGCAGAGATTAAGGTGGCAAGCCTTACAGTTCCTGAAGTTTAGAAGAATGAAGGTCAACTGATTGAAATATGTAGAATTCCAAGGGGGCTTGACAGAGCAGTGTTACATCTCACGTGGTTACCCGGTTACACGGGCTCCTGGTGCCAGAAAACAGTACACTGGATATGAAGATCTGCTGTACCCAGAGTCATAACAAAGGTTCCTGACTTTACAAAACTACACAAAATTCCCCAATATACAAGTGTCTTAGATTTAGGGTGATGGAAAGCACTGATCAGGTTTCTATACTTTCAAAAACAAAACTATTTATTGCAAAGAAATCTTTGTGACGCAATTATTCAGGTTGTTTGGCTGCTAACCGAAAGGTTGGTGGTTTGAGACCACCCAGGGATGAAGCTTATACCATTTCCATTTCATCTGTTTAGTAGGACAGATGATGGCCTGGCAGTATTACTGTTGGACTATTAATACAGAAACTCAGCAAATGCTGTGGGGACCCAGCTTCAAATGTCCCATGGCAGACAGTGGTGTTTGAATTCCATAATTAGGGGTGGCATGGTGGCCTGGTGGTTAACACTGCTGCCTCACTGTGCCAGAGACCCAGGTTCAATTCTACCCTTGAGTGACTGTCTGCGTGGAGTTTGGACATTCTCTCCATGCCTGTGTGGGTTTCTTCTGGGTGCACCAGTTTCCTCCCACAGCCCAAAGAAGTGCAGGTTAGGTAGATTGGCTGTGCTAAATTGTCCACAGTGTCCAGGGATGTGCAGGCTAGTGGATAAGCCATGGGAAATGCAGGGTTATGGGGATGGGATCTGGGTCTGGGTGGGATTCTCTTCAGAGTGTCAGTGTGGACTCGATGGGACAAATAACCTAATTCTACACTGTGGAGATTATATAATTCTATGAAACACATTGATTAACCACAGATAAACAGTTGTGAACCACCCACAGTTAATTAACACACCTTATAAACCCCCTCCCAAACATACGGACAGGCACAGGCAGCACAAGGAACATAGCAGAAGGAAGGAGGCAACTCAATGGTGCCTGTTCACCGTGGTTACTGATATAACCCTTTTGGCTTATCAGAACCACTAGCCTTTTGACTCCCCTTCACCCAGATACTTTGACTTGTTTATGTTGGAAATCAGGGCACTCTTTGAAACTGAATTCTTTCAGTATATCATATTTGGTATTTTCTGTGTAGCAAGAGTGTGGCAGCAGTATCTAGCTTTCTGTAAATGTAGACAGAACTCTTGTATTTGAAAACAAATGAAAGGTGATAAGAATCCCTGAGGTCACAATGTTTAATTGCATGGATCAAATTTGTTGAGGGTGAACCTCAAGGGTGTCCTTATAAGAAGGCATTAAACTAATAACAAGATGTAGATGATTACATGATAGCAATATTTAAAATTTACACAGTATTAGCAATTATATTTAACTAGTTAAACAGGAGCCAGAGATCTAACATCTTAGAAGGTCAAGCTAGACATCCCTTTCTCCACCTGATTACATGTCAGAATTGGATTAGGTGGAGTCTAATATAGTTCCTAATGTTAATTCATTCAGAACCAAACTATATATAACAGGCTGAAGGGGACAAATACTCTACTCCTGATCATATAGGAATGTAAGAACTAGGAGCAGGTGCAGTCAATTCGAACTCTTGACCCTGCTTAACCATTTTGTATGATCATGGCTGATCCCATCACAGCCTCAACTCCACTTTCCTGTCCACTCTCTATAACCCTTCAATCCATTACTAGTTAAAAAATTGATCTATCTCCTCCATAAATTTATCTCGTGTCCTGGCATCCACCACACTTTTGGACATTAGATTCATGATCCTTTAGCAGAAATATTCCTCCTCATCTGTTTTAAATCTGGTATACCTCATCCTAAAACTATGGCCTCTCTGTCTAGATTGTCCCACAAGTGAAAATGGCCTCTCTATGTTTACTTTGGCAAAACCCTTTAGCATCTTATATGCCTGACTAGATTGTCTATCATTCTTCTAAACTCCAGAGAGTATATGTCTGAACAGCTCAATCTTTCCTCATAAGACAATGCCACATCTCTGAAATAAGTTAACTGAATCTCCTCTGAACTTCCACCAATGCAGGTGCATCCTTCCTTTAGTAAGAGAACCAAAACTATATGCAATACTCCACGTGCAGTCTCATAATGCCTTTTACAGTTTAGATTGCTCCTTATGTTACTTTAGTGGTGGAAATAAAGACATAATCGTATTGCTGAGGTGTTATGTATTGGGAGAGCATTTATTGTGGAAGAAAATCTAAGGTGTTTCATTCTGCTACAAAAAGATCCAGTACAGCAGAACCTTAAAAGCAAAGATCATGCCAATACACATTTTTGACATTGTCTTAAAATAGGAAAGAATTTTCATTTGTGCAGCATCTTATGTTGTCTCAATGTACTTTGCAGTTAATACTGTATTTTATGAAGAGCAGCCAGTATGGTGACACGGCAAACAAAACAGACAAATCAGATGCAGCAAGCCCCTGCAAAGAGTTCAGTGTAAGAACCTGTAAAGACCATGCTTTTTGATCTGTATCATTAATTGCACACTAAATTGGGAAAATAACTATATTAAGTAGGAAGGACCTACGTAGGATGACTGCCCTTGGTAAAAGCAAGGTGCCTGACAATCATTGCAATGTGCAGTTTAAGCAGCTGTTGTCCAAACAACAGGAAAGCCTGGTTACTTGGAGCCAGCAAGTTGTTTACATATGGAAATTTGGCAAGCAGCAAATAGCTGATTGATCTCTGAAATGGCGGCAAGTTAACAGTGTAAAATAAGAGCAGCAATTGGCCAAGCAGCACTTTGAATCTACTTCATCATTCATAATAATCACAGCTGATCAAAAATTCTCAACTCATCAATGGCATTGGCCTCCTGTCTCCCAACATTGCCAAAGGATCGAGTTTATAAACAGAGAGGTTACGCTGGTGAGACCACACCTGGAGAACTGTGTACAGTTCTGGCTTCCTTACTTGAGAAAGGTTGTACTAGCATGGGAGGGGTGCAGAGGAGGTCAACGAGATTAATTCTAGGGTTGAAAGGGTTGGCTTATGAGGAGATGCTGAGTAGAATGGGGCGATGCTCATTTGAATTTAGAAGAATGAGGGGGTATCTTACAGAAGCATATACAATTATGAAAGGAATAGATAAGATAGAAGCAGGGAGGTCGTTTCCACTGGCTGGTGAGACTAGAATTAGGGGGCATAGCCAAAAAATAAGGGGGAGCAGATTTAGGACTGAGTTGAAGAGGAACTTCTTCACCCAAAGGTTTGTGAATCTGTGGAATTCCCTTCCCAGTGAAGCAGTTGAGGCTACCTTGTTGAATGTTTTTAAGGCAAAGAGAGACAGATTTTTGAACAGTAAAGGAATTAGAGGTTATGGTGTGCAGGCAGGTAAATGGACCTGAGTCCATAAAAAGATCAATCTCACTTTTATTGAATGATGGAGCAGGCTTGAATGGCCAAACGGCCCACTCCTGTGCCTATTTCTTATGCTTTTGTGTTCTAACAACTATATGATTGGCTCCCATGTAGTTGGATAACTTGGGCCTATGAATGTTTGGGTCAGAAGCTATTGGACCTCTGGTAAGGAAGGAGATGTTTTCCCCTCTTCAGTTAAAGCAATCTCCAAATATATCAGAGATAGTAGAAACTGCAGATGCTGGAGAATCCAAGATAACAAGGTGTAGAGCTGGATGAACACAAGCAGGCCAAGCAGCATTATAGGAGCAGGAAGGCTGATGTTTCGGGCCTAGACCCTTTATCAGAATTGTGGGAGGGGAAGAGGGTTCTGAAATAAATAGGGAGAGAGGGGGAGGCAGATGGAAGATGGATAGAGGAGAAGATAGGTGGAGAGGAAACAGGCAAGTCAAAGAGGTGGGGATGGAGCCTGTAGAGGTGAGTATAGGTGGGGAGGTAGGGAGGAGATAGGTCAGTCCAGGGAGCACGGACAGGTCAAGGGGGCAGGATGAGGTTAGTAGGTGGGAAATGGGGGTGCATTTTGAGATGTGAGGAGGGGATAGGTGAGAGGAAGAACATTTCAGGGAGGCGGGGACAAGCTGCGCTGGCTTTGGGATGTGGTAGTGGGAGGGGAGATTTTGAAGCTTGTGAAATCCACATTGATATTATTGGGCTACAGGGTTCCCAAGTGGAATATGAGTTGCTGTTCCTGCAACCTTTGAGGAGCATCGTTGTGGCACCGCAGGAGGCCTAGAATGGACTTCCCCTCCCCCATTTCTGATGAAGGGTCCAGGCCTGAAACATAAGTCTTCCTGCTTCTATGATGCTGCTTAGGCTGTTGTGTTCATCCAGCCCTACACTTTTTTATCCAGCCAAATATAGCCAGATATTTCCACTCATCAGTTGTTATAATCTTTGACTTTTTAGGTAACAAGTCAGTAGCCTTTATAAGTGTAAGCCAGTCATCTTGTGCCTCCTGCAAACAAGTTGGAATACCCAGAGAAGGAAGAATGAGAAATAATACTCTAAAATCAGCGAAAGAACTGTCTTAGTAAACCATACTGATAGTGATCACTGAATTGCCTTCCCGGTCTTTTCCTCCTTTTATAACACACAAGTTACTCTTGCATCTGTCTGTGCCTGTCTGTAAGTGTGTTTGAAGTGTGGTGGTATAAGGATGTCAAGTTTTAGCTAGTAGTGTTATGGATCAATGATCCATAATAGTTTTCCTGTAACTGGAATCTATTTATTTGTCATAAATATTCATTCTTATTAAGTGCTGAAATCTCGTCCTGGCTTTCTGTCAACCTCGATTGGAATGGCAAGTAAGTAGGAGAATTCTAAGTGTCTTTATTTTAAAATCATTCACTCTTGTGATGATTCTGGGAATAGCCAAACTTGATGTCCAATGCACTATCTAGCAAGGTATGGCAAGCCAGAATCTCCGTTTTAACGACATTGATGAAAGTAAAAAAGGTTGCTTCAATATTGCAGAAAATTATTCCTGAAAATGATATTAGACATTGATCACTATAATGTTAGGAAGACATGAATTGATACCTTTGAATTTATTTGTTGGTAGATGATACAGCTATGTATAGTGGGACCTTTGACTTTCTCGCTTACATTCAACATGTAATACAGTAGGAAGTTTATAGTCATTTCTAAGATACATACATATCACACATTGGCATATGGTCAACATGTATCAATATGTTACTGCAGAAGAGTCCAGACCTGAAATGTTGGTTTTCCTGCTCCTCTGATGCTGCCTGGCCTGCTGTGTTCAGCCAGCTCCACACTATTATCTCTGACTCCAGCATTGGAGCGTATCAACGTGTTGTTTTGCATTAATCAATGTACTGCTTCAGCAAGATTTTTATCTTACTTTCTTTTTCCTTACCAATTGCCACTATTGGTAAGCCCTTTCGTCTCCAAGTTCGAATTTTGTAAGTTCAGGATCCTACCTCAGACGCTTGATTGCAAAATGTAGGCTGATCCAGGTGCAGTATCGAGATAGTGCACCTTAGTTGCTAAGTAATGAAATGTTCAAAAAAAACTATTGTCTGCTTTCTCAGGTAGTCAGAATAGATGCTGTTTCACTATTTGCAGGAGTGCAAAGGTGTTAGATCTGTGTCATTCTACATTGATATTTGTCAACGTTTGCTGTATTGATGCCAAGCTTCCTGCAGTACAAAAATATTTCATTGACTGTAAAGTGCTTCAGAACATTTCCAAGGTACGATACAAATGTAAATCTTCCATTTTTTACAGCAATTATTAATACTATTTTTAAGATTTTTTTTGAATGGGACAAACGATCTTTACAATTTCTCCATTAGGAACTGGGCGAAAAGCAAACAATTTCTGTTGCTTTCTTGGCAGTTATTGCAGGGGCGAGGTGTGAGGGATGAGTTGCAGGAGATTCGGTCGAGGGCATTCTCGACCACTGCAGGAGGGACGTTGCGATCCTTGAAGAACGAGGGCATCTGGGACGTATGAGAGTGGAATATGACTTTCTGATACTGAGAATTCTCTAGAAAATTGTCCTTTATTCTAAAGATTGCTATCATCAATGTCAGGAGTGCTATTTGCCAGCAGTCAATGGCACTTAATGTAAGATTGCACTTTGATGGAAATTAATTGTTCTGTGGTAGCTTTATTAGTGATCTTACCTGTTGATTTTACAATCCAATATTATTTCGGCTAATCAGATAAGCTGTCAATCTACCAACATCATAATATTCTTTTGGAGTTCTATGCTGTTTTGTTTCATAAGTAGACAGGGTGATGAAGAAGGTGTTCAGCACACTTTGCCTTCATTGCTCAGAGCATTGAGTAAAGGAGTTGGGACATCATGTTGAGATTGAGATACAGGACATTGGTGAAAATTCTTCTGGAGTACTGTGTGCAGTCCCATTCACCCTGTTATAGAAGCAATGTCATTAAACTGGAGCGGATTCAGAAAAAAAAACCAGGACGCTGCTGGGAATGGAGGATTTGAGTTTTTTTAAAAATACACTGATTAGGCTGAGATCTTCTTCACTGGAGAAGGGGAAGTTGAGGGTGACCTTATTGAGGTTAATAAAATTGTGAGGTGCGTAGATAAGGTGAAGGGGATCATTTCCCTAAAGTGGGGTGGGGTTCAAAACTAGAAGGCATATTTCTTAAGGCGCGAGGAGAAAAATTTAAAAAGCACATGAGGAGCAACTTTTTTCACACAGCACGTGGTTATTGTGTGGAACGAACCACAAGAGGAACTGATGGATACAGATACAGTTGGCATGTTTAAAAGACATTTGGATGAGTAACGACTAGAAAAGGTTTAGAGGATTAGCAGCCAAACACAGGCAGGTGTGACTAGTTCAGTTTGGGAACATGGTTGACATGGACTAGCTGGTCTGAAGGGTCTGTTGCCATGTTGAATGACTCTGTGGCTGTTAGGCATATTAACTAATAATAAGTGATTGGCAAGATATGTATATATCTGTCATGAGTCTGTGCCGGACTCCATCTAACTCTTCCACCTTCGACAGGGACCGTTCCCTCCGGGACACCATGGTCCACACTTCCTTCATCCCCAACACCCCCCACAGCCCTATGGCACCGTCCCCCGTAACCGGCGAAGGTGCAACACCTGCCCATTTACCTCTTCCCTCCCCAGTATCCAAGGGCCCAAACATACCTTCCAGGTGAAGCAACACTTCATCTGCATTTCCCAGAATCTAGTCTACTGCATTCGCTACTCACAATGTGATCTCCTCTACATTAGGGAAATGAAGCGTATACTTGGTGATTACTTCACAGAACATCTACGTTCTGCTCACAAAAAAGACCTTGAACTACCTGTTGCCTGCCACTTCAACGTACCACCCTTTTCCCTAGCCAACATCTCTGTCCCTGGCTTGCTGCAGTGTTCCAGCAAAGCCCAACGCAAGCTGGAGGAGCAACACCTCATTTTCCGCTTGAAGCCCCTGCAGCCCTCTGGAGTCAATGTTCAGTTTAGTAATTTTAGGGCCTAAACTGTCCCATGTCCCAGCCTCCTACCCCACACACTAAGCCTTCTTACTACATAGCCTGTTGTTAGTCACGAAGAGTCCCCATTAATAACTATTCACCCGCCCAGCCTGATCTTTAGCGACTCCTTTGTCTGTCCAACTGTCTTTCTCTCTCTTTGGGCCCTATCCTATCCTTTACTCCCTACCCCACCCACCTCCATATTTTCTGCATATAAACTGACATTTTCCCAGCCATCATCAGTTCTGTGGCAGAGTCACCGGGCCCGAAACATTAACACTGTTTTGCCCCTTGCAGAAACTGCCAGACCTGCTGAGCTTCTCCAGCAACTTTGTTTTTGGTCCATCTAACTTGACCTACCCAATGTGCCACCTGGTTATGTTATTTATCACCATCGGCAGGGATTCAGATGAGATTATGATTGAACCTTTCAGATCTGTTGCCTTATACAACAAAAACAATATTGAGCAACTACTTCCTCAAAAAAGGATGGAGTCTTAAAAACAATCCACAATCTCCTGGTGCATTTTCAATCTGTTCCTAGCTGACGGATGTCAATCTTCATTATTTAGTGCCAAAAAACTCCATTGAAAGTGCCCATTATGGACGTCTAGAGATGCAGGTACGTAATAAAACCTCATTCATTATTTCCAAGTGACTTTTTTCACTAGCATTTGAAATGCCTCCCTTCAGCAAGCAGCGAAATGAAAAAGTGGCTTTAGCTATCCTTGCATTTTCTAGATACTCATCAGTAGATAAGCATAGACCCAGGAGCATCAGGATTCATGTTGTTTTCTTTGCAACAGTAGCAATAGATAATCTGCCCTCCACTAGTGGGATGTCTTGTATCTTTCTGGTGTCATGTAGTTCATTTTCTAGATTTGAATCAGCAAGTTGAGTGAAAGAAAGTAATATTGTAAATTGAAGCTTTGTTGCAGTAATCATGATACCTATTTATTTTACTGACTGCTAGATGGCAATTTTTTTCCCCTTTCCTGCAAGCCCCAGGGTGCCCTAGATGTCTTTTTATCAGATGTGATAGAATGCTGACAATCCACTTATTTTCACACTGTAATATCAATCTATCTATTTTCTCACCTGAGATGGGACCAAAATGACTCACATGCTTGTGAAAACAAGTCAGTCATGTAATACTGAAGATGTTCGAATCACCTTGGTTAAAAAGAAAGTGTTGTTTGTTTTCTAGAAAATAATGCAATAAAATTTAATCAATTTTACTACTGTCCATGCTGCAAAGGATTAATGAAAGAAAAGTTTGCATTTATATAGTGCCAAGTGTACCCAAGTGTATTCCAAAAAATTTTACAATCAATGAGCTGTTTTTAAAATCTAATCATTACTGCAATCTAGAAAACATAGCAGTCAATTTGAACACAAGGTCTTGCAAATAGCAAGGTAGGGATGACTAAATCTTCTGATTTTTGTTAATGTGATTTAAGGATTGACCAGGACAACAGAATACCAAATAAAACAAACAAAGGAGAGAAACAGCAACAGTTAGGCAAACCAGCGCTGGCATTGAGGGTATCACCAGGAAGCTATTTGCCAGGGGCAAGGAGCTTGGCATCTGGAGTGAGAGCCAACACCAGGAGCAAGGCACTGAGAGCTGAGGACTGGGACAGGATGCTGGAAGCTGACTGCTTTTGTCTGGGAGCCAGAATAATTGAGACATATAAAATAATCAGAGGGTTAGATAGGGTGGATAGGGAGAGCCTTTTTCCTAGGATGGTGACGGCGAGCACGAGGGGTCATAGCTTTAAATTGAGGGATGAAAGATATAGGACAGATGTCAGAGGTAGTTTCTTTACTCAGAGAGTAGTAAGGGAATGGAATGCTTTGCCTGCAATGGTAGTAGATTCGCCAACTTTAAGTACATTTACGTCGTCATTGGACAAGCTTATGGACGTACATGGAATAGTGCAGACTAGATGGGCTTCAGGTTGGTATGACAGGTCGGCACAACGTCGAAGGCTGAAGGGCCTGTACAATGCTGTAATATTCTATGTTCTATGTTCTATGTTCTAGAATTGGTGTGAGTGACTGAGAGTTGCGATCCAAGGGCTGGGAATGGACAGCTAGGGCTTAACAGCTGAAATGTAGAAAGGAAGGTGAGTGTGCTGGGAGTTTGGGTGGAGCAGGGTGGTGGTGTGGGGGTTGGTGTTTGCTGAGAGCAGCATTTGGTTTTGGCTGATGCGCATTTTGCTGAAGTGGCCTTTGTCAAATCTGAAGGATCTTTTGCCAGGCCCTGAAGCTATATCTACTGGGGGTAAAGTGAGGCGAAGTGGGTCTGGGGAGCTGGCTGCAGGCTGTTTCACGGAAAGGGTAGAAGGCTGCAAGCGGGAGGAGTGTTTGGGGTTGCAAGAGGGGGTAGGGAAGAAGGAGGGTGTTTCTAGGGGTAACTAGGAGGCTGCAGGTAGTTTGAGATGGGAGAAAGAGGCTGCAAGGGTCTAACAGTGAGAAGCAGAATGGAAGATTATGGGGTGAAAGAAGAAGACAGCAAGAGGTGTGCAAGGGAAGAGGGTAGTTTTGGGGCTGGGGTTAGTCTGTAGAAGGGAAGCTGCAAAGGAGAGAACAGTGTTAATTCTGTCAAAAAATAAAAATCCATGAATGGTATTCAATAAAACTTTAAATCATTTAGGCAATAAATTCATTGCAAATAAATGTGGACAATCTAGT